>NC_086451.1:109221558-109821558 GCF_028390025.1 Pseudophryne corroboree | reverse complement strand
TTTACCACCTACCTCCCCATCTATGTGTTTGTGCTGAATGCTTGTGTGTCTGATTAACGCTGCTTTAGTTGCTCTTGTTCTATGTCGCCTTGTGCTTCTGACTTATGTTATATATCATTTCAGGTGGACTTGATAATACATCGGTATGGGTTTGTGTAACACTCCTATGTTTTCTGGGCTTCTGAATTCCCCAAGGCTAATGATTGTATTTCATTCCCCCAGGCTCGGTTGGTGGTGGGATTTTCTCAGTATGTGTTTCCATTCATTGCAAGATAAGGTGATGCAGTCTATAGGAGCACCTAAGGTTCTGATAGCACATTTCAGGGGGCAGTTATACATGCTCTACATTTTGTCACCGAGGCTTGGCCCTCGGGGCAGTTATACATGCTCTACATTTTATCACCGAGGCTTGGCCCTCCTGTCCTGTAAGAGTGTGCGACTGGATATGGTGCTGAGGCATGTGTGGAGGGGTGTTAGATCTGGAACAAGGTTGGATGTTGGAAACAGTAAATGAAGTAGCAGTGTAATTTCTTCTTGTCAACAATGGCAGTGTAGTTAATAAGGATGCCCAAACATTTTGGTCTGACGGTTCATCTGAGTTTTGTTGGTTTACCAGTTTTGGGAGTATTGGAGATTTAGTTTAGTTGGTGTGTGTTGGGTATGGTGGTTGTGGGTCAGATTAGGCCTTGCTATGGTAGTACAGAATGGTAATCCGGTTCATAAAGTTAAGCATTAGGCTTATTGGGTGTGCTCTACAGTGTAGGCTAATTGTATTGTCCAGGAATGGCTACACCACCTGATGGGTGGGTGTTATGGTAAGTGTGGAGATGAATACCAATAATTGGCTTTGTGTGCATGCTTGTTCTGTCCATCCTTTAATGCCGCCACCAATTTCAATTATTTGTCAATAAAATTTGACATAATAGTAACACCAGCACTGTTGTCTGTGTTTTATTTATATAGAAATCATTTCAAATTGTGAGGTTACTCATTGTGACATTTTAAGTGCAACACCACAAATATACTGTTAGTGAGTTTATTTGTATGAAATCAGTCACTAGCATTGTCCAAGAGTATCCTTCCAAATTCATGCTGACTCTCCAGCTACAAATATTGAGAGAAAACCCCTGCTATGATGCCCCTTACCACCTTTTGTTTTATAGAGATGTGCAGCGGGCAATTTTCGGGTTTTGTGTTTTGGTTTTGGATTCGGTACCGCGGTCGTGTTTTGGATTCGGACACGTTTTGGCAAAACCTCCCTTTAGAATTTATGTCGGATTCGGGTGTGTTTTGGATTTGGGTGTTTTTTTTTCAAAACCCCCTCAAAAACAGCTTAAGTCATAGAATTTGGGGGGTAATTTTGATCCTATAGTATTATTAACTTCAATAACCATAATTTCCACTCATTTCCAGTCTATTCTGAACACCTCACACCTCACAATATTATTTTTAGTCCTAAAATTTGCACCAAGGTCGCTGGATGACTAAGCTAAGCGACCCAAGTGGCCAGCACAAACACCTGGCCCATCTAGGAGTGGCACTGCAGTGTCAGACAGGATGGCACTTAAAAAATAGTCCCCAAACCGCACATGATGCAAAGATAAATAAAATAAAAAAAAGAGGTGCAAGATGGAATTGTCCTTGGGCCCTCCCACCCACCCTTATGTTGTATAAACAGGACATGCACACTTTAACAAACCCATCATTCCGGCGACAGGGTCTGTCACACGACTGTGGCTGAAATGACTGGTTGGTTTGGGCCCCCACCAAAAAAGAAGCAATAAATCTCTCCTTGCACAAACTGGCTCTACAGAGGCAAGATGTCCACCTCCTCCTCATCGTCCGATTCCTCACCCCTTTCACTGTGTACATCCCCCTCCTCACAGAGTATTAATTCGTCCCCACTGGAATCCACCATCACAGGTCCCTGTGTACTTTCTGGAGGCAATTGTTGGTAAATGAGGAATTGATTATAATTCATTTTGATGAACATCATCTTCTCCACATTTTCTGGAAGTAACCTCCTACGCCGGTCGCTGGCAAGGTTACCGGCTGCACTAAACACTCTTTCGGAGTACACACTGGAGGGGGGAACAACTTAGGTAAAATAAAGCCAGTTTGTGCAAGGGCCTCCAAATTGCCTCTTTTTCCTGCCAGTATACGTACGGACTGTCTGACATGCCTACTAGGATGCTGTCACCCATATAATCCTCCAACATTCTTTCAATGGTGACAGAATCATATGCAGTGACAGTAGACGACATGTCAGTAATCGTTGGCAGGTCCTTCAGTCCGAAACAGATGTCAGCTATCGCTCCTGACTGCCCTGCATCACCGCCAGCGGGTGGTTTTGGAAATTTTATCCTTTTCCTGGCAGCTCCAGTGGCGTGAGAAAATGAAGGAGGAGCTCTTGGTGGGTCACGTTCCGCTTGACTTGACAATTGTCTCACCAGCAGGTCTTTGAACATCTGCAGACTTGTGTCTGCCGGAAAGAGAGATACAACGTAGGCTTTAAACCCAGGATCGAGCACGGTGGCCAAAATGTAGTGTTCTGATTTCAACAGATTGACCACCCTTGTATCCTGGCAAAGCGAATGAAGGGCTCCATCCACAAGTCCCACATGCCTAGCGGAATCGCTCTGTTTTAGCTCCTCCTTCAATGTTTCCAGCTTCTTCTGCAAAAGCCTGATAAGGGGAATGACCTGACTCAGGCTGGCAGTGTCTAAACTGACTTCACGTGTGGCAAGTTCAAAGGGTTGCAGAACCTTGCACAACGTTGAACTCATTCTCCACTGCGCTTGAGTCAGGTGCATTCCCCCTCCTTTGCCTATATTGTAGGCATATGTATAGGCTTGAATGGCCTTTTGCTGCTCCTCCATCCTCTGAAGCATATAGAGGGATGAATTCCACCTCGTTACCACCTCTTGCTTCAGCTGATGGCAAGGCATGTTCAGGAGTGTTTGCTGGTGCTCCAGTCTTCGGCACGCGGTGGCTGAATGCCGAAAGTGGCCCGCAATTCTTCGGGCCACTGACAGCATCTCTTGCACGCCCCTGCCGTTTAAAAAAAAATTCTGCACCACCAAATTCATTGTATGTGCAAAACATGGGACGTGCTGGAATTTGCCCACATGTAATGCATGCACAATATTGGTGGCATTGCCCGATGTCACAAATCCCCAGGAGAGTCCAATTGGGGTAAGCCAATCTGCGATGATGTTCCTCAGTTTCCGTAAGAGGTTGTCAGCTGTGTGCCTCTTATGGAAAGCGGTGATACAAAGCGTAGCCTGTCTGGGAACGAGTTGGCATTTGCGAGATGCTGCTACTGGTGCCACCGCTGCTGTTGTTGCTGCGGGAGGCAATACATCTACCCAGTGGGCTGTCACAGTCATATAGTCCTTAGTCTGCCCTGCTCCACTTGTCCACATGTCCGTGGTTAAGTGGACATTGGGTACAACTGCATTTTTTAGGACACTGGTGACTCTTTTTCTGACGTCTGTGTACATTCTTGGTATCGCTTGCCTAGAGAAGTGGAACCTAGATGGTATTTGGTACCGGGGACACACTACCTCAAGAAATTCTCTAAGTTCCTGTGAACTAACGGCGGATACCGGACACTCGTCTAACACAAACATAGTTGTCAAGGCCTGAGTTATCCGCTTTGCTACAGGATGACTGCTGTGACATTTCATCTTCCTCGCAAAGGACTGTTGGACAGTCAAGTGCTTACTGGAAGTAGTACAAGTGGTCTTCCGACTTCCCCTCTGGGATGACGATCGACTCCCAGCAGCAACAACAGCAGCGCCAGCAGCAGTAGGCGTTACACTCAAGGATCTATCGGAGGAATCCCAGTTAGGAGAGGACTCGTCAGACTTGCCAGTGACATGGCCTGCAGGACTATTGGCATTCCTGTCTAAGGAGGAAATTGACACTGAGGGAGTTGGTGGTGTGGTTTGCAGGAGCTTGGGTACAAGAGGAAGAAGGGATTTAGTTGTCAGTGGACTGCTTCTGCTGTCACCCAAAGTTTTTGAACTTGTCAATGACTTCTGATGAATGCGCTCCAGGTGACATATAAGGGAGGATGTTCCTAGGTGGTTAACGTCCTTACCCCTACTTATTACAGATTGACAAAGGCAACACAGCTTGACACCAGTTGTCTGCATTTCTGTTAAAATAATTCCACACCGAAGAGGTGATTTTTTTTGTATTTTGACCAGGCATGTCAATGGCCTTATTCATCCCATGGACAACAGGTGTATCCCCAGGTGCCTGACTTAAACAAACCACCTCTCCATCAGAATCCTCCTTGTCAATTTTCTCCTCAGCGCCAGCAACACCCATATCCTCATCCTGGTGTACTTTAACAGTGACATCTTCAATTTGACTATCAGGAACTGGACTGTGGGTGCTCCTTCCAGCACTTGCAGGGGGCGTGCAAATAGTGGAAGGAGCCACCTCTTCCCGTCCAGTGTTGGGAAGGTCAGACATTGCAACCGACACAATTGGACTCTCCTTGGGGATTTGTGATTTAGAAGAACGCACAGTTCTTTGCTGTGCTTTTGCCACCTTAACTGTTTTCATTTTTCTAGCGAGAGGATGAGTGCTTCCATCCTCATGTGAAGCTGACCCACTAGTCATGAGGAACATAGGAGAAATGGCATATTGGCAAGTTTACGCTTCTCCTCAGATGCTTTTAATTTAGATTTTTGGGTCATTTTACTGAATTTTTGTTTTTTGGATTTTGCATGCTCTCTACTATGACATTGGGCATTGGCCTTGGCAGACGACGTTGATGGCATTTCATCGTCTCTGCCATGACTAGTGGCAGCAGCTTCAGCACTAGGTGGAAGTGGATCTTGATCTTTCCCTATTTTACCCTCCACATTTTTGTTCTCAATTTTTTCATGTGTGGAATTATATGCCAGTAATATATCTGGAATTAGACGGCAGTAATGTCTGGAATTAGATACCACTAGATAGATATCAGATACCACTGTGACTGGAATGATGATGACCTATGCACAGTGACAGGACACTACCACAGCACCCTACAGCAGCAAGATGCAGCACAAGACACTGGACTTTTAGTCACCACAATGCAGCACAAGACAATGAGTAGTGATACTGAGCACTGATGAGGATACTAGAACTGACACTGGGCAGTGAGAACAGCACTGGACTACTGTACTGTAGTATTATATACTGGTCACCACAATGCAGCACTGATACTAAGCACAGATATTGAGCACTGGTGAGGATACTAGAACTGACACGGAGCAGCAAGATACAGCAATGGACTACTGTACTGTACTACTATATACTGGTCACCACAATACAGCACTGATACTGAGCACAGATATTGAGCACTGTTCAGGATACTAGAACTGACACAGAGCAGCAAGATACAGCAATGGACTATTGTACTGTACCACTATATACTGGTCACCACAATGCAGCACTGATACTGAGCACAGATATTGAGCAATGTTCAGGACACTAGAACTGACACGGAGCAGCAAGATACAGCAATGGACTACTGTACTACTATATGCTGGTCACCACAATGCAGCACTGATACTGAGCATAGATATTGAGCACTGTTCAGGATACTAGAACTGACACAGAGCAGCAAGATACAGCAATGGGCTACTGTACTGTACTACTATATACTGGTCACCACAATGCAGCACTGATACTGAGCACAGATATTGAGCACTGTTCAGGATACTAGAACTGACACGGAGCAGCAAGATACAGCAATGGACTACTGAACTGTACTACTATATACTGGTCACCACAATGCAGCACTGATACTGAGCACAGATATTGAGCACTGTTCAGGATACTAGAACTGACACAGAGCAGCAAGATACAGCAATGGGCTACTGTACTGTACTACTATATACTGGTCACCACAATGCAGCACTGATACTGAGCACAGATATTGAGCACTGTTCAGGATACTAAAACTGACACGGAGCAGCAAGATACAGCAATGGACTACTGTACTGTACCACTATATACTGGTCACCACAATGCAGCACTGATACTGAGCACATAGATTGAGCACTGTTCAGGATACTAGAACTGACATGGAGCAGCAAGATACAGCAATGGACTACTGTACTGTACTACTATATACTGATCACCACAATGCAGCACTGATACGGAGCACAGATATTGAGCACTGTTCAGGATACTAGAACTGACACGGAGCAGCAAGATACAGCAATGGACTACTGTACTGTACTACTATATACTGGTCACCACAATGCAGCACTGATACTGAGCACAGATATTGAGCACTGTTCAGGATACTAGAACTGACACAGAGCAGCAAGATACAGCAATGGGCTACTGTACTGTACTACTATATACTGGTCACCACAATGCAGCACTGATACTGAGCACAGATATTGAGCACTGTTCAGGATACTAAAACTGACACGGAGCAGCAAGATACAGCAATGGACTACTGTACTGTACCACTATATACTGGTCACCACAATGCAGCACTGATACTGAGCACATAGATTGAGCACTGTTCAGGATACTAGAACTGACATGGAGCAGCAAGATACAGCAATGGACTACTGTACTGTACTACTATATACTGATCACCACAATGCAGCACTGATACGGAGCACAGATATTGAGCACTGTTCAGGATACTAGAACTGACACGGAGCAGCAAGATACAGCAATGGACTACTGTACTGTACTACTATATACTGGTCACCACAATGCAGCACTGATACTGAGCACAGATATTGAGCACTGTTCAGGATACTAGAACTGACATGGAGCAGCAAGATACAGCAATGGACTACTGTACTGTACTACTATATACTGGTCACCACAATGCAGCACTGATACTGAGCACAGATATTGAGCACTGTTCAGGATACTAGAACTGACACGGAGCAGCAAGATACAGCAATGGACTATTGTACTGCAGTATTATATACTGGTCACCACAATGCAGCACTGATACTGAGCACAGATATTGAGCACTGTTAAGGATACTAGAACTGACATGGAGCAGCAAGATACAGCAATGGACAATTGTACTGTAGTATACTGGTCACCACAATGCAGCACTGATACTGAGCACAGATATTGAGCTGATATTTAGCTGATATTGGGCTATTCGGGTAGAGAATGTAGCCACGTCCTCTCCGCTCAATCTTCAATGCACAAGTGAAAATGGCGGCGACGCGTGGCTCTTTATATGGAATCCGAATCTCGCGAGAATCCGCCGTTTTGCCTCATTCGGGTTTTGCGAGTAAGGCGGGAAGACCCGAGGCTGCCTCGGACCCGTGTAAACCACGTGAAGTTCGGGGGGGGTTCGGATCTCGACGAACCGAACCCGCTCATCTCTAATATATACTGTATATAGCTATACATACACATTTATAGAAAACTGCAAGAAAATGAAGACAAATCCTCTTTATAGCACATTAATGTACATAACCTGAGAGCTCACTGTTATTCAGTAACAATACACTTGATTAAATAACACATTTCAAGATACTGTGATACCCTGGATTCAAACAGATAACCTGTTTCATTCCAGTCAGAAAGTACAAGGTGAGCATCAAATAGTTAGAATTCTCTAGATTAAAATTTTCTAGCTTTCTATGGAAGGACAGACATCTTAATGAATAGAATGTCTGACTGCAATACCACAGGCAATGGGTTTGAATCCCGGGTATGTCAGCATCTTGAATTGTAATAAAGGACAGTGTGACTTTTACGGCCCTGCTTCCACAATTATTTATACCGAGTCTCAGGGCTGGATAGCTTTATCTCTACTTTATCTTTACCAGAGCGATGACTGTATTAAGATGACCAATGAACCATGGTTTATGTTACACTCCCACATGCTGAATACTTTCAGAGATTCCTGTTAAAGATTGATCAGTTAATGATAACTATTTCTAGAGCATTATTTACATAAGTCACCCATAACTTTATTGTGACACATTTACAGTTATAACTTAGCTAACTTAGCACTATGAAATAACCACACGGACACCAACAGCTAGATTTAAAAGGTCAAAACTGGTATTTATTGTTTGATGACCTAGATTTTAAACTAAATATTGGAGGATGGCAAAGAATGCATAGCCAAGGGAACGGAGGCGACGCCCCAAGCTAATTTCAGCCTGAACCTTACGGGAGACCACTAGTGGAAAATCCCGCGCGGACTTCAAATTGCGACGGGAGACCACGACGACCGAATCTGCAACGGGAAGCCTAAAACCGTAACGGAAACCTTCTAACAAAAATAGACCGGAGGGGATATCAGGATAAGAAACCAACCACTTGGTTAATTCCGACACGTTAACAGGAGAAAGTGCCTTATTTACCACTTCCGGGTGCCTCAGCAGCATCAGAGGGCCGGGACCCAGGAGCGGAAGTACAATCTTTGGCCGAGTGACCCCCGCCACACACTTTGCAAGAGTGGCGAAAACGGCAACTCGACCCCCGGGCACACTTGCCGTCGTTGAAGGCAAAGCACTTTTGTTTATTCCCAGAGGCCGGACTCGGACGGGCGCCCGAGACTGGTTTGCAGCCTTGGGAATCAGTGAGGGGTTTACCGCGTTGAGTGACCTCAAGCCACACCTCAGCGTCCTTAAACCCCAAGGGTAATGTCGGGTTGCCGTCCTGATTGCAACTGAACTTTTCGTCATAATCCCGCCACGCGTAACCCTTTGAGGTCAAGTACATTTCGTGAACCAGAAATAGATATTTGACCGTGTTATGATATTCAGCTGGCCTCGTCTCGGCGTAGCACGTCGAAAAGACCAAGAAACCGCGTAGCCACTGATGAAAAGTGCGAAAGTATTCTCACCAATGCCCCCAACCTTCCTAGCCTTATCAAAAGCCTTTCGCATGTCATCCGTAAGGGTGAACATGTCGACATATTTACCCTTCCTAATCCAAACCCCTGGTGACTGCCGTGTTCGCGCAGTGCACCATTTCGGTAAAGAGAGGGGGCTCCGACGCAACTGCGGCACCCTTGCTTTTGGCCTTCCTATCCTTCTTGTGTATGCGATGCGCAATGAGCCTGGCCAATTTACGCGGGCGCCTAGGGGACACAGTAGACCTAGAATCGGAAGAAGAACTAGAAGAAGAACTGTCGGAAGAAGAATGAGTAACCATCTCACCAGCTCCAGAAGGACCTCCCGCCTCTTTAGACGCATCGACGTGGCCGGACAGCTCCTCTTCAGGGACCCGAGATCCCCTAGCTTCACCTGCTCCCGAAGTGCCGCTCAGCTGTGTCGATGACTTCTCCTGAAGGGCACCAGAACCAGCATCCGCCAAGGCCGCGGAAGACCTTTCGCGAGGAGAGACCTCCACCGAGACACCTAAAGGAGAAACAGAAGAAGGGGGCAGGGGAGGAACAAACCCGGTGGGAGCCGGGGAGGGGACAGGAGGCAAAGGAGGAAGGGGAGGGACAGGAGACGCTGGGCAGGGGGAACTGGCCCGGTCACAGGGCCTGTGATTTCCGCGCTAACGGCCGCACCCAAGACGGGAGGCCAGGCAGCCTGCGTGACGTAACCCGGGTGCCATGTGGAAGGGGCCTGCGGGTATGGCGCTGACCAATAGGGGGTGTGTGGAAGGGCCCCATGGGAAAATCCCCCGGCGTAAGGCCCAGCAAAGGGGGGCAACACCGGACCCACAGGTACGATCCATGATGTGACAGAGCCCTGCGATGGCGTAAACGGTGCAGGCAAATAAGTAGAAAAAAAGGGGGGCCCCGAGAACCGCTAAAGCTAGTTTATACGGCCGAACTCATAACAGCAAACTGCGGAACCCCCGACCAGGCCGCCGACACAGAAGGAGTCAGCAGGAAAACCGATGGAGCCACCAGCAGTAAGCTAACCGGCACGGTAAACATAGCGAAGACGGCACTGTGCGCAGACACCGCCTGCAGTAAACTGTGGCGCACCCATTCCCAGCCATGGGCTGCTGGACGTCGGCAGCAGGATTTGGGACACCGGGAGTGCACCCGGATGTACACCCAAATCCTGACCGGCCGTAACACCCGACGCCTGACCTATAACGTAGTGCAAGGAAGCAGCAGGGAGACTATCGCAGGACAGCAGCAAACTGGGATCCCCTACAGGAGGCATAGGCGGCCCAGCAGCCGACACCCCCCCCCCCTTGCCCACAGCATCCAGACCTAGGGAGAGGAGAGGAATATCGTCCAGCAGCCAAGCACCCGCAGGGGAGCTGGCCACTAAAAACGGAGCCCCAGCGCCGCTGTCAGCGGCACCGCAGATCCCCTAACCTATAACCCAAGGCAGCGGAAGCCACACCCGTATCCAGGGACGAAGCCCCGTCCTCAGCGCTCACAGACCTGCGGCCACGCCCACCGCCAGACGCTGCAGCCGTGATGGGGGAACGGCCATCATCAGCGGTAGCAGGCAGAGGTCCGGCGGGTGGCGCAGGCCGGGCGGCAGGAGCAGGGACCACATGCACCCGAGGCTTGCGGTATCCCGCTGAGGTAAGCGGGCGCGCGGCCTCGGCTAGGCGGCGGGATTGGGGGGGGAGCAGACCTATGCGGGCGGGGCATCACCAACGCTGGGGGAAACAAATTAAAGCACAGACTGGGATGGGGTGAGAACAGAAAAAAAGGGGAACAGCAAGTACAAATACAGCTCAAACAATAAAATTGACACACTGCACCTCAGTATATCCAAAATGGCAAGAGGAAGATGGCTGCCAGTCATGCAACTATATACCCCTGTATACACTCCTCCTACACAATGCCTGATTGGCCAACTGGGTCACATGACCCCAACCTGTCCATCACTAAGGCTAGCCCTGCCCTATCTTCAACCAAATAGTCCCAAAAACTCAGGGTGCTTATGTGGCTTCGAGCCTATGCAGCTCTCCGCCTGCTTAATAATTCTACAATGCATGTCCTGAGTTGGATATGCGCAGTGAGAGTGAGGGGGCACCCCCACTCCCCGTCCTCGTTAACATCCTCCTACAGTATGTGCGAAAAGAGAGAAGGATATCATGCCCATGGTTAGGTGTAGGGATATGGGCATGGGGTGGAGAGGAGATGCCCAGTTTTCCAGGCCCGATGCACTAGTATATTAATATAGGAAAACCACATACATAGAAACAGTATCATTTATAATCCATATTTGAGGAGTCTGTTTATATTTATAATCTGGTAACTAGCTAGATAAAATAAAATATAAAGGATGACCTAGAGATAACATCTTAAGTGTCCCACCTAATGTAAGCAAAAGCATGCATCTTATGTCTCAATGTGGAAAATCACCCTTTATTTAATAAACTTACTGTATCCTCATAAAGTGTCGGACTGGGACATGTAGGGCCCACCGGGGTAATGCAGTGGTAAGGACCCATGTTTAGGGGTGTGACCAGTCTGCAGAGGGGGTGTGGCCTGCCACCTTATTGATTTGACTAACCATTAGAGAGTGCAACGTCTGGGCCCCTTCATAGATATATACAGTAAATTCAGCTGCTGCATGCAAGACAATGTTCCAGATTAATAACAGATTAATAACAGCAATGTACTGTAGAAAATACACCATAATCCAGTATAAGGTAACATATGTATAAGGTATAATTCAAGTGCACAGTCTAGAACCTGATCCTTAGAGCAGGAGGTGGGGCCCCAGGCAGTGGGGCCCATCAGTGGTTTCCCCTGTACCCCTGTGGGCCAGTCCAAGCCTGTCCTCATATCTCTGCAAATGGCAGAAGAAAGTAATAATATATACTGTATAGTAGTTATTACTAGAAGTGTGTTTGAACAAAGGGTCATAAAACGAGTTGTAAAAGAGATCAGCATACCAGCACACCTCTTTCAGTATAGTTATAAGTTGCAAGGAAAAATGTGTGTGTATGTGTGTGTGTGTGTATGTATGTGTGTGTGTGTGTGTAGGAGGGGGTGGGGTGGGGGCTGGGTCTGTGAACGCTACTGTCAATACCTCTCTCTCTCTTGTTATTTCACGCCTTGATTTTGCGCCTGTACTATCTAACATTTTTCAAAATATTTTAATTCTCCTTGTATAGGCCTACGGACATTTGGTGGCATCTTCTGATTAAACTAATTATTATTATTATTATTATTATTATTATCATCATAATAAAAATAGTGTGTATATAGTCTATTAGGGCCTTTTTAAACTGTCTTTTCCCGGCACAGGTTAATTTAGACACTAACTGTGGGAATGCTGATTACAGTCAACCACTGACTGCCGTAATTCCCATCTGCTTGGTTATTACAGCTGTGATATCACTAGATCCAATGACACTTAATCATCTCCAGACATTAGTGAAGTTAGTTTTGGGGAGCGGCAGAAAGCTGATATTTAATTTTGCAGAGTTCTATTATTGAAATTAGATGAAGGTGTAGACAGGGCACATATTTATGTGTGATCTAATGTCCCCTCACACTTATGACTGCTAGAAGCTATAAATAAGAATACACCAAGCAGTGATTTAGGAGAAACCTAAAAGTTGTGTCTATTAAGAGGCAGATCTATATTTAATATGCCGTTTTCACATTTGCATCTTCTTCAGATTTTCAGCCACGCTATACCTAGTGCTGCAGGCAAAC
The DNA here is from genome assembly GCF_028390025.1 of Pseudophryne corroboree. NCBI lineage: Eukaryota > Metazoa > Chordata > Amphibia > Anura > Myobatrachidae > Pseudophryne > Pseudophryne corroboree. The sequence goes on along the minus strand of NC_086451.1, from coordinate 109,808,951 downwards.
ACCCTGAAAGTTGGGCAGATCTCTCCCAGATGGCTTTCTGTGTTCTGCTCCTTGGCCTCCAAAGTACAGGGGATCTGTAACGTCCGACTGAGGCCGGAGCAATCGTAGCACTGCACGCTGCCTGTTTCTGAAGCCCAGTTAATTTCATTGGCGTACAAGAGCTGTTTCCCATGATCTCCGGAGTGCACATAGCATACTGTAGGTTTATTTTTACATTTCCACGGAGCAAAAAATCCCTATGTAAAAACAGATTTCTCGAAACAGTGACCGACTCTCTATAAGTTGCAATCGTAAATTATTGCAAGTTCATCCCAATCCTTGGATGTGTGCATGATGGGAAGGATCTGTTCCAGTTTACTTTTTAATAATTAGCATATCCTGTATTTATTCTCCTTGTTTGAAATGGATGCAGACTCTTTATGAGAAAAATCTTCTTTAAGTAACTTAATTCCACTTTCCATATGTGTATAATACACATGAAGCTTTATCATTTCCCTTTAAGACAAACAAAGCGCTTCCTGCAAGCTCTTCTCCCAGCGGGACCCAAGCTGTGAAACACAGAAGCAGATTGTAGTGCAAGCATTTAGTCCCCATATGGCTGTTTAGGAGAGAAAAGGGGGTGCTGAGTCCCGAGATAGTTTGCAATGTAAGTAAAAATATTGATGGAAGGAACGTGCATATATTTACATGGAGCACATTCTCTCATCAGGGCCAGAAATTTGCACATTTTAAGTCCATGACACAAACTGAAAATCTGCCAGCTGGTATAAAGCTAATCTGCTGATTTTCTGCTCACGTTATATGGGATTCATACTAAAAAGTGGTGGTAAAAAGCTATAAAGCACAATAGCAGGGGAAGCAGTTAGCTTCCCGATGAACTGGATCTCGGCGGTTGATATACCGACGCCGGAATCTCGAGGAAGGACACAAACCCGGTGTTGATATACTGACGTTGGGAGGAATGCCAGCGTCAAAATACCGACAACCGGCATACCGATCATTCGGATAGCGGAACTTGCTGCCGTCCTCCTGCAGGAGGGGGGTGGGTAAGGTTTAGGCAGCAGAAGGGGGTTAGGATTAGGGTGCAGCCATGGGAAGGTTAGGGTTAGGGACCAGGGACAGAAGGTTAGAGTTAGACACATAGGAGGGAAGGTTAGGGATAGGCATCAAGCGGGGAGGGTTAGGCACCCACAGGGTCGGACTGGCCCACAGGGGTACCAGGGAAACCACCAGTAGGCCCCACTGCCTGAGGGCCCACTCCTTCCTCTAGGGATCAGGTTCCAGACTGTGCACTTGTATTATACATGGTAGATATGTTGCATTACACTGCACTAGACTATTGTGTATTTCAAGCCTCTGTGGAGGCTGGCTACACCCCCTTTGAAGACTAACCACACCCCCTTTGAAGGCTGGCCACACCCCTAAGTATGGGCCTCTATCACTGCATTCCCCCGGTGGGCCCTTCATGCCCCAGTCCGACACTGGGCACCCACAAAGCAGGGTTAGGGTAGGGAAAAGGTGAGGGTTAGGGAGCTTAATGGGGGGCTGTCGGGATTCTGATGGATGGGATGCCGCTGTCGATATACTGACCGCCGGCATCCCATTCATCGGTAACTTATACTGAACCCAATAGCAGTTTTATACATTGAACCCAAACAGTTTCTTATATAAAACTCAGTCCCCTGTCTGCAAGAGTTTCACAAGTCTTTGTGAGGCTGGGCTAATGATTAGACTGTCAGCTGAGTAGTATAATAGTATTATATACTGTCAGCTGAGCTAATAGTATATAATCTACCAATGCAACATGAAGATAGAGAACAATTGTCACCTGTCCTATGCCCATGATTAGAGATACAGAAATGTGGTAAAGGCTAGGTGCCAGTAATATTCTTAGGAACTACATGGCTGCCTTACTTATACCCCTTTCACCCTGAGCCTCTGACCTGGGATATTGCAGAGGCAACCCGGATGCTGGCTTGGTGTTAAAGGGTCAACCCGGATTGTGTGTCACGGAAATTCAACCCTGGTCATGTCCAAGGTTGAACCATACTTGCCTACTCTCCCGGAATGGCCGGGAGGCTCACGAAAATTGGGTGACCCTCCCAGCCCCCCGGATGAGCAGGCAAGTCTCCTGATTTTTGGAGTCCCCCCTGCCCGGCCGCCCACTTAGCGAGTAAAGTGGGCGGTCAGGGCAATCGATGACGCGATTCTTGCTGAATCGCGTCATCATAGCCATGCCTCCTGCTGTATAATGCCGGTAATAGCGGCATCAGACAGCGGGGGGCGTGGCTTACATGATGCGATCCATCAGCCTTGCCCCCGTTCCGCATCCACCATGCCCCCTTTCCGCCTCTGGCCCGCCCCCTCTGTACGTCACGTCACTGCCCGCCACCTGCTGAGCCGACCTGACTGCTCTCTCCCGGAAAGAGCAGCCATAAAGTCGGCAACTATGGGTTGAACCCGGGACCGACATGGATAAGCTGCAGTGTGAAAAGTGCAACCCCGGTTATTTGACCTGGGTATTGTTTAAAAGCTGCTGATTGGCTGCCAGAGGCTGAAACAAACACCTGGTAACTCACCAGGCGACAGAAGGTGGCAGCAGCAGAGCAGGCATCGGGAGATCAGGGAATTGCCCCAATCCATCGCTGATGTATGGGGCCTAAGTCGTAAAATAACTTTGTTCTGCAATTTGTCAAATTTGTCAAATTTGTCAATTACCCGCTTTAAGAGCCAACATATCTCCCTACATATATTATACTACATACACACATGTATTGTATATATCTATATATCTATCTATATATATATATATATATATATATATATATCTATCATACTTACCTACTCTCCCGGAATGGCTGGGAGGCTCCCGAAAATCGGGTGACCCTCCCAGCCCCCCAGAAGAGCAGGCAAGTCTCCCGATTTCAGGAGTCCCCCCTGCCCGGCCACCCACTTAGCGAGTAAAGTGGGCAGTCCGGGCAGGCAATGACGCGATTCTTGTTGAATCGTGTCATCATAGCCACGCCCCCTGCTGTATAATGTCGGTACATGACACGATCTCGCAGCCATGCCCCCATTCTGCCTCCACCACGCCCCAGTTTCCGCCTCTGGTCCACCCCCCTCTGCGCGTCACGTCACTGCCCGCCCCCCTGCTGAGCCGACCTGGCTGCTCTCTCCCGGAGAGAGCAGCCATAAAGTCGGCAAGTATGATAAATATATATATATATAGAGAGAGAGAGTGTGGGAGAATGTGCGCATATCTATTATTCCCTGTGGACCTTTCATTCCTAGTTCACTGCCTAGTAATTGCACAGATATTTATATACCAATGATACAGTATGTATGAGACAGATTGGTGTGACACACACGGTCACGTGACAAGCACAGCTGTTTGCAGATATGACCAGTGAGCCAGATGTGGTGGAATGCTTCTCACAGCGTGACATCCACATACTGGGATTCCCATACAACTTGAAACAGGCATTTGTCACACAGGACTGAATACAGTCCTATGTATACTTCTCTATAAACACATTTAAACAACTTGTTGATAACTTTGCATACTTTGGCTACAAAAGGATGCAGTCTTCTGCTGCTTTGTATATTTTTGCACCTTGTGAAGTAAAAACCACAGGCTGGCTCTAGTAATATACCAAGTGATGACTAATCAGTCTAAAAAAATACTCTTAAAATTGAACACATAGCCCATTTATAACAGTATACAGTTGACAATGCTAAATTCCCTTGTCGTATAAACAACCCTTTATGAAGCTAAGAACACTGTACGCTGTTTACTTAAGAAGTACCGTAATGGTACGCTAGTTGCGTAACGATCGCTCAGCCGTAGGCGAGACGCTCAAGCGTCACGTTCGCTCACGGCCCAGCGATCACAGGACACGTTATTGGCTATGACTAGAGTAATGATTCGCTATGGCGTAGCGGACGCTCGAGACCACGAGGAGATCACCAGCGGCGCAGACGCTCACAACGCTATACCTTTATGTCTAAACCTTATACCAAAGAAATACACAGAATACCTTAATGTGAATACAGGGTGTAAGTGCAACCTTGTGTAACCTGACTAACTACAAAGCTGCTTGAGCGTCACCGACGCTCAAGTGAACACTTAACACTATAGAAAATACACAGATACTGGTTTAGGTTCCAAAGCCTATTAACTGTATTATATCTAGTATACTTGTAAAAAGGGGATAACAGTACAAATGATACACTACAATATAACAGAGACTTCCTAACCACAGAACTAAACAATACTATCTAATACAATACAATACTAGTCTAGGGGAGATACGAGAGAGAGAGAGAAGGGAAAGAGAGAGAGAGAGAGACGGAGAGAGATGAGAGGAATTGGCTCACAGAAAGACAATGATAACGGAGAGAAACTTACGCACAAGGGTAAACGATCGCATGCGCCTGGACATCCAGCACCCGATTTTCAGCAATGAGAACCGTTGAAGAGTGAGAGCTGGATGTGGTCGGCCTGCCTATTTATGCCCCACACACAATGCAATCCTACAGTCCCTACAATCCCATTGTCCATTGGACGTCGGAATTCGGCCCTGCATCATAACAAAAGGTCATAGGTTGATTCATACAGGTGGGCTGTGACGATTTCAAACAGCTCAGGTGGGTGGGGAACTAGGTTTCCCGCCGCATACCTGAGTATGAGTAAATAGTAGAAATGGACATAAACTTCTTATGTCCATAACTATTCGCACGAGCGATTAATACGCTCCAAACCAACACCGGAATATTGCTAATTAAATACTCTTCCGATGGGTACCAAACACTGCTGTATGATTCCTGTTAGACCCTTCGTACGATACAAAGAGGGATTCCTTAGCTCAGGGACCTTCTATATTAACCAAACTATCAGAAACTATCAAAGGGACCATGATCTATAAACTACATTAATTGTGAAAATATGTAACGAATGAGTCGCACGCTACGACTACATAAACTCTACCGTAAATACGCATACCGCGCCTGCGAGTGCACGCTATTGCGGGTATGCGCCTTCACGGGAGAGCGTACGCATGCGCAGCACGGACCAGTGTGCGGTGCAAATATGGCAACGTGCATAGAGACATTTTTTCTGACTTTGACAGTCCACCCTTTGGCAGTCAATAATAACTGCCACAAAACATTTAAGGAGAAAAATGCAAGTCAGGGGTTAATTGATTTCCATGGTGGGGTAAGGAAGAAGAGAGGAGTAGGTGTGAAGAGGGTATGACCTAGTGAGAAAGTAGAAGCATGTGTGTATGAGTCCATGTTTGGAGGGTCATGTATCATCGTGCCGTACGTGTTGTAAATCAAGCTTCGAGGTATTGCGAAGTATACATTTGAATTCCTTCTTATCCTGTGGTACAGGTCTGTGGATGGGCTGTCAAACTTTACCGAGCTCTTTTCGGATTTTGAACAAAATGGGGAGCACATTTTAGTTGATGATACATGAATGGGGGAGGTATGTGGTTGCTGATATCTGTGCCTGTATTCCCTATCGTCTATGTGTGTCATTACCTGAGGGTTGTAGAGATGAAGATAAAGAACACTTATGGAAAATGCAATGATATTCTATGTCAGGGAAATGTACATCTGTCGTCGAAGTTGTGTTCGGTATCTGTTGAGAGTCGTCTTCTTTGCGCTGTATTGCTCCTTGGGCATGAGCAAATAGCTTTGTCTGAGCCATCAGATTTACAAAAAATGTTGGGCTAGCGTGAGTTTAAAAGTACTAGGGAAACTGGGGATCCATGGCAAAGTTCATCAAGTGTCCATATCATAGGTTGTCAAAACTTCATCTTTGGTGCTTGTCTGTTGTCTGTATAGCGTCTCGTCAACTTCCTCGTCCAAGGGGGTCTTTGTATCTTGGAGAAAAGCAGAATAACAGGTGAAAGAAACGGACCGTATAATCGCATTTTCATCCCATCCTGGTTTCTATCATTGGGTCATAAATCAAATCCAGGTTAATTACGGTTTCCACACTCCTCAAGCTCATCACTTTTGTACTTTGTTTGCACCTCATTAAAGCCTGCCCGCATCTAAATATCAATCTAATCGATATAATGACACCCAAGATACATAGTAGAAACTTTCCAACATCCATTATGACTCCTTGAGCCCAGTCCCCCAAACCGGAGAACCAATTTCGCGGGTTCAACCATGACACCCAACCAGTCAGCTCATTACCTACAGCAGCAAGGGTGAGATTGTGTTTTCGACGAAATTCCCACTTCAATTGGAGAATATCATCCATCTTTTGGTCTATGACCTCTACCGGATCCTCGGTGCTATTTGTGATATACGTGCAACACTTTATGCCGTACTGTGTTGCTAATGTAACACAATATCCGCCTGTTACTGCTGTAAGATAATTAAGAACCATCCTATGCTGAACTAGTTCTGTTTTATAAGCTTGAAGCTCTCTTCCAGTGTATCTAAACGTGTCATCATACATTTCAGTGATATTATCTAACAAATTGGCGAGTGCGGAAATGTATCTATAATTCATCACTCCTCGAGCGGTGCGAGTGAAATCTAACGCTACCAGGACCTGAATCCCGGTGGATTCATGGATAAGATCAGAGGCCGGATGCTCTAACCTTTCTGACAGTTGTCTTTTAACTCGGTGCTCGTAATGAGTGTGAGTATAAGGAGCTTGGGCACCACGGTGTATGTCCTTCATTTTGTCATGTGTAACAGTCATCACTTCAGGCAATACTTTTCCAATATAACACAATCCTTCAGAGTTTGGGGCAAGCCACTTGTACGCCTTTCTCCCGCATATGAAATATGCGTCATCGGGGAGAACATATGGGACGGAGAAGGACATGACCATGTTACAAACCTTCCAGGTGAAATTTCCTGACCCTAATTCTTCCATCTGCTTAATGCACGTATCAGTTTGTACGATATGTGCACAGTATCCTGGTGATACCTCTCCAACTCTAGTAATCCTATTTCCTAAGGTATATCGATACCGGAAAGATTTTCCTCTACTGGCTATGTGGCGTACCAGCTCTGTATCTGTAGGCATTCTATCTGCTCTGTGTGAAAAGGTCATGGTAAGGTTGCTCCATGACACTTCCCAATTTCCCGGTTTTCTGGGATTGGAGATGTTGAAACATAAGAGGGACCTATCCACATGGTATTGGTGGAGCTTCAAACTAGGAGGGCTGGAGATATTAAACCTCCGGTCCACCGGTCTCCCACCACTTAGCTCAAGTACCTCCCCTAACGTTAAAGGAAATGGTACTAGCCCTGATTTGCTATGACCCTGAGGTACTTGAGAGCATACCCAACAATCTGTTTGGTTTAACACGTTACCCACTAAGGAGTGATAGTCACTCAATGGATGCCGGTCTATATGGATATTAAAACTAGATTGGCATTTCTTTATGCATCCATCTTCAACCAGATTATCACAGAGCCTACAGATACAATTTTCTTCAGCTAACAATCCATCACAATTTCTTCTATCGGATCGTTTTCTGATACTCGCCTTTGCTTGTTGGTTTGGTTGATCTTGGAAAACTACGCCTCCATCATCATAATCGGAACCCATTCCAGAACCTCTCTCGACCTCTATGGTACTCTCGCCGGAACAGACTGCTCTGGTCAACATCATGGTTAACATCAAAATCCGGATCACAGTCTCTTGGGGCAAGTCCATCTTTGAGGAGGAAATAGAGAAGAATGAGAAGGGGGAAAAAGAAATTTCAAGGAAGAGGGGATGGGAAGTGGGGAAAAACAATAAAAGGGAGAAGGGAGTCGACAACTGCTTTCGGTCTTCAAGGCTCAGGTGCCGCCTCAGTCCTCCTGGAACAGACACTCCAGTGATACAACCTCTACCGTCTGTTCCTTATCACGGGACTTCTCTGGATCAGCAACCTTTTTGCAGTGGGATGAATGGACCCAAGTCTCTCTCTCAGCCAACTTCAATGCTGTGGTGCTAGTCAATAAGACCTGGTATGGTCCTTCCCATCTATCAATAAGACAACCTGAGCGTAGAAAATTTCGTATCATTACATAATCCCCAGGTTCAATGTCATGACAATTACTATCTGGTAAATCAGGAATCACCAACTTCAGATTATCATTTTGATTCCTCAACTGCTTACTCATGTTAATCAAGTACTTTACAGTTACTTCATTGTTACATTTCAAATCATCCTGAGGGTTAATCATGACATGCGGTTGTCGACCAAACAAGATTTCAAAAGGAGACAGATTAAGAGGGGACCTGGGAGTGGTTCTGATGCTATACAAAACAATGGGTAAAGCTTCTGGCCACGTCAATCCTGTCTCTGCCATTACTTTACTCAATTTATTTTTAATAGTGCTGTTCACTCTTTCGACCTTCGCGCTCGCCTGTGGACGGTACGGAGTGTGCAGCTTGCTATCAATTCCCATCAACTTACACATTCCTTGAAAGACATCACCTGTAAAATGGGTACCCCTATCACTTTCAATGATTCTAGGGATACCATATCTACATACAAATTCCTGCACAATTTTCTTAGCTGTAAACATAGCGGTATTTGTAGCTGCTGGGAAAGCTTCGACCCAATTCGAGAAAACATCTATACAAACAAGTACATATTTCAAATTTCGACATGGGGGTAATTGAATGAAGTCAATTTGTATTACCTGGAAAGGGCCGCCGGCAGGTGGGATATGGGATGGTTCTGTAGGTATTGCTTTTCCAATATTCTTTCTCAGACAGGTAAGGCATGACATTGCTCTTTTACTCGCATGAGAGGAGAATCCTGGGGCGCACCAGTATGCTCTTACCAATTTGCACATCCCCTCCTTGCCTAGATGAGTCAGCCCGTGAGCTGCTTCAGCCAGACATGGAAGGTATGCCCTGGGGGCCACTGGTTTACCATGTCCATCCGTCCAGAGCCCTGAGGACTCCTGGCCATATCCCTTTGCCTTCCAGACTGCTCTTTCCTGTGTGGAACACAAATTCTGCATCTCACACAACTTTTGTGTGTTGATGGTATTAAATACCATCAGTTGTGTGGTGTCTGTCTGTATGGGGGTAGCAGCTGCAAGCTTTGCGGCTTCGTCTGCTCGGCTGTTACCAAGGGATACTGGGTCTTGGCTATATGTATGTGCTTTACATTTGATAACAGCCACTCTGTCGGGTTCCTGTATCGCTGTTAGAAGCCTTTTTATGTGAGCTGCATGCGCTATCGGTGTACCAGCCGCCGTCATGAAATTTCTGAGCCGCCATAGGGCTCCGAAATCATGTACTACCCCGAAGGCGTATCTAGAATCGGTGTAGATATTGGCTGACTTACCCTTAGCCAATTCACATGCTCTGGTTAGGGCGACCAGTTCAGCAACCTGGGCTGAGTGAGGTGGGCCTAGCGGTTCCGCTTCTATGGTGTCTTGGTCATCTACGACTGCGTATCCAGTACACAAGTCTCCCGAGTCTGACTGTCTATGACAACTACCGTCCGTGTAGAACGTTAGTTCTGCATCTTCCAGTGGATTGTCACTGATGTCAGGCCTTGCGGTAAAATTTTGGGTCAAATATTCCATACAATCATGTGTATCTCCCTTTGCATTAAATCCTCCTTCCCCATCACTCTCACCTTCCACCCTTTGTGTCTGACCAGGCACACCTGGGAGAAATGTTGCAGGATTTAATGCGCTGCATCTCCTTATGGTGATGTTTACTGGGGCCATTAATGCCAATTCCCATCTTGTAAACCTTGCTGATGAGACGTGTCTGGTTTGGGCAGAATTCAATAAGGCAGATACCGCATGCGGTGTATGGATTGTGAGGTTGTGGCCTAGCACGACATCTTCGCTTTTCGTCACTAGCAATGCTATCGCCGCAACGCTACGCAAGCATGTGGGGAGGGATCGCGCTACCGTGTCTAGCTGGGCGCTGTAGTATGCGACTGGCCTGCTGGCGTCACCGTGTTTTTGGGTTAGTACACCTGCTGCGCACCCAGCACTTTCTGTTCCGTATAGTTCAAAGGGTTTCCCATAATCTGGCATACCTAGTGCTGGTGCCTGTGTTAGGCATTGTTTGAGTCTCTCAAATGCTGTTTCGGATTCGTCTGTATGCGAAATCCGGTCAGGTTTGTTTGAAGAGACCATTTCCTGCAAAGGTAACGCCAATATGGAAAACCCTGGGATCCAATTACGGCAATACCCACACATTCCTAAAAACGTCCTGATCTGTTGCTGGGTTTGTGGCAGTGTCATGTCTCTAATGGCTTGGATTCTATCAGCGGTCAGGTGTCTCAGTCCTTGTGTTAGACAGTGTCCCAAATATTTTACCTTAGTTTGGCATAATTGTAACTTGTCTTTGGAAACCTTGTGACCTGTGTCTGAAAGATGAAACAGGAGCTGTTTCGTATCCTTCAGAGATGCTTCCAGTGAATCTGAACACAGTAATAAATCGTCCACATACTGTATCAATACTGATCCACTGTCTGGTTGGAAAGACTGTAAACAATCATGCAAAGCCTGAGAAAATATACTTGGACTATCTATGAAACCTTGGGGTAACCGAGTCCACGTGTATTGGACTCCTCTGTATGTGAATGCAAACAAATATTGGCTGTCAGGGTGCAGAGGTACCGAAAAGAAAGCGGAGCAGAGGTCAATAACAGTGAAAAATTTGGCAGTGGGAGGAATTTGCATTAGGATGACAGCTGGATTAGGCACTACGGGGAACTGACTTTCAACTATTTTGTTAATCCCCCTTAGATCCTGCACTAGCCTGTAACCCCTCCCCCCACTCTTTTTAACAGGGAAGATGGGACTATTGGCTGTGCTGGACGTTCTTACCAGAATGCCCTGTTGCAGCAAGCGTTCTATTACTGGGAAAACTCCTAACTCCACCTCTGGCTTCAGAGGATACTGTGGGATTTTTGGAGCTATCCTACCATCTTTTACTTGTACAACTACTGGAGCTACGTTTGCCATTAATCCAGTGTCCTGTCCATCTTTTGTCCAAAGTGACTCTGGTATCTGAGATATCATCTCTTCTACTTGGGATGGGTTCCTATTTGTCATAATGGAATGTGACATTAATTTTGATGGGGAGTCTAACATGTCTCGTACCTCCTGAGCGTGATTCTCAGGAATGTCCAAGAATACACCTTCAGGAGTACAATAAATGACGCAACCCATTTTACATAGTAAGTCTCTCCCCAGGAGATTAGTTGGTGCCGATGCAGCCAGCAAAAAGGAATGCTTGGTATGCAAAGGCCCTATTGTAATCTCGGCTGGTTTGCTAACAGGGTAGTGCTGGACTACTCCTGTTACTCCCATGGCTGGAATTGTCCTACCAGTGGTTCTCATGCCCACTGTCGAATTTATCACTGACTTGGCCGCCCCTGTGTCTACAAGAAAGTTTAAAGTTTTACCAGCTACATTGATTGCAATCTCTGGTTCGCTTCCAAGACTGGCAATCAATTTAACTGGCTGCAGATTACAGGTGTGGCCACACCCCTATTGGGTATGCTGACCTCCCTGAATCCCATTGGCAGCAACTACTTGTGGGGGAGTTAGCTGGGAACTACCAGAGGCCTGCCAGTCTCTGTTCGGGGGATATCTTTTTGTTTCCCCTGTATGTGGCTCAAAACTCCGCCTCTGTGGACCCTGCTCCCAATGTCGTGTGTTGTGTTGTTGTCTAGGGGGTTGAAAAGATCTTTGTACATTCTTTGTTCTACATTCTCGTGCAAAGTGTCCCGGTCTGTTACAAGAAAAACATGTTATTACACTTGCCTTACCCACAGGATTCGGTGGTACATACGCAGGCTGCCTTGTGGTCAGCGCCTGTATACTTACGGACATCAACTTATCACTTTGCGACTCCCTGTGTCTAGTGATGTTTTTGTCGTGATCAACAGCAGCCTCTCTCAAGGTGGACACTGACAGACCTCGCCAACATGGTTGTGTGGTCTGTACCCTAGCTTTTAATGTTTCTTTCAAACCATCCATCAGTACGGATACTGCTACTTCTCGATGGTTTGGGTTGGTCTTAATGTCTTCTATACCAGTGTATTTTGCCATTTCTGATAGTGCCCGGTGGAAATATTCTGCTGCCGTTTCGGACTCCTTTTGCTTAATGGAAAATATTTTATTCCATTTAACAACGGCTGGGAAATACTCCTTTAGCTGTAAATTTATCCTTTTTACATTATCCTGGTCGTACACATCTGTAAGCGGTACATCTTTATCTAGTCCACAATCAGCCAAGAATTTAACTGAGTCGACATTGGAAGGTAAGCAAGCTCTTAGCACTATCTGCCAATCCTTATTATTGGGCTCTAAAGTGTTTCCTAGATCCCTGATGTATTTTTGGCTTGCCACTAAATCTTTTCTGGGGTCTGGGAATTCAGACACTATGGTCCTCAATTCCATTCTAGTGAACGGGCAATACATGGCAATGTTCCTGACGGGTGTGGCTCCTGATGCATCTGTTTTCCCATTGGGAACTACTATCACCTTTACAGGAGCAATTCTAACAGCCTCATTCTGCGTAGATTCTACAACTTGTGGTACAATTGTTTCAGTGTAGTGCATGGTGCCGTACTTACCCGTTGACACGACCTCACCTATCCCTCCGCTAGGGGCCTTAACTAATCTCGTGGGTGGTGCAGTTCCTACTGTGGTTTCTGATATGGTGGCCGCTAGAGAGAGCGCTGAAATTGTTGCCGAATCTTCTTCTTGATCACACTCCTGAGGAAGGTTCAAAACAGGGTACATCTTGCACGGGTTAATACTTGCATGAGTTATTTGGTTAACATCATTAACATTTACAGGGTTACTAAGAGTTTGTGTTTTACAACCCAGTGCGTTTCTCTCCGTAATCAGCTTCTCTCCTGCAATGTATGGTGGAGGTGGAGCTGTGGCTATCAGCTTCCTGACTGCCCCAGATCCCGCCGCCAGAGCCAAACCTCTCTGTATCTCACCTTCCTGGTGCCATAACTGTAAGTAATCATGATGCTGAATTCGTCTCTTTGTTGATTTTACGAGACATATCCTCCTCCTTAAATTTTGTAACACGTCTGGACTGAAGCTACCTATTCTTGGGAATTTGTCCCTGTCTTGTACAGTCATTCTCTCCCATTCATCACATAAAGATTCGGTGTGACTTCCATATTTTTCACACATTACATATCGTGCCGACCCAACTGGTCGGTTCACAGAATCAACCTGAACCAGGGTTGATCGCCCCCTACCTGAGCAACTGGCCCCCATAGTCTGCAGGTGTTGCTTAGTCCTCCTTGGATTTCTGTATCAAGGTTTTCAGCAAGCCTTTACAGACAACCAAATTACTCCACAGTAGGCCGGCGGTGGCGGTTTACCGAGTACCCCACTCACTCGCCCACCTCGACCAATACGACCTGATCACACCGATATGGTGCTGGCGTACTCGATACAGGGCCCCTATGGAACCTTCAGTTTACTGGAACATATGAGGGTTACCCGCAGGACACTTACTCTTTCCAGTAAAGGTGGGGTTGTTAGATAGTTCCTGAGTGACCAGCGAACTTCCCTTCCAAAAATAAAAAATTACACAAATCACGTCAGAATGTACAGATAGCGTTTGTGACCACTTTACTCTAATGGTATTAGGTCAGATTACTAACTACTGCACACAATTACGTGTGGTCCAATCGTTCAGTACACAAGCACTACTTGTCATGTACTGAAAGATCAATGGAATCGATGTTTCCGGCCGCGATTCCTTCAGCAAGAGCTTATGGCCTATATGGGTTCTGCACCAACACCCCAGGCGTTGTGCCACTGGACTTTTATAGCGGACCTCTTTGTCTATTTTACCTGTTACCTTATGACCTCCTGGTCTGTTACCGTCTGTTAATGACCTCCTGGTCTGTTACCTTATGACCTCCTGGTCTGTTACCTTATGGTCCGCTATACTCTAATGCTCAAATATTATTTAACCAGGGATGCCTCCCTAGCCACCGTATATGTCACTTACACGTGTGTCCCTTGACGAGTACCCGACTTTCCTTTTGGTTCCACCTTAAAGTTATATAAACTTTTGTATACAAAACCACACTCACTCAACACATGTACACTTTTGTTTCTACATCTATTTCTGCGCAGAAATTGTCTTCAGTCCAACAGTGTTACTAATTAGGAGCAGGATCTGTTAAGCTAAATTTCAGATTTTCCAAAAATAGATTTGCGTTATTTACCGCGTCGCGTTATTTATCGCCTTTGCGCTAATTATCGCTTTGCGCTAATTCAACTTTTCGTGACTTGAGCTACGTTGCGTAACCAGACGCTACGTTGCGTAATGTACGCTGCGTGCGTCTGCCGTTTGGATTGCGTACGCAAGTCTTTTGTTAGGGACACGTGTACGCAAAACAAAGATCCACCGTAACACAATTTCTACCTTTATCAATGTAGATGATCCCTGATCATCTACCGCACACCACACTGACTGTCTTATCTCCCAGACAAGCCGTGTGTTGGTCTATACTTTAACTATTACCTCTACTATGAAATAACAGCAAATCTCTTTTTGCACTTTCTATCAACTATAAAACTTGGCAAACAGGAATAGTGATATACGAAATTTGAAAAAGAAATGCAGATAAATGTATGCGTGCGTGTATACGCAAGACAGAAGAGAAATAAAACAGTTTTAAAAGACACAAGCGTTTTGTTCTTACTTCCGGTTCCCGGATTCCTTCAGCACTCTTTATCTAAGCGAAGCAGACGCTTATCCAATCAGCACTGCAAGGAATATGATCCCGCCCTTTGCTGATGGATAATGTCTGCTGATCTACCTAGTGCAGATATGAGAAGGATAGGACGAGTCCCCAATTGACAATGCTAAATTCCCTTGTCGTATAAACAACCCTTTATGAAGCTAAGAACACTGTACGCTGTTTACTTAAGAAGTACCGTAATGGTACGCTAGTTGCGTAACGATCGCTCAGCCGTAGGCGAGACGCTCAAGCGTCACGTTCGCTCACGGCCCAGCGATCACAGGACACGTTATTGGCTATGACTAGAGTAATGATTCGCTATGGCGTAGCGGACGCTCGAGACCACGAGGAGATCACCAGCGGCGCAGACGCTCACAACGCTATACCTTTATGTCTAAACCTTATACCAAAGAAATACACAGAATACCTTAATGTGAATACAGGGTGTAAGTGCAACCTTGTGTAACCTGACTAACTACAAAGCTGCTTGAGCGTCACCGACGCTCAAGTGAACACTTAACACTATAGAAAATACACAGATACTGGTTTAGGTTCCAAAGCCTATTAACTGTATTATATCTAGTATACTTGTAAAAAGGGGATAACAGTACAAATGATACACTACAATATAACAGAGACTTCCTAACCACAGAACTAAACAATACTATCTAATACAATACAATACTAGTCTAGGGGAGATACGAGAGAGAGAGAGAAGGGAAAGAGAGAGAGAGAGAGACGGAGAGAGATGAGAGGAATTGGCTCACAGAAAGACAATGATAACGGAGAGAAACTTACGCACAAGGGTAAACGATCGCATGCGCCTGGACATCCAGCACCCGATTTTCAGCAATGAGAACCGTTGAAGAGTGAGAGCTGGATGTGGTCGGCCTGCCTATTTATGCCCCACACACAATGCAATCCTACAGTCCCTACAATCCCATTGTCCATTGGACGTCGGAATTCGGCCCTGCATCATAACAAAAGGTCATAGGTTGATTCATACAGGTGGGCTGTGACGATTTCAAACAGCTCAGGTGGGTGGGGAACTAGGTTTCCCGCCGCATACCTGAGTATGAGTAAATAGTAGAAATGGACATAAACTTCTTATGTCCATAACTATTCGCACGAGCGATTAATACGCTCCAAACCAACACCGGAATATTGCTAATTAAATACTCTTCCGATGGGTACCAAACACTGCTGTATGATTCCTGTTAGACCCTTCGTACGATACAAAGAGGGATTCCTTAGCTCAGGGACCTTCTATATTAACCAAACTATCAGAAACTATCAAAGGGACCATGATCTATAAACTACATTAATTGTGAAAATATGTAACGAATGAGTCGCACGCTACGACTACATAAACTCTACCGTAAATACGCATACCGCGCCTGCGAGTGCACGCTATTGCGGGTATGCGCCTTCACGGGAGAGCGTACGCATGCGCAGCACGGACCAGTGTGCGGTGCAAATATGGCAACGTGCATAGAGACATTTTTTCTGACTTTGACACAGTATATTGCACGTGGCAGTTAAATTACCATTACAGTATGTCCCGGATTCTGAGGGAAGAATTCAATGAACTATCCCCCGCTGCGAGAGGGGCGAGTTGCCGTTGCGGCAGCATGTAAATGCTGGTAACGGCATTGAATCTCGCCCCTCTCACGGCTTGGACGAAAATCTGCAAAATCAGTGGTATCTTAAGTGCTGCATATCGCTGAGCTTACTCACACTGGCTAGAACATCGCTTATTGAATATCCCATTGAGTTGGGAGGGTAAATACTGGCTGCTTTTGCATTTAGCCCATAAATGCTGGAAAGCTTTCTCTTAACACAGCAATTTAGATTTTAGGGGGACATGCACTAAGCAGTGATAAAAGTGGAGAAGTGAGCCAGTGGAGAAGTTGCCCATGGTAACCAATCAGCATTGATGTAACATTTATAATTTGCATACTATAAACATAAACAGAGCAGCTGATTGGATGCCATGGACAACTTCTCCACTTTTTTCACTGCTTAGTACATGTCCTCTTTAGTTTGGACACATCCCTTCCAAATCTAAAGGCCCATACACACTTGCCGATAAAAATGAGCAACGTCGCTCATTTTCCCCCTTCCTGAGCGATATCACTCATTTTATCGGCAAATGTGTATGCCGCCAGCGGCAAATGATGTGCGGCCCCACGGGTCGCAACGATTGTCGCTGTCGGCAATACATGCAAGTTCGATCTGGACTGTCGTCCAGGAGCTGCATGCACGGCCGGCCACCGAGTGACATCACTGAGCGATATGAGTGGTCATATTGCTTAGTGTGTACGGCGGCCGCCCAGGGCCGGATTAACAATGGGGCGGATGGAGCTGCAGCTCCAGGCCCCCCCATCAAAATAGGCCCACAGGATCCCCTGCTGTTGGTAACAGGAAAATTTTTTTTTCCTATTACAGCACATCAGCAGCACTAGACAGCCTCAGAAGTCCTCCCTGCGCCGAAAGATTTCTCTGCTT
Source organism: Pseudophryne corroboree (assembly GCF_028390025.1). Classification (NCBI taxonomy): domain Eukaryota; kingdom Metazoa; phylum Chordata; class Amphibia; order Anura; family Myobatrachidae; genus Pseudophryne; species Pseudophryne corroboree. The sequence goes on along the minus strand of NC_086451.1, from coordinate 109,791,708 downwards.
CTCCCCTGCGCCATGATCTCACACAGGCGCCGCGCCTCCCCTCCACTGGGTACAACAGCAGCAGCCAGCGCTGTACTTGCCTGCCAGGTCGCAAGGTGACAGTCCTGTGACCCCTCTGCCGTCACGGCTAGTGGTGCTTGCTAAATGGTAGGGGTTCCCCCCTCCACCCCCCAAGAGGGCGTGGTCACGGGTCCGTGATTAGGCCACGCCCCCAACTTTTCCTGGTTGGTCTGTCTGCTCCTGCTCTGTCGGCATAGCTCAGTGACTGGGGAAAACGGGGGAAAGTGAGAGGGCTGTGCGGAACAGGGTATATGTGTTGGCCCTTCCAGGCAGGAGGTGTGTGTGTAGGGAATGGGGTGAACAGGGTGGCTCAGTGTGTGTGTATGGTGACACTGGAGGGGAAATGCTGTGTGGGAGGGGGGGAGAGCTGGGAGAAACAGGCTTTTTGTGTGTATGTATCTGTAGGGACTGGGGAACAGTGTGTGTGTGTGTGTGTGTGTGTGTGTGTGTGTGTGTGTGTGTGTGTGTGTGTGTGTGTGTGTGTGTGTGTGTGTGTGTGTGTGTGTGTGTGTGTGTGTGTGTGCTGGGGAACAGGCTTTGTGTGTGTATGTAGGGACTGGGGAACAGGCTTTGTGTGTGTGTGTGTGTGTGTGTAGGGACTGGGGAACAGGCTTTGTGTGTGTGTGTGTGTGTGTAGGGACTGGGGAACAGGCTTTGTGTGTGTGTGTGTGTGTGTGTGTGTGTGTGTGTGTGTGTGTGTAGGGACTGGGTAAACAGATTGGGCGTGTGTAGGGAGTGTGTGTGTGGTGATATGGGCATGTTGGTGGGGTTGGTTGCATGCAGCGACTCTGGGTTGCTCACATTGACGTCCATAGACGTGATCTGCACGTCTATGGACGCTCAGTCCATGTGCATTCGGCTGCACTATGTGCACTGGGAGGGGCAGCGTTGGAGTGTTGGGAGGGTCGCTGCTCGTCCAGCTCAGGGGATCCTGCCAGTGGCGGTTTTAGGTGTGGGCTAGCAGGACGGGCACCCGGGTCACTGTGGCCTGAGGCCCCTGCCAGTGCCATCAGCACCCGTCTGCTGCCTGCACCACAGTGCCCCTCACCGCTTCCTGCTCCGGCCGGCCGCCCCCCATCCTGGCCACTTCACGCTGCCTGCACCCCACCGCGGGAGTATGACAAGAACATAGAGCCGGGGGACCACAGGCGCCGAATGGTGAGTGACGGCTAGCTAGCGCAATTTGTATAATGTGCTACCTGTTGCTATGTGTATAAGGCGCTACCTGGTGCAGTTTGTATAACAGGCTCTACCTGGCGACACGTGTATAAAAGGGGCTCCACCTAGCATAACGTGAATAAAAGAAATGGGTTCTACCTGGCATAACGTGAATAAAAGGGGCTCTACATGGCGTATTGTGTATAAGGGGCTCTACCCCTAGTCACAACCCCACTGTTGCTGGTCAACCCTCTGCTACGGTACACAGTAGGCCCATCAGAAATTTCAGCTCCAGGCCCATGTGGTCCTTAATCTGGCACTGCGGCCGCCGACCACCCTGCCCGGGAGGTGAAGCATTAGACGACGTCGCTCATAGAGTGATATCGTCAAATGTCTATGGGCCTTAAGGAGGACATGTACTAAGCAGTGATAAAAGAGAAGTGGAGCCAGTGGAGAAGTTGCCCAGGGCAACTAATCAGCTGCTCTGTATACTTTTATAGTAGGCAAATTATAAATGTTACGTGAATGCTGATTGGCTGCCATAGGCAACTTCTCCACTGGCTCACTTCTCCACTTTTATCACTGCTTAGTACATGTCCCCCTAAATCGCTCTGCACATGTTACATCTGCCCCATCTGAAGTGCAGCATGGTTTTGCCAAGATGCAAAGTTATTTGCTTTGCTCTCAACCCAAAAATCAGTTTCTATATCAGATAGATCTGATAAAATGTTTTATTACCAAGCTAACATTATTTAACTCAATCATATGCAAAATGGGAATTTAGGAAATAATTAACTGAATTCCAGGACCGTATCTAGGGGTGTGCAAGCGGTGCCATCGCACAGGGCCCTGTTGGTGTACCGTCACTGCCTGGAACAGCACTGTGCAACCAGTAACACTGCTGTAGAGCCACACGGAGCACTCAGGGACACTGCGGGCAGGTACCCTGCAGTCTGTGGAGCTGCCTGGAGTGACCAGAGGATGCTCTGGGGTGGGCAGTGCTTTACTTCCCAATGTTGGTGGTCCCGCCCCCTAGGTGTGACATCATGATGTCACATGGTTAGAGTGAGGGGCCAGCAGAAGGTGCACTGCCACCCTGTTAGGCGCTGCTTAATTCCAAAAACTTTTTAATTAACCACTAAACTTATTATTACTACTTCAAGTAAAAAAAGTAACAGTAAAAAATACGTACGTATCTATCTATCTATCTATCTATCTATCTATCTATCTATCTATCTATCTATCTATCTACACACAATACATTAAATCCTGATAATCATTTAATTATAAGGCAGCAAAAAACAAGTTATTGATTGCAGGGCCATAACAAGGTGTGTGCAGAGCAGAGGCGTCACCAGGTGTGAGTACACCCGTTGCACACTCTGCATTATTACACCCCGCCGGAGCCGCGGCCGGCCGAAAAGGGGACGTGGCCTATATTAAATGGGCGTGGCCTCGCGGGTCTCCTCTTCTTCACTCCGGGGGTGTATCCAGCTTCCACGGAACTGCTGGCTGCCCACGGAGACTAGGCAGCGTGCAGTGCTGGCTCCTTTTCTGTGACAGGAGCCGAGTGCTGCAGAGGATTATCACACTGCCGCACTCAGCTCCTGTCACTGCAGAAGAGCCAGCACTTGGTGTCACCCCTTCGGTGGGTGACACCTGGGCGCGGGCCGCACCCCCCGCACCCGCCTTCTGACGCCACTGGTGCAGAGTGTGCCACCACACATAGCGCTGCAGGGTAGGGGACGCTGTTAGCGGCACTTGTCAAAGAATACTAAAGCTTCTAAAAATGAAAAGTGGCGGTGTTACCCATAGCAACCATTCAGATTCTAGCTGAAAGCACTAGATAAATGACAGCTAGAATCTAATTGGTTGCTATGAGCAACTCCTCCACATTTCTTTTTTAGAAGCTTTAGTAAATCTATGCCTAAGTGTGCTCAGGAGTAGCTAGCTGGGGGAGGCAGTCGTAGGCTCATTGAGCCGCTAGCCGCCTCTTACTGGCTATTAAATTATACATATGTTTAACATAGTAGTTTATTGTTTTATTCAGAATAATGTTCCTTTGTAGTGCTGCTGTTAATACTGAATAAACTATGGAGAACCTTTAATAAGCTAAAAATAGTGATCTTTGCAGTATAATGAGTTTTCCTTGTGTCTTATTCCCTAAATGTTCCTATTACTCTTTTATTCCATCTCATAGACTTTACCAGGCAACACTTATTTTTTCTATACCTTGTTGTAAGTGACATTTTATTCTTCAAGAAAAATAATGTACAATCTTTTCAGATTTAAATAAAAATGTATTGGTCATATAGGGGGGTAATTCCAAGTTGATCAAAGCAGGAATTTTTTTTAGCAGTTGGGCAAAACCATGTGCACTGCAGGGGAGGCAGATATAACATGTGCAGAGAGAGTTAGATTTGGGTGGGTTATTTTATTTCTGTGCAGGGTAAATACTGGCTGCTTTATTTTTACACTGCAAATTAGATTGCAGATTGAACACACCACACCCAAATCTATCTCTCTCTGCACATGTTATATCTGCCTCCCCTGCAGTGCACATGGTTTTGCCCAACTGCTAACAAAATTCCTCCTGCGATCAACTTGGAATTACCCCCCATAGTTCACACTTGTGTTTCCTCCCATAATAGTGAGTAAGATGATCTATAACAGGGCATCCCATTTCGAATCTTGTTAAATACAGTCCCCGTAGAAAACCACAGAGACGGCTGCTGTGAAGGCCGGCAGCCGGAAAGCAAGAGATATCTCCAATATCTTCTGCCCACAGTATTGGTATATTTAATAGATAATTAATTCTGCCCTTAAACATGCAGACACAACAGTTTAAAAATATTTTAAGAATTAATTAATAACGAGGCCCCATAGTGTGCACTCATGAGTGGTCCTCGCAGGTCCCTTCTTCCTCTTTTTCTGACGTCCTCTTCCCAGGGGCGTTTTTACAAAGGATGGGGCCCGTGTACAGACTCCAGTTGGGCCCCCTCCTCTTCACGGCGCTGTAGACACTGACACTGTGCCAGAGTGTACTGCGCATGTGCAGGTTTCCAGAAACATGGCACCTGCCATGTTCCGGAGACTAAATTCCTATTGCGCATGCGTGGCCGCCATTTTGCCGGCGATGATTAGTGCGGCTGGAGATGAGATGCAGGATACCGGACGGGTAAGTAATAAAACATGGGTGCAATGTGCCAGGATCCAGGGGCCCGTGTGCACAGCACACATTGCACTCATTATAGAAACGCTAATGCCTCCTCTGTAAACAAGTTTTTAGGAAAGAAAAGTACTCCTACCTTATAGCAGGGCACTCTCAGAATACATTGAATTTCTTTATGTTAAAATTTGATATATTTCTTTATAATTCCAGTAGATACATAATCTCAGACAGCCTGTAAATGGATAATTGAGCTGTTTACCACTGTAATCATTACACTACTGGGTTAAAAAGAAAAAAACAATAGTTACAGCTTTAACCAAACTCTGCATCCTAATCTTTAAATAGCCCTAACAGCAACCACAATCCTAGAGCTAACATTAGCATATGTTCTAATCCAAGCCGCATTGGAGGCACATAGATGGGATCTGAGTACAGTAAATTGTCTTGAATCAGACACTGGAATGGGCATAACAATAGTAGGTGCAAGGGGTGCCACTGCTATTGGCCCACAGGCTTAGGTGGTCTGGATAAAATTGCATACCAGTTTCCCCGATCTGCCTGCTAAGCAGCTGGGTCTGATCCATTGCCCAGGCTGAATTGTGTGACATTACATTTACAATAAGAGGAGTGTGGATGTTATAATGGTAAGGGGGCACTGTAATGGGACATCATTTGAACTGGATGGCACTGTAATGTGGCACAATATGAACTGGAAGGCACTGTAATGTGTCATAATCTGATATGCTGCTCATTGCAACCTGGAGGGCACTATAATGTTATATAATAATAATATTAATATTATTAATAATAATAATACACGGTCGAGTCACATTATTATGACCACCTCCTACATTTGACGTTGGCAGCGCATATCCCATGAAGTACGTCACGTGTCATGCACTGGTTTGGTGGGTATATAAAGTGTGTGGTAGGCCGTCTGCACACATATCACTTGTTGCTGTCATGGGTAAAAGGCGCGATTTATCCAAGTTTCAAAAAGGGATGATTATCGGCTTTTGGGCCAAGGGTGGCAGTATTTCTGAAGCAGCGCAGTTTGTGAACTGTTCGCATGTTGATGTGATGAAGGTACATCGTGACTGGACAAATGGCACCATTGGGAATAACCAACGTGAAAACTGAGGAGCACCACGGGCCATTAATGTGAGAGGGGAACGTCGGCTGCGCAGGTGCGTGAGGGCCAACTGATACGCTACAGTGGAGCAGTTCAATATCAAACTGTATCTAGGGTCCACCAGACGTGTGTCTAAAAGGAGAATTTTGCACCGTCTAGCTGCTGTCCGTGCTGCACACGGCGGTTACTCTGGCTATTAGCTGGTGGTCATAATAATGTGACTTGACCATGTAGTAATAATAATTATAATAATAATAATAATGTGACACAATATGAAATGGAGGCAGTATAGTGTGGCATAATATGAAATTGGAGTACACTCTAATATGACACAGTATGAACAGAGGGCACTGCAATGTAACATAATATGAACTGCGGACACTGTATGCCATAATGTGACCTGGGGATACTGTGTGGCATGATGTGTACTGGCAGCACTACAATGTGATATCATGTAAACTAGGGAACTACAATGATTCATAAAATAAAATAGGGCACTACTATGGGGCAAAATATGAACTAAGGCTCTACTATAGTTTATAACTAGGGCACTATTAGGGGGCATAACATTAATAACTGCTGCGGAGAGGTGTTTCTAGCATTGAGACAGGGGCCCCTTCGAAATGTTGCTATGGGCCCCACAAAATTCTGGTTATGCCCCTGGAGCCTGGTTTTAGTATACAGTAACACCAATACCATAAGCCCTCTTGGGTATACCATAAAGGAATTTTAGGGGTACATTTACTAAGCAGTGATAAGAGCGGAGAAGTGAGCCAGTGGAGAAGTGCCCATGGCAACCAATCAGCAGTGAAGTAACATCTATAATTTGCATACTATAAAATGATACAGAGCTGCTGATTGGTTGATGGGGAAATTTCTCCACTGGCTCAGTTCTCCGCTCTTATCACTGCTTAGTAAATGTCCCCCTTAGTGATCCATACATATTGATAAATTACAGTGGAGAATCATATTACGTCCATAACACAAAAACATTTGGGTGCACATTTATCCAAATGCCACCAATCTGGGTAAAAAGCCATCCCTTTTTATCTATCAGTGATTATGAAATTCCATTATCACTACAATTTAACATAAAATACTATAAAATATCAGTATCAGCTGCGCTAGTGATACTGGACTGCTTAACCCTCATCAACTGTGTGCATTCAAGTGCTGGGTTGCCAGATCGTGCAGTGAGGCTGGATATCCCGGACACGGGCTTTCAACAATACTTAGCTTAAAAAGAAATGTAAAAAAATAAAAAACAATAAAAAATTGATCACATTATTAAAAAAATTATAAAAATATTTTATCACTAGTATACGTGAAAAAAATATTTTATTCATAGAATATAGCATTTCTCATAAGGTTTTGTTCTGTTATTGCAATTCTGGGATGGGACAGAAGAATAGGTACCGCTGGGGAAGTTTTACTTGGCGATAGTCAAAGACTTACCATTGTCAGGGTTGTTGCTGGCAATAACACTATCACCGGTGGTAACTTCTTTTATGTAATGGGCAAAGTGAAAATAAACCCTATTGCTAGGGTTTTTCCCTCTTTTATAAATATCATATGATTGGTGCACATGGAATATGGGTCTTACCTGGATCAAAGAGTAACTTTCTCTCTGTGTAGCTCCACAGATTAATTGTAGTCAGTCACGGTTTTCAGTGCTGTGTGATAAAAGCTCTACTAACTGAGGGGGTGATTCCGACCTGATCGCTAGCAGGCTACTTTTAGCACTGCTGTGATCAGATAGTCACTGCCTACAGGGGACGGGGGGATTCGCTGTGCAGGGCTGTGAACCGCTGTGCACAGTGCCGTCTTAATAGCAGTGTAGGCCCCTGGGCACAGCAATGCACTGGGCCCCCTATCCGTCCTCCAGAGGTAGGGGTGGGGGGTGCTATCAGCGGCAGCTTTGATGTCCCGCGGGCGGTAGGGGGTGTTCTATCTTCCACTCAGCATGTAGGACCTGGAGCAGTAATTTCTGCTAATTACTCCTTTACTGCACAGATGGGGCTAAACTGTAGAAGGGGGCATTGGGCTGAATGAAGGGGCCCTGGTACATGACTTCCAGGGTGGTAGGGGGGTGTTTAATACGCAGGGGAGGGGTAGATAGTGGAGTGGGCTTAATATTTATAAGTTTCTGGTGGCAGTACAGCTTGCTTGACTGCAGATATCTCAAGTTCCTGAAAATATATTTCGTAGCTTTGAATGGGATAAAAAAACTAGAGAGTCCCACCTTTCAGAAGGTTCTGGGGACTTGGGGATTAGAGTTCAGGAGCCAAAGCAATCCACCAACGAAAATCTAAGACTGCATATTAGGTGTGTGGAGCTGGGGGCGATAACATTTGAATTTCGCCTATAACGTACTGTTCAGATATACAGTCTTTTCACAGTGCATTTGTATAGGCGTATAATACATAGACAAGGGACTTATCGCGAAAGTAGTATCTGTTGCCTGCTTATTGCGATGTATTATTTTTTTCTTTTACTTTGTTTTTTTTTGCATTACATACATACATACCCATGACACTCCAACATGTCAGGGCGGTTCTAAGTGTTCACATTGTTGCCACCCAATTACACTTAACAACAGAGCCAGCCAAGATCCATAGGTTGGACATCCGGTCCGCGCAGGGCCGGATTAAGCCTTGGGGGGGTGGGGGGGGGAGTCCTGGGGCACTTAACACAGGGGGGCCCTGGTGGAGGGTGTGTATTAGATTGTGCATACTTCCTGATATGACCCATTCGGGGAGGGAGAACTTTTTCTCCCACTGGACGTCCCTTTTAATATATGATTGGTATCACATATGTTGACCAATTTCATTGATAAAAAAGGTATTTCAATAAAAATGATTACAATCATAAATTAACAGGGAAGTCCAGGTAGAGAGCATTTTGTCCCTCCTGGAATGGGTCATGTAGGGAGGTATGGATTGTATATATTAAATATAAACCAATGGTGTATATCAGATTTAAACTAATAGTTTAGGTACTGTTTATATCTCCACCTAATAGAGAGACAACTATTTTATAATGTTTTCCTGTAGTGGAACAAAGACAAGTTAAACAACCTTAAAATACACATAGAAAAAGAAAATCTATAATTTATCTTGCAAAAATGCAATAGCAGCAGCCTCTGTACTACTAACACATTGGGACAGGACTCAGGAGGATGCTTTGTGTGTGTCTTTCGAGACATGAACGCTCTCATTAGATAACAGGTTACACAGGACCCTGACACCTAGCAGGAGGAGGAGAAGCTGGAATCCCTGGGTCATTTACAGCTTTCTCCCCTCGGCTATCTCTCCTCTGGTCAGGAAGCTCTGTTGGCATCTCATGAAACCTGTATCTCTGCCTGCAATGCATACTGTCCTTCTCACATCCTGGTAGCCTGGTTCTGCTGCTGCACAAGAGGGAGAGCTAGTGATGTCAGTGTGCTCTGGCTGGGGGGGCCCTTAAAAGTGGGGGGCCCGGGGTACAGTATGCCCTGCATCCCCCCCTTAATCTTGCTATGGGTCCGGGTTAAAGCAGGTGGGGGCCCAGGGCATCCGAGGTTGTGGGGGCTCCCATTATTGCAGAGAGACAGTGCGTCGGAGTATAGGGACATGGCTTGGTGACAAGGGGGCATGGCCTCCAGCGGAATGTAAAGCCGGAGAGCTGCACCACAGTTTTCATCATGCTGGAGGCTTGTCTAGCACTCCTCAAACTGCATGTCAGTCCCCGGCTTCTCCTGGAGCCGGCAGTCTTTGAATGATAGACGCATGTGCCCGTCATCCATTCTCCGCTGCTTTGCAATGCAAAGTAGCAGTGTCAGAATCATAGCGTCCTTCAAACCCCCCCCCCCCCCACCTCACCCGCAGGGCACTACAGCCCACGGGTGGGACATTGGAATAGCTGGGAGATATGCAATGTGTGGGGGCCCTAACCTGTGGAGCCCCGAGACTGCTGGACCTGTCGCCCATCCCTTAATCTGACCATGATGGACATACACAAAAAATGTGTAAATTTGCATCTGCGCATGCATTGTATCTAAAAACCTGCCATTTGTGTCCGTCAATAGAGGTCCATCCAGCACAGAATCTGACCCAGAATGTGAACATCTTCTAGGTAAGGTTCAAACAACCAAAAATACTTTTATTCAACTTTATTGATAATTTTGTCTACAAAGCTAGGGCTTTATACAGTAGGTCCTATTCATACCCCTTTCAGACTAGCAAAAACGTCCTGGGTTATTGAACGTGAACGCGCATCAACCTGGAATTATGCTTAGTCTGTAAGGGTCCTAAAGCAATATCCTGGGTTGAGCGCCCCGGCATTTCATCCCAGGTCGCGACCTGGGTTGAAGCCGGAATTGACCCAGGATGTGGTGCAGTGTGAATGGTAAGTTGGATCAAGGTGGCCCTGCACCTGTTCTCTGCATAGGAGGAGTCAGCACTTGGAGATGATCATCTCCAAGCGCCGCCTCCTGTAGCATCGGTTGTGATGTTACCAACCTGGGTCGGGCCACAAGTCTGAAAGAGGTCTCAAGCCAGGTCACTCCCGGGAAGCATGCATGCACCAATCCCGGGTGTGCTCTGGCTCTGCCAGTCTGAAAGGGGTATTAATTTAGTATTTAAAACTGATGCTGCTAATTGCTTATGAAAACAGTGACATTAAATTCAACTTTATGTGATTAACCAAGCCCCCCCTCCTCATAAAGATCTCCCAAAACCCCTCTCAGGAATTGAATATCCCAATAAACTATGTAAAAGAGTGAAATCACCAGAAGCGAGATGAATAAATGTCAGCATTGGGAAATTAAAGATCATCACTCTAAAAATTGGAAAACACTTGGCCGGCACAGCTAATTGGTAATGAGTACAAAAATATAATCACTGTTATGAGTCATGACATGAATCGCTTCACATCACACAACCAGAAAACGCTCATGTAGCATTACCCATACATAATCAAGGGCGTAGGTACAATAGGTGAGGGGGTGCAGTTGCTATGGGGCCCAGAGCTGAGAGGGGCCCACCTTCCCTGGCAAAATTGTGTGTTATATACATTTTCCTCATTGGGTGGTACATAGGGGCCCTTACAAACATTTGCCTTGTGGTCTATAATATATATCTAGGTATGCCCCTGGACCTGCTCATTGTAATGTGATATAAAATGAACTGAAGGGCATTATAATACTACATTATATGAACTGGGGCACTGTAATGTGGCACAATATGAAGTGGGGACACTGTATGTCATAATGTGAATTGGGAGTCCTGTGTTGCGTAATGTGTACTGGCAGCCCTACAATGTGACAAAGTATGAACTAGGACTTTACTATGGGGCATAACATTAACCAAGGCACTACTATGGTTCAGAAAATGAACTAGGGTGATATTATGGGGCATAAAAGTAACAACTGCTGCAGAAAGGTATTGGAACAGGGGCCCCTTCAAAATGTTGCTATGGGGCCCACAAAGTTCTGGCAACGCCCCTGTGTAGGATCATTGCTGGAACAATGAGATATGCTACTTCTGCCACGGTGCACCTACCTCAATGCCTGCCTGGCTGCCCCGTCCCGTAAGGGGCAGCACAAAGGTCGGCAAGTATGGTTAAAACTAGAATAAAACATCTGTGGGAAAGATACTGCAGACACAGGAAAGGTCAATTGCCATATAAAATGGAAACTCATTGTTAAAGATATAGGATTACTCCAGAAATGCTGTCTTAACTTTCATCACATGAAAGTCTAGATAAAAAATGTGAAATTATTTTAACGCGCTCCACTTAGTTTAGATATTACAGAAAAATGTCACTGCACCCCAGCAAAAAGTATCACAGACTATTTTGTGTAGCATATTACACATAAGGGGCCTCATTTAAAGTTATAAGCAAAGCAAAATATTGCTCTAAATTTGCTCCTGAGGCTAGGCAAATTTAAAGTGCTGACATACATAGAGTTGGGAGGGGATGTGAGGTTAGCTAATCTCTACAAATAAAGCTGCCCAATATTTGTGTGCTGTATGTGAAAACAGGCAGTATTTACCCTGCATACACATCACGCTTACCGACTTTATAAATGTCCTCTCTGTACAAAGCTGGGAGATGCAGAAGTCAGCTGATGGAGCGGGGCCAGACTATTTGCCCATTTATCACAGAATTGTATCATATTGGCTCCACCCCTTTCCTAAGACCACAATTCCCAGCATAATATAGTGGGTGCAGGGTGCGTGGTGCACACTGCTCACCCTACACCCATGTAATTATACTTACCTCTCCAGAGTTCGGCAGCAGACAGTGCTGCAGACAGAATTCACTGGGAAAATAGTGCGGTGCCCATTTCCCGGTGATTTGCGCTTACGCAGTAGATTTGTCTACGGAAATAATGGCGGAGTCACCATGTTCCAGGAGATCTGCACATGCACAGTAGAAGTGAGAATATGCAAATGCTAGTTTCATCACGCTTCTTGTGTGCTAGCACCACTGTAAGCAGCAGCCCTGCCGTTGGTTCAACACAGTACATCGTATGGCAGGTGCACTGTCTGAACATGGCTTCTGTGGAAGCAGTTATTCGTCTGAGAACGCAGTCCACTTTCACTGACTTCCCTGGGGGGTGGGGGGGGGGGAAGTGGTGGGGGGGAAATGGCCTCGCTAACGACAACAACAGATCTTCTTGCATGCTCAAAAGATCTGGGGCTGTCATTAGCAACCCACAGGTGCGCGCATTGCCATCGGTATCGGTCATACACACGGAACAATGTACACGATGTGTCGTTCCAAATGATCGGGAAGGCCCACATTGTGGCTCGAATCGTTTCGTGTCTACACCAACACCATAGGTGTGCGCAGGGGGGGGTGCCTGGTGCGCACAGGCACCCCCTAATGTCTGGCACCCTGATCTCACATGCCTGATGTAGCAAGCTGATTACTGTCCCCTCTACGCTGCACCCTGTCAGGACTGTATTACCGACCGGACGCCTGGGTTAATCAAGGGTGCCACTGCCACCGGCTTTCAAACTCCCAGCTCCACCTCCATGTACAAAAACAGTGTGATGTGATGTGATTACCCGCCACACCCACCACATGCCCACCTCTCTCCTTCTATGCTATGCCAACGCCAGCCACTGATGAGGATCAGCAACATTGACACGTCACTCGTTTTTCCAGCAGCAGCAGTACTAGTCTGCGACTGTCAGTGTCAGTGAGTGACTGACTTGTAAGTAAGCTGCTGCAGCTTGTAGGGGAAAGAGAGGGGGAGCCAGACCAGGCTGAGGAGGAGCACTGTAATTGCAGTGAGTGCCATCAGGGGTGTTTGTTTGGTGCACACCACAACATCTGACAATGTATCTGCTTTATTAGGATTGGTACAAGGGTGGACATTTTATATTGCGTTGACCGTCAATAGATGGTGCTAGACACGCCCAAAAGGTGGTGCTAGACACACCCCTCCGACGGTGCACCCCCTAATAAAATGTGCTGCGCACGCCTATGGTCTACACACCTTTACACTCGCACAAACTGTTCATATATGGGACTGATTCTGAAGTGGGAGCAGAGCATACTTGCCTACTTTTGAAAAAGCATTTCAGGGAGATGTGAAAGTAACAACTATCATTGCGGACGTGTACTGCTACATCTGAGAGACGTGTCATCAAAATGACTTCCATCCAAATGTAAATGAGCCCCAAAGTTTGTAAGATCTACTTGTAGAAGAAAAGACACTGATATTTTTCAGGAATTGTTTGTGTATTGTGTTTTAGAAGAGCTTCCATATACTGTAAGTGGCCAAGAGAAACCGTATTTAAAATGCATGTAGCCATAGGGATCATTGTGCCTTATAAAAATGCAGGGAAATGGCACTGATGAACTCATTTGAATGTATGTATCTTTGATTTATTTTTTTACACCCAGGGGGTAAATTTACTAAGATGGGAGATTTTTAGAACTGGTAATGTTGCCCATGGCAACCAATCAGATTCTACTTACTATTTATCTAGCTGCTTCTAGCAGATAATAGATATAATCTGATTGGTTGCTATGGGCAACATCACCAGTTCTAAAAAATCTCCTACCTTAGTAAATTTACCCCCAGGAGTGTAAAGTAAAATCAGGAAGATTGCTGGTGTATTCAGAGCCGGCCCTAACCAATATGATGCCCTAGGCAAGATTTTGGCTGGTGCCCCCTAGCACCACCGCTGGTTCTACCTCTGACCTTGCACCTCTTTCCCAGCACCATCACCCCTCACCCATAGCAGTCCTTGTACCCCCTATATTTTAAATAGGAACAGTTCGCACATTTGACGCACAGCCCAAAAAGGGGCATCTTCTTGCTGGGAAGGGGCATGGCCACACAATAGTAACCCCAATTCCAATTACGCCACACAGTACTGCAACTTTATTCACATTTTATCTTGCGATAGTGTCCATAATTCATATTACATCCCACAGTTGTATCACTTTACCTTATAAACGTTACTCCTCACAGTAGAGCCCCTTATTCACATTACATCACACTGAATTGCTCCTTATTCACATTACACCGCACTTTATTGCTGTTTATTCACATTAGACGACACAGTAGTGCCCTTTCTATATGCAACACCACATAGTAGAGCACCTTATACACATAATGCCACACATTAGTAATGCATTTATACACAATTCCACACAGTAATGCCCCTTACACATATGAGACACATTAATGTCCTTATAAACATAATGCACCTTACACATTTTGACAACCTTTTATTAATGCCCCTTTACACATAATGTCCCTTGCACATATGCCGCACATTATTAATGCCCTTATACATATAATGACACACATAGTGCCCCCTACACATTTGCTGCACATTATTAATGCCCCTATACATATAATGACACACATACAGTAGTACCCTGTTACACATATGCCGCACATTATTAATGCCCGTATACACATAATGACACACATAGTGGCCCTTTACGCATATGTTGCACATTATTAATGCATTTTTACATGACACACATAATGCTCCTTACACATATACCGAACACTACTGCACAACCAACCCACTCACATTTACACAGCACTCCCACTTCCACTAACACTGTGACCTCTGCCTCTGCTTGGATACAGATGTGTCCTCACAAATCTTGCATTAATGTTAACGTCTGGCACCTTTTTTTAATGAAAATGCATCTTATTTGCATTGCTATGTGGCTAGGATGCACAAGCAGCTTCTGCTGATTAAACTGATATGCAGCATGCCTATATACTGTGTGAGACTGTGACTGTATCTGCATATGAAATGCTACACACAGAATATAGGCATGCCGCATATCATTTTAATCAGCAGAAGCTGATGATGCCCCTAGGCATATCAAATGCCCTAGGCAATTGCCTAGTTTGCCTATGCCTATGGCCGGCTCTGGGTGTATTCAGGGAGTGAGGGAGATTGCTGCTATTTCAGGGAATCTCATGCAGAATAAGGGAGGGTAGGCAACTCTGGAGCCAAAAAAAAAAAAAAAAAAAAGGAACTGTGCACCTTAGTAATATTATGTTACATGGCAGGTGGGGCATTTAAACATGTGCAGAGATCCAAACTCAATTCTAAATTGCAGTGTAAAAATAAAGCTAACCAGCAATTTGTGGGCAACATGCAAAAGCAGCCAGTATTTACACCACATGCAAAAAATATTTTTTTCACCCCTTGTAAGTACATAATTTGCTCCAAGTGCAAAGCAATTTTTTTTTTTTTGCTTTCTTCCCAATTCATAATGTGAGTGTCCCAGTTTTGTTAGAAAAATAAAACAACTGTGCCTAATTTTACTAAAGTTCCAAACCGATTTATTTTTTACAGCAATGAAGTGATGATATAATGGCCCTCATTCCGAGTTGTTCGCTCGCAAGGCGATTTTAGCAGAGTTACACACGCTAAGCCGCCGCCTACTGGGAGTGAATCTTAGCTTCTTAAGATTGCGAACGATGTATTCGCAATATTGCGATTACAAACTACTTAGCAGTTTCAGAGTAGCTTCAGACTTACTCGGCATCTGCGATCAGTTCAGTGCTTGTCGTTCCTGGTTTGACGTCACAAACACCCAGCGTTCGGCCAGACACTCCCCCGTTTCTCCAGCCACTCCTGCGTTTTTTCCGGAAACGGTAGCGTTTTCATCCACACGCCCATAAAACGCCGTGTTTCCGCCCAGTAACACCCATTTCCTGTCAATCACATTACGTTCGCCGGAGCGAAGAAAAAGCCGTGAGTAAAAAAACTATCTTCATAGCAAAATTACTTGGCGCAGTCGCAGTGCGAACATTGCGCATGCGTACTAAGCAGAAAAACGCTGCGATGCGAAGAAAATTACCGAGCGAACGACTCGGAATGAGGGCCAATGAGCAGTGGAATAATGAGACTATTGTAACTTAAGTCACGCGCACAACTCAATGTGGAACCTGCTTACGTCTAAAGAAGAGGAACTTTGTTATAGATGCAGAAGATATACAGTGGAATTTAGGTAGATTTAAATGGATGAACGTTTGCCTAAAAAATAGCTGTAGATAACATGTAAAGTTATAGGTACGGTATGGATATCTATCTGAAATAAATACCATACAACATAACTAGATAGGTTTAGTGTAAACTGTTGCAGGGCATTGAAGACAAATATATCCTTGAAGGCATTAGTTACAAGTAAATACACGCTCGAGTCACATTATATGACCACATCCTACATTTGACGTTGGCAGCGTGTATCCCATGAAGTACGTCACGTGTCATGCGCTGGTTGGTGGGTATATAAGGTGTACGATAGGCCGTCTACACACATATCACTCATTGCTGTCATGGGTAAATGGGGCAATTTATCCGAGTTGTAAAAATTGATTATTATCAGCTTCAAGGGTGGCAGTATTTCTGAAACAGCAGTTTGTGCTGCTGTGGTGAAGGTGTATTGTGACTGGACAAATGGCACCATTGTGAATAACCGACATGGAAACTGCAGAGCACCCCATGCCATTGACGTGAGAGGAGAACGTCAGCTACGAAGGTGATTGAGGGCCGATCGACACCGTGGATCGACACAGTGGAGCAGCTCACCATCAAAATGTACCTGTGCCAACCTACCAGCACCCTATTGAGTCACTCCTAGCCCGTCTAGTTGCTTCTGTGCTGCACATGGCAGTTACTCTGGCTATTAGCTGGTGGTCACAATATTGTGACTCGACTGTGTATTTAATACAGTGCATCCGAAAAGTATTCACAGCGCTTCACTTTTTCCACATTTTGTTATGTTACAGCCTTATTCCAAAATGGAATAAATTCATTTTATCCCTAAAAATTCTACACACAATACCCCATAATGACAACGTGACAAAAGTGTTTTTGAGATTTTTTCAAATTTATACAAAAACAAAAAACTAAGAAATCACATATACATAAGTATTCACAGCCTTTGCCATGAAGCTCAAAATTGAGCTCAGGTACATCCTGTTTCCACTGATCATCCTTGAGTTGTTCCTACAGCTTAATTAGAATCCACCTTTGGTAAATTCAGTTGATTGGACATGATTTGGAAAGGCACACACTTGTCTATACAAGGTCCCACACTTGACAGTGCATGTCTGAGCACAAACCAAGCATGAAGTCAAAGGAATTGTCTGTAGACCTCTGAGACAGGATTGGCTCGAGGCACAAATCTGGAGAAGGGTACAGAAAAATATCTGCTGCTTTGAAGGTGCCAATGAGCACAGTGGCCTCCATCATCCGTAAATGGCAGAAGTTCGGAACCACCAGGACTCTTCCTAGACCTGTCTGGCCATCTAAACTGAGCGATCAGGAGAGAAGGGCCCCTGTCAGGGAGGTGACCAAGAACCAGTGGCATGCGGTGAGGTCAGTGGCTGGTGAGGCACTATAGCCATAATGTCTGCCGAATCCTGCCGATGGCCCCTACCGCCGCTGAGCCAATGCCCGCTAATTGCCCTGAGCCGCTGCTTGCTGCCACCGCCAATGGCTTACAAACTCACCCACCATCAACTGACCCAGCCCTCTTCCACTAATTTGCATCTCAGTCCAATGCCGCCAATGCCTGCTACCTGCCTGCTCATCATACTTGTGATATATTGTACATTTGTATAGAAAAATAAAAATAAAAATTAGTGTTTGGGAAGGGAGTGGGAGGAGGACATGAATGCAATTTTGTTGTCCAGGGCTTCCATTAACTTAATGGAAAAGGGTCTGAATGGGTTAAAAAATGTAAAAAAAAAAATGTGTGAGGTCACCCCTCCTAAGTATAACCAGCCTCGGGCTCTTTGAGCCGGTCCTGGTTGTTTAAATACCAGGAAAAAAATTGACAGGGATTCCCCCTATTTAGACAACCAGCACCGGGCTCTTAGTCCGGTCCTGGTTCCAAAAATACGGGGGACAAAAGATGTAGGGGTCTCCCGTATTTTTAAAACCAGCACCGAGCTCCACTAGCCAGGGACATAATGCCACAGCCGGGGGACACATTTATGTAGGTCCCTGCGGCCGTGGCATTACCCCCCCAACTAGTCACCCCTGGCCAGGGTTCCCTGGAGGAGTGGGGACCCCTTAAATCAAGGGGTTCTCCCCCCTCCAGGCACCCAAGGGCCAGGGGTGAAGCCCGAGGCTGTCCCCAGCATCCATGGGCGGTGGGTGCCGGGCTGATAGCCATGTGTGTAAAACAAAAGAGTATTTTTTGTTGTTGTGGAACTACAAGGCCCAGCAAGCCTCCCCCACTTGCTAGTACTTGGGGAACCTCAAGTACCAGCGTACGAGGAAATAACGGGCCCGCTGGTACCTGTAGTTCTACAACAAAAAAAAATACCCAAATAAAAACACAACACACACACCGTGAAAGTAAAAGTTTATTAAAACACACTTACACACTCACACATACTTTCCTACATCCCACGCCGGTCATGTCCACTTGTCCAGTAGAATCCAATAGGGGTACCTGTAAAAATGAGAGAGAGATTACTTACCTACATCCCACGCCGATCACGTCCACTTGTCCAGTAGAATCCATTAGGGCCGGTACCTGTAAAAATGAAACTTATGCTTACATACATCAATGCACAGGACGGGGGAAAGGAGAGAGAGAGAGAGAGAGAGAGAGAGAGAGAGAGAGAGAATATCTCTCTGTATGTGCTGTACTCACCACAGGCGCCTCTCGCTGTCCCTGCACTCCGGACGCGGCTCCGCTGCAGACAGACACCTGGTGCTGAGGCTGGAGGAGGAGAGCGCCAGCCGCCGCTGCTCAACTTTCACCACTTGCCTTACAGACGCCGGCTCCAGGAGCGCTGCCGCTGCTGTCTTCTACACAGGGTCCCAGGGATGATCGCCAGCAGGCAGCAGCAGGTGACGGGGGGGGGGGGATGAAGGGAGGGGAGCAGCTTACTGTTCCGCCGCCTCGTATGGATGATTGGACCAGTCCAATCATTTCTGCCTTGCTGACAGTGATGACAGCGAGGCACTTCTATAGGTGCCGCTTTGCCTATGTTTTTCAATGGGCTTTTACAGCCCAGTTCTTGGCCCCACCCCCCGCTCGATCCCCGTTTCCATTATCTACGGGAGGCACTGCTATCAGTGCCTCCCAAACCTATTTAAAGCCCTAAAATTATTAGAATAAAATAAAGAACATACTTATGACACAGAACATGTGTCATAAGTATCTTCTTTGTGTTATTTTAATAATTAATCACAGGGGAGGCACTGCCCTGCCAAGAACCTATAGCATTCCTCTGTGAAGAGAGGAGAACCTTCCAGAAGGACAACCATCTCTGCAGCAATCCATCAATCAGGCCTGTATGCAGGCCCGGCGACAGGGGGGGTCAAAGGGGACAACCCTCCCGGGCCCCGAGCTTCAGGGGGGCCCCATCACTTGCTTGGTCTGGTTGGTCTTCGCTTTGTTGCCTTCATTATGCTTGCGGCATGCCTCTCTGCCGCCCCGTCCCTGTCTGACGATCTGCTGCCGCTGCCGCTGAAGAGCCGGGCAGCAGAGCAGCAAACACAGGCTACACTGACTGTGTGAGTCAGGGCTCCTTATAGCAGCTGCCCGCAGCACTACCTCTGTCCAACCCTGCTCCCTACGTGCCTGGATGGCACCCTCACAGCCTGTCATACTGTATACTATGTCAAGGTACTGCCATATTATTCTATATAAATGTGTGTATGGTGAGTTCTATGTGTGTGTGTGTGTGTGTGTGTGTGTGTGTGTATATATATATATATATATATGCAAAAAATGTCCCTGGCACTCCGGACTTCCGTTCACCTTGCTCCGGTGCCCTCCCCTCATATCTGCATCTGTGTATATGGTCCTTGTATGCCGCCCATACAAGGACCATATATATATATATATATATATATATATATATATGTGTGTGTGTATATATATATATATGTATAAATTATAATATATATACTGTATATTTTATATATATATATATATATACAGTATATGTGTGTATATATATATATATATATATATATATATATATATAATTTTTTTACAGCGACTTTGTACTTTATAAGGGGGGGGGGAGTCAAGGCAGGGTGGGGGGCCCCGGAGAAATTGGTGTACCGGGCCCCAAGATTTCTCTTGCCGGCCCTGCCTGTATGGTAAGAGTGGCCAGACAGAAGCCACTCCTTAGTAAAAAGCACATTGCAGCCCACCTGTGGTTCTTTCCCAAAATGCACCTGAAGGACTCTCAGACCATGAGAAATAAAATTCTTTGGTCTGATGAGACAAAGATTGAACTCTTTGACGTGAATGCCAGGCGTCATGTTTGGAGGAAACCAGGCACCACTCATCACCAGGCCAATACAATCCCTACAGTAAAGCATGGTGGTGGCAGCATCATGCTGTGGGGATGTTTTTCCAGTTACAGGAACTGGGAGACTAGTCAGGATAGAGGGACCAATGAATGCAGCAATGTAAAGAGACATCCCAGATGAAAACCTGCTCCAGAGCACTCTTGACCTCAGACTGGGGCGACGGTTCATCTTTCAGCAGGACAATGACCCTAAGCACACAGCCAAGATAGCAAAGGAGTGGCTTCAGGACAACTCTGTGAATGTCCTTGAGTGGCCCAACCAGAGCCCAGACTTGAATCCTATTGAACATCTCTGGAGAGATCTGAAAATGGCTGTGCACCGATGCTTCCCATCCAACCCAATGGAGCTTGAGAGGTGCTGCAAAGAGGAATGGGCGAAACTGCCCAATGATAGGTGTACCAAGCTTGTGGCATCATATTCAAAAAGACTTAAGGCTGTAATTGCTACCAAAGGTGCATCAACACAGTATTGAGCAAAGGCTGTGAATACTTATGTACATATGATTTCTTAGTTTTTTTATTTTTAATAAGTTTCCATATATCTCCAAAAAACTTTTTTCATGTTGTCATTATGGGGTATTGTGTGTAGAATTTTGAGGGAAAAAATGAATTTATTCCATTTTGGAATAAGGCTGTAACATAACAAAATGTGGAAAAAGTGAAGCGCTGTGAATACTTTCCGGATGCACTGAACTTCACATACAGTAATATACATATTATATACCACTGTGCATTGCAGTGTGTTTGGCATTCACAATGTCCCAGCAAAATTGTCACCATCTTTTCTTGCTTAGTCATATTTGTTTTAACCCAATAATTATAATTTCTTAGCGCTGTTTATTGAAATGAAGGGTTCTGTATTTAAAAATAGCATGCGGAGATACAATGAAGAAATTCACATTTGTGATGCGTTTCATGAGTATACTACCTGCTTCCTCAGACTGCCACTATCCAGACATAATTATAAATCTGGTGTATGAATACACTATCCATAAATATCAGTTTCCATATATTTATACTGTATTTGTACTATAATTTGTGGAGACTGTATGTAAGACATGAACTGCAACTACATACATACAGCGGAGGAACTACAAGAGGTGTAGGGGGTAATTCAGATCTGATTGTAGATGTGCTAAATTTAGCACTTCTACGATCATTTACTCTGACATGCGGGGGGACGCCCAGCACAGGGATAGTCTGCCCCACATGTCAGGCCCTGCCCCCTCCCCCCCGCACAGGTGCAAAAGCATCACACGGTGGCCATGCTTTTGCACCTGGCGAGTAGCTACCTGCCAGCTAAACTCCTGCCCGCTGGCAGGCTGCTACCCACCGCGTCCCGGGTCGCAACAGCTCCGTGTGACATCACGTAGCCGCTGTGGCCCACCCCTTAACGGTCCGGACATGCCTGCGTTGTCCGGACCACGCCCCGTCAACAGCGTTCTAACGCCGTTGGCACGCCCCCTTCTGCTTGTGAATCAGGGCGAACGCAGCCCAGAGATGCTGTAAGCATCTCACTGGGCTCCCGGGGTGCGCACGTGCAGTGCGCCCGCATGGAGACTCAGACTGCGATCTCTGCCGCTGCAGCAATCCAGTCTGAATTAGGCCCGTAGTCTCTGTAGTGCCCAGAGGATACCACCTCCCTTTGATAACTGCCTCCCCAGACCACCAGTTCTGCTTTCAAAGAGCTCAGAGGAGGTAAAGTATCAAATACCAAATCAAATTGTTACAGGATTGCTGATTCTCCTGTGGAAATATAATGGGGCTTGTGCTGAGTTAGCGTAGCGTAAAATAAACAAGTTTGTTCGCTCACAAATCACCCCCAAAATACACTTTTGTTCGTATTTAGATCTGTACCTCTCCTTCCTAGGAGCAGTTTAACAGAAAAGTGGTTCCACGTGCCGTCTCGCACCCCCTTTCTTGCTGGTGAATGCCTGAGCAGATCTCCAGGGACATGGCGTCCACACATATAATTGATGTATGCCATAAACCTGTCTCTACTGGTACCAGTTCCGTGGGTGCTTGATCACCTCCCAATGTTTCTACTGTCACTATCCAAGTCTATGCATGCCATTTTCCAGTGTTATGAGGGAGCAACTCCAATCATTTTGAAAAGTTGGGGTCAATGGGCGCATATTGAGATACCTGACTCATATGGGTGTAAATATTTTTTTACTTGTGTCTTTTTAGAGATTTGGATTTTTGATGAAAGCGTATGCATTCAACTCAGATCAGCCACAGGGAGAGAGGATTATTTGCAGACCGAATAAAGATTATACCTAAGGGTTTAAAGGAAAGCCTTGTCATTTTATCAGTAAAATGTATAAGTAAATGATGTACAATCAGGAATAAAGACTCAAAGAAGTAAACATAATACTCATGATTAAACCTATTTCATTTAGATTTTTCAGAGCCCTATACTCAAACATACCTATCACTGAAAAGGATTATTATTATTAGTAGCATTATATTTTACACTTAATTATTTAACATTGATGTGTATATATGTATGTAGGACTAAGGAGTTGATGTATCAAGCAGTGAAAGAGTGGAGAAGTGAACCAGTGGAGAAGTTGCCCATAGCAACTAATCAGCATCTGCCTATCATTTTACAGACTGTACTTGATAAATGCCTCCTCAAAACTGATTGGCTGCTATGGCAAGTATGCCACTTGTCCACTTTCCCACTGTTTTCTCTGCTTGACGCATCAATCCCTTAGTAGCCTACACTTTGATAAAGGACACTAGTGTATAAAATGGTTTACACAGATATACAGATATTTATTAATGAATATAATAAAAATAAATTTTATATATATATATATATATATATATATACAAACAGAAAGTTCTGCACTCACCATAGCAAGCTCACTTATCCTCACAACATGAAAAGGCCTGTGACCACGGTTAATAAGAGTTAACCAATGATTAACCCCACAATATACAAACAAATCTAGAAAACCACAGCACTCACCACCCCTGAAGCGGGTGCAATGTCTGCACTCACCACTCGGTTAATCTTTGGTTAACTCCTATTAACCGTGGTCACAGGCCTTTTCATACACCCCTGTGTAATCTCATTTGTTCTAAACCTGTGTCAGCTGCTACTTAGTAATTTATCAGCCAGAGTCAAGTGACTAGTGTACCTTAAAAAGCCATAAGATGTATGGCAGATACACATTAAACCTAGTGGGCATGTGTGCAGTTATATTATGTGTGATACAGTTGCCAGGTTTTAATTTTTGAGACTTTGTGATAGTGTAGGACCTGCAAGAAGGTGGGGTACCTTGGCGAGCGGTTTGCAGGCTTCCGTGCATTGGCCAATTCACTAACTAAACCCCCATCATTTATTTATTGATGTTGTGAGGATAAGTGAGCTTGCTATGGTGAGTGCTGAACTTTCTGTTTGTATATATTTGGGTTGGTGGCCATGGGCTGCATGCACCACACCCTACGAGTGGTGAGTGCAGACATTGCACCCCGCTTCTAGGGTGGTGAGTGCTGTGGTTTTCTAGATTTGTTTATATATATATATATATATATATATATATATATAGTGGCTGCTGAATAGGAAAGACCTCTAGGTGTCCTCGAATTTAGCCTCGCTCTCCTATACTATCTACAAAATCTGCAAATGATCTTTGAGGCAACTAATCATCCAAACTATATAAAAGGGTTACAGGAACAAAAGAACTACACACAACTACTTAAATCTCCAGGAAATTACCTCTGAGGCTTATGTATTCATGACCTACAGTTGCTGGATCATTTTGCATTTTCTCACAAAGAGACACAAAATATAATTTCCTAATTTACAGTTGCCTTTGTTCTCAGAAACTAGACATCTGTTTTTAGTTCACTAAGAAACTCATTTTTAATTTAAGTAACTATAATATACTGTGTTCAGGTTGTAAGGGAGTGAGAAAGAGAGAGAGAGAGAGAGAGAGAGAGAGAGGAGAGCGAACGACACAGAGATGTGTGTTTCATTATTTTTTGTTTGAGAAGAGCTTAAACTTAATCATATGATCTTCCTATTTATTTAATGTGATCTTCCACATGATCATGATCTCATCTATAGGTCAGAAGACAGCTGAAGCTGATTTGATTTTTTCTTCTTCTGTATTTTATTGAGTCTACATAGTCATATATCTATGTTATCTTTCGCATAGCTTATTTTTTTTCAATCTCAATTTCATCTGACACAAACAGTGTGTGACAAAAGCAACTGTGATTATAAGAAATTTGGGTAGGTGATGGAAGATGCAAATTGTTATAAAATCACACAATCTCATTTTATACAGTTAACCTGCATAAGACCAAAGTGTTTAATATTATTAATTACATATCAATATAATTTTTATATAATCAATAAGTTGCTAAAGCTCCTATTTTCTCCTTTTTTTCCACACAAAAGAAACCTTAACTCTCTAACATATAGAATATGTAACATAGATACATAAAAATTATTATAAAGGGGCAAGTAATGTCCCCATAGCCATCCCAGTTTTTGGTATGACAAAATGCATTATGTTTCAGTAAAATGATTCTTATAACCTCTAATGTCCATTTTGCATTGACCAGGGCTCATTTAAATAAAGGGGGGATGTAAACCTACTCGTTGAAGCTGCTCTTCACAGCTATCAGTGGTGGGATGGGAAACGGTTGGAGCATTTGCAGCGATAAACACTCACAACCAATCACGTCGCCCTTCTCTCACTGTGTCATCATATTTTCAAGCTTGTCACTGATACCTAGCAAAGGCATAGAGAGCAATGATGGCCGTGCAGTTCCTATTCATTTGATGTATAGCAAAATATAGATATATATTTATTTTGTTTATAAAGTGCATTTAGTCAGAATGTAATATAACATAGAAACAAAATTTAATGGCAGATAGCAACCACTTGGTCTATCTAGTCTGCCCCCTTTTTTTAACCCTATAGTTACCTCAAACCCTATTAGATCCTCAGGGGTATATTTACTAAGGCTTATTCAAATGAAAAGTGGTGATGTTGCCCATAGCAACCATATTCTGTCTATCATTTCCTAGGATACAACAGAGAAGTTATAGACAGAATCTGATTGGTTGCTATAGGCAACATCATTACTTTACATTTTTAGAAGCTTTAGTAAATTTACCCATTAGTTCTTTGTAAGAATAACCTTATGTCTATCCATGCATGTTTAAATTGCTGTACCATATTAGCCTCTACCACCTCTGATGAGTGGCTATTCCTCTTCTCCACTAACCTTTGTGTCATGTAATTTTTCCTTAAATTTCCACTGAACCTACCTCACTCCAGTTTCAGTGCATGTCCTCGTGTTCTAATACTTCTCTTCCTTTGAAAAATGTCTCCCTCCTGTACTTTGTTAAAACCCTTGGTATATTTGAAAGTTTCCATCATGTATGTCCTTTCCCTTCTCTTCTCTAAACTATACATATTAAGATCTTTTAGTCTTTCCGGGTAAGTTTTGTGATGTAAACCATGCACCATTTTAGTTGCCTTTCGTTGTATGCTCCCTAATGCATTTATATCCTTCTGGAGATATGGTCTCCAGAACTGAACACAGTATTCTAGATGAGGACATACCAATGACCTATACAGTGGCATCATTACTTCTTTCTTTCTGCGAGGTTCTGGAATAGACAAATGTCTCTAAAATCGGTATACTGTATTAGCATGACTGCAGCTGTATTATATAGTGAGTATTTACCAGCAATACAAATGATTACCCCACCCACAGCCTCCAGGTCCTGTTTGCTGGCTGAAACAAAGAGGAAGTGGACACATAAAAAGGGGAAGTCTGAAGGATTTCCACACACAACACGTGTCATGTGATTAGATCATAATAGGAGCTTGGGTGATGAATATGTGATGAAATGATACTAATTTAAGGGCGGACTTCAGTTTTTATTTGGCACTGAGTACAAAGGATATGCCATGGAGATTTCCATACTATTAGTCATTGGAAAGCCCTTGAGTGATTTACTCTATTGCTGCATAGGAACTAATTTCAATTTGTATTATAATTGTGGACGGGAAAAATAGTTACAGTGTGATTTATTTATTACCATTTAATTATATAGTGCACACATATTCCACAGCACTTTTCAGAGAATGTTTGTCCATTCACATCAGTCCCTGCCCCAGTGGAGCTTACACTCTACGGGGTCTGTTTACTAAGCCGTGGATGGAGATAAAGTGTATGGAGATAAAGTACCAGCCAATGAGCTTCTGTCATGTCAGAGGCTGGGTTTGAAAAATGACAGGAGCTGGTTGGCTGGTACTTTATATCCGACCACTGTATCGCCATCTAAGGCTTAGTAAATAAACCCCATGTTCCCTATCACATGTACATGCACACACATACACACTAGGGTTAATTTTTGTCCGGAGCCAATTAACCTACCACTATATTTTTGGATTGTGGGAGGAAGCCGAAGTACTCGAAAGAAAACCCACGCAACCATGAGTAGAATATACAAACTCCACACATATACCTCACAAATTTAGAGACTATAGTTTTGGGACCTGAATCGCTGAAGGGGTGGAGCTTTGGATAAAGGGGGTGGGGCATTGGGTGAAGAGGGTAGGGACTCTTTTCACGACCCCCGTTTTAGTCATTTTGGGAGCTTGACCAGCACTCCCTGAGTAGCTGGGCAGCCCCCGGCTCACCCTCCCCCCCCCCCCCCCCCCCCCCCCCCCCTTCCACACACTGTTAGATGCCATGTGCATGGCATCTATTCAGTGATCGCCTGCTGCTTTGCAGAGTTTAGTGCAAAACTGTGACAGGCTTCTCGGATGATCTTGGTCATGCATGTTTGTTCGTCCAGTATTGAACATTACACATCACTTTCTCAAACCATTCAGAAATTTCTGCAGGTCTCACTTTCTGCACATTGAAGAATCAAATAACATTTCACAGAGGGATTTTGCATCGCATGGTTAATTTTAACAAGGCACAATGGGCCTAATTCAGACCTGATCTCTAGGCTGCGTTTTCGTACAGCGTTTGCATAGTCGCCACCCACAGGGGAGTGTATTTTAGCTGTGTAAGTGTGCGACTGCATGTGTTGCAGAGCTGTATGAACAGATTTTGTGCAGTTTCTGAGTAGCCCAGGACTTACTCAGCCGCTGCGATCACTTCAGCCTGTCCGGTCCCGGAATTGACGTCGGACACCCGCCCTGCAAACGCTTGGCCACGCCTGTGTTTTTGCAAACACTCCCAGAAAACGGTCAGTTGACACCCACAAATGCCTTCTTCCTGTCAATCTCTTTGTGAACGCCCGTGCGAATGGATCCTTCACAGAAACCCATCGCTGAGTGGCGATCCGCTTTGTACCCATGCGACGCGCCTGCGCATTGCGGTGCATACGCATGTGATCGGCTGTGCGAATGGATTCTTCGTAAAATCCATCGCTCAGCAACGATCTGCTTTGTACCCGTACGACGCACCTGCACATTGCGGTGCATACGCATGCGCAGATTTGCCCAGTTTTGACCGGATCGCAGCGCTGCAAAAAATAGCTAGCGTGCGATCAGGTCGGAATGACCCCCTAAGACACTACAATATCCGCAGGTGAACTGTGGTGTGTTTCTACTGTACATCAAAGATGTTCAACCCTTTTTCTAATCACAGCACAATGAACAAGGTGCTAAAGTTATCAAGGTAGACCAGGGCCGGCAAGAGAAATCTTGGGGCCCGGTACACCAATTTCTCCGGGGCCCCCCACCCTGCCTTGACTCCCCCCCCCCTTATAAAGTACAAAGTCGCTGTAAAAAAATTATATATATATATATATATATATATATACACACATATACTGTATATATATATATATATATAAAATATACAGTATATATATTATAATTTATACATATATATATATATACACACACATATATATATATATATATATATATATATATATGGTCCTTGTATGGGCGGCATACAAGGACCATATACACAGATGCAGATATGAGGGGAGGGCACCGGAGCAAGGTGAATGGAAGTCCGGAGTGCCAGGGACATTTTTTGCATATATATATATATATATATATATATATATATATACACACACACACACACACACACACACACACACACACACACACACACACACACACACACACACACATAGAACTCACCATACACACATTTATATAGAATAATATGGCAGTACCTTGACATAGTATACAGTATGACAGGCTGTGAGGGTGCCATCCAGGCACGTAGGGAGCAGGGTTGGACAGAGGTAGTGCTGCGGGCAGCTGCTATAAGGAGCCCTGACTCACACAGTCAGTGTAGCCTGTGTTTGCTGCTCTGCTGCCCGGCTCTTCAGCGGCAGCGGCAGCAGATCGTCAGACAGGGACGGGGCGGCAGAGAGGCATGCCGCAAGCATAATGAAGGCAACAAAGCGAAGACCAACCAGACCAAGCAAGTGATGGGGCCCCCCTGAAGCTCGGGGCCCGGGAGGGTTGTCCCCTTTGACCCCCCCTGTCGCCGGGCCTGAGGTAGACGTGTTAGTAGTAAATAGTCTCCATACAGAGCTTCAGGGATCATCACAGCACTGAACCACTTAGGAAACAGGTAACTTATATCCAATTCCAAATATGCCGCTTGTGACACATTTTTAAAGGGAACTGTTGATGCCTGGGGAAGAAATATTGCACTTTGAAACGTGTCAAAACACATTTGTCTGAAGCACAATTTACAGGAATTTTGTTGACCTAGGCACTTGTTCAACAATAAGAAATTCTACTGTGTGTTTATGCAATACAGTGGAAGGGTGTCTCTAAGCTAAGGGTCAGACTTGGGTGTAGTAACTCACTCCAAGGTAATATCCCGGAGATTCACAGATTTGAAATCGGTTCTCCCAGAGAGCTCTTACTGTACCTGCCACATGATGCAAATCCATGATCCACCTACCTCAGTAATATAGTACACACAGGGCAGCCAAGAGAAATCCTGGGCCCCGGTACAACAACTTCCCAGGCCCCCACCGGAGTGGGTGTGGCCACAGTATATATATTTCTATATATATAGGTAAATATATATATATATATATATATATATATATATATAGATATATATATATATATATAGAAATGTGTGTGTGTATATATATATATATATATATATATATATATATATATTACTAACACTGATGGTAATGTATGGATGCATGTATTATAGAATATTTATATAAAATTTATAAGCCACAGTGCTGTGTCTGTCACTCAGTCACAGTTCTCAGTACACAGTGTTGCAGCCTATCAGACTAGTTCCTGACGAGGTGACAGCCAACTGAGCTGAGCTGCACCACTTGTTAAACCCATTGGCCACGCCCAGCCAGCCGCATGCCTGCCCCTCCCAGTCCCTGCCCATCTCCTGGAGCTTGCTTATTCTGAAGAGGCCATCCACAGTCGGCTGCAGAGATTGACCAGCGGTGCAGCTGCTGAAAGTGGCTGTGAGTGATGTCCACAACAAGGGATAAACAGCCAGGTGACACACACATACATCCCCCCTTCCGGAAGTCCAACCCAACACTCGCATGCCCGCCCACTTATTTAAAAAAAATAATAATTATAATTATCCCACCAACTAAATGGCTATTGGTGTGCTCTTGCCATGTCCCCCTGGCATGCCTGGGCACAGGTAATCTGTACCCACCTCTTTCGACACCACTGAGTACACAATAGTTGCGTTATCATGCCTTTTCACTCGGGGGGTGGGCGATATAGGATCAGTACGTAAATACAGGCGGGTGGGATCTGGGCCGTCAGTATGCCGACAGCGTGATCCCAGCCATGGGTATGCCGGCAGCGGGGCAAGCGATATAAAGTCCCTTGTGGGCTCGCTGTGCTCGCCCCTCTGAGGGCACAGTGGTTCGCTGCACTCGCCACAGGATTTATTCTCCCTCTGTGGGTGTCGTGGACAATCATAGTGGGAGGAAAGCCTGGGATGCCGGTATTTCCCTGCTAGTCGGGATTCTGGCGTCGGCAGTGTGACGTCCAGAATCCCGACTAGCAGTAAGGTGACCGCTTCCCGGAGATATGTCAAACATTCTCAAGAGGACAAGTGGAAGTGATGCCCACAAAAACCAACCTGAATCTACCTAGTATCTTCTATAAAATGATAGCAAGAATCTGATTGGTTGCTATGGGCAACACCTCCAGTTGTCCTCTTTAGGAGATGATTAACACTAATAATTGTTCGTTATTTTCAGATTCTTGCTAAATAGACCCCTTTATATGTGGCATAACAAGTACCTGTGTGATTTTGTGGGATCAATGCATTGTTCATTCATTCACCTACTAGGGATGGTATTGGGATCCCAGCGCATGGGATGCCGGCAGTAATAATACCTACAGTGGCAACCCGACGCTTAGGATCCTGACACCTAGTAGGTGAGTGTATTATTCCTAATCCCCAAACTCCCTAACCCTTCTTATTCTGAGCCTGACCCTAATTAAGTCACCTGTGCTCAAACATGGTGTCACGATCTGGGTACTGAGACACTATCTCCCTTCTGGTTGTACGCCCTCCGCGGCCTCCGCCGCCGTTCCTGTGTTTCCAGTATACAGACTTACCAGTGTAACGTGTCATGTCTGCCGCGGCCTCCGCTGTCATCCATGCGGTTCCAGTATACAAGTTGCCAGTGTGGCGTCTCCTGCCCTCCGTGGCCTTCGCTGCCATTGCTGCTGAATCTCCACATGGTTTTCCAAACTAACTTTCCCTCCAGGTGCTAACATGGGTGCAGCCATCTTGGTTTCAGTCACATGCCTCAGTTTCCACCAATCCGCTGCCTCTGGAATCTGCATAATTGCCCAGCCAATGCCTGCCTTGCTGCAGGTATAATTATCCTGTGCCTGAACCATGAAATTGTCAGTGCTTTCATTGTCATCTGTGATTCCAGCCTACAAGCTTCACTACAGACTTTCTCCTGCAATTCCATTCTGCAGATCAGCCTGACTTCCCTGGTGATTACACTCTGCAGTGTAACCCGACTCTCCAGTGTTAACCCTCTACAATCTACTTTGGATTCCTGTGTTTGAACTTTTGCTTTTCAGTAATCATCCTTCATTCCTCAGTTCCAGCGCACTCCAGCTTCTTTTCTCATCTTCCAACGAACCCCAGCTTCTTTACTCATCTTCCAGCGAACCCCAGCTTCATTTATTGTTTACAGAACTTTCCTCCATATTCCAGGTTACTGGTCTTTACCAATTGTGCACCTAATTATCACGTGTGACTTTCTATTATTCTTTTGCACGTTATTTGACTTTTTATTTAATAAAAGCACTTAAGGCATTTCCAGTTGTCGTGGTCACGCAATCAGGCATTCATTGCTACTGTCATTACGCATGTCCAGGAGTCACATAGCTCCTCCTAAGTTCAAATACCCGTCAGCCCCTACAACTGAGGCTCCCAGTCACGGTCTCCAGCCCTCAGTTGTGACAGTAAGTACTGACCATATGGATCCAGCCGGAAACTAGGCCCAAGCGCTTAGGCTGATACAAGAACTGGCAACCCGCCTTGAACGTCAGGAGGCTGCTGTAGGCCATGTTGGGCGCTGTCTCCAGGACCTCTCCTCCCGGCTGGATGAAATTCAAGCGGCCCTCCGTGGATCAGGGGCGTCCAGTGTGTCGACTCCATCGCCTCCGGTGGTGTCCCCACCCACCATACCTGTTCCTGCTCCCTATCTTCACTTGCCGACTCCTGCTAAATATGATGGATCCCCTAAAGCCTGCAGGGGTTTCCTAAACCAGTGCGAGATCCAATTTGAATTGCAACCCAGCAGTTTCCCTACTGACCGCATTAAGGTGGCATACCTTATTTCTCTACTCACTGGTGCCGCTCTAGACTGGGCTTCACCTATATGGGAAAGGTCTGATGCTCTGTTGTCATCCTATGCTAACTTCGTGGCAACGTTCAGACGAATTTTCGATGAGCCAGGTCGAGTGACATCAGCTTCTTCAGAGATCCTTCGACTGCGTCAGGGGACGCGAACTGTCGGTCAGTATTTGGTGCAATTCCAGACCTCGGCATCTGAAGTCTCCTGGAATGATGACGCTCTTTATGCAGCCTTCTGGGGAGGACTATCCGAGAGTATCAAAGATGAGCTCGCTGCTAGAGACTTGCCTTTTACATTAAACAAGCTAATTTCCCTCTGCACTAAGGTCGATTTACGGTTCCGTGAAAGGGCTGTTGAACGAGGAAGATCCACATTTCCCAAGATTCCTACTGTTTCCATTCCTCGTCAGCCATCTCCGTCTAGGGAGGAACCTATGCAGATAGGTCACTCTCGTTTATCTCAGGCAGAGCGTAGTAGACGTCTTGCTGAGCGTCTCTGTTTGTATTGTGCCGAATCTTCTCACGTTATCAAGTCCTGTCCCAAGCGTCCGGGACAACCTCAAGTCCTAGGCCACCAAGGAGAAGACCAGCTAGTAGTGACGAATTTCTCTCCATTTCCAAGTAACTGCAATCTCTCCGTTTCTCTGCAGGTGGCTCAGCGTACTAAAATCTCACTGCCTTATTGGATTCTGGAGCAGCCGGAAACTTTATTACAGAGAGGTTCGTTAAGCAGTGGTCTCTACCCACTGAGAGACTGTCATCACCGATATCTCTAACTGCCGTGGACGGCAGTAGGATTCCTGATGCGGTGATTACCTCCAAGACCCTACCTATCCATCTGAAGGTAGGGGATCAGCATACAGAGTTGATTTCTTTCCAGGTTATCCCCAGGGCCACCCATCCTGTGGTCCTAGGCCTTCCATGGCTACGTCTGCATAATCCTCAAGTTGATTGGAAGTCGACCCGTATCCTGGCATGGGGTCCTTCCTGCTCTGAGATCTGTCTCCAAAAAAAGCTTCCAGTTCGCATATCCTCCTACAAGTCTTCTGATGTCCCGTCTCCTCCGTGCCAAGACTCCAAGCTACAGTTTTGTCCAGGGTCACCGAATCAC
Organism: Pseudophryne corroboree; assembly: GCF_028390025.1. Taxonomy (NCBI): domain Eukaryota; kingdom Metazoa; phylum Chordata; class Amphibia; order Anura; family Myobatrachidae; genus Pseudophryne; species Pseudophryne corroboree. The sequence continues at coordinate 109,758,389 of NC_086451.1, read as the reverse complement.
AAGGCTGATGCCCTTTCCCGCTCCCGGGAGCAAGAAAATGAGTCTGAGTCTACTAACAAGCATTGTATTGTTGATCCAGTGGCGTTCTCCGCAGTGAGGATGGACTCTATGCTCCTGCCAGGGGAAAATTTTGTGAAGCCGGCTTTCAGGAGGAAGCTCTTGCATCGGGCACATTCCTCTCGCTTTGCCGGACACGCGGGCATACGCAAGACCTTAAAATTCGTTTCCAGGTCAAATTGGTGGCCGACCCTAAAGAAGGACATTGCTGAATTTGTGGCCTCCTGCCCAAAATGTGCCCAGCACAAAGTATCCCGCCAGTCACCCACTAGGCAACTGGTTTCCTTGTCTGTTCCTCATCGTCCGTGGGCTCATCCCTCGATGGATTCTGTCATGGATTCCCCACTTCCAAGTTGGCACAAGTCTTCATCCAGAAGTTCCATTCCAGATGGCCAGGTAAACTTAAGAAGTGTCCTGGGGCCACTCCTAAAAGGGGGGGTACTGTCACGATCTGGGTACTGAGACACTATCTCCCTTCTGGTTGTACGCCCTCCGCGGCCTCCGCCGCCGTTCCTGTGTTTCCAGTATACAAGTTGCCAGTGTGGCTTCTCCTGCCCTCCGTGGCCTTCGCTGCCATTGCTGCTGAATCTCCACATGGTTTTCCAAACTAACTTTCCCTCCAGGTGCTAACATGGGTGCAGCCATCTTGGTTTCAGTCACATGCCTCAGTTTCCACCAATCCGCTGCCTCTGGAATCTGCATAATTGCCCAGCCAATGCCTGTCTTGCTGCAGGTATAAGTATCCTGTGCCTGAACCATGAAATTGTCAGTGCTTTCATTGTCATCTGTGATTCCAGCCTACAAGCTTCACTACAGACTTTCTCCTGCAATTCCATTCTGCAGATCAGCCTGACTTCCCTGGTGATTACACTCTGCAGTGTAACCCGACTCTCCAGTGTTAACCCTCTACAATCTACTTTGGATTCCTGTGTTTGAACTTTTGCTTTTCAGTAATCATCCTTCATTCCTCAGTTCCAGCGCACTCCAGCTTCTTTTCTCATCTTCCAACGAACCCCAGCTTCTTTACTCATCTTCCAGCGAACCCCAGCTTCATTTATTGTTTACAGAACTTTCCTCCATATTCCAGGTTACTGGTCTTTACCAATTGTGCACCTAATTATCACGTGTGACTTTCTATTATTCTTTTGCACGTTATTTGACTTTTTATTTAATAAAAGCACTTAAGGCATTTCCAGTTGTCGTGGTCACGCAATCAGGCATTCATTGCTACTGTCATTACGCATGTCCAGGAGTCACATAGCTCCTCCTAAGTTCAAATACCCGTCAGCCCCTACAACTGAGGCTCCCAGTCACGGTCTCCAGCCCTCAGTTGTGACAGTAAGTACTGACCATATGGATCCAGCCGGAAACCAGGCCCAAGCGCTTAGGCTGATACAAGAACTGGCAACCCGCCTTGAACGTCAGGAGGCTGCTGTAGGCCATGTTGGTCGCTGTCTCCAGGACCTCTCCTCCCGGCTGGATGAAATTCAAGCGGCCCTCCGTGGATCAGGGGCGTCCAGTGTGTCGACTCCATCGCCTCCGGTGGTGTCCCCACCCACCATACCTGTTCCTGCTCCCTATCTTCACTTGCCGACTCCTGCTAAATATGATGGATCCCCTAAAGCCTGCAGGGGTTTCCTAAACCAGTGCGAGATCCAATTTGAATTGCAACCCAGCAGTTTCCCTACTGACCGCATTAAGGTGGCATACCTTATTTCTCTACTCACTGGTGCCGCTCTAGACTGGGCTTCACCTATATGGGAAAGGTCTGATGCTCTGTTGTCATCCTATGCTAACTTCGTGGCAACGTTCAGACGAATTTTCGATGAGCCAGGTCGAGTGACATCAGCTTCTTCAGAGATCCTTCGACTGCGTCAGGGGACGCGAACTGTCGGTCAGTATTTGGTGCAATTCCAGACCTCGGCATCTGAAGTCTCCTGGAATGATGACGCTCTTTATGCAGCCTTCTGGGGAGGGCTATCCGAGAGTATCAAAGATGAGCTCGCTGCTAGAGACTTGCCTTTTACATTAAACAAGCTAATTTCCCTCTGCACTAAGGTCGATTTACGGTTCCGTGAAAGGGCTGTTGAACGAGGAAGATCCACATTTCCCAAGATTCCTACTGTTTCCATTCCTCGTCAGCCATCTCCGTCTAGGGAGGAACCTATGCAGATAGGTCACTCTCGTTTATCTCAGGCAGAGCGTAGTAGACGTCTTGCTGAGCGTCTCTGTTTGTATTGTGCCGAATCTTCTCACGTTATCAAGTCCTGTCCCAAGCGTCCGGGACAACCTCAAGTCCTAGGCCACCAAGGAGAAGACCAGCTAGTAGTGACGAATTTCTCTCCATTTCCAAGTAACTGCAATCTCTCCGTTTCTCTGCAGGTGGCTCAGCGTACTAAAATCTCACTGCCTTATTGGATTCTGGAGCAGCCGGAAACTTTATTACAGAGAGGTTCGTTAAGCAGTGGTCTCTACCCACTGAGAGACTGTCATCACCGATATCTCTAACTGCCGTGGACGGCAGTAGGATTCCTGATGCGGTGATTACCTCCAAGACCCTACCTATCCATCTGAAGGTAGGGGATCAGCATACAGAGTTGATTTCTTTCCAGGTTATCCCCAGGGCCACCCATCCTGTGGTCCTAGGCCTTCCATGGCTACGTCTGCATAATCCTCAAGTTGATTGGAAGTCGACCCGTATCCTGGCATGGGGTCCTTCCTGCTCTGAGATCTGTCTCCAAAAAAAGCTTCCAGTTCGCATATCCTCCTACAAGTCTTCTGATGTCCCGTCTCCTCCGTGCCAAGACTCCAAGCTACAGTTTTGTCCAGGGTCACCGAATCACAAGGCTGATGCCCTTTCCCGCTCCCGGGAGCAAGAAAATGAGTCTGAGTCTACTAACAAGCATTGTATTGTTGATCCAGTGGCGTTCTCCGCAGTGAGGATGGACTCTATGCTCCTGCCAGGGGAAAATTTTGTGAAGCCGGCTTTCAGGAGGAAGCTCTTGCATCGGGCACATTCCTCTCGCTTTGCCGGACACGCGGGCATACGCAAGACCTTAAAATTCGTTTCCAGGTCAAATTGGTGGCCGACCCTAAAGAAGGACATTGCTGAATTTGTGGCCTCCTGCCCAAAATGTGCCCAGCACAAAGTATCCCGCCAGTCACCCACTAGGCAACTGGTTTCCTTGTCTGTTCCTCATCGTCCGTGGGCTCATCCCTCGATGGATTCTGTCATGGATTCCCCACTTCCAAGTTGGCACAAGTCTTCATCCAGAAGTTCCATTCCAGATGGCCAGGTAAACTTAAGAAGTGTCCTGGGGCCACTCCTAAAAGGGGGGGTACTGTCACGATCTGGGTACTGAGACACTATCTCCCTTCTGGTTGTACGCCCTCCGCGGCCTCCGCCGCCGTTCCTGTGTTTCCAGTATACAAGTTGCCAGTGTGGCTTCTCCTGCCCTCCGTGGCCTTCGCTGCCATTGCTGCTGAATCTCCACATGGTTTTCCAAACTAACTTTCCCTCCAGGTGCTAACATGGGTGCAGCCATCTTGGTTTCAGTCACATGCCTCAGTTTCCACCAATCCGCTGCCTCTGGAATCTGCATAATTGCCCAGCCAATGCCTGTCTTGCTGCAGGTATAAGTATCCTGTGCCTGAACCATGAAATTGTCAGTGCTTTCATTGTCATCTGTGATTCCAGCCTACAAGCTTCACTACAGACTTTCTCCTGCAATTCCATTCTGCAGATCAGCCTGACTTCCCTGGTGATTACACTCTGCAGTGTAAACCGACTCTCCAGTGTTAACCCTCTACAATCTACTTTGGATTCCTGTGTTTGAACTTTTGCTTTTCAGTAATCATCCTTCATTCCTCAGTTCCAGCGCACTCCAGCTTCTTTTCTCATCTTCCAACGAACCCCAGCTTCTTTACTCATCTTCCAGCGAACCCCAGCTTCATATATTGTTTACAGAACTTTCCTCCATATTCCAGGTTACTGGTCTTTACCAATTGTGCACCTAATTATCACGTGTGACTTTCTATTATTCTTTTGCACGTTATTTGACTTTTTATTTAATAAAAGCACTTAAGGCATTTCCAGTTGTCGTGGTCACGCCCTCGGGCATTCATTGCTACTGTCATTACGCATGTCCAGGAGTCACATAGCTCCTCCTAAGTTCAAATACCCGTCAGCCCCTACAACTGAGGCTCCCAGTCACGGTCTCCAGCCTTCAGTTGTGACACATGGATATCACTAAAACTTGCACTGTTAGTGTGCCACGAGGCCCGAGGTTGGGAATGCCTGGTCTAGCGATTAGATGGGTCTGCTCTTTCTAGCCCTCTGGTTGTGACAAGACTAGCTTAATGTATTAGCTCTCAAAAGCAATTAGTGCAAAGCAATGTAATAGCTAATATCAGATCAACTACTAAATGTACTAAATGATTTTGTTACAGTTACAGATTATCATCATTTATTAATAAGACCATCGTTATGCAAAACTAAGATTAGAGATGGGCAATTATGTACTCCAATACTGAAGTGTGTCGAGTAAATACCACCCACAGAGGAAAGGGCTGGTCACAGAGCATGGAATGGAGCCAATCACAAATGCATTAACAAATGTGACTTATCTTACTGTATAAAGGGGCTAATTCAGGTTGGTTTGCAGAAATTACAAAAAAATGCGGGCGCATGCGCAGCGCCCATACTGCGCATGAACCCACATTTTCTGCAGGGAGGCCGCAGAAAATGCGTTTGCCTCTGCCTGTCAATCAGGCAGAGGCGATCGCGGGGTGGGCGTCAGCACTCCATTTCCTAGGCAAAGACGGAGCGTTGCGGGGGCAGAGGCCGGAAAACGGAAGGCGGTGTGGCGTGAATGGGGGCGTGGCATGGGCGTGGGTGTGGCATGGACGCGGCAGCTGTGTGACATCACATGCAGCCGCCACAATCGGAAACCTGGTGGAAGGCCACCTGCAGGCGCAGCTAAGCTACGGCGGCAGGAGGCATCCTTAATTTCTGCTAACAAACAGAATTGCGATGCAATCGCAATTTCTGCTTGTTGAAGTGGGGGAGGCGGTGGTCGGCATGCTGGGCGGTCTTGCCCTGCGATGGGCGGCCCCCAGTATGCAAACAGAAGGATTGTAAATTCTGCTAAATAGCAGAATTTGCAATCCTTACTGAATTAGACCCAAAATGGAGTTTACAGCCCCTTGGACAATCCTTATTCCTGGACTGTGCTCAATGCTCTCTGTGACTAGAGTACCTGAAGCATTGGCTGCCTGTTTTTCCCCCTTTCTCTACAATTCACAATTCTTTCTTGCACATGTCACTAACTATGACATTCTCATATTTTGGAGCGACGTACTTGTTTATGTACGTTTGTATATAACCATTAGCTAAACTTAAACATAATAAAAAGAAACAGTGGGGTATATTTACTAAAATGTGAGGTTTTTTTTTAGAAGTGGAGATGTTGCCCATAGTAACCAATCAGTTTCTATCTATTATCTTCTTGGAGCAGCTAGATAAATGTTAAGTGAAATCTGATTGGTTACTATGGGCATTATCTTCACTTCTAAAAAAACCTCACACCTTAGTAAATATACCCCATTATGTTTGTGGTACCCCGGGCTTTGGTGTGGGCACAGATTAGTTAGGTCTAGATGGTCTAGACTCCATGTGCTATTAGCGGCTGGTGTGACCCAACCCATGGAAGCTTCTGTTGGCGGTTAGCGGCCGGTGTTTGGAGTCTGAGGTGCTGTGAGATGGTTTCTGTGTTTGCTGGGAGGAGTCATTATAATGCCATGTGGTAACCAGCCCACACTGGTTACGATTGGGTACACACGATCAGGGGCGTATCAACCCCTTGCCCAGGATGGCACTTACCAGGGGCGCCGACGGACCTGAGGCGCTGCCCGGCTGTGCCATCCACAGCCAGTGACAGGGAATGGTGTAGGGTTGAGTGCAGATGTGTCTGTGAGAAGCCACATGTCCCGGACTCCGAGTCATCATCGCAGCGGCGGGGGGTGGGAATTTTCTTCTTCGTATCTGAGCCAGCCGGGAGGGATGAACCGGCTGCAGACACAGCTCTCTCTCTCTCTGTGTGACAGCGGGTGGTGGAGCTGGTTTTTCTGCTGATCCTCCCACAGACATATCAAAGGTGCCGTGTATGGATTGGTTGGCATGTGCTGATGCGCTGGCAGCGGCGGGAGTGACTGAGTGGTGGGTGCGGGCTCAGCGCTGGAACATGGGTGAGAAAGGAGGCTGTCTGTGCTTTAGGCAGAGGGCAGAGGGCAACGGTGCTACCAGGGCACAGAGGATATGGGGAGGTTTGGGGTGGGGGAGACATTTAGTTGGTGTCTCGACGCAAATGGAGTATAGAATTCAATATGCTATCCCTCCATATCCCATCTCCCATTTTCTATAAGTGAAGATGGGAGATGGCGTATGGGTGGATGATAAATTGAGGAGAAGGCATATTGGGGGGGGGGGGTATATTAAAGTATTTGGGGAATATCCTATTGAGGAGGTGTATGGGGGATGGTCTATTTAAGGGGAAGGGGTGTATATGGGGGAGCTGGCCTATTAAAGAGAAGGGTATATGGGGAGCTGACCTATTGAAGAGAAGGGTATACGGGGGTTGGCCTATTGAGGAGAAGAGGTAAATGAGGGGGGGGGGTTGGCTTATTGAGGGAAGGGAGTATGGGGTTGTGGATTGAGAAAGTGAATATTGAGGAGAGGGCTTATTAGGAGAACTGGCATATAATTATGTATATATGGGGGAGAAGGGGTATGGTGGAAAGCCAAATCAGGGAGAAGAGCTTCAGATGGCTGGCATTTGGAAGGCACATGTGGCAGGGGTGGGTAAGGGGGGAAAGGGTGGTTGCTGGCATTTTAGAGGGGAAGCAGAAATGATGATGAAGAGACTGGTAGTATAGATGAGAACGGATATCAGGTTAGCTGGCATGGTAAGGAAAAGGGATATGGAGGAGGGGTGCTGGTGTTTAAAGTAGCTGGGATATGGATGGTGCTGTACTGAGGAGTTAGCTGGCTAATTGAGAAGCGGTGTGTGTTAAAGGAGAAGTGTATGGGGGGCTGATGTGTTAGAGTGAAGGGACACTGCTGTTTTTAAAGGAGGCAACAGACTGGGAGGGGATGAATTGTGAGAAGGGGAGATAGAAGGAGGTCTGGATTTTGATGAAGGACAATATAACCGTAGAATGGCTGATATCATTTGACAGTAGTTTGTTCTCAGCTACACAGCAATTGTTCATACATATGTACTGACGATGTAATCCTATTTCAAATCTGATCATGGCCGGATCTAGGGGGGGCGAAGGGGGCGACTGCCCCCCCTAACACAGTCATAGCCACACCCACTTTTGAGCAGAAGAGAGCTCTCCGGGAAGAGCCTGAGGCAGAATGATGTGCTGCAGCTTATACCACAGCAGCACAGAGGAGCCAGGAGAGCAAGGGTTACAGAGCATTTGCCCCTCACTTGCTGGTGTGTGGGTACTAAGGCTAATAAATACAATTACCCCATAGCACAGTCACATGTACATAGAACAATCACAAAGCTCTATCTCAGTCTCACTCAAAAAGTTCAGTCAGAATTGAGAGAGGAAGAGTTAGGATTGCAGATGGGAGGAGTTGGGACTGTATAGGGAGGAGTCAAGATTAAACAGTAAACCGCCCCCCCTAAAGAAAAGTCTAGATCCGTCCCTGAATCTGATGGGGGGGGGGGGGGGGGGGAGGGGCAGCTCCGTAATTTGCCAGGGGGGCTCGGACCCATAGATACACCCAGGGCCGGCGCTACCCACTCAGCAAAGGGATGCAGTGCAGGTAGGCGCCGGGCAGGAGAGGCGCCTTCACTGCTCTGCATCCCTGCTGAAGCGCCGTCCTGTCCACCCTACTGCTGCTGCTGTGCCTGTCACACTGACAGGCAGCGGCAGCAGCGCCGGCAGCATGAAACCTTCTCCTCTCTCCCCTGTGACAGTGAGAGAAGTTTCAGTGTTCGTTCTATCGAAAGGGGGCGGAGCTACACGGACCAAGGGGGCGGGGCTACATTGGACCAGGCTAGAAGACTGTGAAGATCTAGCCAGCAAGATTGTGGTAAGTGTGAGAGAGAAAGTGTGTGTGTATGTATATGTATGTGTGTGTTTGTATTTATGTATATATGTATGTATGTATGTATGTATGTATGTATGTGTGTATCTGTGTGCAGAGCCGTAACTACGTGTGCCAGGTAGTGTGTGCAGGGCTGGTGTACATGAGTATGTGAGAGGTGGCTGTGGTGTACTATATGTGTGCTTGGTGGAGGGCTGTGGTGTATATGGCTGCCGTAATGTGTAAAAAGGGGGACGCTGTCTGCCGTAATGTGTAAAAAGGGGATGCTGTCTGCCATAATGTGTAAAAAGGGGACGCTGTCTGCCGTAATGTGTAAAAAGGGGGACGCTGTCTGCCGTAATGTGTAAAAAAGGGACGCTGTTTGCCGTAATGTGTAAAAAGGGGGACGCTGTCTGCCGTAATGTGTAAAAAGGGGACGCTGTTTGCCGTAATGTGTAAAAAGGGGGACGCTGTCTGCCGTAATGTGTAAAAAGGGGGACACTGTCCGCCGTAATGTGTAAAAAGGAGACTCTGTCTGCCGTAATGTGTAAAAAGGGGGACACTGCTTGCCGTAATGTGTAAAAAGGGGGACACTGTCCACCATAATGTGTAAAAAGGGGATGATGTCTGCTGTAATGTGTAAAAAGGGGGACACTGTCCGCCATAATGTGTAAAAAGGGAACTCTGTCTGCCGTAATGTGTAAAGAGGGGACGCTGTCTGCAGTAATGTGTAAAAAGGGGGACACTGTCTGCCGTAATGTGTAAAAAGGGGAATCTGTCCGCTGTAATGTTTAAAAGGGGCTCTACCTGGTGTAGTGGCGCTACTGTGCGGCGTAGTTTGAATAATGGAGACTTCTATAATATGTAATATGAATTGGTATTATTTTGTGGCCACACCTTTTCCCCATGAAGCCACGCCCCAATATTTTTTGTGCACGCCTGCGCCGCGCACTGCCCCTGTTTTACAATCAGGTGTGTGGGAAGGGGGGGGGGGGCACCGATGCCCTCTCTTGCACAATGCGCTTACATGTCTAGTTACGGCACTGTCTGTGTGCAGGGCCGTAACTAGCCCTGCACAGAGTGTGTGTGGGCAGAGAGTTCACATCCATAGGCTTGCACGGATCTCCTGCAGCTCGGGGGCGCAAGAGGCCATGGTAACCCCCCGGCCCTGCATGTAAAGTATGGGAGGGCGCAAATTTATATTTTGCAGGAGGGCGCCGAACACCCGAGCACCGGCCCTGGATACACCCCTGCTTCCCACTGACAAAGGCTAAAGCTGAAATGCATTTTGGGAGAGGCAAAGTGACCTCTATGTTAGAGCGATTGGCAGTGGAGAATTGGAAGCTGGAAGCTGGGAGTTGAGCGCAAGATACGGAGGCTGTGCAAAGAAACGGACATGTGTCGGGAGAAGCCCGCTACCACTAATGACAGAGGCTAACCCATTGTGCCCTGTATGAATAACCTCCATTGCAATAAGCCCATTTTAACTTTTTATGTTGAAGTAAAGCTATATGTGTTTTCAAAGATACTGCACTATCTGCGCCCCTTGTGTGTTTATGTTTTTTATGTCTATCAATTACCCTGAGGATGGGTGTGTAGGGGAGCATATTGTTATCTATATATATAAATGCAAAAGCCCTCACTCACTCACTCACTCACTCACTCACTCACTCACTCACTCACTGACTCATCACTAATTCTCTTACTTCCCGATATGTCAGAAAGATGAAATGTAACATAGGTATTTTTCAGGTGGGAAATAGGAAAACTACATAATAGGATTTTAATAAACCTCCCCTAAGGGGATGAAATGACGTCATTACCGATACATGGCTTGTGTTGCGTGAACGAATGGACAATCGGATCAAAATTTGGATTCCATCTCCAGTGTGTAGAATTTACTAAACTACAGAAATGGTCCTGGCACTTTTTACCGTATCTGCTACGGGTGCTCCTCAAGTAACAGCAAGAACCATGGATTAATATTTACTTACATTAAGACGTCTCAGATTTCCATCTCTATAGATTTACCAAATTATTATCACTCATTTATATTTACAACCATGAAAATCAGAAGCTCACATGGGAAAACTAGGTAGAACAGCTAATTCTGGTATATATATATATATATATATATATATATATACACAAGTCCAACGGCGGAGAATGAACGGCACTCACAAGGCATGTATAGCAGTAGAGACGCTGGCATATTATAGATCAATGTTTGGGAGCATCCGCTTCTTTGTCAAGATACACCAATACAGCAGTAACAAGTAAATATATATATATATATATATATATATATATATTAGAAATAGGAGACTATACATATAAAACATAAAAGTAGCACAGTAGTTTATTTACAGAACGTAGCACTAAAACAAAGTATCATCGGGTAAAAATGACTGTAAGAGATCACATATGCATATAAAAACTAGAAACTTAAAAAAATACAAAAAGTGAAAAAATTTATAAACACCCCCCCTCACAAAATACATAAAAAAATAAGAGAGGAGATAAATATCTTAACTTGTGAGGATGAGTTAGATTAAGTGGCATCCAACGTGTTTCGTCCTAACTCGACTTCATCAAGGGGTAGTTAGACAGTGAGACAAACTATATGTATATATACCTAGTCTAAAGGGGAAGTGGTCACTACATCACTTCCTGTTACTAATTGGTTAGAAGGTATATGGTTATTAAAATAAACATTGACCATAAGTCACATAAGAGTGTGGTGCTAGGGAGAAAGAACACTAGCCAAACATCATAAAAATAACAATAAAAAGTGGTTAAAACACATTAAATTAATAAAAGCCGCAGTTTTCCTGTCTGGGCAGCGTGTGACGTCACATCCGCCCCACATCCGGTGCCCACGGTCCTGCTGTGCACATGCACCCGCTCCGTACTGCGGGATACGGGTATCTCTGTGCGTCCTAATATCATGTGTGCGGCGGTCATATTTCAGAAGTCTTTGTACAGCAGACGTTATTTGGTCGAAGCGTGGTATCTCGGTGACCATTTTAGAAGTGGTATTTATCCTAATCACACCAACTCGAAAATCCGGTGGTTTGTTTACATAAAATAAAGAAATGTAAGAGGTAATCAAAGGCTGTACTTCATTATTCACATTTTTTTTAAATATGAAAAATACTTAGAGTCCAAAATATTAGGAATAAGTGATAATTTAGACAGTAGAAAAAATTATTTAAACAGATGTAATCAAACGTTTTTTGGTATACTCAGATTTTTAAATCAGCAGTACTGGTAAGTATTTAGACAACTCAGGAAGACGGTGTGGTGTAATAGTTTCAGGTAGGTATTAGTAAAACCGAAATATATCATAGTAGTAAGATCCAAAATATATAATATATGTATAAGTTTCACAGCAAGAACATTGTAATGAGAGAGAGGATCATAAAAAAGGAAGAAAGAAATATAAAAGAAAATATTAGAAGGAGTCATAAAAAAGAGAGACATAAAAAAAGAGTATAGGCAAATGAAGTGGCTTAAAGGGATTCAGGATGTCGCAGAATGGTCCCCAAAAAACTCCTATGGTTAAAGCACCTAGTTTTCCATGGTGGTCTCCCATCCATGTACTGACCAGGCCCAACCTTGCTTAGCTTCCAAGATCGAATGGTGTTGGGCATAACCAGGGTGGTATGTCTGTAATAATGGTGCGGGATATTATATGCGAGCATGTTAAAGCGTATAAAATATATACGTATAATAAAAATAATAATAATATAAATATGTAAAATATATTTGCATATTACGTGTGTGTGTGTGTGTGTATATATATATATATATATATATATATATATTTTTTTTACACACACTGTATATGCACACATACACAAATATAAAATAGAAATATAAAATGATCATCGGTGGAAAATAAATTGTGCATGCCTGTCATCCTTAAGATAATTTATGTGGCTCTGAACACGGTCTTATTCTGTTGGTCTTCGCCACTTCTAATGTCAGCTGCTAGCCATAGGGAGGTGGGGGTGGCAGATGCACACATGAGGAGGTAGCAGAGCTACAGATGGGGAAAGGGGCAGAGGCATACAGAGAGGGGGGTTGGGGCATATATAGATGGTAGCAGAGGTACAGATGGCAAAGGGGGCTTAGGCATAGAGGGGGGAAAGTATCAGAAGCACATATAGAGGGGACAAACGCCTTGGGGAAAAATGTGCTAAAGGTGTAGAAAGGAGAGCGGGCAAAGCACAGATGGGAAAGGAGAATGAAACATAGAAGAGGGAGAAGCAAATGCTCACAATGAGGGTCAGACTTAGATGTTATATGTGACCGAGGCACACATGGACGGGGAGGTGAGACACACATGGGGTGGGAGGGGGGTGGGCAGAGACATGCATGGGATGGAAGGTTAGGGGGCCAGAGACATGCATGGGGTGGGAGAGGGGCAGAGACACACATGGGGTAGGAGGGTGGGGCAGAGAGAGGCATGGGGTGGAAGGGGAGGAGGGTCAGAGACATGCATTGGGTAGGAGGGTGAGGCAGAGACACGCAAGGGGTGGGAGGGGGGCAGAGACATGCCTGGGGTAGGAGGGTGGGGCAGAGACAGGAATGTGGTGGGAGGGAGGGAAGAGACAGGCATGGGGTGGGAGGGGAGGAGGTTCAGAGACATGAAAAGGGTAAGAGGGGGGGCAGAGACATGCATGGGGTGGGAGGGAGGCAGAGACATGCATGGGGAGGCTTGGAGCTGAGGCACAGCTGAGGACCTTTTTTCATCTGAGTGCCTGTGTCTAGCACAGGCAGGGCAGCAGAGAGAGAAGGGAGGAGCTACTGGAGACCTGGGGGCGGGACAACTCGGGGAGGAGTCAGGACTGGAGGAGAGCGAGGAGGCTGATCAAGATCTAATGATCAAAATACAGAAGAACCATCTGCTGCTGATGATCCCAGCTCCAATGTGCACAGGCAGCCATCTGTGACTGCCAGTGAGTGAGAAGCAGGCTGAAGCCTCGATCTGCAGCACCAGCAGGCCTCTCTGTCAGTGGTACTTCCTGTACTCAGCATATTCCCGTCTCTTCATTCTGCCCCTCTCCGTACCCAGCTCCACCTGCCGCCCACCTCACCGCAGCACACCCTCCAGCTGCCCATGCCAGTGCAGAGCTGGGAGTTCAGCATTGCAGATCGGATCGGTAAAAGATATCCGAACTGCTGCAGGTGGAGGGGGGCCCTTTTAGAAAGTGGACCCTCCCTTAATCCGGCTCTGCTGCTGTCCCCAGCATGTAGTCAGTGTCTCTGGCACCACCTTAGCACATGAGCACATGTGCAGAAGGACACCCAGGTCCTAAACCCTTAAGTACAGTGATTGCAAAGGAAAGTTCATATTGGAAGAGCTGTACTTTGCAATACAGATATGTAACGCGTGAGTGTCGTGTGACTCTGTAGCGCCGAGTGTTTTTTTTTGCTTTTTTCTGGAGAAAATGTGTCTTAGTCATAAAGTAGCACAAAGTAATGCACACGAGCTGCTGATTAAAATGATATGCAGCATGCCTGTATTCTGTGTGTGACGCATTGACTTGCGGTGGGGTGAGGCAGAGCCTTTCCTGTCATACTAATGTTTGTACCAGAGTTTTTACTGTATAAAGTATATGTAAAATACAAAGAATATGTTTGAAATATCTTTTTTTTTTATTATTCTAATCATTTTTATAGCCAAAACTCTGCAGTAAAAAGTCTATGGCAGGGGAGGCAGTGCCTCACCTTGCAATCTTTTCCGCAACTCTCAGATCAAAACTCACAACATTTCCAGGGGATTATGCTGCTGCACCTGTGTATAATGCCCAGATGTACCCTTTGGCTCATATATTCTGTGTAAATCTGGCTCTGGTGCCAACCAGTGCCTCCTGAGCCATTTAGCTCACCTCACGTCTCTGGCACTGTGACTGCTATTGTATTCGCATACAAAATGCTACGTTAGTGTTTAGCTGGAATATAGACATGCTACATATCATTTTAATCAGCAGGATGTGCTTGTGCATCCTATTGCATAACTTTGTGACTAAGACACATTTTCGGGGGAAAACCGCAAAAAGGACGCTCGGTGCGACCGAGTCTCGCCATGGCATGGCACGACTTCAAAGACTGTTTAGCATGACTGCAAGCAAGGATGTAAGAGGACACTACTTTACTAATCCTATTTCAAGATACATACCGGTGTTATTAACGCCAACATGTAGAAGATAAGTGGCGTGGTGTATCGCTTTGCAGATGCAATGTATAGTACATCCTGCCCAATGTACGAGCCAATCAGCTCCTAAATGCCATGTTACACGCTTCTTAAAAAAAAAAAATGACAGGTAGTTGGTTGGTAGTTTATCTCTGTCCACTTTATCACTCTTAGTACATCTGCCGCACAGACCTGCAGCACCCTGCTCTCCAGCTTAGCTTCTCAGCTTCTGCCTAGCTCAACTGTGTATGTCAGGGGAGTTTTAGGACAGGAGGGGACCCCGTGTAACCTCCATTGTGGGCCCCCTCCTCTCCGGCAGCTAGTAGACTCTGGCATAATGCACATGCATAGGTCTCCGGGAACATGGCACCCGCGCCTTGTTCCCAGGGACATCTCCAGTACGCATGCGCAAATCACTTAGAGAGGGCTGCTGTGGCCTTTTTTTAAATGATTTGTGCCCGCTCTGCAGGGCCGCCGCCTCGGGACTCCGGATGGGTAAGTATACTATATGGGTGCAGTGTGTGTGGTGTGGGCCCCCATGGATCTAGGGGCCTGTGTGCACCGCACACACTGAACCCATTATAGAAACCCCTATGGTTTAATCTACCTTTCCCTTTTGCCAGAATGCCTTGCATGGTGCTCTACAGCATCACCAAGTGGTAGCTCCGGCACAGCAACTCTGGTAGCCAGGGTTATCACATGCAATATTCATGCATCAATTCTTACAGTGATATAAAGTAATCCTAGAGGTTTAAGAGTAGGTCACGCTAAGTAGTGTTATCTAGGTGTTGTATACAGTATATGGATAGAAATTAAAGGTTCCTCTATAACTTATTAATGTTTCTGAGGCCTGTGGATAGCGCCAATGTGCCATACTTCCTAGAGTTAGGTCATTTGGGGCAGCTTTCTGTATGACACAGGAAGTGGTCTCTGCTAGCATGTGCTCTCTCTCTCTGAACTTCCTGTGCTTTTCATCTCCTATTTCATTATTTTTAGCAATACTTACTAAGAATCTCTGCTGCTGTGGTTCATATTTACCTAGAAGAGATGACAAAAAAGCACAAATAGGGTTTCACTCTTGCAGGAAGTCAATTGTCCCACTGCACAATAAGTTATAATGGATAGTTTGCAGCATCTCGCGTAGCATAAGACAAACACTAAAGACTAGCACAGAAAATCATTTAGTTACTTTCTGCCAAACACACACACAAACCTTGGAAGATATTTGCGCAAAGATATATAAAGCTTTTTAAGTTTATACAGTATGTTCCAATACTCAAATGGAACCCATGTAGCCTTTTTGCAATAAACAAAGGGAATACAGAGCACCAAAGATCCCTGGGCAATGATGGACTTCGATGGGCCTTGCGCATTGTATAAGTTGGCTCCCAGACCTGTTCACTCACCTACTATTGTGTTTTACATGTAAGTCTGCATTTTCAATTATCACTGCAACTCATCAACAGCCAAAAATACAGTGGTTGCTGCTAAGAATCACTCAGGTGCACCAGCAACACTAGTCTGGAGCAGGAATGATGAAAATACCTCTTGCTGAACTAATCTTTGCTGATGGCATGAGCCACCTTGATTTTCAGTTAACTTACTGAAAGTTAACTTACACCATGACTTTAGGCCCAGAGCTACCATAATTTCACTCCTCCTAGAATGCCCTGCAATACCCCTGCACAGAGCAGAGTAGTGACATCACTTCCAAGGGTTGTCATACACTAAGGTTCCCACAGAGCTTCTTCTTGGGTATACTATGTAGCAGAATATAAGCCTATATGTGTTGGGTACAGGATGACGGCACTTGGGATGTCGCTGTCGGTGGTCAGAAGACCAGGAGCGGCATCCCGACGTGCAGAATCCTGACACTTGCTAGGTAAGTATCCCTTTAATGCCTAACCCTACCCTCCCGTTTTAGTGCCTAACCCTAACCCTACCTCCACAGCCTAACCCTACGCCCCCGCAGCCTAACCCTAACCTTCCATATACTGCCTAAATGTAACCCCCCCTTCCCCCGCAGCCTAAACCTAACCTCCCCTCTAAGGTCTAAACTTATCCCCCGGCGGCCTAACCTTAACCAGCCCTACGTTACGCATACTTACGTTTGGGATGCCAACAGCCGGGATTCCGGTGTTGGCATTGTGAGCAGTGTTGTAAGCGGTGTCGGAGTTTCGGCGTTGGTCCACTGAGCAGTGTCGGGATTCCGGCATTAGTATTCTGACTGCAGGCATCCCAAATGCCAGTATGACAAAGTATCGTGCCTGTACTGTATTTGCTTATGAAATTGTATTGGGCTCTTTATATACAGTACATTGCTGGCATGGGGATGTTATGTTGGCTTTTTACATTTCTGTCATAGGGGGTAATTCAGAGTCGATCGCGGCAGCAAATTTGTTAGCATTTGGGCAAAACCATGTGCACTGCAGGTGTGGCAGATATAACAGGTGCAGAGAGAGTTAGATTTGGGTGGGTTATATTGTTTCTGTGCAGGGTAAATACTGTCTGCTATATTTTTACACTGCAATTTAGATTTCAGTTTGAACACACCCCACCCAAATCTAACTCTCTCTGCATATGTTATATCTGCCCCCCCCCCCCCCCCTGCAGTGCACATGGTTTTGGCCAACTTCTAACAAATTTGCTGCAGCGATCAACTCTGAATTAGGCCCATGGAACAGTGGGGGTCATTCCGAGTTGATCGCTAGCTAAAAATGTTCGCTGCGCAGCGATGATGCAAAAAAAACGGCACTTCTGCGCATGCATATGCGGCGCAGTGGGCACGCGCAACGTACTTTCACAACGGGCAAAGTATTTTTACACAAGGTCTAGCGATGCATTTCAGTCGCACTGCTGACCGCAGAGTGATTGACATGAAGTGGGCGTTTCTGGGTGGCAACTGACCGTTTCAGGGAGTGTTCGAAAAAACGCAGGCGTACCAGGAAAAACGCAGGCGTGGCTGGGCGAACGCAGGGCGTGTTTGTGACGTCAAATCCGGAACTGAATGGTCTGAAGTGATCGCAAGCTAGGAGTAAGTCTGGAGCTACTTTGAAACTGCACAATTTTTTTTGTAGTCACTCTGCGATTCTTTCGTTCGCACTTCTGCTAAGCTAAAATACACTCCCAGAGGGCGGCGGCTTAGAATTTGCACGACTGCTAAAAACTGATAGCGAGCGAACAACTCGGAATGACCCTCCAGTGTCCATTATTGACATATAACTTAAACAAGAAAAAGACAATTTTTTTCAGTATAAGTGCCACAGTATCAAAAATAAAATAAAATAAGATTTTACTTACCGATAAATCTATTTCTCGGAGTCCGTAGTGGATGCTGGGGATCCTGAAAGGACCATGGGGAATAGCGGCTCCGCAGGAGACAGGGCACAAAAAGTAAAGCTTTTTCCGATCAGGTGGTGTGCACTGGCTCCTCCCCCTATGACCCTCCTCCAGACTCCAGTTAGGTACTGTGCCCGGACGAGCGTACACAATAAGGGAGGATTTTGAATCCCGGGTAAGACTCATACCAGCCACACCAATCACACCGTACAACTTGTGATCTAAACCCAGTTAACAGTATGATAACAGCGGAGCCTCTGAAAGATGGCTTCCTACAACAATAACCCGAATAAATTAACAATAACTATGTACAATTTATGCAGATAATCCGCACTTGGGATGGGCGCCCAGCATCCACTACGGACTCCGAGAAATAGATTTATCGGTAAGTAAAATCTTATTTTCTCTATCGTCCTAGTGGATGCTGGGGATCCTGAAAGGACCATGGGGATTATACCAAAGCTCCCAAACGGGCGGGAGAGTGCGGATGACTCTGCAGCACCGAATGAGAGAACTCCAGGTACTCCTTAACCATAGTATCAAATTTGTAAAATTTTACAAACGTGTTCTCCCCTGACCACGTAGCTGCTCGGCAAAGTTGTAATGCCGAGACCCCTCGGGCAGCCGCCCAAGATGAGCCCACCTTCCTTGTGGAGTGGGCCTTTACAGATTTAGGCTGTGGCAGGCCTGCCACAGAATGTGCCAGTTGGATTGTGCTACAGATCCAACGAGCAATCGTCTGCTTAGACGCAGGAGCACCCATCTTGTTGGGTGCATACAATATAAACAACGAGTCAGATTTTCTGACTCCAGCTGTTCTTGCAATATATATTTTTAATGCTCTGACAACGTCCAGTAACTTGGAGTCCTCCAAGTCACTTGTAGCCGCAGGCACTACAATAGGCTGGTTCAGATGAAATGCTGACACCACCTTAGGGAGAAAATGCGGACGAGTCCGCAGTTCTGCCCTGTCCGAATGGAAAATCAGATATGGGCTTTTGTAAGATAAAGCTGCCAATTCTGACACTCTCCTGGCAGAAGCCAGGGCTAGAAGCATGGTCACTTTCCAAGTGAGATATTTCAAATCCACCTTATTTAGTGGTTCAAACCAATGAGATTTTAGAAAATCCAAAACTACATTGAGATCCCACGGTGCCACTGGAGGCACCACAGGAGGCTGTATATGCAGCACTCCCTTCACAAAGGTCTGGACTTCAGGGACTGAAGCCAATTCTTTTTGAAAGAAAATCGACAGGGCCGAAATTTGAACCTTAATAGATCCCAATTTGAGACCCATAGACAATCCTGATTGCAGGAAATGTAGGAATCGACCCAGTTGAAATTCCTCCGTCGGAGCACTCCGATCTTCGCACCACGCAACATATTTTCGCCAAATTCGGTGATAATGTTGCACGGTTACTTCTTTCCTTGCTTTAATCAAAGTAGGAATGACTTCTTCCGGCATGCCTTTTTCCATTAGGATCCGGCGTTCAACCGCCATGCCGTCAAACGCAGCCGCGGTAAGTCTTGAAACAGACAGGGACCCTGCTGAAGCAAGTCCCTCCTTAGAGGTAGAGGCCACGGATCTTCCGTGATCATCTCTTGAAGTTCCGGGTACCAAGTCCTTCTTGGCCAATCCGGAACCACTAGTATCGTTCTTACGCCTCTTTGCCGTATAATTCTCAATACTTTTGGTATGAGAGGCAGAGGAGGAAACACATACACCGACTGGTACACCCAAGGCGTTACCAGCGCGTCCACAGCTATTGCCTGCGGATCTCTTGACCTGGCGCAATACCTGTCCAGTTTTTTGTTGAGGCGAGACGCCATCATGTCCACCATTGGTCTTTCCCAACGGGTTACCAGCATGTGGAAGACTTCTGGATGAAGTCCCCACTCTCCCGGGTGAAGATCGTGTCTGCTGAGGAAGTCTGCTTCCCAGTTGTCCACTCCCGGGATGAACACTGCTGATAGCGCTATCACATGATTCTCTGCCCAGCGAAGAATCCTTGCAGCTTCTGCCATTGCACTCCTGCTTCTTGTGCCGCCCTGTCTGTTCACATGGGCGACTGCCGTGATGTTGTCCGACTGGATCAACACCGGTTTTCCCTGAAGCAGAGGTTCTGCCTGGCTTAGAGCATTGTATATTGCTCTTAGTTCCAGAATGTTTATGTGAAGAGACGTTTCCAGGCTCGTCCATACTCCCTGGAAGTTTCTTCCTTGTGTGACTGCTCCCCAGCCTCTCAGGCTGGCGTCCGTGGTCACCAGGATCCAATCCTGTATGCCGAATCTGCGGCCCTCCAATAGATGAGGACTCTGCAACCACCACAGAAGAGACACCCTTGTCCTTGGAGACAG
This sequence comes from Pseudophryne corroboree, assembly GCF_028390025.1. NCBI lineage: Eukaryota > Metazoa > Chordata > Amphibia > Anura > Myobatrachidae > Pseudophryne > Pseudophryne corroboree. The sequence goes on along the minus strand of NC_086451.1, from coordinate 109,738,332 downwards.
GGTTATCCGTAGGTGCATCTGAAGATGCGACCCTGACCATTTGTCCAACAGATCCCTTTGGAAAATTCTTGCGTGGAATCTGCCGAATGGAATTGCTTCATAAGAAGCTACCATTTTTCCCAGGACTCTTGTGCATTGATGTACAGACACCTTTCCTGGTTTTAGGAGGTTCCTGACAAGCTCGGATAACTCCTTGGCTTTTTCCTCCGGGAGAAAAACCTTTTTCTGAACCGTGTCCAGAATCATCCCTAGGAACAGCAGACGAGTTGTCGGCATTAACTGGGATTTTGGAATATTCAGAATCCACCCGTGCTGTTTTAGCACTTCTTGAGACAGTGCTAATCCCATCTCTAGCTGTTCTCTGGACCTCGCCCTTATTAGGAGATCGTCCAAGTATGGGATAATTAATACGCCTTTTCTTCGAAGAAGAATCATCATCTCGGCCATTACCTTTGTAAAGATCCGAGGTGCCGTGGACAATCCGAACGGCAGCGTCTGAAACTGATAGTGACAGTTTTGTACAACGAACCTGAGGTACCCCTGGTGTGAGGGGTAAATTGGAACGTGGAGATACGCATCCTTGATGTCCAAGGATACCATAAAGTCCCCCTCTTCCAGGTTCGCTATCACTGCTCTGAGTGACTCCATTTTGAACTTGAACTTCTTTATGTACAGGTTCAAGGACTTCAGATTTAGAATAGGCCTTACCGAGCCATCCGGCTTCGGTACCACAAAAAGAGTGGAATAATACCCCTTCCCTTGTTGTAGAAGAGGTACCTTGACTATCACCTGCTGAGAGTACAGCTTGTGAATGGCTTCCAAAACCGTCTCCCTTTCGGAGGGGGACGTTGGTAAAGCAGACTTCAGGAAACGGCGAGGTGGATCCGTCTCTAATTCCAACCTGTACCCTTGAGATATTATCTGCAGGATCCAGGGATCTACCTGCGAGTGAGCCCACTGCGCGCTGTAATTTTTGAGACGACCGCCCACCATCCCCGAGTCCGCTTGAGGAGCCCCAGCGTCATGCTGAGGCTTTTGTAGAAGCCGGGGAGGGCTTCTGTTCCTGGGAAGGAGCTGCGTGTTGCTGTCTCTTCCCTCGACCTTTGCCTCGTGGCAGATATGAATAGCCCTTTGCTCTCTTATTTTTAAAGGAACGAAAGGGCTGCGGTTGAAAAGTCGGTGCCTTTTTCTGTGGGGGAGTGACTTGAGGTAGAAAGGTGGATTTCCCGGCTGTAGCCGTGGCCACCAAATCTGATAGACCGACTCCAAATAACTCCTCCCCTTTATACGGCAAAACTTCCATATGCCGTTTTGAATCCGCATCACCTGACCACTGTCGCGTCCATAAAGCTCTTCTGGCCGAAATGGACATAGCACTTACCCGTGATGCCAGTGTGCAGATATCCCTCTGTGCATCACGCATATAAAGAAATGCATCCTTTATTTGTTCTAACGACAGTAAAATATTGTCCCTGTCCAGGGTATCAATATTTTCAATCAGGGACTCTGACCAAACTACCCCAGCACTGCCCATCCAGGCAGTCGCTACAGCTGGTCGTAGTATAACACCTGCATGTGTGTATATACTTTTTTGGATATTTTCCATCCTCCTATCTGATGGATCTTTAAGTGCGGCCGTCTCAGGAGAGGGTAACGCCACTTGTTTAGATAAGCGTGTTAGCGCCTTGTCCACCCTAGGAGGTGTTTCCCAGCGCTCCCTAACCTCTGGCGGGAAAGGGTATAATGCCAATAATTTCTTTGAAATTATCAGTTTTTTATCAGGGGCAACCCACGCTTCATTACACACGTCATTTAATTCTTCTGATTCAGGAAAAACTATAGGTAGTTTTTTCATACCCCACATAATACCCTGTTTAGTGGTACCTGTAGTATCAGCTAAATGTAACGCCTCCTTCATTGCCAAAATCATATAACGTGTGGCCCTACTGGAAAATACGGTTGATTCGTCACCGTCACCACTGGAGTCATCGCCTGTGTCTGGGTCTGTGTCGACCGACTGAGGCAAAGGGCGTTTCACAGCCCCTGACGGTGTTTGAGTCGCCTGGACAGGCACTAATTGATTGTCCGGCCGCCTCATGTCGTCAAACGACTGCTTTAGCGTGTTGACACTATCCCGTAGTTCCATAAATAAAGGCATCCATTCCGGTGTCGACTCCCTAGGGGGTGACATCCTCATATTTGGCAATTGCTCCGCCTCCACACCAATATCGTCCTCATACATGTCGACACACACGTACCGACACACAGCAGACACACAGGGAATGCTCCTAACGAAGACAGGACCCACTAGCCCTTTGGGGAGACAGAGGGAGAGTTTGCCAGCACACACCAAAAGCGCTATATATATATCAGGGATAGCCTTATAATAAGTGCTCCCTTATAGCTGCTTTGTTATATCCAATTATCGCCATAAATGTGCCCCCCCCTCTCTGTTTTACCCTGTTTCTGTAGTGCAGTGCAGGGGAGAGACTTGGGAGCCGTCCTGACCAGCGGAACTGTGAGAGGAAATGGCGCCGTGTGCTGAGGAGATAGGCCCCGCCCCTTTTCTGGCGGGCTCGTCTCCCGCTATTTAGAGAAATTAGGCAGGGGTTAAATATCTCCATATAGCCTCTAGGGCTATATGTGAGGTATTTTTAGCCTTTATAGGTAATCATTTTGCCTCCCAGGGCGCCCCCCTCCCAGCGCCCTGCACCCTCAGTGACTGCCGTGTGAAGTGTGCTGAGAGGAAAATGGCGCACAGCTGCAGTGCTGTGCGCTACCTTTTGAAGACTGCAGGAGTCTTCAGCCGCCGATTCTGGACCTCTTCTGTCTTCAGCATCTGCAAGGGGGCCGGCGGCGTGGCTCCGGTGACCATCCAGGCTGTACCCGTGATCGTCCCTCTGGAGCTTGATGTCCAGTAGCCAAGAAGCCAATCCATCCTGCACGCAGGTGAGTTGACTCCTTCTCCCCTCAGTCCCTCGCTGCAGTGATCCTGTTGCCAGCAGGAATCACTGTAAAATAAAAAACCTAGCTAAACTTTTTCTAAGCAGCTCTTTAGGAGAGCCACCTAGATTGCACCCTTCTCGGCCGGGCACAAAAATCTAACTGGAGTCTGGAGGAGGGTCATAGGGGGAGGAGCCAGTGCACACCACCTGATCGGAAAAAGCTTTACTTTTTGTGCCCTGTCTCCTGCGGAGCCGCTATTCCCCATGGTCCTTTCAGGATCCCCAGCATCCACTAGGACGATAGAGAAATATGGTATATACGTCCCTTGGAGATGTTCTCGTTGGGTTGATCCTCAATTGTTCAAAGAATGTTCTCAATTGATGTGGTTAATGTCCAGTGATTTTATTTGGAAACAGAAAAAGCAAACATGCAATGTGTAGTATTGTTTTATGCAATATTTTCTTTTTATATATAAAGTTGACCTTATCCCATCAGAGTAAAAAGGAGACAAATAGCATAAGTGGGGGATCTATATGAGAACTCCATACTTTTTGTTTGCATTGACATATAACTGTCTATGGTGGCATGTGGCTCTTAGCTTAAATGGGCGTGCATAGGGATTGCACTGCACATTATATTGTGGACATTGCACTGAATTTTATTTGACCATTATATGCATAAGATTATCATGCTGTGCTTGGAACTGAATTTTAGTTTTTTTTTTTCAATGTAGTGGCCATATGGCCATATGTGCATGGGCGTATCTATAAAGTGCGCAGGGTGTGTGGTGCACATGTGCCGCTGGGGGCCCACACTGTATAACCTGCATCAATCCAAAATACTTACCATGCACCACAAGTATCACTGGAAATATGGCTCAAGTGTGGTGAGAGAGGGAGGTGGGCGCACAAACCCTGCTCACGGGCCCTCCCCTCTCTTGATTTGACTGTGGTTGAAACATAAATGGGGACTAGTGCCAGCACACATAACAGCAGGGAGCGAAGGGAGCAGCCAGGAAAGAGGAGCTTTCAGCCTTGCTCCAAATTTCATCCGTTATAGCGGGTATTCTGGCTTAGGGGTATATTCAGTTGATGTCAGGTCCTTTCCGACGGAGTATCCAATTGACTCGGCCAAACTCGACAGGGCGCACCCACCTCCTGCAGAGCTCCTTACCAGAAGCAGGGACAGACAGCTGCCTTTCAGCCGCCAGACACCGGGTGCGGACTAGCCAGTGCCCAGTGACAGAGGAGCAGTAATAGTTGGAGCGTGAGAGAAGAAGCAGCTCCGGAAGAGAGATCAGCAGGCAGGTTCTGGTACTTCCGATCATGGCTGCCAGGACAATGCACCACTCGTGTCCGCTCCACAGCCCGAGCAGTAGCTCAGCAGGCAGAAGGCCGTGGTGGACGGGCAGGGTGAGGGAAACTCCAGGATTCCATGGCTCCAGCGGTACGGGTTAAGTGGACGCCGGTCTGGAGCACTGATGGGGTATGTCTGCACTTGCTGCCTGCCAGGCCATGCACCCGTTCCCGTCAATGTCAATCCGACTTTTTTAAAAGTCGGATTGACATTGTCGGAACCAGGGCCAAAACCTGTCAGATTTGGCCGCGGAACACGTGGACCCGCGGCTAATCCAAAAATCCACGTGGTTTCCAACAAGTTGGGAATTTCCAATTTAAAAAAAAAATGTCCCAGCATTGAATAGGTTGGAACCCCTTCCGACCTAAACCTGTCGGAAACTGCCGTCTTTCCGACAAGACGGCAGTTTCCGACATGTATTGAATATACACCTTTGTTGATGAATTAAATAGAACAGTCAGATCCCTACTTCAAAAAGGTATGAGTCTATAACCAAGAAGAAGAAAAAAGTCCACTTGTGAAAGAACATTTAATAATAATAATAGTAATAATAATAATAATAATAATAATGATTTTATGTATATAGCGCTCTTTCTCCAATCGGACTCAACGTGCTTGACAGATATAGGCACTTTGGACAATACTGCTGTTGATTGTTAAGGTACAACTGGTGTGGCGAATATCTAATCTGGTACATGACTCTTTGGGGGAGATTTAATAAGAATAGCGTTTGGTCGACTTGGCATTTTTCAGTGATAAAGCTGCAATTTTGCAAATCGGGAATTTACTAATGGCCTATTCGAATGGATATCGCATGCCAAACACGACTTTGCATCATCGAACCAAAACATTGTCAAAATAACATTAGTATCAAGGCAAATCACAAATGTACTAAGAATGATGTTGACAAAATTGATCGAAAACGCACAGCAGCGATCACGTCTGAATTACCCCCTCAATCAGGATGCTTATAACAGGGCATCAAGTCAGCTGCAGCACTCTCCATCTGCTCACAAGCATGGCTGTATATTCAGTCCCGTGGACACAGGCACTTATTTCATGCGGTCTGCACCAGCTGACTGAAAAGGCCCAATCTCCATACGCCAGTCAGCTGCAAATCCATTCGCAACTCACTCACCATTAAATGTTTTTTCTAGTCTGCGCATATCCCAGGACCTACTCCTACAGTGCGATAGCAGCAGGCTGATCAGGGCCGGAGCTGATGTCAGACACCCTCCCTGAAAACGCTTGGGATCGCCTGTGTTTTTTCTGATACTCCCAGAAAACGGGCGGTTACTACCCCCAAACGTCCGCTTCCTGTCAATCAACTTGCGTAGTGCTCCTAGCGATCAAAAAATTTGCTGGATTCTTTTGCATGCATGCTCATTACGATCCGTACGCATGTGCAGTCGATCGATAATCGTCCACCTTGCGAAATCGCACAACAGCAGAGGCAGAACTCTGGGAAGCAACGGAGTCAGCTGCCGCCGGGCTCCTGCTTTGAAGGGGGGCACCTCTCCTCCTGTTCCGTGTGTTTAGTGACATTAATCAATTAAGTTAATTGACAGCAGACGGTATCTCTTCTGTAGCCGACTACCCCACTAGTCACTGCACTTTACAAATCACACCCTCTTTATTATAGATATACTGGAAGCAGACACCTTACTGATGTAGGCCCGCTTTTATTTCAAGTAATTGTCCTTCAGATCTAGTGCCTCCACTCAGACCTTTGATCTGCTCAAGACTATTGGCAGAAGGGGGAAAATCTGAGAAACCCCTCTATTATTTTGTATAATGAGTCCTTCAAATTTAGTCTGGGTGATTTCAATATTATATACCATTTAACATAACACTCAATTCACTTACTTGAAGTACTGGAGCTCTGCGCCTTCGGTACTCTAACCGGATACTTAGCTCAGTAATGACGTGACCACCTTAGATTTGTAAATATCATATAGTTTACTTTGAATAATAATAATATTATATACTGGTGCAAAGCATTACATGTTGTCCAGCTTTAAATATATGTATATATAACAATAATGCAACGTGTACAATCTTAACAATCATATACTATACTCCCCCAATATAATCCCTTACCCCCTAGAGATATATATTTGCAAATATATGTTGTCAGTGCACTGAATTTATTTGATAGTTTATAATCTCCAACGAGAGACGTCAATTATCCCTTTGTGGTAAATGCTGGTTGATTTCATAAGTAGGCTCGTATCAATAATCAATCCCCTGGCGCAAAGAATTAACTAGTTTTGTTCCAGAAACGCCACTATAGTGAATATCAGTCCATTACGATCAGTCGGCTTACTGACAATATCTATGTGTCTTTAACAGCTGCCAATCATTAGTGGGATTCTGTGTCTCCTTTACTTTAGTAGATTATTGAATATATTTTCATGTAGCAATTAGAGATGAGCGGGTTCGGTTTCTCTGAATCCGAACCCGCCCGAACTTCATGGTTTTTTTCACGGGTCCGAGCAGACTCGGATCCTCCCGCCTTGCTCGGTTAACCCGAGCGCGCCCGAACGTCATCATGACGCTGTCGGATTCTCGCGAGACTCGGATTCTATATAAGGAGCCGCGCGTCGCCGCCATTTTCACACGTGCATTGAGATTGATAGTGAGAGGACGTGGCTGGCGTCCTCTCCATTTAGATTATAAGAGAGAGAGATTTACTGGAGCTTAGGACTAGGGGGAGTACTGTAGAAGTGTAGAGAGTGCAGAGAGTTTACTAGTGAGTGACCACCAGACAGTGCAGTTTATTTAATATATCCGTTCTCTGCCTGAAAAAAGCGATACACACAGTGACTCAGTCACATACCATATCTGTGTGCACTGCTCAGGCTCAGCCCAGTGTGCTGCATCATCTATATATATTATATATCTGTCTGACTGCTCAGCTCACACAGCTTATAATTGTGGGGGAGACTGGGGAGCACTGCAGTGCCAGTTATAGGTTATAGCAGGAGCCAGGAGTACATAATATTATATAGTGAGTGACCACCAGACAGTGCAGTTTATTTAATATATCCGTTCTCTGCCTGAAAAAAGCGATACACACAGTGACTCAGTCACATACCATATCTGTGTGCACTGCTCAGGCTCAGCCCAGTGTGCTGCATCATCTATATATATTATATATCTGTCTGACTGCTCAGCTCACACAGCTTATAATTGTGGGGGAGACTGGGGAGCACTGCAGTGCCAGTTATAGGTTATAGCAGGAGCCAGGAGTACATAATATTATATTAAAATTAAACAGTGCACACTTTTGCTGCAGGAGTGCCACTGCCAGTGTGACTGACCAGTGACCTGACCACACTGACCACCAGTATAGTTAGTAGTATACTTATATTGTGATTGCCTGAAAAAGTTAAACACTCGTCGTGTGACTTCACTTGTGTGTTGTTTTTTTTTTTATTCTATAAAAATAAAACTCATTCTGCTGACAGACAGTGTCCAGCAGGTCCGTCATTATATAATATATAATATATACCTGTCCGGCTGCAGTAGTGATATATATATATTTTTTATATCATTTATCATCCAGTCGCAGCAGACACAGTACGGTAGTTCACGGCTGTGGCTACCTCTGTGTCTGCACTCGGCAGGCAGTCCGTCCATAATTGTATACCACCTAACCGTGGTTTTTTTTTCTTCTTTATACATACATACTACTACGACATCTCTTTATCAACCAGTCTATATTAGCAGCAGACACAGTACAGTACGGTAGTTCACGGTTGTGGCTACCTCTGTGTCTGCACTCGGCAGGCAGTCCGTCCATAATTGTATACCACCTAACCTTTTTCTTTGCATCATGTGCTGATTGGGGAGGGTTTTTTGGAAGGGACATCCTGCGTGACACTGCAGTGCCACTCCTAAATGGGCCCGGTGTTTGTGTCGGCCACTAGGGTTGCTAATCTTACTCACACAGTCAGCTACCTCATTGCGCCTCTTTTTTTCTTTGCGTCATGTGCTGTTTGGGGAGGGTTTTTTGGAAGGGACATCCTGCGTGACACTGCAGTGCCACTCCTAGATGGGCCCGGTGTTTGTGTCGGCCACTAGGGTCGCTAATCTTACTCACACAGCTACCTCATTGCGCCTCTTTTTTTCTTTGCGTCATGTGCTGTTTGGGGAGGGTTTTTTGGAAGGGACATCCTGCGTGACACTGCAGTGCCACTCCTAGATGGGCCCGGTGTTTGTGTCGGCCACTAGGGTCGCTAATCTTACTCACACAGCTACCTCATTGCGCCTCTTTTTTTCTTTGCGTCATGTGCTGTTTGGGGAGGGTTTTTTGGAAGGGACATCCTGCGTGACACTGCAGTGCCACTCCTAGATGGGCCCAGTGTTTGTGTCGGCCACTAGGGTCGCTTATCTTACTCACACAGCGACCTCGGTGCAAATTTTAGGACTAAAAATAATATTGTGAGGTGTGAGGTATTCAGAATAGACTGAAAATGAGTGTAAATTATGGTTTTTGAGGTTAATAATACTTTGGGATCAAAATGACCCCCAAATTCTATGATTTAAGCTGTTTTTTAGTGTTTTTTGAAAAAAACACCCGAATCCAAAACACACCCGAATCCGACAAAAAAAATTCGGTGAGGTTTTGCCAAAACGCGTTCGAACCCAAAACACGGCCGCGGAACCGAACCCAAAACCAAAACACAAAACCCGAAAAATTTCAGGCGCTCATCTCTAGTAGCAATGCTGTAACTTAGTCCTTGCTATATCACTATCGTTTAGATACTAAAGATGTAAGGTCCTATCCTTATGTTAATACTCGGTTCTTCTTTCTTTTAGGGCAGCTATACTTTCTTCAGATGTCAGTGGCAACTTATCAGGTAAGTGTAGTTATTTCATTGTATCATTAGTGATATTTATCATTTAGATTGGGTATATTACGGCAATCTCCACCATCTATGTGTAATATTTTACACTATGGCAATATACAGCAGGATCAGTCTCTGCAGGGGATCAGTATTAGTTTCATTTACCAGTGTTCGGGTAGATGTGGTAGATATGGTATCACTTACTAGCGGGGCTGTTAATACAGCTATGATGATTGTCTATGATAATCATAGATGGAGATGTCCACTTGTCCGCTTCCTCTTGTTGTGATAATATGATAATAATCACCTTTATTGTGAGGTGGAGGAGACACCTTCGTAGGCAGTCTCTGAAGCAGATCCTCCCACCGGGGGACGCGTCATTGAACTGTCCGCCTCTTATGCTTGACGGCCTTAGAGATGTCCGCCCCCTGTGCCTGCTTGTTACTATAACTCACGATGACCCGATCACAGCCCTTCAGTTTCCGTAGAAACGGCTGGCGGCTCCGCTGTCACTCTCTCCGCTGGCGGCTCCAAGATCACTCTCCCCCGGCTTTCAGGTACGTATATTGTATGACCTGCAATTAGCGGCTCCACCATCAATCCTCCTGCTCGTAGCTGCAACCGTTCCCTGTGTCGCACTTGCCTGCCTCTTTATACTGGTCCCCAGACTCCTTAGTAACCGTCTCTTCCCCCCCGGAGTTTCCTCGAGCCAGTTGTCCAGAGCCCCACGAGCCAGTCCAGTCTCTGTTATCTCACACAGGCAATAATATATCTATAATACACCCCACCATACAGCCTCCCCTTTTATATTTTTCAATGCAGCAAAGTATATGTTCCATAACATTTCACAATACAATTTACCGATTATAATTATATATATACATATATAAGTTTCTTATGATAAATGTCACTCTACACTCCTCCCCCTGGTGGCAGGTATTGATCTCTCTTATATCTACCTGTCTCCATCATAATTCTCATACTCTCTTGGGTAACACTCTATTAATGGTCTCTCCTGCCATAAGTTACTATTATTCTCGAAGTATGGCCATGGCATTATTGTTGATGAGTGAACAGCTCGGGGTTCTTCACTAGGAATCCCCAGACGATCATAAGTTAGTATTAAAGGTGGCCTATGTGTCCGAAGTGGTCGAACTCTTTGGGGCATAGGGGTGCTTTCCCTTCCGTAATTATCCTCACTGACAACGGACCCATCGGTTATTTCATTCCAACTAAGTTCATTACTATTCTCTCCAAGAATATCGTCAATAGGTCTTCCCCACTCGTATGTGAGTCCTTCATTGTCAGGGGATTTTTTTCTTTGAGTTTCTTTTCCTGTGTTAACATCTCTTCCTTCTATTTCTTTATTAGTACTAGGACACTCTTCACAATAGAAGTACCCCGCTCCCTCTTCACTCAGCTCGCTTGGTATGGTTTCACTGTATTCATATGAACTGGAGTGATCCTTTACTCTCTTAGAGATCTGTTTCTCTTTCACCACCACTGATTGATCCGTATCCCTATTATCTTCAAAAGGAATGTTTTGGCCTACGGGTAATAGGTGATTTCGATGATAGGTAACAATCGGCCCATCATGCTCTTCTGGTTTCAATTGATAGACCGGGATACCAGGTAGTTGTTTGATGACAGTATATGGTGATTCCTTCCAACGATTCGCTAATTTTTGTCATCTAGGAGCTCCTAAACGTCGAAGCAGTACTCGGTCTCCAGGCAGTAATATCTGTTCAATCACCTTATTATCAAATCTCTGTTTATTTTGCTCACCTCTTCTCTTGGAAGCTTGGTGAGCAAGATCAAAGGCTTCTTTTAAATCTTTCCTCAATCGTTTTACATACTGTGTGTGGGTTGGAATACAAGAATTAATGTCACTAACATTAGTCCCAAGACAAATATCAATAGGCAGCCTAGCTTCTCGTCCAAACATCAATACATAAGGTGAATATCCGGTAGAGTCATTTACTGTACAATTATAAGCATGTACAAGTCTACAAACGTGTCTCTTCCACTGAATTTTGTCACGTGGATTCAGAGTCCCCAACATGTCAAGAAGAGTTCGATTAAAACGTTCTGGTGGTGGGTCTCCCTGAGGGTGATAGGGTGATGTTCTTGATTTCCTTATTCCACAACATAAGCACAGCTCCTTGATCAATTTACTTTCGAACTCTCTCCCTTGATCAGTGTGTATTCGAGCTGGTAGTCCGTAATGTACGAAAAATTTCTCCCATAGTGTCTTAGCTACTGTTATAGCCTTTTGATCCACCGTGACATACGCTTGGGCGTATCGGGTGAAATGATCAGTAGCTACCAATATGTGACTGTCTCTCCCAGCAGGATCCTCCAGTGACAAGAAATCTATACATACTAGCTCTAAGGGTCCTGAGCTGTCCAGATTAATCAATCGGGCTGACGGCACTGGTATTGACTTTCTCAGTATACAATTCCGACAATCTCGACAGTAGGCTTCAATATCCCGATTCATATAGGGCCAGTATATCCTTTCGGCGATCAATAGTCGTGTCTTCTCGTATCCTAAATGGCCATGGCAATCATGTAGTGAGTGTAACACCATGGCAATATACTCATCAGGTAATACCAGTTGACAACGGATTTTTCCTGTCTTATCCTCTGTCTTTCTGTAGAGGATCCCTTTCTTAAAGAGTAATCTTTTCCGCTGTCTTAACAACACTTTTGTTTTATTAGATATTACTACTCCATCAGCATTCCTATGCCGGTTGTTTAGACAATCTATGGCCATTGCCATATTAGTATCTCGTAGTTGAGCATCCCGTAGTTGTTCTTTGGATAATACTTCCAGTCCTCCCATCTCAGCCCGGGATATCCAACAATACATTAAAGGTAAGGCTGTATGGTGGGGTGTATTATAGATATATTATTGCCTGTGTGAGATAACAGAGACTGGACTGGCTCGTGGGGCTCTGGACAACTGGCTCGAGGAAACTCCGGGGGGGAAGAGACGGTTACTAAGGAGTCTGGGGACCAGTATAAAGAGGCAGGCAAGTGCGACACAGGGAACGGTTGCAGCTACGAGCAGGAGGATTGATGGTGGAGCCGCTAATTGCAGGTCATACAATATACGTACCTGAAAGCCGGGGGAGAGTGATCTTGGAGCCGCCAGCGGAGAGAGTGACAGCGGAGCCGCCAGCCGTTTCTACGGAAACTGAAGGGCTGTGATCGGGTCATCGTGAGTTATAGTAACAAGCAGGCACAGGGGGCGGACATCTCTAAGGCCGTCAAGCATAAGAGGCGGACAGTTCAATGACGCGTCCCCCGGTGGGAGGATCTGCTTCAGAGACTGCCTACGAAGGTGTCTCCTCCACCTCACAATAAAGGTGATTATTATCATATTATCACAACAAGAGGAAGCGGACAAGTGGACATCTCCATCTATGATTATCATAGACAATCATCATAGCTGTATTAACAGCCCCGCTAGTAAGTGATACCATATCTACCACATCTACCCGAACACTGGTAAATTAAACTAATACCGATCCCCTGCAGAGACTGATCCTGCTGTATATTGCCATAGTGTAAAATATTACACATAGATGGTGGAGATTGCCGTAATATACCCAATCTAAATGATAAATATCACTAATGATACAATGAAATAACTACACTTACCTGATAAGTTGCCACTGACATCTGAAGAAAGTATAGCTGCCCTAAAAGAAAGAAGAACCGAGTATTAACATAAGGATAGGACCTTACATCTTTAGTATCTAAACGATAGTGATATAGCAAGGACTAAGTTACAGCATTGCTACATGAAAATATATTCAATAATCTACTAAAGTAAAGGAGACACAGAATCCCACTAATGATTGGCAGCTGTTAAAGACACATAGATATTGTCAGTAAGCCGACTGATCGTAATGGACTGATATTCACTATAGTGGCGTTTCTGGAACAAAACTAGTTAATTTTTTGCGCCAGGGGATTGATTATTGATACGAGCCTACTTATGAAATCAACCACCATTTACAAAAAAAAAAAAAAAAAAAAATTTACACTATGGCAATATACAGCAGGATCAGTCTCTGCAGGGGATCGGTATTAGTTTAATTTACCAGTGTTCGGGTAGATGTGGTAGATATGGTATCACTTACTAGCGGGGCTGTTAATACAGCTATGATGATTGTCTATGATAATCATAGATGGAGATGTCCACTTGTCCGCTTCCTCTTGTTGTGATAATATGATAATAATCACCTTTATTGTGAGGTGGAGGAGACACCTTCGTAGGCAGTCTCTGAAGCAGATCCTCCCACCGGGGGACGCGTCATTGAACTGTCCGCCTCTTATGCTTGACGGCCTTAGAGATGTCCGCCCCCTGTGCCTGCTTGTTACTATAACTCACGATGACCCGATCACAGCCCTTCAGTTTCCGTAGAAACGGCTGGCGGCTCCGCTGTCACTCTCTCCGCTGGCGGCTCCAAGATCACTCTCCCCCGGCTTTCAGGTACGTATATTGTATGACCTGCAATTAGCGGCTCCACCATCAATCCTCCTGCTCGTAGCTGCAACCGTTCCCTGTGTCGCACTTGCCTGCCTCTTTATACTGGTCCCCAGACTCCTTAGTAACCGTCTCTTCCCCCCCGGAGTTTCCTCGAGCCAGTTGTCCAGAGCCCCACGAGCCAGTCCAGTCTCTGTTATCTCACACAGGCAATAATATATCTATAATACACCCCACCATACAGCCTCCCCTTTTATATTTTTCAATGCAGCAAAGTATATGTTCCATAACATTTCACAATACAATTTACCGATTATAATTATATATATACATATATAAGTTTCTTATGATAAATGTCACTCTACACTCATAAAACTATTTGCTCATATAAGGGAAACATGAGAATTCTAACTATATGAAGTTATTTCTCTGACAATTACAAGTAACTTCATATAGTTAGAATTCTCATACTTCAGTTCCTATGCAAGAGCAGATATCTCCATCAGTAAGGTGCATGTTTCCAGTGTAATAGGTTGTGGGTTCTAATTCTGGGTATGACACTTGCAAATTAATTGTCAGAGAAATAATCAGCATTGTGAGTGACTGAGCAGATCTATGTAGTGTGTGGCTGGACCCCTACATAGATCTGCCTAGTAGCAACGGTTTTGTAGTAGCTTCATATAGTTAGAATTGGCAGGCTTACTATGCAGGAGCATTTTTCTTGCCTCCGGGCAACTGTGACAAACTTACGCCACTGCACAACACCGATCAGGTCTGAATTGGACCCGTGGTGCAGGAACATCCGCTGTGTGCCTTATTGTGTGAGATTTCAATTTGTGATGCTGTGGCACTACTGGTTCCATAATGTCCTTATATGTACTGCTGCCTGTTTTACAACATTTGCCACTGTAACAAGGTATTGTATTGGAGAGAGTTAGTCTGCCCTACTGTGGCCCGATATAACCATAAACATCTTAGTGATATTTGGTGGACCCCTTTCTTTGAAAGTAAAGCATTCATAACCTAGAACCAGAAATAACGACACTGAGACTTGAATTTTGGCAGAAAATTGCTAGCTATTTATTTGTCCCTATCCATTAGGAAACCTGTAATAAAGAAATTAATTTAATATGCCGCTCCAGCTGGCATATGGTGGCGGCCCAAAAGAACGGCTCAATTAATCTGAATTAACTTTAAATAACTAACCCTATAAATTTACTAAAACTTACTATAAACCGGTAATAGGTGACAACTCAACCCCCACAGTGACTACCCACCGCTCCTGGGTGCCCTGCCGCTGCCTTCCCGGACGGGTGGTCAAGCGGCCATAAGTCGATGGAGGTGAGTGCACCTAAACCACAACAAACTGTAAAAAACACTACAGTTTTCCCTACACTACAAAACTGCCGTTCTTTTCCGCCAATAAATAGCCAACGAAAACAGCCAACAACTTACAGCCAAAGCCCACGTGCCACAAATTCTTAATACCAGGGCGGGAGGGTGGGAAAGCAAATCACCAAGAGACTTAAGATGGCCTCTCCTTCCCTATATATAGCAAACCCTCCCCCTAAAGAAGGCTGTACTTTCCTCACAGCTAGGTCCACCCCTCCCCAGATGTTTAACTCTTTCCTCTCCTATGCAGTCAATACTCTCTCCTAAACATCTTAGTGATATTTGGTGGACCCCTTTCTTTGAAAGTAAAGCATTCATAACCTAGAACCAGAAATAACGACACTGAGACTTGAATTTTGGCAGAAAATTGCTAGCTATTTATTTGTCCCTATCCATTAGGAAACCTGTAATAAAGAAATTAATTTAATATGCCGCTCCAGCTGGCATATGGTGGCGGCCCAAAAGAACGGCTCAATTAATCTGAATTAACTTTAAATAACTAACCCTATAAATTTACTAAAACTTACTATAAACCGGTAATAGGTGACAACTCAACCCCCACAGTGACTACCCACCGCTCCTGGGTGCCCTGCCGCTGCCTTCCCGGACGGGTGGTCAAGCGGCCATAAGTCGATGGAGGTGAGTGCACCTAAACCACAACAAACTGTAAAAAACACTACAGTTTTCCCTACAATACAAAACTGCCGTTCTTTTCCGCCAACAGCGAAAGACTCATCCCCAAAGTCTTTCGCACCGCCACCATAAACCTACCCTAACTCCTGCAAAGCGAAACCTAGATCCTCCAGAAAAAACATCATCCCCTCATTGGATAGATGTACTCCATCGCGCCGGAAAAGGTGGCTGTCTCTGAACCGTATCCTCGGGTGGCGAACCACCCTCCCACCGTGGGACAGCACCCACTTTGCCACCGCTCCGTTCACCTTTTTCCGGGCCTCATCAATCTGGCGACCATCCGCCACACCCCTCCAACACAATCTTGGCACCATCATGGAAAAAACCAACACACAATTGGTCCATGCCGCGGTCACACTTGCCAGATCCTGTATCATGGCCCACCGCAGATCCAAGGATGTCCTCTTCCCCAGGTCGTTGCCACCTAGATGGACAACCAAAACCCTAGGGACTCCATGCTTGCTGGCCTGACTCACTAACCTACTCCTCAGCTCACCCCACATCATTCCTCGCCAGCCAAGCCATCTGACACCCTGTGTTCCTAGCAATGCCTGAGACCCTTCCGAGGCCACAAACCTGGCCGCCCAGTAAATGTAAGAGTGGCCAACCACCCAAATGGGCAAATAGTCTCCGAACCATCCTGAAGGGAAAAAGAGGGGTAGAATTGATTACTAAGAGGCTTATTAATTGTTTATACTGAAGGATCTGCCAAAAAAGAAAACTTTAGATCTCGCCATTGCAGCAGTCACGGCCTAGCCGACTGCACCATGTTCCGTTGCCAATTTAAAGCGCAATTAAAGACACAAAGGGGAAGGATCAAATAAAACAAAAGAAATAAAAAAGGGGGGGGGGATATAAAATGGGAAACACATGTAATAACTCAGCTGGAGGTGAAACGTAAAGACCTGCTGAGGGACTCTGATTAGACCAAATTAGCCGAATTATAGATTAGAATTCAGTCCGTCAAGTCAGGCAAAAAATCGCAAATAACTCCAGACCCCCGCTGCCGACTCATGCCAGCAACGGCGAGTAGCTAATCTCTGAGTAGGATAAAAAAGGGGGAACACCAACAGACGCACAACACCATAAAATCACAGAACTGGAACAACGTAATACATTGCCATTTAAACAAAGCCCCAAGCGCAAACCGACCTCTCATGTGACGGGGCGAATATATCGTCTGTAACTTGACGACTTCCATCGCCCCACCGCTTGGATTTCAGTTCTGGAGCAACCCGCCGCAGCAGCCGACGTCGCTGCGCCTATGCGAAAGGAATGGGTACCGAAAGCAGTGGGTGGGAGGCCCAAGCCCGCCAAACAACGACTCAGCATCCAACGAAACTGGTATTTCGTGACTGGCAGCCCATCATAATGCAACAGCCAAGACCCCTCCTTAACGGGTCGCACCACCACATATTGCCTTGCCAGCCAACTGGGCAAACGCTCTCCTCTAGCGCTGGAACCATTGTAACCCAGCGCCCTCTCCCCACTTGATCCGTCTTGGAGCGTCGCAACCTGCACAGCAAGGACCTCTCACCCACTACCACGTCCCCGACCAGCATGCGCGAATCTGCTCTCTTGGAAGGCGCTACCAACTCAGAAACTCGAAAGGCCCCGTGGTAAGCCATTGAGAACGCCAAACTAAACAAAAGCGTCTCAAACCTGGACGACGCGACTCGCCCTACCGCCTCGATGACGGCTGGCAACAAAGCCGCATCGATGGGCCGCCTCCTATCCGGTGGCGACGGCGCAACTCGCGCCCACCCTTTCATTGCCTTCCGCAGAACCTCGCTTTTTGTTACGTCAGGGACGCCTCGCAGCTTGCAGAAAAATGAGATGCCTGCCAAATACCGCGATACCACTGCTCGTGACCTACCGGAGACGTAAAGCTGCCACATAAAAGAAAGCATCAGCCGATGCCTACTCTTACCTTGATGCTGACGCCCTTGGACAAACTCCTCCCATTCACTCCAAGCTTGTTCGTAAGCCTTGAGCGTGGCTGGCGCTACTGACCGCAACGCTAGACCCTCCAGTCCGGCCCGATCACCTGCCAAACCTAACCGGGACAATGAAAACCTTGCTCGTTGGCCTCAGGTGCCAACAACCAACACCTCTCCCACTGTCCTCGCGACAAAGCGTCGACAATCCCATTCTCCAAACCGGGCACATGTTGCGCGCGGAACCACAGGTTCCTATGCAAGCATGTCAAAAGCAATTGCCCTAGCACCCGCATAACCACCAACGACTTTGCCCTCTGGTTATTAATCGCATGCACCACGCCCAGATAATCGCATCTAAACAAAATGCTGCGATTAGCCAGCCGATCGCCCCAGACCTCCAACGCCACCATAATGGGAAAAACTCCAGAAGCAAAAGGTCCTTCGTGAAACCCCCGCGATGCCATTCTGCCGGCCACGAGGCCGCGCACCAAGATCCCTCCAGATGGCAACCGAATCCAGAGGCGCCCGCTGCGTCGGTGAACAGCTGCAACCTAGCGCTGTCTGCCATTGGGGCCTGCCATATACACACCCCGTTGAAGTCCTCGAGGAACGAGGCCCATATTGCCAAATCCCTCTTAATCTCTGAGGACAAACGCACGAAATGGTGCGTTCTGGCACACCCCGCAGTCGCCCTTCACAGCTTCCGGCAGTACACACCTAAAAGCGAACTCAAATGAGCCGGAAGGCGCCTGGAGCCTTCTTAGGAACCACCCCCACTGGAGAGATGACCAAGTCATCCCCCGAAGGAACACGCCGCGTTGTTAAACGTGAAACATTTTCCTTTTGTGGTGGCACGCCCCCCTGCGCGGACTGCCGACCTACCTGACTTGGCCAATCCGCCGTCCGCGCCGAACCACTGGGAGGACGACCCTGCGTGGTGCCCGTCCGCCCCCGGCTTCCGGGGCTCCTCCGCCTGTAGCGAAGCCCGGGTGACCTTGAGCCCAACCTCAACGTCCTTGAACCCGAAGTCCATGACCTGCAAACCTTCCTGTTGTTCCCTGAATTCCTGATCGTACCTGCGCCACTCCGATCCCGAAGACGTGCGCTGCATGTCATGTACGAGATGCAGGTACCTAATTATATTCGTGTGCTCTGCCGGCCTGTCCTCCAGGTAAGATGCCGCGAAGACCCAGAACCCGGCCAGGCAATTATCGAAGGTACGGAATGCCTCAGCCCCGATGCCCTTCTTTGCGCCGCCACCTTATACTCTTTCTTCGCGACCTTCGTCAATACGAACACGTCCACGAAGTCGCCCCTCCAAATCTTCTTGCGGCAGCTATCTCGCAGCCCCCGCAGTACAGCAGTATAGACGAATCGCACGACACCGGGCAAATTGCGAGCTTCTTGGCCCTACGCGCTTCCTCGCTAAGCCGCTTGCGCCTGTTCCGCTGCCCTCTTGGCGAATTTAGTTGCCCGCTTCTTTGCCCTAGTTGTGCTACTGACTTCGGACGCCTGTGACGACATTGAAGATGAGGAAGAGGAAGAACTACGCGAACTAGAGCTCGAGGAGGAACCCGAATACCGACTGCACCACCTTACCTGATGCCGCCGACTGCCCCGACATGGAATCTTCCGGCGCGTCCAAATCGTTGCCTTCCTCCTCGAAATCTGCCATCGCCTCATCCCCGAGCTCCCTTGAAAAAGAGGAAGAAGCGGAGGACCCCTCCAGCACTCGCGGCACATGCCGCGGCCTCAGTGCTGGGGGCGTTGCGGCCGTGAGCTCCCCCGCGTCCTGCCCTGGACCCTGTTGTAATTCTGCGGCGACCGTCCCGAGCTCACGGCAGGCACGTGCCACCCGCTGCGCCGCCATAGCCCGCAGCCCGCCGGAACGAACAGCCGTTCTAGGGGAGGCAGCTGCGGCTAGCGGCCCTAACACCTTCACCGCTGTGGCCAGGGCCGAGCCAGCGCTCCGGAGGGGTCGTGACTGCCCCAAAACGCGGTCCTGGGTCCTTCGCCGGGGCCCGCGTGCGACCACGCACTCGCCGCCCGACATGCGTGTGCCGGGCATCCGACGCACGCTGCCCTTGCGGGAAAGCGGAGGCACCGCTGTCGACGCCCGCACTGCCCTCGCCTCCAAATTTGTCCCCTCTTCCCGTGTATCGGAACTATCCGATGCCGCAGAGGGGGGGGGGGGTGGGACCGCCGCGAGCTCCTGCGGCGCGTGCAGCAGCCCCGCGGCCACTAACCCATTCCCTGTCCCCCCTCCTCCCCCGCAGGCCGCTAGATTCCGGCCCTGGGGGAGTGATCTGAAAAGATCGGGAACCCCGCGGCGCAGCAGAGCGCGCGCGCACTGCTCCGCTTTCAGTGGACACGGGCTCGCGCACCCGGTGACCTCTTGCTGCCGCACCCCTTCTCCTTGGTATCGCACTGCCCTGCCAGTGATCATAATTGCCCTGTCTCCCCTCTCCCCCCGGCTCCCGCCGGACTCCGGCTGCCTGGGAGATAGCAGGGGAGACAGCAGGGCCGGCGGCGCTGCTGCGCACACACGTGCGCGGCTAGCGGCGCCAGAGGCGAGCGTGGGCGCGCGCGCACCTCGGGCGCGCGCCCCACTGCTCTCTGTCACCACAAGGCCTCTTGTCTGGGCTCCTGCATTAAGAGCTCCATTAGCTTAACCTGGTTGATCACTGCCTCTCCCCCTCCCTCCCCGCTCCACACCGTGTTCCGGCTGCGGGGGAGAGGGCTGAGGAGACAAGGAGGAAAGCGGCGCCGCTGCGCGCACACGTGCGCGAGCGGCGCCGCGCGTGGGCGCGCGCGCGTCCCACCGCTTCCGGTCCGTGCTCTCTCAGCCGAAGCGTTTGGGGATGACGCCGTGCGAGGCCCTGCGACAGGCCTCGCTCGGCTGGCCACCGTCCCCCGCCCAGTGCCCTCCCCCCGCCTGGAACCACTAGCCGGCCCCGGCAAGGGGGAAGAGCTGGGCATCGAACTCAGTCTCCGGTCCCTGGATGAGCGCCTGGCGCGGCGCGCTCCCGCGGGCACCCGGCACTGGGGCTTCCCCGGCCATGCCCGGAGGCAAGGGCTGCTGCCCGCCCACCTCCGTGCGGCCTGACTCCCTCTCTGATCCTCCTCGTCGGCCGCTCCCGCCAGTCACATCCGGCCCGGCTTCCGCCAGATCCCTCGAGGAGGCCCTAGGAGACGGGACGCCGTCCCCAGGGCCAGCCATCTCGCCCCCGGAACCAGCCCCCACCGCCCGATGAGCGGTAACGGGCTGGGGTCCCGGCGGACCGTCGTGGGCGAGTGGCAGCCAGAGCACTGATGTGTGACCTAAATGCAGGGAGCTGACAATAGAGATGGCTACTGATTCTCTGTCTCAACACAGTGACTGGAATCATCAGGAAGTGTGAATGATTCGAGTCACTCACTGTTTCATGAGTCGAGACAGCAGCAGCAGCAGCTTCTCTCAGACAGAGGGAGGAAACTCTGTGTCCTGTGTCCTTCAGTCAGTGTGTTCTGCTGTCTTTAGCTGTGATTGGCCAGAGGCTATACCAGGTGACACCCAGTGGGAGGGGGGAGGGAGCAGTCACGACTCACCAGTCAGTGAGTGCTGTGCTGCTGTGCCTGATCCATGTCATGAATCATGATTCATCCTGAGTCTGCCAGTGAGGGAGACAGTTGTACACTGTGTAGACTCAGTGACTCAGTGAATGAATCTGATTCATGCAGCAGGAGGTGGAGCCCCTGTGGTACAGGGCTCTCGGCTCAGTGCTCACTGATCCTGCTCAGTGTGATTGTGGGTGGCAAACTCCCTGGAGGCTAGATAGTGGATAATATAATAAATCCAAGGCCACCTAAAATCATCCAATTAGCAAAGTATGCAAGATAAAAAAAAAAAAAACGTTTTTATTTGGTTTAGTTACAGAATGAATGATGTGTTTCATGGCTGTTAAGCTTTCTCTCCTCAGCCAAAAGTAATGTCATATTCTATAACTAGTATGCAATAAGTGGTTATTAATAATATATCAACATAACAGTAAATCTATGTTAACATATTATTAACAATCAGGGCATAAGCAGCTGCCTCCCCCAGATACACTGCACAATCACTGCAGCTGAATAACTCCATGAGTACAGCACTGATCCTCCAGCACTGGCAACTCATTGATTCATGTGCAGTCTCTGCAACACATTCCACTACAGATGAGTCATGACTCATGTGCCGAGACACTGACTCCAGACACTTCACTGAACTGAGTCATGTGTCTCAGCTCAGTTCAGTGAATCACTTTGCCCATGACTAGCTGACAAAACACTCAGCCCCCGAAATGTATAAATCCGAAAAAGAAAATGGGGGGATTCTGCAAAGCAGCACTCACCCCAAAGCAAATCACCAAGAGACTTAAGATGGCCTCTCCTTCCCTATATATAGCAAACACTCCCCCTAAAGAAGGCTGTACTTTCCTCACAGCTAGGTCCACCCCTCCCCAGATGTTTAACTCTTTCCTCTCCTATGCAGTCAATACTCTCTCCATATGATTATTGTGCAGGAGGAGTTGCTGAAGTGTAAAATGACCTTCTACATAACCAATATGCTTTGTGAATGAGGAGAGGATATTTGTTTGTAAACTTTACATCTTTACAATTAATTTATTTCCTGTTTTTATGAGATGGCCTAGCGACCAATCTATCTACTGTACATGTATTGCACAGGCACCCATTTTACCACACCGTGGGGGTCATTCCGAGTTGTTCGCTAGCTGTTTTCGGTCGCAGCGCAGCAATTAGGTAAAAAAGCGGCACTTCTGCGCATGCGTATGCAGCGCAATGCGCACGCGTGACGTACTTTCACAAAAGCCGATGCAGTTTCACACAAGGTCTAGCGACGCTTTTCAGTCGCACTGCTGGCCGCAGAGTGATTGTCAGGAAGAGGGTGTTTCTGGGAGGTAACTGACCGTTTTCGGGGAGTGTGTGTAAAAACGCAGGCGTGTCAGATACAAACGCAGGCTTGCCCGGAGAAACGCAGGCGTGGCTGGCCGAACGCAGGGCGTGTTCATGACGACAAAACAGGAACAAAATAGTCTGAAGTGATCGCAAGCTAGCAGTAGGTCTGGAGCTACTCTGAACCTGCTCGAAAATATTTTTGTAGCCGCTCTGCAATACTTTTGTTTGCTCTTCTGCTAAGCTAAGATACACTCCCAAATGGCGGCGGCTTAGCGTTTGCACAGCTGCTAAAAGCAGCTAGTGAGCGAACAACTCGGAATGAGGGCGCGTATCCTTTATTAAACACTCCAATATTCAGAGGCCTACTTATACTTTGCCACACCCAAGCAGTGAGAGAGGAAGAGTTGTGCATTATAGACCAGGCCATTCCTGACATTTACACCTGATACCAGGGGATTCGGACTTGGACTATTGCAACCTCCTAATCTCTGGTCTTATAGGCCCTACACACTGGCAGATACTACTCAAAGATATGAATGATCTCGTTCAGTAATTAACGAGATACCTTTCATATCTTTGAGTGTGGAGGCACCAGCGATGAACGATGCGCGGCCCCGAACTCGTTCATCGCTGGTGTCCGGTTGCCTGTGCATGCAGGCCAATATGGACGATCTCGTCCATATTTGCCTGCACTTCTATGGAGAAGGGTGATGGGGAGAGTGAAGAAACTTCACTCCCCCCGTCATTGCCCCCCCACCGCCAGGTCGCCCGTCGGCCGTATCCGCTGTTGGGCAGCTCGGCGGCGGATCGCTCAATGTGTAGGGCCCTTTTCTCTCTCCCAGCTCTTCTCTCTTACAACTACCTTCAATGCTGCAGCTCATTTTATCTAAGTACAAATGGGAAAAAAAGGTGTATGTGCGCTGTCAAGTAAAGCAGCTGGAGAAAAGGGTGTTGTGAGGCCCCTGTATGTACACTAGGTACGCAAAGATAATGTATAGATAACCAGTGCTAGTAATCTAAAAATGATTATTTGACGATGCTAGATGGTTAATATACAGAGGAGCAATAAAGAGCTTTATGGTGAGGCTTTAAAATGGGTTCTTTTTATATAAGGAATTTAAAGATAAAAGAAGACGAATCAAAGCAAAGAGACAGGAGCATATCTGACTCCATAAGGTCCTAAGTCCGTATGGTGATTATCTATGGAGTCAGATATGCAATGTACTGTAATTTATGATATTTAAAAAAAAAATCATTTTTAAACTGATATTATTATCAATTAAAAACATTTTAACTGTATATTAACCATCTAGCATCGTCAAATAATAATTTTTATATTACCAGCGCTGGTTATCTACACAGCTCATCTTATCTTCCTGTCTCTTCGCTTTGATTTGTCTTCTTTTATCTTTAAACTCCTTATATAAAAAGAATCCATTTAAAGCCTCACCATAAAGCTCTTTATTGCTCCTCTGGTTCCTACTGCTGTGACCTCAACTAAATTCACACTCTTCCCTCACTCCCTAATTCTTTCCATACGTCTTCGAACTATTGCCTTATCACTGCATTTAATACCTTGTCCCAATCTTGCATGCAAGACTTTTCTTGTGCTGCAGCCCTCCTCTGGAATTCACTTTTCCTCCAATGCCTCTTTAAAATGCACCTGTTTTTTAAAACCCTATAAGCTCTCTTCACTGTCTCAGATCTCATTTCTAAACCATTCCATCACATTCCAGAGCTGATAAATCCAACATCATAGCAGTCCCCATAGAACATTTGAAGTCAGGAACGGAGGGACTGTGGCTGTTTTCGGGAGATATCCCACAAATACTCTTTAATAAATATGCCCCTGTAGTCTGTAAGCTCTCGAAAGCAGGGCCCTCCCTCTTGACCTCTCCATCACTGTCTGTAAATGAGTGACTGAAATGTAAACAACTCACAAATTTCTATGCATGCGTCGCATACTGCAAGAGACTAAGCAGTATGCGACGCATGCGTAGTTTACTAAAAATCATAACATAATCTGTATCTGCATTCAGAACTGCATAAATAATATATGTTGAATAAAATACTTCTCTTCTACTGGACAGATACAGTACAGCACATTTCTCAGATCTCTTTCGCGGCTTGGTAGTCAGCTACCTAAGCTCTTTGCACTTAACGGGCAAACATGCATTACCAGCTGTGATAAAAATGTATGCATTCCAATCTATAAAATTCTGCTTTGTGCATAATTCTTTATGATGTAACTGGATGATGTTTTCCACTTTGAATGAATGCATGGTCTGGATATCATGATCCTAGTATACCACAATGGTTTATTTATTTGTCTCAAAGATAGAAAGAGCAGGTGCATCTTTCTATCAACAAGATAACAAATGCTAGCAGCAAAAATCATAGAATATAGCCTTTGAACAATACACAATGACTTGAAATTGGAAGAAAACAGCAATAGAAGTTGAGGAACAATAGGGCAGAGAAAAGCTGTATAGCAATAGTGTAACTAATATGATGGTAAACAATCAGTAAAGAGTATATAACAGGAAATCAGTCTGGAACACAAATATTTGTACAAGAAGAATTTATAGTCAATATTGAAAGTTTAATTTGAAATGTAATTAAGTACACAGTAAGTGTGCCTGTAATGTGTTTTGTTATATAATTTTGCATTATTGGGGTAATTCTGAGTTGATCGCAGCAGGGACTTTGTTAGCAATTGGGCAAAACCATGTGCACTGCAGGGGAGGCAGATATAACATTTGCAGAGAGAGTTAGATTTGGGTGTGGTGAGTTCAATCTGCAATCTAAATTGCAGTGTAAAAGTAAAGCAGCCAGTATTTACCCTGCACAGAAACAAAATAACCCACCCAAATCTAACTCTCTCTGCAAATGTTATATCTGCCCCCCCCCCCCCTGCAGTGTACATGGTTTTGCCCAATTGCTAAAAAATGTCCTGCTGCGATCAACATGGAATTACCCCCTATGTGTAATATACGAAATTTGAAGATATGAAAGAAGAGCACCACAAGTAATGATAAAATCAAAGTAAAGATTCACAGTTTATGCATAGCTAGCACAGTAACGGACAGCAAATAACTTGTGTCTATCTGTGTCATCATCTTTTCCAGTAAATCAACTCAAGGTTGGCTTTCTGACAAAGTGTTACTTTTCACACTTACAGTATTCAGATGTAATAAGCTCATATCCTCTTATCATCTTTGGTGAATTGAGTCAAAATAAACATTAACTTTTTGGAATTAGTTTAGTAGGTGTAGAAAACTTTATTTAAGCCCTCGGCATGTTGTGACATAGATCACAATATCCCAGTATCCAATTATAGAGGCTAACGCAGAGTAATATGCACGTACATTACTGACAAGAAAGGTGTACAGAGAAATAGTGCATTTTCTGCTGTGGCGGTATATGCATCTACTTTACTATAAGTAATCATTATCAGTGTGTACGTTCACTTGCCTTATAGGATCTGGTCACATGGTCAACAGTGACCATGTTTACATTCATAATGCCAACACCATAATGTCAACACTAGAATGTCAACATGATTGCACACATCAACATTCTGAAGGCAGCTGAGAGGCTAATCTTCCTCGCTAGACGTTCATAGTCTACCGACCCACTATGTCAGTCCCTCCATGGGTTACCAGTATTCTACCATATTCAATATAAAATACTTTTACTCACACACAAGGCTATTAACCAAACTGCACCAACATACATCTCTTCACTCATCTCAAAATATTTCCCAACCCGGCCCCTTTGCTCTTCACAAGATCTACGTCTCTCATTCACACTCATTACTTGCTCCCATGCACGGTTACAGGACTTTCATCGGGCTGCACCCACTCTGTGGAATGCCCTACAACGCACAATAAGACTCTCCGCTAGTCTCCAAACCTTCAAGCGTTCCCTGAAAACGCACCTCTTTAGGCAAGCATATCAAATTCCAGAACCGTTCACATTACCTTCATAAGCTTTTCTATCCAAATATATCCTCACTGTACAGTCCACACATATCTTCCACATATTTTCTTTTTCTTCACTTTCCCTTCCTTCTGAGCCTGGTTCATCATTGCTGTGATGTGATGTCATGCAACCCACCAAGAACCTTTGCAATCTGGTGGACTATCCTTGTGTATCAATGCCTATATCCCCATAAATTGAAAGTTTGCAAGCAGGGCCTTCCTACCTCTATGACTGTTTGTTATTACCCAGTTTTGTCTTATCATTGTGTCCAGTTGTAAAGCGCACCGGAATTTGCTGCGCTACATAAGAAACGGTTATAAATAAACAAATAAGGGCGATTGGACACAGTTACATCAAGTAAGAGCAGGTGAAAGAGATCCAGGTGCTTTGGCTAACCAAAGCACTTGTGACCACACCCACTTGTGCATTTGTCACATGTGGGTCTGTCTAAATGTGAGGCTGGTGGTGCGGGTGCGGTGCCTGCTGCTGCGCAGGTGTAGTCTTGCTGCTTACCTCACGTTGCACTCTCACCTTCAGGTCACGGAACCTTCAACGGACCTGGAAACTGCACTTGGACCCAGACACGGCGATCCCCTTCCAGGAGCTGACGACAGACGAGCAGGGAAGAAAAGTGAACCCAGTAAGGGGTATCAACTCTTCTTCCACTGGAAAAGAGGATACCCCAGGGTCGGCGCTGACCTTCACCGGTTGGGTAAAAAGTCATCACAGGCACGAAGCCTCAGCCACCCAATTTTCACCTAACATCGCTCTCACGCTGAGGTGTACCCTGGACCTCGCAAGTCCGTGCAAGGTCCACCAAACCGGCGCTCAGGGGACAGACAGAGGAACAGACATACACAGATGATGCTCACCGTTGCTAATCTTGTACTGCGATCTTCCTCTTCACTTACAGGTCCCTGTAAGGAGGCAAACAAACAACAGCTGTGCAGGGCCCAACTCTATCCTAGTGTAACATCACTACACTAACTACAATGGCAGACCCCTCAAACTAGCTCTGTGTGTGTGTGTGGTGCAACAAACTAAACACAAACTATCAGCAAACTTGGCCCTGCACAGAAACAATAATCTGATAAGTGATAACACAGTACAGTACAAGTATCTACAACGGTGCTCTCCCTTTAAGTTCTTATCTGCTTCTAGATTACTGGGGGGTGGGCGCCACACAGCCTACCCACCTCCCATACACTAGCTTACCAGGGGCTCAGGCCCTGTGAGCCTGCCTGCATGTACACGTTGGAGTGGCCTGGGCCTAGTGCCCAGTACCACCCTTTTTCACCTGGGGAGCACTCCTTTTACACTGGGCATAGTGCCCCCTAACTATCCTTCCAGGCCTGAGGCCTGCAATTACCCACGGGCCTAGTGCCCGCCTAACATGTGACCGGTTGGGTGACCTGGGCCTAATGCCCAGGGTCACCTTATATACCTGACAGGGGCCACACTTTAACTAGGGCCCAATGCCCTCTAACGTGGGCACAGACCTAATGCCTGGTTAGGACCACGGGCCTAGTGCCCGGCTAATGGGGGCCACGGGCCTGGAGAGCCCGACTATATGTCCACAGGCTGAGAGGGCCTGACTGTGCCTACAGGCCTAATGCCCAATCCCTGATGGTCTAGGGAGGAAGATGTAGGACCTTAGAAGGGCCTACCTTATGGTAGAGAAGGCTGCAGTGGGGAGCTTCACAGCTCTATTGCTTTCCACCACTGCAGCGCTTCTCAGTCCTGGATGGGCTCTTCTGCCACTGGTACATCCTGGCCAGCGCCACCGCTGCCTCTTCTTCACGTCCAGCCGATGCTGGACAACTTCTTCCTGGATGCAGGCATCTTAGAAACATAGAAACATAGAATTTGACATCAGATAAGAACCACTTGGCCCATCTAGTCTGCCCCTTTTTTATTTTATCCTTTAGGCAATCTCAACCCTTTTTTAACCTTAATTCTTTGTAAGGATATTCATATGCCTGTCCCAAGCATGTTTAAATTGCCCTACAGTCTTAGCCTCTACCACCTCTGATGGGAGGCTATTCCACTTATCCACTACCCTTTCTGTGATGTAATTTTTCCTTAAATTTCCCCTGAACCTCCCCCCCTCCAGTCTCAATGTATGCCCTCGAGTTCTAATACTTCTTTTCCTTTGAAGAATGTTTCCCTCCTGAACTTTGTTAAGACCCTTGATATATTTGAAAGTTTCTATCATGTCCCCCTTTCCTTTCTCTCCTCCAAACTATACATGTTAAGATCTTTTAGCCTTTCCGGGTAAGTTTTGTGATGTAGGCCATGCACCATTTTAGTTGCCCTTCTTTGTACACTCTCTAATGTATTTATATCCTTCTGGAGATAAGGTCTCCAGAACTGGACACAGTATTCCAGATGGGGCCGTACCAATGACCTATACAGTGGCTTTATCACTTCTTTTTTCCTGCTACTGATTCCTCTCCCTATGCAACCAAGCATCTGACTTGCCTTTCTCATTGCTTTGTTGCATTGCTTTCCTGCCTTCAAGTCACTTGAAATAGTGACTCCTAAATCTCTTTCCTCCTCGGTAGTTTCCATTATAGTACCCTTGATACTATACTTAGCCTTTGGGTTCTTGAGACCCAAGTGCATGATTTTGCATTTTTTAGCATTAAACTGTAGTTGCCACATTCTTGACCATTTCTCAAGCCTACCTAGGTCATTAATCATTTGTTTGACCCCTCCCGGTGTGTCTACCCTGTTGCATATCTTTGTATCATCTGCAAAAAGGCATATCTTCCCTTCAATACCATCTGCAATGTCACCAACAAAGATATTAAAGAGAACTGGACCAAGTACAGATCCCTGGGGTACTCCACTGGTAACATTTCCCTCCATAGAATGCACTCCATTAACTACGACTGTCTGTTTCCTATCCTGCAACCAGGTTCTTATCCATTTAACTGATTTATAATCCACCCCCAGGCTTTCAAGTTTATTTAGCAGTCTGCGATGTGGGACAGTGTCAAATGCCTTACTAAAGTCTAGATATGCTACATCTACAGCTCCCCCTTGATCTATTATTTTCATCACAGAGTCAAAAAAGTCAATAAGATTTGTTTGGCATGATCTCCCACCAGTAAATCCATGCTATTTTGGATCCTGTAAGTTGTTTGATTTAAGATATTCCACTACTCTTTCTTTTAATAGTTTTTCCATTACTTTCCCTAGGCTTACTGGTCTGTAGTTACTTGCTTCTTCCTTGCTTCCACTTTTGTGCAGTGGAACTACATTTGCTCTTTTCCAGTCCTCTGGAATAGCACCTGTATTTAGTGACTGGTTAAATAATTCTGTTAAAGGTGTAACCAGCACATCTTTTAGCTCTTTGAGTATCCTTGGGTGTATCCCATCTGGTCCCATTGATTTATCCACTTTTAGTTTTGAAAGTTCTGTTAGGACCTTCTCCTCTGTAAATGTATTTTCATCACCTTATTTTTATGAATGTCCTTGCAACTTAACTGTGGCCCCATCCCTTCTTCTGTAGTAAATACTGAGCAAAAATAATTATTTAGGTGATCTGCTATTGCCTTGTTTCCCTCCACCAAATGCCCACTCTCTGTCTTAAGTCTTATTATTCCTCCATTTGATTTTCTCCTTTCACTTATATACTTAAAAAAAGTTTTGCCCCCTTTATCTACTGACTGGGCCATTTTCTCCTCAGCTTCTGCCTTTGCACGTCTGATCACTTTCTTAGCATCCTTCCGTCTGTCCAGATACACCTCTTTGTCGTTATTATTTTGAGTCTGTTTGTATTTCCTAAAAGCCATCTTTTTTGCTTTCACACTAGTTGCTACGTCTTTTGTGAACCACACTCGCTTTCTTTTCCTGTTGTTTTTCCTAACCCTTTTGATACAAAGGTCTGTTGCACTTAGTATTGCACTTTTCAGTTTTTCCCACCTCTCCTGCACTCCTTCCAAGTTCCTCCAGTCTGCCAATGAATCACTTAAACATCTCCCCATTTTTGCAAAGTCAGCATTTCTAAAATCCAACACCTTTGTTTTTGTGTGACAGGAGTTGGATCCTGTCTTTATACTAAACCATACTGCTTGATGATCACTGGATCCCAGGTGCTCACCCACATATATAACAGATATCCTATCACCATTTGTAAGAATTAGATCTAATATCGAGTCTTTGCGAGTGGGCTCCCTCACCAATTGCTTGAGAGATGCTCCCTGTAAGGAATGTAGAAATTTGCCACTTGTAGCTGAACTTGCAAAAGAACCCTCCCAATTTACATCAGGTAAATTAAAGTCTCCCATGATTATGACTTCTCCCTTAAAAGCCATTTTAGAGATGTCCAACAATAGGTTCCTGTCCAAATCCTGCCCCTGGCCTGGTGGTCTATAGATCACCCCAATGCGAATAATGTCCTTCTTCCCAGTTTCTATGGTGACCCAAATCTTCTGGCCTCTTCCACGGCCACCGGAGCTCTTCCCGCGGTGTCCTCTTCCTCTCTGCGCCGCCTGGCTCTTCTCCGCTCTTCAGCGCGCCCTGCTTCTTCTTCTCGGGCCCGACATCGTCTGATGTCACTCACCGGGGGTGGAGCCTAAGACGCGGCAAGCGCTGATTGGCTCGCCGCGGCCGCCCGTGATTTGCCGCCGATCCGTGAGCCGCAATTGGCTCACGGAGGGCGCCAATATTCAAATACCTCCACCGGCGCTTTGGATTGGCTGCCAGAACGGCGCCAAGTTCAAAGCACCGCACTGAAAAAAGAAGTACTGGCGCCGGCTGTGATTCAAAACACAATAAATAAAAATATAAAATATATCTTTTATTAAACATTCATCTAAGAGAATAATCTATCCTTCAAGGGTATAACAACACTGATAAAATGTATTAAATGAATTCTGTAGGATGCCACAAAGAAAAACCCTTTTGAACAAAAAGTCCACAGTTCCTGGCTAGGACACTAATCCACATTTGCCCACAAGTTTAGTTGGTATAAGAGCATTTTACCAGACTTGCTTCCGGATATAAGTCCCCTAGGAGTCCCATGCAGATAGGGTCCAGATGGCAGATGGGGATAAGTCCGGGTCTGTGAGGAACTTGTGCCGGAATTTGATCCAGTGGATGCCAGTAAGTCCAAATAAAGCCAGGAGGTGGATGTGGGTGCTGGTACTTGTGGTCCTACAGAGAAAATTCCAACGCGTTTCGCTGGTCTAATGGGTACCAGCTTCCTCAGGAGCATCTTCCTGGATGCAGGCATCTTCTGGCCTCTTCCGCGGCCACCGGAGCTCTTCCCGCGGTGTCCTCTTCTTCTCTGCGCCGCCTGGCTCTTCTCCGCTCTTCAGCGCGGCCTGCTTCTTCTTCTCGGCCCCGACGTCGTCTGATGTCACTCACCGGGGGTGGAGCCTAAGACGCGGCGAGCGCTGATTGGCTCGCCGCGGCCGCCCGTGATTGGCCGCTGATCCGTGAGCCGCAATTGGCTCACGGAGGGCGCCAATATTCAAATACCTCCACCGGCGCTTTGGATTGGCTGCCAGAACGGCACCAAGTTCAAAGCACCGCACTGCCCGACACAGTATTTTGACAGGCGCTGGGGACAGACACACCGCCCCAGCGCCTGCGACCGCTACACCCAGCAGGGGGCGCAGATCCCCTACACTCTGCCGCTGCTGCTCTATCAGTGCAGGGGACAGATACACTGCCCCAGCGCTGTCTGTCACTTTGTCCTGCAGGGACACAGGTCCCCCGCACGCTGCTGCTTGCCCGGCGCTGGGAGCGGGCACACCGTCCCAGTGCCGAAACACATTTCCACATAAAAATGACAAAACTCTTTCAAGTGCATGTGTCACATTCATCATTAGATATAAAGTCCTTTTATCACTAAGATTAGTTCAAGAGCTGAAGCTCTTAGGAACTCTTTACTCTGTGACTTATCCCACAATACTATCAAAACCCAAATTAATCAGAGATGCTTTAACTATACTCTTACATTATCTGCTGCCTAAGGTATGTAAGGCTATAAGATATGGACAATTCAGAACTGTCAAGTTCTAAAATATTTCATAGCATTTAAGACTCACTTCTTTGGCTTATTTCACCCCAATCATTTAGCATTTGTTGGCTTGCCCAATAAACATGGTTGATGGGTTGTCTTTCACATCAGGCATCAGGCAACAACCAGAGCTACATTAACATCTTGTTTACTTACACTCAGGATTTTTTGGCAGCCATGTTATGGTATCTAAAGCAACTTCAGATTTTCTGGTGTGGTCATGACCACATTAGTATGTTCCCAATGATCCTGTGTAGGCTATGATCATGACAGTTTGTTTTAAAATAAATAAAAAATGTAAGTGGAGAAAAACAGGAGCAAAACTTTGTACAGGATAAATGTGGTACTTTGGGAATTATGAAATATTCATTAAAAATGTTGTACAAGGCACAGATTCTATGTTACTGTATATTTGAGTAGAATTACTGGATTACTACCCTAATTGTAAAGTGTCTAACATGTTTTTTTCAGTGCTATTTTTTTCTTCTTTTAGCAAAATATCTACTCAACTTTTGAAATAATATTCAAACTCTCCAGTTAATAACATCATTTACTTTTTTAAGCTGATTTTTGGTGTTTGGCTACTGTCAGAGTACCTGTTGTATTGATTCTGCACATCAATGCTGCCTTAAATCATTTTTAAAGTGGCTAAACCAACCTGTGAACAACTAGTTCACTGAATGTTTACAGCAATAAGCAATGTTTAGAGCAGGATTGTGCTGATACTGGGTCTTATAGTATTTAAATCTGCCCCACCTGCAGTGCAGCATGGTGTTACCAAGGTGCAAAGTTACTTGCTCTGTATATCCGTTCCTCTCAACTCAGAATCAGCCCCACTAAGTGGTAATACATACTGCAAATTTGCCTTATTGCCTATTTTAGGGCCAGGAAGGTGACTTCTGTGAGGCTAAGTTTGCCAACTGTGACACTGGGTGGTGTATTTTGTTTTCTTTGAACTAATGCAATTATAATTATGAAGGAGAGAACTTGATGGATATATGACTTTTGTAACCTTTCCAACAATGTAGTAGAGCTCCCTTCTTTACTGTCCGTGTTGTAGACTGTTTGTTGTGTAATGGCTTTAATACCGTGTATAACATATTAAGAGGTGTTTTGCACAATCCTGAAGTGTTAAAATAACCGAATAGAAATAGAAAACAAATATTATAAATGTCATGTTGGAGACACAGTTTATTTGCACAAGTTATTAGTGATAATCTCCAGTGTAATTTTTCAGGGGGTGGCAGTTCTACAAATTCACATACAGTATGCTTTTCCAGTGCTATGGTCAGCTGTCGCCTCCACTGTTTGCAGTCGCAGGGTGGGTGGGTGGGTGTCTGTATGGCAATACATAAAGAGAATGGAGAAGGATGAGCTGGATGTGCAAAAATGTTTAACCTGTTCTGTACTTATCTGACAATCAAAGAAGAGAGTTACTATTACACTTTGTAACTACCTGTATTTCTCCTGCATTTGGGGGATAGTACTCTCCTTTGTAGCGACCTGAGAGAGGAAATACAATTTGATATTAAAACTTTGAGTTCTCCTTTAAATGTTCCAAAACTTCATATATTATCCTTCGCATCTCAATATTTATTTTCATATCTAGAGTGGGGTTTCTCAACCATCTACTGAGATATTCCGGTCAGGGGTGTGCCCAGGAAATCTGGTCAATAACAGTGCATCTTTCTTATTCTTCAATAAAGTGCTTATAGACAGTATAAAACAAGAATTTTTTGAAATCGTACTTAGTATTTATGTGATAAAATTAATTCTCGCTGAAAATTGCTTAAAGTTCCATGATCATGACCCTCAAAGCTTGAGCATGTTTAAGCAACTCTTGTGTATGTTGGGCATTTTCTGCAGTGTTTTCATTATATTTTAACATTTATTGTACCTGTTATCATTATAAGTAAGATGTAGCTTGATGACATCACAATTGATTCAGTTCACCTGTGAATTGGTAATGTGGTTCTTCTTCTTAAAATGTAAATGTACTTCCTTTCTCATATTAGTACTTAAGGTGTTGAGAAACTTTGATCTGGGTTCTATAAGATGTAATACACATATGGTGAATAGTATTATAAATATACACCTCACACAGGGCCTCTGCATCATACATGGGCAACAATACAATGTAAATGGTTTCACCTACAATTTCTTGGCTGCATCGTTTTAATAATGCCTATCCTTGCTCAGATCTTCATTTCATGGGATTTGGATGGCCTTGTCCCATTCTCACATGTCTCACATCCTGAACTCTGAAATGATACGTTTTGTTTGTTTGTTTTAAGTGTTCATGCTTTCCATAGTTAGTTTGTGAACACCAGACAAACAAAACATAAGACTATATTGGTTGATCTCAACATTCTAAATGCTGGAATAAGTTAACACAAGTAACAATTTAAATCACCAAAATAAACAAAAGCCTGCAGTGTTCCCTGTTGGGTGACCTGGTATCAGTGGCACCGAGAGGGAGGCGGGGGAGGGGGGCGGTTACTCTTTACCAGGGAATGTTAGAGGGGCCTGGCGAGGGCCTAGGTCCTACCATTCCCCCCCCCCCCCCTGTTGCAGAGATACATTGTGTGGAAGGGAAAGAGAGGGCTCTCTACCCAACACAGCACATGGCACACGTAGGGTTGAACACGGGTAGACTCAAGACTTTGAGAAAAATCTATTGCTAAAGAATACAAACTGAAATAAAAAGTACTGTACCTGAAGTAGAATAGAATCCTTAGTAGAAGTGGTAATAAATCCATATAACGGCAGGAAGCAGGTTCTACCATATGTCCATGTCTCTGAGCACAGTAAGCATAGGAAACTGAAGAGTGCCAGCATGAGCAGTAGATCCACATCAGCACCACTCCGAACAGAGGATGGTACTGTACTCTGTATGGTTAGGACCACTCTGAGAATACAAATGAGAATCCAGGGATGTGATGGGCATCCTCTTGAGAGATGTTATATCCTTGGGGCTCCAGAACAGAATGAGCAGCAGGTATGTCTACATAGGTTGGTTGCTGCATTGCCTGTGGCTGAAATGGTGGAGTGATTGTCTGGTTTTCTATTTTCTTCCAGGAAATGCTGGCATAAAATGGGTGCTGGCGTATGTTTCCATACCATCCAAGGCGACTGTGTCATTCCTTTTTGAGCAATTTAGACAAGAAATCTAGAGCTACAATGCTCAGCTCTTTTGGATATCGGGTTCACCTCTCAATATCAATCTTTTTATTGTTTGGATTGGATCCACATCGAATGGAAAGTTTCCTGTTAATAATCTGTAAAGGATGACTCCAAACGCCCACCATTCTGCTGAAGAGGCATACGGTTAATGATTAGGGTGGCCAATCCCGGGCCATATGATTGAAAAATGTACAATCCCGGGATTGGTTGCATTTCAGTGTCCCCCCCTCCCCGCCATGCCCAAGTCAGATAAATCACAACAATCTCACCGGGCGGGTGGGAGGGACACTTCCATCACGTTCTGGTGGCTGGACGGGCAGTGCGGCGGTGAGGTTCTGTGGCTGCGCAGCGTGACATAAAGTCAGAGGTCACGCTGTGCAGCTGCTGGATCTCACCGCCGGAGCCGGTGAGCAGAGGGAGCCGGGCAGCATCTGAGCATCCTGAGGACACCCATCGCTGCCCGACATATCCAGCTCCAATCCTGGGATTTAATCCTGGCCAATTTTAGGCCGGGATCCTACCGATTCCGATCCCGGGATTGGCCACCCTATTTATGATCCACTATTTCTGGTGCCATTTAAAGCAGCGTTGCTACACATCCAGTGATTGTTTTTGCCACAAAATTTTTTTCTACTGCCAGACAAAAATCACAAATCCTAATGTGTCCTTTTCTGTCAATGATGATATTTTCCAGTTGAAAGTCTCTGTGGATTATTTCCAGATTATGTAAAAATTCAATCCCACACACAATCTCAGCAGTAGATATTAATGCAGTGGCATTGTCCAGGGAGCCCATACTAGCTATTTGTTGTTCTAGAGTCCTGCCACGTAGGTGTTCCATTACTATAAAAGCATACTTGCTGTTCTGAAAAGTGGAATAAACTTTCTATTGGCCGATGTCGGACTGCATGACATCATTCATTACATAAGAACCTTACAACTAAATTTGAACTAACTTAATTTAACTAGAAATAATGACACAGAGAAATAATGACACAGGCCACTGAAATGCCATTAAAATCGGTCAGCCGTTATTTATTTAATTATAATATATTTAAACTAAGTATGATGGCAATAAGAAAGAACGGCCAGATCAACAGTGACATTATGACTTATTGCTACGCATGTCCACGACGGGTGGTCTTCAGTCTGCCGACTGTCGGGATCCCGGTGCACAGTATACCGGCTCCGGAATCCCGACAGCCGGCATACCGACACTTTTTCTCCCTTGTGGGTGTCCCAAACCTCCTGGAGGGAGAATAAAATAGCATGGCGCGCGTAGTGCGCCACCGTGCCCACAGCGTGGCGAGCTGTCGGTATGCCGGCGGTCGGGCTCCCGGTGCCGGTATGCTGGTCGCCGGGAGCCCGGCCGCCGGCATACCATACTACACCCGTCCACGACATGACTATATTTATCTCATTGGCTACGCCAATAAGTGATGAGTCTCCAACTCTCTCCCCAATACACCATAATAGGTTACTTATCACAACCAAATGCAGTGGGTTTAGCTCCATAAAGCAGCTAAACCCATCTAAACTATTGGGCATGCTGCCGAAAAGACAGTTTGGGTGATCCAACAGCCAACTTTTTGCAGATTTCTGCTTGCCACCTCAAGAGGTTGCGAATAGAAATCATGTAGTCAAGCCCCATAGGTAAAACACTTGAATAGTTCCGTCGGGAGCACATTACTTATAGGCGCACAAAAAACAATTGAATTCCCTCCCCCCACGTGACTCTCTCCTTTCTCTATTCCTCCTTTCTTGCTATAGATATGTATATATAGAAAGATTTTTTTTCTATTTTTCGAACACACACACATATTTAAACACAGCACTGGTCACGCACCCATATCAGTAGCCCTCGCCACATCCCCACACCCTCTGCGGCAGCACACAAGAGGCCCTTCAAATATGTCAGCTCCAGGATGATGCGGACCTTAATCTGGCACTGAGTGGAGGTAATCTTAAAGAAGGGGGGCAGGGATATTCCTCACATAACAGAACAGGGTCACGTTCAAACTGCTGCAAAAGGATTTTGGTGTCAAATGCAAGTTTATACAGCCAACTTGTTATGCTGTCCTGTGGTTTAAAAATAATATTTAAACATATCTCTTCTACAGCGCTGGGAGTTAAAGCTCCTGCACATAAAGACAGAAGGTTATTCTCAATTTTATTATGTTTATTTTTCCACTCAACAGCAGTTCGAAAGTTAATACCATTTTCTGTAAGTCTTGTTTTTATTTAATGATTATAAACATGTATGTAATGTAGATGTTAAAATAACCAGCTGAAGGTGCATCGTGATTGGATAAATGGCACCATTGCGAATAACTGACAAGGAAACTACGGAGCACCGCGTGCCATTGATGTGAGAGGTGAATGATGGCTACGATGATGTGTGAGAATATATATATATATATATATATATATGTAGTGACGATATGGGGTAATTATCTCAGTTGAGGCAGTATTAGTTGCAGTGTCTAGGTGATTAGTCAGAGGCCAAACACAGCTTTTCCAGGTAAATAAATTAAATGGTGCTTTAATGGCAGCATAATAACTGAAACAAAACAACAAACATCCTAGCCCCCGTTCAGAGCACTATCTCACTGCTTGGACTCTCTGTATATGGGCAGCTAGTCTGCAACACAAAATGTCTTTCTCTAAATGTCTCAGTACTCTCGCAGGATTCAGCCTGCTACCTGCAGGGATATAACACAGGCTCCAGCTTCAGAAATGCAGTATCAGAGTCTTTACAGTTTACATAGAAACATAGAATTTGACGGCAGATAAGAACCACTTGGCCCATCTAGTCTGCCCCTTTTTTATTTTATCCTTTAGGCAATCTCAACCCTTTTTTAACCTTAATTCTTTGTAAGGATATTCATATGCCTGTCCCAAGCATGTTTAAATTGCCCTACAGTCTTAGCCTCTACCACCTCTGATGGGAGGCTATTCCACTTATCCACTACCCTTTCTGTGAAGTAATTTTTCCTTAAATTTCCCCTGAACCTCCCCCCCTCCAGTCTCAATGTATGCCCTCGAGTTCTAATACTTCTTTTCCTTTGAAGAATGTTTCCCTCCTGAACTTTGTTAAGACCCTTGATATATTTGAAAGTTTCTATCATGTCCCCCCTTTCCCTTCTCTCCTCCAAACTATACATGTTAAGATCTTTTAGCCTTTCCGGGTAAGTTTTGTGATGTAGGCCATGCACCATTTTAGTTGCCCTTCTTTGTACACTCTCTAATGTATTTATATCCTTCTGGAGATAAGGTCTCCAGAACTGGACACAGTATTCCAGATGGGGCCGTACCAATGACCTATACAGTGGCATTATCACTTCTTTTTTCCTGCTACTGATTCCTCTCCCTATGCAACCAAGCATCTGACTTGCCTTTCTCATTGCTTTGTTGCATTGCTTTCCTGCCTTCAAGTCACTTGAAATAGTGACTCCTAAATCTCTTTCCTCCTCAGTAGTTTCCATTATAGTACCCTTGATACTATACTTAGCCTTTGGGTTCTTGAGACCCAAGTGCATGATTTTGCATTTTTTAGCATTAAACTGTAGTTGCCACGTTCTTGACCATTTCTCAAGCCTACCTAGGTCATTAATCATTTGTTTGACCCCTCCCGGTGTGTCTACCCTGTTGCATATCTTTGTATCATCTGCAAAAAGGCATATCTTCCCTTCAATACCATCTGCAATGTCACCAAGAAAGATATTAAAGAGAACTGGACCAAGTACAGATCCCTGGGGTACTCCACTGGTAACATTTCCCTCCATAGATTGCACTCCATTAACTACGACTGTCTGTTTCCTATCCTGCAACCAGGTTCTTATCCATTTAACTGATTTATAATCCACCCCCACGCTTTTAAGTTTATTTAGCAGTCTGCGATGTGGGACAGTGTCAAATGCCTTACTAAAGTCTAGATATGCTATATCTACAGCTCCCCCTTGATCTATTATTTTCATCACAGAGTCAAAAAAGTCAATAAGATTTGTTTGGCATGATCTCCCACCAGTAAATCCATGCTGTTTTGGATCCTGTAAGTTGTTTGATTTAAGATATTCCACTACTCTTTCTTTTAATAGTTTTTCCATTACTTTCCCTACTACTGATGTAAGGCTTACTGGTCTGTAGTTACTTGCTTCTTCCTTGCTTCCACTTTTGTGCAGTGGAACTACATTTGCTCTTTTCCAGTCCTCTGGAATAGCACCTGTATTTAGTGACTGGTTAAATAATTCTGTTAAAGGTGTAACCAGCACATCTTTTAGCTCTTTGAGTTTAGGGTTCTCCCTACCTCCTGTAGATAAGATCCCGACTTCCTAGCCTCCAGACACACTGGACTTTGAATGTAGTCCCGACCTGGCCTGTCTGACTGGTCCAGCCTCACTTGGGCTCAATGCAAAGCGCAGCGTCTAGGTGTGGACACACCTCTTTATTATTCCTGCAACACACCGACTAGCCTCTTCATCAATGCCATCTTTATTGATAATGCCTATCTATTTATCTATCTATCTATCTATCTATCTATCTATCTATCTATCTATCGAGTGAGAAGACAAGTAGAGTGCGTTATCTTAAATTAACATGCTGTGTTAATGGGGTGCGGTCAGGATCCCAACAATCAGAATCCCAACGGATTCCGAAGCTACAGTAAGTACAGGGGTTAAGCACTAGGGGGAAAGTTAGGGCTAGGTTGCGTGGGGAGAGGGGGTTAGGGTTATGCTGTGTGTGTGTGGGGCGGATAGGATAAAGTTGCGGAAGGGGCTGGTTAGGGATAGGGGTAGGGTTAAAATACTTACCGGGATCTGTAGGTATTTTGACCATCGGGATACTAACTGCCGGCATTTCATACCCGACCTGTTTTATCACACTATACTGTTTTACCTCTCACTGGTTACCAAACCTGCAGCACTACAATGAACGGAGACGTCAGCTTGGGGTTCAGGGGATTTAGCTGGCACTGTTTTCAGCCTCCCAGGCTTCCTCACTAGTATTTGTACTATCATGGTCAAGAAGTCTGAAACCCATCTTGGTGAAATAGAAAAGCAAGTACTGACATGATATGACCTGAGAGTACAAAAGACAGAAAACAACCTTTAAAATAAAAAAATAAAAAATGACTGTAACATACTGTAATACCGTCATCTGTTACAGGAAAGACTACATTTTTCTCACATGCACTACTTTCATTATTAATACAGTAATACATGTAAATGGAGGCTGGCTGATGGTGACACCAGGGATCTGTGTAAGAGAATGGAAATTCCTGTCCACCCCTCCTATTTATTATATGCAACTGTATTCAATTGTGGTGAGTAGTAATTCATTACATACAATAATTTGAATGCACTATTTTCCCGAATGTCTTGCTGCAGATGTCATATAATCAGCACCAATTTTTGTGCTTTGAAAATGGGAAACACCAAAGAATCAGAGGACAAGTAAATCAGAAAATGAGTGAGAGATCTAAAGACAAAGGGAGTCATTCCGACCTGATTGCACGCTATTTTTTGCAGCGCTGCGATCAGGTCAGACCTCTGCAAAACTGCGCATGCGTATGCACCGCAATGTGCAGGCACGTTGTATGGGTACAAAGTGGATTGGTGCTGGGCGATGGATTTAATGAAGAATACATTCGCACAGCCGATCGCAAGGAGATTGACAGGAAGAAGGCATTTATGGGTGTCAACTGACCGTTTTAAGGGAGTGTTTGGAAAAACACAGGCGTGTCCAAGCGTTTGCAGGGCGGCTGTCCGACGTCAATTCCGGGACCGGACAGGCTGAAGTAATCGCAGCGGCTGTTTAAGTTCAGACCTACTCAGAAACTGCACAAAACTTTTTTCTACCGCTCGGCTGCACAAGTGTTCACACACTTGCAAAGAAAAAATACACTTTCCCATTGACAGTGACTATCTGATCACAGCGCTGCAAAAAATAGCTAGCATGCGATCAACTCGGAGTGACCCCCACAGGGCCTAATTCAGAGTTGATCGCAGCAGCAAATTTGTTAGCAGTTGGGCAAAACCATGTGCACTGCAGGGGGGGGGGGGGGGGGGAGAGATATAACATGTGCAGAGAGAGTTAGATTTGGGTGGGGTGTGTTCACACTGAAATCTGAATTGCAGTGTAAAAATAAAACAGCAAGTATTTACCCTGCACAGAAACAAAATATCCCACCCAAATCTAACTCTCAATGCAAATTTTATATCTGCTACACCTGCAGTGCACATGGGAGGTCATTCTGACCTGATCACACGCTGCCATTTTTAGCAGCCCAGCGATCAGGTCACTACTACGCATGTGCATATGCACCACAATGCGCATGTGCGTCATACGGGTACAAAGTGGATTGTTGCTGTGCGATGGATTTAACGAAGAATCCATTTGCACAGCCGATCGCAAGGAGATTGACAGAAAGAGGGCGTTTATGGGTGTCAACTGGACCGTTTTCTGTGAGTGTTTGAAAAAACGCAGGCGTGTCCAAGCGTTTGCAGGGCAGGTGTCTGACGTCAATTTCGGGACTGGACAGGCTGAAGTGATCGCAGTGGTTGAGTAAGTTCTGAGCTACTCAGAAACTGCACAAACAATTTTTGTACCGCTCGGCTGCACATGCGATCGCACCCTTGCACAGCAAATATACACTCCGCAGTGGCCGGCGACTATGCGTTCGCACGGCTGCAAAAAGTAGCTAATGAGCGATCAACTTGGAATGACCACCATGATTTTGCCCAACTGCTAACAAATTTGCTGCTGCGATCAACTCTGAATTACATTGCAATCAGGCACCGTGTAGGAAGTGAGGAGTTGTCTGAACTTCTATGACCTGGATTACACAAAAAAGTTTTTCTAAAAACAACAGAACTAATGCTGGGTACACATTAGCTGATATACTGGCTATTCAGTTTAACTGGCGATATATCGTGGTTGTGTCGGCAGGTGTGTACTAGCGACATAGGCAGATCCAGGGGGGGGGGGGGGCACTCGGGCCCGTGCCCCACCTATCGTTTCTGACTTCTTCTTTTTTCAAAAGGAGAACAGCAGCAGCACTACTGCTATTTCTGTCAGTCGGATTTGATAAAAGAGCTGGCAGGCACTAGGACCCGCCACTGCTCTAACAGCAAGTCCGTGTGGTAACCAATGGGGAGGCTGGAGCTGCAGCTCCAGCCTCCCCATGCTCACACCGCAACCTCCCTCCCCCACTGCCAGCCGGCCAGAGTCCTGCCCAGGCGCGGGGTTCAAATGCCAGAGAGTAAGACTGTTACTTATAACGGCACAGAAGGCTTCATTAGCCCTCACTGCACGGCACAGTTTCCCAGCGCTTCCTCCTCCACTTCCTTTACCACAATGCTAGGTGCAGTCAAACGCAGCCTCAGCTTTGAGAAGGCGGCCCTTGTGATTGTGACAGGGCTGTCCTACAGATGTCTTATGCTGCTTGTTGGAGATCCAGCTGGCTGATTCTGCTAATCAAAGATGGGCAGTTCGTGTCCTGCAGTCTGAGTCTCAGTGCAGTGCCAAAAACAAGGTATGCCTCACCTGCCACCACCAACTAAAACTTTAATAATTATATTGTGCTGGGGTGCCTTCCAGGCTCCCATAACTAATGGAACAGGTGACCAACATTTCAAGGTCATACCAGCCTTTTCATCAGGGTGAAACATTGGCAATAAACCAGGATGCGCTCCTACCACCAATCATTACCTGATGGCGTATTCTTTGAGGCCACGCCCCCTGTGATACCACACCCCTTATCTGGGAGCACACATGCCTTAGGTGCATGTAAATATAACTATTACCGTTACCCTATTATGGTGCCCCCCCTTTATTTTCTTCAGGATCCGCCCCTGACTAGCGATATGTCTGTGAATAACGCTGTTCACAGACATATTGCATCGGCCCTGCAGCATAGCCAGTGGGTGATATATCTGGCAATACAGTATATCGGCGCAT
Source organism: Pseudophryne corroboree (assembly GCF_028390025.1). Taxonomy (NCBI): domain Eukaryota; kingdom Metazoa; phylum Chordata; class Amphibia; order Anura; family Myobatrachidae; genus Pseudophryne; species Pseudophryne corroboree. The sequence continues at coordinate 109,694,559 of NC_086451.1, read as the reverse complement.
TGTGCTATGTGTACGGGTGGTAGGTACACTTGCTGCAGAGGCCGACGCCACATTTGAATTTGCCCGCCCAGCTGCATGACAGGGACCGATATATCGAGTGGCGGATCTTTAAGTGTGTACACTTACCTTGATCGGCTGCTCAGTCGGTGCAATGGGGGTTCCACCGACATATCTGTCAGGTGTGTACCCAGCCTTGGAGTAAATGTGGACTGCACAGTTTTTTGTCTGCTTAGAACACAACACACAGGGAATGTCACCTATAGAATAAATTGTTGGATTCATCGTTTTCGGTAATTCTGCTCTTAGGAGAAATGTACCTCGATATGCAGAAATCTGCCCAGTGCAACAACCCTAGTACCCTTCTTCCAATAAAAATGTATTATTTAGGGGCATATTTATCAAAGCTTGGAGTGAGATAATGTGGAGAGAGCTAAAATACCAACCAAACAGCTTCTAACTGACTTTTATTAAGCACAGTCTGCAAAATGACAATTAGGATCTGATTGGTTAGTACTTTATCACTCTCCAAGTTTTTTTTTTTTAAATCTGCCTCTCTGTTTGTTACACCTACTATACTGCTTTTATGACTCATGACAGTCAGGGGACATATGGAAAGTCTTTATTACTTCTGTTGCTAATACCCCTTTCAGACATAAGCAAAAACCTGTGAATTTGCCGTGGCATGGCAAGTTGAACCGGGTCCTGCTTAAGTCTGAAAGGGTCAGATCTGGGTTGGCATTCCCTGCTATCGGTAAGGGGTACTTTATGGGACTTGCAACCTGGGTCAGTGTCCTGGCTTATGTGGGAAAGGTATGACCTAGGCCTTGTTGACTCTGGCCGTGCCTAAAAGAACTTAATTGGCTGCCATAGTGGTGATTGGAGTTGACATCATCGCCAAGCGTTCACTGCTAGATGATAGACATTGGTCACTGGAAGACCCAGGTCCAGTGTGAATGGTGACTAACAACCCAGGAATAACCTGGGTCCATCACCCAGGTGTGAACAGGGTTAAGTACTGAAACCCCAGCTTCATCCCGTGTTCCGTGTCCGGGGTCTGACCCGGGTTTAAGCCAGGATTTAATACCTGAAAGGGGTATAATTGTGTGTGTTTATCTGTTTACAGGATTTCTCACAGTAAGTATGAATATGTTTTCTCAGCCAAAGGGTAGCTCTGAGGTGCTAAATTAACCAAATTAAAAATACAGTAGAAACAAGCACCAAACAATATTGAAACTGGTCATGGAGTGGAATAACCGTGCAGCCTACCCCACAGCAAGAAGCATCCCTAGGAAATATCCTTCTCTATCTCATTAAAATAATCTTGCTTCACAAAAGAAATCTATTTTCTGCACTGCTCCCTAATATAAAGGCCTTCAAATGACTGTACCTACTACATACCTTACTAGGTACTTCATTGCACCAAACTCAAAGTATTGAACCTGAAAGAATCTCTCCTTATGAAAAATTGCCCATGCATCTTTACAACAGGCGTCTTTAAACCATGTATCGCGGCCTGTAATGTGTACAATAAAATGTCTATATCGGTTTAGCGTAAAATGCAGCTGGGTGGCATAACATAAAAAATTATTATGGGGCATATACATCATGAAAAAATTGTGCAATGAAAATTTTTAGTTTTCAATTTTCATTGAATTCTCTCACAATTTTTTTCAGTATTCATTAAGCCCCCATGAGAAAATTATCCCACTGTTGGATTCTCGCAGGCTTTGGATACAATATAGACAGCAGCGCGTCGCCGCCATTTTCACTCCGGACTTGCAGAGTAAGGGAGACAGACCTCTGTCTCTCTGTGGGTTGTTGCCTTGGGTGGGGTGAGTGTGCTCTCTAGGGGTGCTGCTCCTGTCACTGTGGTGTACCTGTGCTGTGTTAGGGGTGCTGTCTTGGCTGTCACTGGTGTTTCATGTGCTGTTAGGGGTGCTGCAGCTGTACATGGGTGTTGCTGTCCTGGCTGTCACTGTGTTGTACAGAAGGCAGTGGCACTGTCCTCCTGTATGCTGTAAAAATTCAGGGGTGCTGTTGCTAAAATAAAAGCACACTGGTCCTGTATGCTTTGAAAATACAGGGGTGCTGGCCCAGTTTTGTATGCTGTAAAAATTCAGGGGTACTGCTGTTGTTAAAATAAAAGCACATTGGTCCTATATGCTGTAAAAATTCAAGGGTGCTGTTGTTAAAATTAAAGCATACTGGTCCTGTATGCTGTGAAAATACAGGGGTGCTGGCCCAGTCTTGTATGCTGTAAAAATTCAGGGGTGCTGCTGTTGTTAAAATAAAAGCACATTGGTCCTGTATGCTGTAAAAATTCAGGGGTGCTGTTGTTAAAATTAAAGCACACTGGTCCCGTATGCTTTGAAATTACAGGGGTGCTGGCCCTGTCTTGTATGCTGTAAAAATTCAGGAGTGCTGATATTGTTAAAATAAAAGCACACTGGTTTTGTATGCTGTAAAAATTCAGGGGTGCTGTTGTTAAAATTAAAGCATACTGGTCCTGTATGCTGTGAAAATACAGGGGTGCTGGCCCAGTCTTGTATGCTGTAAAAATTCAGGGGTGCTGCTGTTGTTAAAATAAAAGCACATTGGTCCTGTATGCTGTAAAAATTCAGGGGTGCTGTTGTTAAAATTAAAGCACACTGGTCCCGTATGCTTTGAAATTACAGGGGTGCTGGCCCTGTCTTGTATGCTGTAAAAATTCAGGAGTGCTGATATTGTTAAAGTAAAAGCACACTGGTTTTGTATGCTGTAAAAATTCAGGGGTGCTGTTGTTAAAATAAAGGCACACTGGTTCTGTATGCTGTGAAAATATAGGGATGCTTGAACAGTCTTGTATGCTGTAAAAATTCAGGGGTGCTGCTGTTGTTAAAATAAAAGCACACTGGTCCTGTATGCTGTAAAAATACATGGGTGCTGCTGTTAAAATAAAATCACACTGGTCCTGTATGCTGTAAAAATTCAGGAGTGCAGTTGTTAAAATAAAAGCACACTGGCCCTGTATGCTGTGAAAATACAGGGGTATTGGTCCTGTCTTGTATGCTGTAAAATTTCAGGGGTGCAGTTGTTAAAATAAAAGCACACTGGTCCTGTATGCTGTTAAATACAGGGGTGCTGCTGTTAAAATAATATTACACTGGCCCTGTATGCTGTAAAAATTCAGGGGTGCTGTTGTTAAAATAAAAGTACACTGACCCTGTATGATATAAAAACTCAGGAGTGTAGTTGTTAAAATAAAAATACTGGTCATGTATGCTGTAAGAACACCGGGGTGCTGTGAAAATAAAGGGGCACTGTTCTGTGTGTGCTATAATAATAAAGGGGTGCTGTCCTGTGAAATGGAGAACAACAATTTGGAGGAAAAACTAGTGGAAGATCAGGAACCACTTCCAGTTCCTAGTACTAGTGCTGAAGTTGCTGCTGCCACCAGTCATGACATTGACAATGCAGAGAGAGTTAGATTTGGGTGGGGTGTGTTCAATGTGAAATCTAGATTGCAATGTAAAAATAAAGCAGACAGTATTTACCCTGCACAGCAACAAAATAACCCACCCAAATCTAACTCTCTCTGCAAATGTTATATCTGCCCCACCCTGCAGTGCACATGGTTTTGCCCAACTGCTAACAAATTTCCTGCTGCGATCAACTCTGAATTACCCCCAAAATATCCTGTAATAGGTACACTCTTTCTTAACTAACGCTGTCTGTATAAAGACATGTAGAATACTCAAGTTGGCAGTACGGATGGTGTAATGGTTAGCATTACTGCCTCACAGCACTGAGGTCATGGGTTCAATTCCCACCATGGCCCTAACTGTGTGGAGTTTGTATATTCTCCCCGTACTTGCGTGGGTTTCCTCCGGGTACTCCGGTTTCCTCCCACAATCCAAAAATATACTGGCAGGCTAATTGGCTCCCAACAAAATTAACCCTAGGGTGAATGTGTGTGCGTGTACATGTGATAGGGAATATAGATTGTAAGCTCCACTATGGCAGGGACTGATGTGAATGGCCAATTCTCTGTAAAGCGCTGCGGAATATGTGTGCGCTATATAAATAACTGGTAATAATAAAAAAAATAATAAAGTGTTTGTAAAGTCACAGCGCTGTATGCAGGTGGCTTTACAAGGGAGACCTTGCCCTGCAGTCCCAGAGACCAGCCGCAGCTATGCTTAGAAGATGGCGCCCAGCGTCTCAGTCAGGGAGTAAGGGAGTGTGTGAGGCAGCTCCAGGGCGGGAAAATCTGCAGTAGATGGCGCTACAGGTCAAAGGGCTACAGGTCAAGCACCAGCTCCTCTATGCTGGTCCTCATTGCCTGATACTACGGAGTTTTATTAAAATGGGCGTTAGTACACCCAACCTGTACTCCCATGCCCTGGTGGTCTAGTGGGGTCCCTGCTTGGTGACAGTGTCCATGCCAGCATCGCTGTCCGTCTCCCTAGACCACAACAGGAATGCGATTTAATGGTGGGTCCCGCCTGGGGGACCCTCTTACCTCCTCCCTGTAGCAGCCACGTGAACCAGGAGAGCATTTGCGACCGTGTGCCTAAAGCCGGAGTGTCTCTGCCGCAAGTACCCGGGAACAGGCCGCGGGAGTATGCGACGCCGCTTGGGAGGTAATGGAGCTGCAGCACAGAATGTCACACTGACATATCAGCGCTGCGGCCCTTGAAGTCTTCTTAGAAAGCTTTTCAGGGCTGCCCAGTGCAGCCCCACTGTTAAGTGACCTGCTGCTGCAGGCACCAACTCAAAACTGAGCTCCAGTGCCTGGAGGCGGGGTTTATAGAGTAGGCCCCAATGCATCCTGGGACAGCTTAAAGCTTTAGCCTGTTGGTGCCTCTGGATCAAGATCCACTCTACACCCCGATGTTTCCCTGTGGAACACAATGTACTCTGCTGCAGAAAAGTGAGGTGCCTAGCTATGGTGAGAGTTCAGCAGAGTACCCGAACATTATTAAACATGAATTGAATTAATTTTGTGGAATGCTGAGCTTGCGTCTTTCAACCACCAAGGTTACAGTATGTGTGAGTTTGCGTCATTGCTACAGTAAGGTACACTACAAGGTCAATAGAGGTTTCAGAGGCCAATGCAGCTCGGTTGCATACAATAGCATGGAAATGAAGCTTGGGAGGAGGGGCAGAGCCAAGTGACTGTTTACACTGCCTGAAAGTGATTGGCTGGCTTATCAGAGATTACCATCCACTGACACAATATTGTTTTCAGTACTGTAGTTTTCGTTCGTAGAGCATTTGTCACCCAGCGGTTAAACTGTATATTACATGGCGTGTATTCTCAGGTGGTGTACCGTACGGACGTCCAGTGTCGGACTGGGGTATGAAGGGCCCACCGGGGGAATGCAGTGAAAGGGGCCCATGCTTAGGGGTGTGGCCAGCCTCCACAGCCTCACAAACACACCCAGCGTTCGCCCAGACACTCCTCCGTTTCTCCGGCCACTCCTGCGTTTTTTCCGGAAACGGTAGCGTTTTTTCCCACACGCCCATAAAACGGCCTGTTTCCGCCCAGTAACACCCATTTCCTGTCAATCACATTACGATCGCCAGAACGATGAAAAAGCCGTGAGTAAAATTACTAAGTGCATAGCAAATTTACTTGGCGCAGTCGCAGTGCGAACATTGCGCATGCGCATTAAGCGGAAAATCGCTGCGATGCGAAGATTTTTTCCGAGCGAACAACTCGGAATGAGGGCCGAGATTCATTGTGTTAAAGTCGGCAGTGTTTTACAATTCACTCCCGTAAAACACTGCCAAAAAATACGAATTACATCGACATCGGTAAATACGAAAATGCAGAATACGACAGCTTAGTAAATTAGTCGTAATAAATTCAAAAAGTTGCAAATTTACAGTTTCGATGTCATTCGTGTTTGAACTTTAACCTCATTCGGAAAAATACGAATTTTAGTAAATATACCCCTTAGAGTGAGAAGAACCGCTCTGGATGTTTCTGTTTGCATTAGGAACACAGTTTAGTTCCAGGGCCGGTTCGAGCCCTCTCTGCGACCCAGGCAGGAAATGGGGGCGTGGCTTAATACAGGGGGCGTGGTCATCTACGCCCCCTGTACAGTAGTAGCGCCGCTTAAATGCTGAGCGGTGCGCGATGACGTCATCGTGCACCGCTCAGCAAAGGTCCTCTCCACGAAGGGAAACTAGACGCGTAGCGTCTAGTTCCCTTCACAGGGGACACAGCCGCACAGCCGGGGGACACAGCAAGCAGCGGAGGGCACAGCAGTGGCGGATCTTGCCATGGTGCGGCGCCCTCCGGATGGCGCCAGCACCCTCCGGAAGGTGGCGCCCCGGGCAAAAGTCCTGCTTACCCGTGCCAAGATCCGCTACTGTTTAGTTCTGGAACTAAGAGGGGGAGATGCCTAATAGGGGGTAATAGCTGCTGTGCATCCATGGGTGTTTCGTGGTGCAGTGCTTATATGTATTTAGGGGGTCATTTCTGAGTTGATCGCTCGCTAGCTACTTTGCAGCCGTGCAAACGCATAGTAGCCACCCGCGGGGAGTATATTTTCGCTTTGCAAGTGTGCGAACGCCTTTGCAGTCGAGTGCAGCAAAAACATTTTGTGCAGTTTCAGAGTAGCTCTGGACTTACTAAGCCCTTGCGATCACTTCAGTCTTTTTGGTGCCAGAATTGACTTCAGACACCTGCCCTGCAAACTCCTGCGTTTTCCCAAACACTCCCAGAAAACGGTCAGTTGACACCCATAAACACCCTCTTTCTGTCAATCACCTTGTGTTCGGCTGTGCGAATGGAATCTTCGCTAAATCCATCGCCCGACTATTTTCATGTGTCGACCATGTGTCAATGTCGACCATGTCAATGTCGACCAACAGTGGTCGACCTAATGACTGTCGACCATAACATGGTCGACCATTCATACCGGAAACCCTCCCAACAAAGTTAATCTGATTTAAGGGTTCTAACTAGTGATGAGCGGGTTCGGTTCCTCGGGATCCGAACCCCCCAGAACTTCACCTATTTTACACGGTTTTCGAGGCAGACTCGGATCTTCCCGCCTTGCTCGGTTAACCCGAGCGCGCCCGAACGTCATCATCCCGCTGTAGGATTCTCGCGAGATTCGTATTCTATATAAGGAGCCGCGCGTCGCCACCATTTTCACTCGTGCTTTGGAGATGATAGTGAGAGGACGTGGCTGCGTTCTCTCAGTTTCTCTGTTCAGTGTGCTGCAAATATCTGTGCTCAGTGTGCTGCAAATATCTGTGCTCAGTGTGCTTGCAAATATCTGTGCTCAGTGTGCTGAAAATATCTACGTTATCTGCCTGAAAAACATTCCATATCTGTGCTGCATTATAGTATATACAGTAGTAGGAGGACAGTGCAGAATTTTGCTGTGACCACCAGTATATATATAGCAGTACGGTACAGTAGTCCACTGCTCTACCTCTGTGTCGTCAAGTATACTATCCATCCATACCTGTGCTGCATTTTAGTTGTGCGCAGTATATAGTAGGAGGACAGTGCAGAATTTTGCTGTGACCACCAGTATATATATAGCAGTACGGTACAGTAGTCCACTGCTCTACCTCTGTGTTGTCAAGTATACTATCCATCCATACCTGTGCTGCATTTTAGTTGTGTGCAGTATATAGTAGGAGGACAGTGCAGAATTTTGCTGACCACCAGTGTAAATATAGCAGTACGGTACAGTAGTCCACTGCTCTACCTCTGTGTCGTCAAGTATACTATCCATCCATACCTGTGCTGCATTTTAGTTGTGTGCAGTATATAGTAGGAGGACAGTTCAGAATTTTGCTGACCACCAGTATATATATAGCAGTACAGTACAGTAGTCCACTGCTCTATCTCGGTGTCGTCAAGTATACTATCCATCCATACCTGTGCTGCATTTTAGTTGTGCGCAGTATATAGTAGGAGGACAGTGCAGAATTTTGCTGACCACCAGTATATATATAGCAGTACGGTACAGTAGTCCACTGCTCTACCTCTGTGTCGTCAAGTATACTATCCATCCATACCTGTGCTGCATTTTAGTTGTGCGCAGTATATAGTAGGTGGACAGTGCATCATTTTGCTGACCACCAGTATATATACAGCAGTACGGTACAGTAGGGCATTGCTATTGATATATATTACTGGCATATAATTCCACACATTAAAAAATGGAGAACAAAAATGTGGAGGGTAAAATAGGGAAAGATAAAGATCCACTTCCACCTCGTGCTGAAGCTGCTGCCACTAGTCAAGGCCGAGACGATGAAATGCCATCAACGTCGTCTGCCAAGGCCAATGCCCAATGTCATAGTAGAGAGCATGTAAAATTCAAAAAACAAAAGTTCAGTAAAATGACCCAAAAATCCAAATTAAAAGCGTCTGATGAGAAGCGCAAACTTGCCAATATGCCATTTACGACACGGAGTGGCAAGGAACGGCTGAGGCCCTGTCCTATGTTCATGGCTAGTGGTCCAGCTTCACATGGAATGGATGGAAGCACTTATCCTCCCGCTAGAAAAATTAAAAGACTTAAGCTGGCAAAAGCACAGCAAAGAACTGTACGGTCTTCTAAATCACAAATCCCCAAGGAGAGTCCAATTGTGTCGGTTGCGATGCCTGACCTTCCCAACACTGGATGGGAAGAGGTGGCGCCTTCCACCATTTGCACGCCCCCTGCAAGTGCTGGAAGGAGCACCCGCAGTCCAGTTCCTGATAGTCAAATTGAAGATGTCACTGTTGAAGTACACCAGGATGAGGATATGGGTGTTGCTGGCGCTGAGGAGGAAATTGACAAGGAGGATTCTGATGGTGAGGTGGTTTGTTTAAGTCAGGCACCCGGGGAGAAACCTGTCGTCCGTGGGACGAATATGGCCATTGACATGCCTGGTCAAATTACAAAAAAAAATCACCTCTTCGGTGTGGAATTATTTTAACAGAAATGCGAACAACAGGTGTCAAGCCGTGTGTTGCCTTTGTCAAGCTGTAATGAGTAGGGGTAAGGACGTTAACCACCTAGGAACATCCTCCCTTATACGTCACCTGGCGCGCATTCATCAGAAGTCATTGACAAGTTCAAAAACTTTGGGTGACAGCGGAAGCAGTCCACTGACAACTAAACCCCTTCCTCTTGTAACCAAGCTCCTGCAAACCACACCACCAACTCCCTCAGTGTCAATTTCCTCCTTAGACAGGAAAGCCAATAGTCCTGCAGGCCATGTCACTGGCAAGTCTGACGAGTCCTCTTCTGCCTGGGATTCCTCCGATGCATCCTTGAGTGTAACGCCTACTGCTGCTGGCGCTGCTGTTGTTGCTGCTGGGAGTCGATCGTCATCCCAGAGGGGAAGTCGGAAGACCACTTGTACTACTTCCAGTAAGCAATTGACTGTCCAACAGTCCTTTGCAAGGAAGATGAAATATCACAGCAGTCATCCTGCTGCAAAGCAGATAACTCAGGCCTTTAGAAGCCTGGGTGGTGTTAAACATGTGTCCGGTATCCACCGTTAATTCACAGGGAATTAGACAATTTATTGAGTTAGTGTGTCACCGGTACCAAATACCATCTAGGTTCCACCTCTCTAGGCAGGTGATACCGAGAATGTACACAGACCTCAGAAAAAGAGTCACCAGTGTCCTAAAAAATGCAGTTGTACCCAATGTCCACTTAACCACGGACATGTGGACAAGTGGAGCAGGGCAGACTCAGGACTATATGACTGTGACAGCCCACTGGGTAGATTGCCTCCCGCAGCAAGAACAGCAGCGGCGGCACCAGTAGCAGCATCTCGCAAACGCCAACTCGTTCCTAGGCAGGCTACGCTTTGTATCACCGCTTTCCACTCGAGGCACACAGCTGACAACCTCTTACGGCAACTGAGGAACATCATCGCAGAAAGGCTTACCCCAATTGGACTCTCCTGGGGATTTGTGACATCGGACAACGCCACCAATATTGTGCGTGCATTACATGTGGGCAAATTCCAGCACGTCCCATGTTTTTCACATACATTGAATTTGGTGGTGCAGAATTATTTAAAAAAACGACAGGGGCGTGCAAGAGATGCTGTCGGTGACTCGAAGAATTGCGGGCCACTTTCGGCATTCAGCCACCGCGTGCCGAAGACTGGAGCACCAGCAAACACTCCTGAACCTGCCCCGCCATCATCTGAAGCAAGAGGTGGTAACGAGGTGGAATTCAACCCTCTATATGCTTCAGAGGATGGAGGAGCAGCAAAAGGCCATTCAAGCCTATACAGCTGCCTACGATATAGGCAAAGGAGGGGGAATGCATCTGACTCAAGCACAGTGGAGAATGATTTCAACGTTGTGCAAGGTTCTGCAACCCTTTGAACTTGCCACACGTGAAGTCAGTTCAGACACTGCCAGCCTGAGTCAGGTCATTCCCCTCATCAGGCTTTTGCAGAAGAAGCTGGAGAGATTGAAGGAGGAGCTAAAATGGAGCGATTCCGCTAGGCATGTGGGACTTGTGGATGGAGCCCTTCATTCGCTTAACCAGGATTCACGGGTGGTCAATCTGTTGAAATCAGAGCACTACATTTTGGCCACCGTGCTCGATCCTAGGTTTAAAGCCTACGTTGTATCTCTCTTTCCGGCAGACACAAGTCTGCAGAGGTGCAAAGACCTGCTGATGAGACACTTGTCAAGTCAAGCGGAATGTGATCCGTCAACAGCTCCTCCTTCACATTCTCCCGCAACTGGGGCTGCGAGGAAAAGGCTAAGAATTCCGAGCCCACCCGCTGGCGGTGATGCAGGGCAGTCTGGAGCGAGTGCTGACATCTGGTCCGGACTGAAGGACCTGCCAACGTTTACTGACATGTCGTCTACTGTCACTGCATATGATTCTGTCACCATTGAAAGAATGGTGGAGGATTATATGAGTGACCGCATCCAAGTAGGCACGTCAGACAGTCCGTACGTATACTGGCAGGAAAAAGAGGCAATTTGGAGGCCCTTGCACAAACTGGCTTTATTTTACCTAAGTTGCCCCCCCTCCCGTGTGTACTCCGAAAGAGTGTTTAGTGCAGCCGCTCACCTTGTCAGCAATCGGCGTGCGAGGTTACTTCCAGAAAATGTGGAGAAGATGATGTTCATCAAAATTAATTATAATCAATTCCTCCATGGAGACATTCACCAGCAATTGCCTCCAGAAAGTACACAGGGACCTGAGATGGTGGATTCCAGTGGGGACGAATTAATAATCTGTGAGGAGGGGGATGTACACAGTGAAAGGGGCGAGGAATCGGACGATGAGGAGGAGGTGGACATCTTGCCTCTGTAGAGCCAGTTTGTGCAAGGAGAGATTGATTGCTTCTTTTTTGGTCGGGGCCCAAACCAACCAGTCATTTCAGTCACAGTCGTGTGGCAGACCCTGTCGCTGAAATGATGGGTTTGTTAAAGTGTGCATGTCCTGTTTATACAACATAAGGGTGGGTGGGAGGGCCCAAGGACAATTCCATCTTGCACCTCTTTTTTCTTTAATTTATCTTTGCATCATGTGCTGTTTGGGGACTTTTTTTTGACGTTCCATCCTGTCTGACACTGCAGTGCCACTCCTAGATGGGCCAGGTGTTTGTGTCGGCCACTTGGGTCGCCTAGCTTAGCCATCCAGCGACCTTGGTGCACCTCTTTTTTTCTTTGCATCATGTGCTATTTGGGGACTATTTTTTAAATCTGCCATCCTGTCTGACACTGCAGTGCCACTCCTACATGGGCCAGGTGTTTGTGTCGGCCACTTGGGTCGCTTAGCTTAGTCATCCAGCGACCTCGGTGCAAATTTTAGGACTAAAAATAATATTGTGAGGTGTGAGGTGTTCAGAATAGACTGGAAATGAGTGGAAATTATGGTTATTGAGGTTAATAATACTATGAGATCAAAATGACCCCCAAATTGATTTAAGCGGTTTTTGAGGGGTTTTTTTTGTAAAAAAAACACCTGAATCCAAAACACACCCGAATCCGACAAAAAAATTTCAGGAAGGTTTTGCCAAAACGCGTCCGAATCCAAAACACGGCCGCGGAACCGAATCCAAAACCAAAACACAAAACCCAAAAAATTTCCGGTGCACATCACTAGTTTTAACCCATTCACATGATTGGCACTGCACTATTAGAATCACATACTGGGGGTAATTCCAAGTTGATCGCAGCAGGAAATTTTTTAGCAGTTGGGCAAAACCATGTGCACTGCAGGGGGGGGGGGGGGCAGATATAACATTTGCAGAGTGAGTTAGATTTGGGTGGGTTATTATGTTTCTGTGCAGGGTAAATACTGGCTGTTTTATTTTTACACTGCAATTTAGATTGCAGATTGAACTCACCACACCCAAATCTATCTCTCTCTGCACATGTTATATCTGTCTCCCCTGCAGTGCACATGGTTTTGCCCAACTGCTAACAAAGTCCCTGCTGCGATCAACTCAGAATTACCCCCACTGTTGGAGAGGTACTGTTTTTTTCCCATTTACTGCTGGTCTGCAGTGCAGCAGTGAACAGGTGCCATGTGCACCCACCACTGGATGTAGCTAAAGTTTTATAGAAGGGAGACCAGAGCAGATAAAGGGAAGCCAGTGTTAGTTCATATGTAACAGTCTTTTATGAGTTTGTCCTCCTGATAGTTGAAATATACTGTAATAATGTGCACAAAAAGTATCATAGTATTTGAGCTTTTGTGATTTCTTAGTTCTTTTGCAATTGCATTGCCATAGAATTTGTCTAACGTAAATGTTCTATGAATAGATTGTACAATAGTCTTGTTATAGGACTTAATTTAGCTTTCAGCTACTGTGATTTCTCTTCTTTTCACCTAGAGTTCTTCTGTCAGTTTTACAAAGGTGTGATAATCATGTCAAAATACTATGTGCAAAAACCTTTGGGGCCAGGTTAAGAGATCCGACAATATAACAGAACAGGCAAATAGGTGTCAGACACAATTCCCTAAGATGTGCATGGCAGGATAGCATAAAAATATGTCTCACACATGTATTCCCCTAAGCTAAGCACAATTAAGCAGTGTAATGATCAGCAGGAGATTGCTGATCAACAAGGAAAAGGAAACAGATCCTCACAGCAGGAATTAGTATGGATGGACATGATGGGTAGGTCACCAGTTAAGTCAGGAGTATCTTATTACAAATATAGATTGTTAAATTGATAGAATCAAATTAAAGGGCTAGTGGAAGACTGAAGGTTTGTTTATGAATTGGTGTATTCCCTTTAAACAAAATATCTACTTTAAAACCTGCGGCAAACCACAGAAAAAATGCTGTTTGATACATAAATCACTTTTGCACTAGGAACCTTGAAATTCCAGCAATGCAAACAAAAGCCAACAAGACCAGAGTAGGAAACAAGGCAGGCCGAAGCAATAACAGTTTAAAACAGTCACCGGTATCGGGAATCTAAGATACACAGGGCACAGACCAGAACAGAGAAGACTTACATAAACAATGGAAGATAGGGAGAGACATGTTACAGCAACTGCTCCAATAGTCTCAAGGCCAATAAGCAGGCAGGCAGTACGTCACAGAGGTTTCTGAGCCTAGAAGGATCTTACATAAGATACCCATGATGGGGCTATAAACATGTAGTGCCACAAGCCTTTTTCTTTTTTAATGATCAGTGCTGTAACTAGACATTTTAGCGCTGTGTGGAAGAAACGGCATCAGCGCCCCCCTATATGTAAAACAGGGGCAGTGCGCGCCGTAGGCGCGTGCCAAAAATATAGGGGCATGGCTTCATGGGAAAGGGGTGTGGCCACAAAATAATACCAATTCATATTACGGTGCACAGTAGTCTCCATTATTAAAATTACGCTGCACAGTAGCGCCACAATACCAGGTAGAGCCATTTTTACACATTACGGCAGACAGTCCCCATTTTTACACATTACGGCAGACAGTCCCCCTTTTTACACTTTTACGGCAGACAGCGTCCCCTTTTTACACATTACAGCAGACAGCGTCCCCTTTTTTACACATTATGGCAGACAGAGTCCCCTTTTAACCACACATTACGGCAGACAGCATCCCCTTTTTATCACACATTATGGTAGACAGCGTCCCCCTTTTTACACAGTACGGCAGACAGCACCCCCTTTTTACACATTACGGCAGACAGCGTCCCCTTTTTACACATTATGGCAGACAGCGTCCCCCTTTTTACACATTACAGCAGACAGCGTCCCCCTTTTTACAGTGGCTTAATGTAACAGACCTGTCCGCAGTCTTCAAGTCCAGCTCTGTAGGCTTCATTCTATTTCAGGCACAGCAGGTGGTGAGCTCACTTTTCCGCCTCTTGCTGATTGCCTTTGAGCTGGCTCCTCCTTGGGGCTGGGCACCAGACGCAGTGAAGGATTACTGGCCCAGTCCTGCTCTTAATTAGAACCCCAGCGCCTGATAAAAGCGTCACTTTTAGCGTCGTGCCTCTCTTGACACCCTCGGGCAGCTCCCTCCCACTCCACTGCACTCCGTCAGACTCCGCCTGGCGGAGTCTGATGGAGCACAGTGGAGTGGGAGGGAGCTGCCGCTGCCTTTCTTGCAGCTACTCTCCTCACGCTGGTCTCGTCACCGTTCCATATCGTTCAGGACAGTTCTATTAACTCCCCTGTCTGCACGCCTCCATTCTGCCTCTGAGGTCACAACTGACCAGCCAGCGCGGGTGAAAGTCCTGGGCTGGCTCACCACGCGCTAGCGGCAGAGCTGGATTAAGGCTTTGGGGGGCCTGGGGTACTTACGACAGGGGGGCCCTAAAATTTAATATTAAAATCGTAATCACTACAAGGTATAATAATAAGATTTTACTCACCGGTAAATCTATTTCTCGTAGTCCGTAGTGGATGCTGGGAACTCCGAAAGGACCATGGGGAATAGCGGCTCAACAGGAGACTGGGCACAACTAAAAGAAAGCTTTTAGACTACCTGGTGTGCACTGGCTCCTCCCACTATGACCCTCCTCCAAGCCTCAGTTAGGATACTGTGCCCGGAAGAGCTGACACAATAAGGAAGGATTTTGAATCCCGGGTAAGACTCATACCAGCCACACCAATCCCACCGTATAACTCGTGATACCATATCCAGTTAACAGTATGAAACATAACTGAGCCTCTCAACAGATGGCTCATAACAATAACCCTTTAGTTAACAATAACTATGTACAAGTATTGCAGACAATCCGCACTTGGGATGGGCGCCCAGCATCCACTACGGACTACGAGAAATAGATTTACCGGTGAGTAAAATCTTATTTTCTCTAACGTCCTAGTGGATGCTTGGAACTCCGAAAGGACCATGGGGATTATACCAAAGCTCCCAAACGGGCGGGAGAGTGCGGATGACTCTGCAGCACCGAATGAGAGAACTCAAGGTCCTCCTCAGCCAGGGTATCAAATTTGGAGAATTTAGCAAACGTGTTTGCCCCTGACCAAGTTGCAGCTCGGCAAAGTTGAAAAGCCGAGACCCCTCGGGCAGCCGCCCAAGATGAGCCCACTTTCCTCGTGGAATGGGCTTTTACTGATTTAGGATGCGGCAATCCAGCCGCAGAATGCTCCAGCTGAATTGTGCTACAAATTCAGCGAGCAATAGTCTGCTCAGAAGCAGGAGCACCTATTTTGTTGGGTGCCTACAGGATAAAAAGCGAGTCAGTTTTCCTGACTCCAGCCGTCCTGGAAATGTAAATTTTTAAGGCCCTGACTACGTCCAGTAACTTGGAATCTTCCAAGTCCCTAGTAGCCGCAGGCACTACAATAGGTTGGTTCAAGTGAAAAGCTGATACCACCTTAGGGAGAAACTGGGGACGAGTCCTCAATTCTGCCCTATCCATATGGAAAATCAGATAAGGGCTTTTACATGACAACGCCGCCCATTCTGACACACGCCTGGCCGAAGCCAAGGCCAATAACATGACCTCTTTCCACGTGAGATATTTCAAATCCACAGTTTTTAAGTGGCTCAAACCAATGTGATTTTAGGAAACTCAACACCACGTTAAGATCCCAAGGTACCACAGGAGGCACAAAAGGGGGCTGAATATGTAGCACTCCCTTTACAAATGTCTGAACTCCAGGCAGTGAAGCCATTTCTTTCTGGAAGAAAATCGACAGAGCCGAAATCTGGACCTTAATGGAACCCAAGTTTAGGCCCATAGTCACTCCTGACTGTAGGAAGTGCAGAAAACGACCCAGCTGAAATTCCTCTGTTGGGGCCTTCCTGGCCTCACACCACGCAACATATTGTCGCCAAATACGGTGATAATGGTTTGCGGTTACTTCTTTCCTGGCTTTTATCAGCGTAGGAATGACTTCCTCCGGAATGCCCTTTTCCTTTAGAATCCGGAATTCAACCGCCATGCCGTCAAACGCAGCCGCGGTAAGTCTTGGAACAGACAGGGCCCCTGCTGTAGCAGATCCTGTCTGAGCGGTAGAGGCCATCCTCTGATATCATTTCTTGAAGTTCTGGGTACCAAGCTCTTCTTGGCCCATCCGGAACCACGAGTATCGTTCTTACTCCTCGTTTTCTTATTATTCTCAGTACCTTTGGTATGAGAGGCAGAGGAGGGAATACATAAACCGACTGGTACACCCACGGTGTCACTAGAGCGTCCACAGCTATTGCCTGAGGGTCCCTTGACCTGGCGCAATATCTAGTTTTTTGTTTAGGCGGGACGCCATCATGTCCACCTGTGGCCTTTCCCAACGGTTTACCAACAGTTGGAAGACTTCTGGATGAAGTCCCCACTCTCTCGGGTGTAGGTCGTGTCTGCTAAGGAAGTCTGCTTCCCAGTTGTCCACTCCCGGAATGAACACTGCTGACAGTGCTAAGATGTGATTTTCCGCCCATCGGAGAATCCTTGTGGCTTCTGCCATCGCCATCCTGCTTCTTGTGCCGCCCTGTCGGTTTACATGGGCGACTGCCGTGATGTTGTCTGATTGGATCAGTACCGGCTGGTTTTGAAGCAGAGGCCTTGCCAGACTTAGGGCATTGTAAATGGCCCTCAGTTCCGGAATATTTATGTGTAGGGACGACTCCTGACTTGACCAAAGTCCTTGGAAATTTCTTCCCTGTGTGACTGCCCCCCAGCCTCGAAGGCTGGCATCCGTGGTTACCAGGACCCAGTCCTGTATGCCGAATCTGCGGCCCTCTTGAAGATGAGCACTCTGCAGCCACCACAGTAGAGATACCCTGCACCTTGGAGACAGGGTTATCAGCCGATGCATCTGAAGATGCGATCCCGACCACTTGTCCAAGAGGTCCCACTGAAAGGTTCTTGCATGGAACCTGCCGAATGGAATTTTGCTTCGTAAGAAGCTACCATTTTTCCCAGGACTCGTGTGCAGTGATGCACCGATACCTGTTTTGGTTTCAGGAGGTCTCTGACTAGAGATGACAGCTCCTTGGCTTTCTCCTGCGGGAGAA
The DNA here is from genome assembly GCF_028390025.1 of Pseudophryne corroboree. Classification (NCBI taxonomy): domain Eukaryota; kingdom Metazoa; phylum Chordata; class Amphibia; order Anura; family Myobatrachidae; genus Pseudophryne; species Pseudophryne corroboree. The sequence continues at coordinate 109,677,129 of NC_086451.1, read as the reverse complement.
ACACTTTTTTCTGTTCTGTGTCCAGAACCATCCCCAGGAACAGTAGGCGTGTGGTAGGAACCAGCTGTGACTTTGGAATGTATAGAATTCATCCGTGCTGTTGTAGCACTTCCCGAGATAGTGCTACTCCGACCAACAACTGCTCCTTGGACCTCGCCTTTATAAGGAGATCGTCCAAGTACGGGATAATTAAAACTCCCTTTTTTCGAAGGAGTATCATCATTTCTGCCATTACCTTGGTAAAGACCCTCGGTGCCGTGGACAGTCCAAACGGCAGTGTTTGGAATTGGTAATGGCAATCCTGTACCACAAATCTGAGGTACTCCTGGTGAGGATGGTAAATGGGGACATGTAGGTAAGCATCCTTGATGTCCAAGGATACCATGTAATCCCCCTCCTCCAGGCTTGCAATAATCGCCCTGAGCGATTCCATCTTGAACTTGAATTTTTTTATGTATGTGTTCAAGGATTTCAAATTTAAAATGGGTCTCACCGAACCGTCCGGTTTCGGTACCACAACAGTGTGGAATAGTAACCCCGTCCTTGTTGAAGTAGGGGCACCTTGACTATCACCTGCTGGGAATACAGCTTGTGAATTGCCTCTAGCACAGCCTCCCTGCCTGAGGGAGTTGTCGGCAAGGCAGATTTGAGGAAACGGCGGGGGGGAGACCCCTCGAATTCCAGCTTGTACCCCTGAGATACTACTTGAAGGATCCAGGGATCCACCTGTGAGCGAGCCCACTGATCGCTGAAATTTTTGAGGCGGCCCCCCACCGTACCTGGCTACGCCTGTGGAGCCCCCGCGTCATGCGGTGGACTCAGAGGAAGCGGGGGAAGAATTTTGATTCTGGGAACTGGCTGACTGGTGCAGCTTTTTCCCTCTTCCCTCGTCTCTGTGCAGAAAGGAAGCGCCTTTGACCCGCTTGCTTTTCTGAAGCTGAAAGGACTGTACCTGATAATACAGTGCTTTCTTAGGCTGTGAGGAAACCTGAGGTAAAAATTTTTCTTCCCAGCTGTTGCTGTGGATACGAGGTCCCAGAGACCATCCCCAAACAATTCCTCACCCTTATAAGGCTCTATGTGCCTTTTAAAGTCAGCATCACCTATCCAGTGTCGGGTCTCTAATACCCTCCTGACAGAATGGACATTGCATTAATTCTGGATGCCAGCCGGCAAAATATCCCTCTGTGCATCCCTCAAATATAAGACGACGTCTTTAATATGCTCTTATGTTCGCAAAATAGTATCCCTGTTTGACAGGGTCACAGACCACGCTGCAGCTATCTGCAGGTCTCAGTCTAGTACCTGAGTGTGTAAATACAGACTTCAGGATAGCCTCCTGCTTTTTTTCAGCAGGTACCTTCAAAGTGGCCGTATCCTAAGACGGCAGTGCCACCTTTTTTGACAAACGTGTGAGCGCCTTATCCACCCTAGGGGATATCTCCCAGCGTAACTTATCCTCTGGCGGGAAAGGGTACGCCATCAGTAACTTTTTAGAAATTACCAGTTTCTTATCGGGGGAACCCACGCTTTTTCACACTTCATTCACTCATTTGATGGGGGAACCAAACACTGCCTGCTTTTTCTCCCCAAACATAAAACCCTTTTTTTTTTAGTGGTACTTGGGTTAATGTCAGAAATGTGTAACACATTTTTTATTGCCGGGATCATGTAACGGATGTTCCTAGTGGATTGTGTATATGTCTCAACCTCGTCGACACTGGAGTCAGACTCCGTGTCGACATCTGTGTCTGCCATCTGAGGGAGCGGGCGTTTTTGAGCCCCTGATGGCCTTTGAGACGCCTGGGCAGGCGCGGGCTGAGAAGCCGGCTGTCCCACAGCTGTTACGTCATCCAGCCTTTTTTGTAAGGAGTTGACACTGTCGGTTTATACCTTCCACCTATCCATCCACTCTGGTGTCGGCCCCACAGGGGGCGACATCACATTTATCGGCATCTGCTCTGCCACCACATAAGCCTCCTCATCAAACGTGTCGACACAGCCGTACCGACACACCGCACACACACAGGGAATGCTCTGACTGAAGACAGGACCCCACACAGCCCTTTGGGGAGACAGAGAGAGAGTATGCCAGCCCACACCAGAGCGCTATATAATTTAGGGATTAACACTATATTGAGTTAATTTTTCCCAATAGCTGCTTGTATATACAATATTGCGCCTAAATTTAGTGCCCCCCCTCTCTTTTTAACCCTTTGAGCCTGCAAACTACAGGGAAGAGCCTGGGGAGCTGTCTTCCAGCTGCACTGTGAAGAGAAAATGGCGCCAGTGTGCTGAGGGAGATAGCTCCGCCCCTTTTTCGCTGACTTTTCTCCCGCTTTTTTATGGATTCTGGCAGGGGTATTTATCACATATATAGCCTCTGGGGCTATATATTGTGATATATTTGCCAGCCAAGGTGTTTTTATTGCTGCTCAGGGCGCCCCCCCCCCCAGCGCCCTGCACCCTCAGTGACCGGAGTGTGAAGTGTGTATGAGGAGCAATGGCACACAGCTGCAGTGCTGTGCGCTACCTTGGTGAAGACTGATGTCTTCTGCCGCCGATTTTCCGGACCTCTTCTTGCTTCTGGCTCTGTAAGGGGGACGGCGGCGCGGCTCCGGGAACGAACACCAAGGCCAGTTCCATGCGGTCGATCCCTCTGGGGCTAATGGTGTCCAGTAGCCTAAGAAGCCCAAGCTAGCTGCAAGCAGGTAGGTTCGCTTCTTCTCCCCTTAGTCCCTCGATGCAGTGAGCCTGTTGCCAGCAGGTCTCGCTGTAAAATAAAAAACCTAAAATAAACTTTCTTTCTAGGAGCTCAGGAGAGCCCCTAGTGTGCATCCAGCTCGGCCGGGCGCAGAAATCTGACTGAGGCTTGGAGGAGGGCATAGTGGGAGGAGCCAGTGCACACCAGGTAGTCTAAAAGCTTTCTTTTAGAGTGCCCAGTCTCCTGCGGAGCCACTATTCCCCATGGTCCTTTCGGAGTTCCCAGCATCCACTAGGACGTTAGAGAAATAAATATACACACACATATATATGTATATATATATATATATATATATATATATATACATACACACACACACATAGAGTGACACACATGCACACACACACACACACACACACACACACACACACACACACACACACACACACACACACACACACACACACACACACACACATATATATATACCCAGAACCTAAACTTTAACTATAGCCACACTTACTTTCTTTGGACAGCTGTCACTCATCTGTCCTGTGTGCAGCGCCAGTGTTTGGCGGTGGGGAGCCGAGACAGGCAGCGGGGAGCCGGGACAGCCAGTGTTGCGGGGAGCTCAGCGGCGCCAGTGTTTTGGGGTGACAGCAAGGCAGCGGAGAGCTTAGCGGCGCCAGTGTTGTAGCATGCGGCGGCGTTTGGCAGTGTGAAGCCTGGAGCCGGGGAGCCGTCACTCAGGTACACTGCTTCTGGCGCCGGCAATTAGCAGTGTAGCCGGGAGCCAGGAGCGCAGCAACGCTGTGGCTGGGGCCCTTATAAAAAGGAGGCCCGGGGTACTAACCCCCAGAGCTCCCCCCTTAATCAGGCTCTGGCTGGCGGACGGGCAGTGGGAGTGCAGTGGCAATATGCGCTCTAACTAGGTGTGCGCTGTGGGCAATGCCCCTTCTGCACACACCTAGTTACGGCGCTGATGTTGATTCCTTTTGAAGTTGGTATGGGGAAACCTGGAGTCGACTAGAAGAGCCCATTAGGTTTTTATGAAGCATCCAGAATCCATGGGGTAAATTTACTAAGATGGGAGTTCTATTTAAGATGGGATGCTGTCCATAGCAACCAATCAAAATCTACTTCACATTTATCTAGCACCTTCTAGAAGATAATTCCTGAAATATGATTGGTTGGTATGGGTAACATCCCATCTTAAATAGAACTCCCATTTTAGTAAATTTACCCCCACGGGTCTTCTCCTTTGGCACTTAGAAGTCCACCAGAATCTGGGTTATTAAGGGGATAATTTGAAGACCCCCGGCAACAGAATCAACTCAGGGACCTCTTAAGTCCACTAATGATTGTTGCATCATCTCCTACACTTCCCATTCTTGCATTCAGGACATCTCCTGGGAGCTCTGAATTTCTGTAATGCCAGCCTTCACTCCATTAGACTTTCATCGCTACTGAGCCATCAAACATGCCGTTAAAAAATATTTTTCTCATTCTGCATTACCACTACCTAACTCTGCAGGCTCTGCCCTCTTCTCCCATTGTGTCCACCCATATGTGCTATAGATATGGGTTTGGTATGGGATACCGACAGTCAGAATACCGACAATGGCAATTTGACTGCCTAAAATCCCGACAGGGAGCTGAAATAAACTAGCCCTAACCCTCCCTTCCCGCAGCCTTGCCCTAAGGTTCTTATGGTGGTCCCTTTTGGGTGCTCACCTCAGTATCCCATTAATGGAGTCAGTTGGAAGGTTGATCCTTCTGTTTGGCATGGTATAGATGGCAGACATAGGATTGACCTCAAAAAGAAAAATACAAGACAAGGGATCAGAAAGGTAGCTGCTTTAGTTGGTCCCTCCTTGGGGTAAAGCGGAAGATCATCAGTGGCACTTTTGGCCTTAGATGTTGACTAAATGGAAATGGCTGTGTCCTGTAAGAAAACACAACCGTGCAGAGCAGGGACGTATTAACAAAGGAGGAGGCCTGTTTGCAGCCTCGTCTGTCCGGGCTCTCTTCGCTGTAGCCAGCAGCACAATAGTTTGAGCACTAGGGGGCAAATAGGGTATTGCGCATGCGCAGATATCCGGGGTAATGGCATGGTGGCCATTTTCCTCAAATTTTTCTAACTGCACATGCACAGAACACTGGGAAAATGACCACTGCGCCATTTTCATGGTGATTTGTGAAGAGGAGCTGCCACCAATGGGGGACTTGAGAGAGATAAGTATTGAAAAAATGGGTGCAGGGTGTGCAGTGTGGGCCCCACTGGACCCCATGGGCCCGTGTGCACCGCACACACTGCACCCATTATAGATATGCCACTGGTGCAGGGGCTCTCTCTATCCTAATCAAGCTGAACAAACAGGACCCTAAGTTTATGGGACCAATGAAACAAACAAAACAATCCTAATGTAAAGAATCTGGAATCTTAACTCTTTCTTCATTATTACGCCCTCTTGTGCTGAGACCCATATACACAGGAAATACACAAGTACACAAAGATCACAAAAATAGTACAAGTCAAGGACAATATTTGGGGTATACCCATTTCTTTGCTCCTCTTCCGTAATACAGCGAGCAGGCTTTTCCTTTCTCCTAGGGTATAGTGCTCTCTTCTCAGAGCCGGCCCTAGGCATAGGGCATTTGGAATTCCTAGGGCCAGATGGGATACATCCAAGGATACTAAAAGAACTTAAAGAGGTGCTGGTAGCACAATTGACAGAATTACTCAATCAGTCATTAGCTACAGGAGTAATTCCAGAGGACTGGAAAAGAGTGAACGTAGTGCCACTGCACAAAAGTGGAAGCAAGAAAGAGGCAAACAACTACAGACCAGTGAGTCTTACATCAGTAGTAGGGGAATTGATGGAAACACACTTAAAAGAAAGAGTTGTAGATTATCTAAAATCCAGCAATTTACAGGATCGCAAACAGCATGGATTCACTGGGGGGAGATCATGTCAAACAAATCTTATTGACTTTTTTGACTGTGTGACTAAAGTGATGGATAAAGGTGGAGCCGTCGATATAGCTTATCAAGACTTTAGTAAGCCTTTTGACACTGTTCCACATCGCAGACTGATAAATAAACTTGGAAGCTTGGGATTGGATACTAGGATTATTGAATGGATAAGGTCTTGGTTGCAGGATAGAAAACAGAGAGTTATGATAAATGGAGTGCATTCACAGGAGGGAAATGTTACCAGTGGAGTACCCCAGGGATCTGTACTTGGACCAGTGCTTTTTAATATCTTTATTGGTGACATTGCAAATGACATTAAAGGGAAAGTATGCCTTTTTGCTGATGACACAAAGGTATGCAACCGGGTAGACACACCAGGTGGGGTAAAACAAATGACTGAGGATCTAGGTAGACTAGAGGAATGATCAAGAGTGTGGCAAGTACAGTTTAATGCCCAAAAATGCAAAATTATGTTCTTGGGTCTCAAAAATCCAAAGGCTAAATATACACTGCTCAAAAAAAATAAAGGGAACACTAAAATAACACATCCTAGATCTGAATGAATTAAATATTCTTATTAAATACTTTATTCTTTACATAGTTGAATGTGCTGACAACAAAATCACACATAAATGATCAATGGAAATAAAATGTATTAACCCATGGAGGTCTGGATTTGGAGTCACACTCAAAATTAAAGTGGAAAAACACACTACAGGCGGATCCAACTTTGATGTAATGTCCTTAAAACAAGTCAAAATGAGGCTCAGTAGTGTGTGTGGCCTCCACGTGCCTGTATGACCTCCCTACAATGCCTGGGCATGCTCCTGATGAGGTGGCGGATGGTCTCCTGAGGGATCTCCTCCCAGACCTGGACTAAAGCATCCGCCAACTCCTGGACAGTCTGTGGTGGCGTTGGTGGATGGAGCGAGACATGATGTCCCAGATGTGCTCAATTGGATTCAGGTCTGGGGAACGGGCGGGCCAGTCCATAGCATCAATGCCTTCGTCTTGCAGGAACTGCTGACACACTCCAGCCACATGAGGTCTAGCATTGTCTTGCATTAGGAGGAACCCAGGGCCAACCGCACCAGCATATGGTCTCACAAGGGGTCTGAGGATCTCATCTCGGTACCTAATGGCAGTCAGGCTACCTCTGGCGAACACATGGAGGGCTGAATAAGGTTGCATCACTGTGTGGTGTAATTAGAATTGCAGGTACTATTGTGTGGTCATGTTCCTTCCCAGCAAGAACACGCCCCTTTTTTGTCCCTGTTGAAATAATGGGGCGTGGGGATGCCAATGCTCTTGCTGCACAGGGCACCAAAATGTCTAATTACGGTTTTGTGGACTAGAAGTGCTGCAGGTGAGGGTTGATGGATGTTGCTGACTACTGCTGTGATATGTACTGCTGGGTGATGCATGCTTTGCTGGGAGAGTGATACTGGGTCAGAGGTGGGGGCACCAGCCAAAACCTTGCCTAGGGTGTCAAATTGGTTAGGGATGGCTCTGCCTCTTCTCTGTGTACTGTAGTTAAGGCAAAGTAAATACTTTTGGCAGGAAAATGGTTTTAATTAGAGATGAGCGGGTTCGGTTTTACTTGGATTTACCCGAATCTCCTTATTGGCTATCGGACGTCACGTGTTTTGGTTAACCAATAAGAAAAATCCAGAAAATAAGAAATAGCGATAATTCTGGATTAAAGAACTGAGTAAATCCGAACCTGCTCATCTCTAGTTTTAATGGCATGGGACCTCCAAGCCCTCCACGTCCTTGGTGGATAATTCTATGCCATGAGTGTAGAGCCTCAAACTATTGTGGGCATGGGCCTTAGTGACTAAATATAGGGTTTAGCACCTAATATAGCCAGTGACTGCACTGGCTACACTGTGCCTGGCAGTGCCTTCCCATTGGAAGTGCTACCTGCCAGTCACCTGCAGGACAGGCAGTCCCATTCGGAGGTATTTTCTCCCTCTGTGACTGCCAGTATGGGCTATGATTAGCAGAGAGCATACTCCCTGTGAGAATCCACTCAGTGTCTTTCGGGCAGCTCTAATCAGCTTCTACGGACCCTGCCTCTATGGGCTGCAGCTGATGCAATACATAGAAGCCAGTGTTTTGCCCATGCGCAGTCCCACCGCTGCTTATGTGCATGCACCAGTACCGGCATCTACCAGATATATTGCGCAGGTGTTGGAACCAGGCTAGCCAGGGCTCTCCTTCTCTCCTCCTACTGCAGGCAGCACTGAAAGCAGCAGCCCCATCATCCAAAGAGGTAGGAGCTGCTGCTGGTCTCAATTTGTGTAGCCTTCACCTGGGTTGCATAGGGATAGCAGAAGCTACATTGCAAAAGCCCTCCACTGACCACAGTGCTTAAACGACAGCTACTTCTGCTGACCAGTTCTGGCCAAGGGCACCTTTTCTTCCTTTCTTCTTCCAGCCAGCATCCTTCATCTTCGTCTCCCAGCCGGGACTTTTCCTTCTTTTCTTCTCAGCTGGTGTTCTGACTTCTCATTGCTCACACCGACTAAATAAAGCTGGTGCAAGTAGTCCATAATTGGCTGCCTTTCCTCAGACTGCAATTGGCTTGAGGTTTGCACCAAATTTAAAATGCCACCACTGCTCCTCCAGCACTGGGATCAAGGTCATCAGGGCCAAAAGGTCAACATGACAATGTCGACACACTTTCCCCCCCTCCATTTTTAGGGTTAATGTGGATTGTTTGTTCATCTGGGACCACGCTTTGAGCACGGTGTCTCGCTCTGCTCCGCTCGCCACAAGGTTACTAAAGGTTATGATTTATGACATGCATAGTCGAGAAAGGAACCAGTCCAAAAACATGAAAAAGCACCCAATAAACATAGGTCTACCATTGTCATGTCGACCATATGAATCCATCGACCTTTTGAACCTGTTAACCTTGTCCAGTGTCGACCTTTCATATGTTGACCTTTTGTCCATGTTGACCTTGTGCTTGTGGACCTAATGTATGTCGACCTATAGTCCGGATCCCGGCTAGAACACCGACAAGAGGCATTACTCCTGATTGTTGCATATGCATCTGCTTCCAGGTCTACAGCTGTCGAATTTACATGAAGGCACCCTTACTGCATTCAGCCTATACTTGTACATCCTATCATTGAAGGTTCTGCCTCTCTATGCACCAGAAGTCATAAGTGTAAGATGCAACATACCCTGCAGTATGATGGAGTATAGGTCTTTTTTATGATAATTTGCAGTACATAATAAAGTCCTACTGTACATGAGACCCCGTTGCAGTGTGGCAAAGTTCTAACAATTAGGTCTACTTCAAATTAATCAAAGGAGCAAAATAAACAAGTATTTTACAATGAAGGGCTCTTGATACGTTTGTAGAGCAAAATATACATCCAGCATAGGAAACACCTGGGTTATTTCCATAGAAGACACCGAAATAGGAACATAATGTCATGGAGCAGTCCCCAGATTCCAGGCATCTTCTTCAGCTGAACACCTGTAACAACATAATATATTGCCCCTGACTAGCAGGATTGAAGTGAATGAGAAGCAGACAGATGTTCTCAGATTTTCCTGTAAAGAGAGAGGTTTGTGAGAGTAGGGGAGCGAGCGCTGACTGCTTAAAGAGCAACAATTTATTTTATCTGATCAATACTGCTGTAAGAATTGAGCAGTTAATGAGATTAAAAGACTTCTGCAATGATCATGTCACTATAGCAATGGCAGTCCACGTGACTTCTATGGGGCCTGACATACACTTCTAAGGGTCTCCACATTGTGGCTGCATACTCATTTATTCAGTCAATTAGATACGATTTGACAGCTACGGAGCTGTCATATATGTACATATATGAACATATATGTGGTTCAGGCAGCTTTGTCAGTTTGGTAAACCTGTAAGCAATATGTTGCAGTGCTGGCAGGGGTATGCATAACTGTGCCACTGCCCGAGGTGCCACGTGAGAAATTGAGCTCTACTAACGCTAACACTTTTCCAGTTGGAAAAGCACTAGAGTTAAAAGCATCTGTCTTACACCAGTGTCACTGACAGTTAATACAAGTACACTGGATAATGTAACTTCCCAATGAAAAGGGGTTTCATTATTTATTAACAAAACATGGTCAGACTGGCAGCTGATAATTAGTACAGCATTTTGTACAGCCAGTGTGTTATAATAACAAATAGACTGGTTGATTACATGATTACTATGGATTACATGTCTATTACTAAGCTTTGCACTTAATAACCCTAATGGCAAGTGCAGAAAAATATTGGGGGTAATTCCAAGTTGATCGCAGCAGGACATTTTTTAGCAGTTGGGCAAAACCATGTGCACTGCAGGGGGGGCAGATATAACATTTGCAGAGAGAGTTAGATTTGGGTGGGTTATTTTGTTTCTATGCAGGGTAAATACTGGCTGCTTTATTTTTACACTGCAATTTAGATTGCAGATTGAACACACCCCACCCAAATCTATCTCTCTCTGTACATGTTATATCTGCCTCCCCTGCAGTGCACATGGTTTTGCCCAACTGCTAAAAAATTTCCTGCTGCAATCAACTTGGAATTACCCCCATTGTGTCTTGCTCCAGGCAGATAGTGGTGCAAAAAAAAAAAAAAAAGAAAGTCAGTTGAGATGGCAATACAGGTGTCATTCCGAATTGATCGCTTACTAGCAGTTTGTAGCAGGCGTGCAAACGCTATGCCGCCTCCCATTGGAAGTGTATTTTAGCTTAGCAGAAGTGCGAACGAAAAGATTGCAGAGCGGCTACAAAGTTTTTTTGTGCAGTTTCAGAGTAGCTCAAAACCTACTCAGCGCTTGCGATCACTTCAGACTGTTTAGTTCCTGTTTTGACGTCACAAACACGCCCTGCGTTCGCCCAGCCACGCCTGCGTTTTTCCTGGAACGCCTGCATTTTTCCGAACACTCCCTGAAAACGGTCAGTTGACACTCAGAAATGCCCACTTTATGTCAATCACTCTGCGGCCACCAGTGCAACTGAAATGCTTCGCTAGACCCTGTGCAAAACGACATCGTTCATTGTGCCCATATGACGCGCGTGCGCATTGTGCCACATATGCATGCACAGAACTGCCGAGTTTTAGCCTGATCGCTGCGCTGCAAACAAATGCAGCTAGCGATCAACTCGGAACGACCACCACAGAACATTGCCCTGAATATTTGAGGCTCATTTATCAAGAATTTCTAGCTATTACAAAGTCTTTGTGTAAATGATGCTCCAGCCAATCAGCTCCTTGTCATGTGTTTGAAAAATGACACTTGGGAGCAATATATCTGGAGAACTATTTATCATATACAACAAATTTTAAATAGCTAAAACTTGTTTCTAAATGGGTCCCTTTATTACTTACCGTATATAGCTACAGCAGTGATGCTAACGGCTAAATGCAGAGATAAAAATGTTCACGTTTTACATCTGTTTTAAAACTTAACCCACTCTGGCAGTAGGATCCGCCAGGTTTTCAGCGCATTTATCAAGTTTCATTATCTTTTCCGTTTTCCCTATCTGAGAATAACGAAAACTGATTCAAATTATTTTTAAAAGCTTTAATATTTTCATATAATATTTTTTGTTAATGTGTAATCTTTTTCTTTTTTGAACCACTTAATTAGCTAATATTTTTTTCCTAAACTGCTCAGGAATAGACTTTTTTAATGCCTGAATTAAGTTAAGAACAGTTATTTAAAACATGTCCAACATGATTTGATAAAAATAAAATAAAAAAAATGATAAAGATTTATTTTTAATACATTGGTTTAAACATACAGTAGATGGTTGTTATATCGGACCATCTCTGCTCAGACAACTGCAACCTTTGTAACTTTACTGTACATTTTCCCGGCGTCTGCTCCTCTATACAGCTGCCGGGGAAATGCAGTGGTAGGGGACCATGTTTAGGAGTGTGGCCAGTCTCTAGTTGGGGTGCATGGTCTGGGCCCCATGATAAATATATATTGTAAATACTGCTTGTGCATGCATGATAATGTACAGTAGCAGATTAATACATAGTTGCCTACCCTCCCTCATTCTGCAGGAGACTCTATGAAATAGTAGCAATCTCCCTGACTCCCTGAATAGACCGTCAATCTCCCTGATTACACTTTATCCCTATTATGCAGCTGTTACATTCTTGGAGAAATAAAGAAATCAGATGGGATCATCAGTGCCATCTCCCTGCATTAGTTATAAGGCACAATGATCCTTATAGCTACATGCATCTTAAAATAAGATTTTACTCACCGGTAAATCTATTTCTCGTAGTCCGTAGTGGATGCTGGGTACTCCGTAAGGACCATGGGGAATAGACGGGCTCTGCAGGAGACTGGGCACTCTTTAAAGAAAGATTAGGTACTACATCTGGTGTGCACTGGCTCCTCCCTCTATGCCCCTCCTCCAGACCTCAGTTAGGGAAACTGTGCCCGGAAGAGCTGACATTACTAGGAAAGGATTTGGAATCCAGGGTAAGACTCATACCAGCCACACCAATCACACCGTACAACTCGTGATACTATACCCAGTTAACAGTATGAACAACAGCTGAGCCTCATTAACAGATGGCTCAGAACAATAACCCTATAGTTAAGCAATAACTATATACAAGTATTGCAGAAGTCTGCACTTGGGACGGGCTCCCAGCATCCACTACGGACTACGAGAAATAGATTTACCGGTGAGTCTCGGCTTTACAACTCTGGCGTCTCCTGTCTCTGGTGGCTGGCGCCGCCATTGCTGTTTTCCAGACCACATGGATTGCAATCCAAACTTCCCTCCAAGTGTCTGCATGGGCGCAGCCATCTTGGATTCTGTCAGCTGATCATTCCTACCTATCCGTTGTCAGTATTATTAATTTGCATAATTGCCTAGCCAATGCCTTCCTTGCTGCAGGTATAAATAGGTTGTGCCTGAGCAAGGAAGGCGTCAGTGCTTTGGTTGTCAAACCTAGTTCCAGTTTGTCTCTCTCCTGTGATTGTCTTCCAGGTTCCAGCTCCTGTCTCCAGACTTCTGCTATAGAGACCCGCACCAGCATTCCATCTGCGGTGTAGCCTGACTCTCCGATCCATTCTGGACTCACCTGTTTCCAGCTTTAACAATCACCTGCTTCCAGCCCAGCTTCCAGCAGTGTACAGCTTCTCTTAAAGGGCCGGTGTACCAGCATTCCATCTGCGGTGTAGCCTGACTCTCCGATCCATTCTGGACTCACCTGTTTCCAGCTACAACAATCACCTGCTTCCAGCCCAGCTTCCAGCAGTGTACAGCTTCTCTTAAAGGGCCGGTGTCCTTTCTGCAGTTTACCTCTCTCCACCGGTATTATTATTTCTCCGTTCTCAAATTCTACATTTCATCCATATTGCATCGCTCTCAAGCCTCATTTATTATTTAACTGGTTCCAGCCAGTATCCACTCTGTGCCAACACCTGTCTGGTTCTAACCAGTACCCACAGCAGCATTTTATCTTCAGCAGTCCAGCTTTCCCTGGAACACCAGCTGGTACGACCCTGGGCTTTCTGCATTGCTACAGTTGAGCCTGGTAAGGACTTTCCAACTTGCAGATAATAAGAACTGTCTCATACCACCAGAGCCCTGTGGCCCCTGCCACCCTGTAGTACCCAGGAACTGTATTATTATTTATCTGCTGATTTTTATGTTTCTTTACTGCTACTGTGATGCATGGAGTTTGTCATAAATAAACATCATTGACTTTTATTCCTGGTTGTCGTGGTCACGCCTTCGGGCAAATCTTCTATATGTCTAGGGGTCTGATACAACCTGCCAGGTTCCATTACACCTCAGCCCCTACAACTGAGGCTGCCTCCCGTCAGCTCAGGCCCTCAGTTGTGACAGCTTAGAAGCAGGAGCACCCAACTTGTTGGGTGCATGCAGGATAAACAGCGAGTCAGTTTTTCTGACTCTATCCGTCCTGGAAACATAGATTTTAGGAAATCCAACACAACGTTGAGATCCCAAGGTGCCACTGGAGGCACAAAAGGGGGCTGAATATGCAGCACTCCCTTAACAAACGTCTGAACTTCAGGCAGTGAAGCCAGTTCTTTTTGAAAGAAAATCGACAGGGCCGAAATCTGGACTTTAATGGATCCCAATTTTAGGCCCATAGTCACTCCTGACTGTAGGAAGTGCAGAAATCGACCCAGCTGAAATTCCTCTGTTGGGGCCTTCATAGCCTTACACCAAGCAACATATTTTCGCCATATGCGGTGATAATGTTTTGCTGTCACATCCTTCCTAGCTTTTATCAGCGTAGGAATGACTTCAACCGGAATGCCCTTTTCCATCAGGATCCGGCGTTCAACCGCCATGCCGTCAAACGCAGCCGCGGTAAGTCTTGGAACAGACAGGGCCCCTGAAGTAGCAGGTCCTGTCGGAGCGGCAGAGGCCAAGGGTCCTCTGAGATCATTTCTTGTAGTTCCGGGTACCAAGTCCTTCTTGGCCAATCCCGAACGATGAGAATGGTTCTTACTCCTCTCTTTCTTATTATCCTCAGTACCTTTGGTATGAGAGGAAGAGGAGGGAACACATAAACCGACTGGTACACCCACGGTGTCACTAGAGCGTCCACAGCTATCGCCTGAGGGTCCCTTGACCTGGCGCAATATCTTTTTAGCTTTTTGTTGAGGCGGGACGCCATCATGTCCACCTGTGGCCTTTCCCAACGATTTACAATCAGCTAGAAGACTTCTGGATGAAGTCCCCACTCTCCCGGGTGGAGGTCGTGCCTGCTGAGGAAGTCTGCTTCCCAGTTGTCCACTCCCGGAATGAACACTGCTGATAGTGCTATCACGTGATTTTCCGCCCATTGGAGAATCCTTGTGGCTTCTGCCATCGCCATCCTGCTTCTTGTGCCGCCCTGTCGGTTTACATGGGCGACCGCCGTGATGTTGTCTTACTGAATCAGCACCGGCTGGTTTTGAAGCAGGGGTTTTGCTTGACTTAGGGCATTGTAAATCGCCCTTAGTTCCAGAATATTTATGTGACACGACCATTGTCCTTGGAAGTTTCTTCCCTGAGTGACTGCCCCCCCACCTCGGAGGCTTGCATCCGTGGTCACCAGGACCCAGTCCTGTATGCCGAATCTTCGGCCCTCGAGAAGATGAGCACTCTGCAGCCACCACAGCAGAGACACCCTGGCCCTCGGGGACAGGGTGATCAGCCGGTGCATCTGAAGATGCGATCCGGACCACTTGTCTAACAGATCCCACTGAAAGATCCTTGCATGGAACCTGCCGAAGGGAATCGCTTCGTAAGAAGCTACCATCTTTCCCAGGACTCGCGTGCAGTGATGCACCGACACCTGGTTTGGTTTCAGGAGGTCTCTGACCAGAGATGACAACTCCTTGGCCTTCTCCTTCTTCTGTTCTGTGTCCAGAATCATGCCCAAGAACAGCAGACGCGTCGTAGGAACCAGCTGCGTCTTTGGGATATTCAGAATCCAGCCGTGCTGTTGTAGCACTTCCTGAGATAGTGCTACTCCGACCAACTACTGCTCCTTGGACCTCGCCTTTATAAGGAGATCGTCCAAGTACGGGATAATTATAACTCCCTTCTTTCGAAGGAGTATCATCATTTCGGCCATTACCTTGGTAAATACCCTCGGTGCCGTGGACAGACCAAACGGCAACGTCTGGAATTGGTAATGGCAGTCCTGTACCACAAACATGAGGTACTCCTGGTGAGGTGGGTAAATGGGGACATGTAGGTAAGCATCCTTGATGTCCAATGATACCATATAATCCCCCTCTTCCAGGCTTGCAATAACCGCCCTGAGCGATTCCATTTTGAACTTGAACTTTCTTATATAAGTGTTCAAGGATTTCAAATTTAGGATGGGTCTCACCGAACCGTCTGGTTTCGGTACCACAAACATTGTGGAATAGTAACCCCGTCCCTGTTGAAGGAGGGGAACTTTGATTATCACCTGCTGGAGGTACAGCTTGTGAATTGCCGCCAGTACTACCTCCCTGTCCTGGGGAGTAGCTGGCAAGGCTGATTTGAGGTAACGGCGAGGGGGAGACGTCTCGAACTCCAGTTTGTATCCCTGAGATACCACTTGTAGAACCCAGAGATCCACCTGTGAGCGAACCCACTGGTCGCTGAAGTTCCGGAGACGGGCCCCCACCTCACCTGGCTCCACCTGTGGAGCCCCAGCGTCATGCGGTGGACTTCGTGGAAGCAGGGGAGGATTTTTGTTCCTGGGAACTGGCTGTCTGGTGCAGCTTTTTCCCTCTACCCCTGCCTCTGGGCAGAAAGGACGCGCCTCTGACCCGCTTGCCTTTCTGATGCCGAAAGGACTGTACTTGATAATACGGTGCTTTCTTAGGCTGTGAGGGAACTTGAGGTAAAAAACGTCGACTTCCCAGCTGTTGCTGTGGATACGAGGTCCGAGAGACCGTCCCCAAACAATTCCTCACCTTTATAAGGCAAAACTTCCATGTGCCTTTTAGAATCAGCATCACCTGTCCACTGCCGAGTCCATAATACTCTCCTGGCAGAAATGGACATTGCATTAATTCTAGATGCCAGCCGGCAAATGTCTCTCTGTGCATCCCTCATATATAAGACTACGTCTTTAATATGCTCTATGGTTAGCAAAATAGTATCCCTGTCAAGGGAATCAATGTTATCTGACAGGGTGTCTGACCAAGCAGCTGCAGCACTGCACATCCATGCTGAAGCAATAGCTGGTCTCAGTATAGTACCTGAGTGTGTATACACAGACTTCAGGATAGCCTCCTGCTTTCTATCTGCAGGCTCCTTTAAGGCGGCCGTATCCTGAGAAGGCAGTGCCACCTTTTTTGATAAGCGTGTGAGCGCCTTGTCCACCTTAGGGGATGTCTCCCAGCGTAACCTATCCGTTGGCGGGAAAGGGTACGCCATCAGTAACCGCTTAGAAATTACTAGTTTCTTATCTGGGGAACCCCACGCTTCTTCACACAATTCATTTAACTCATCAGATGGGGGAAAAGTCACTGGCTACTTTTTCTCACCAAACATAATACCCTTTTTTGTGGTAACCGGGTTAATGTAAGAAATGTGCAACACATTTTTCATTGCCGTAATCATGCATCGGATGGCCCTAGTGGATTGTACATTTGTCTCATCCTCGTCGACACTGGAGTCAGACTCCGTGTCGACATCTGTGTCTGCCATCTGAGGTAGCGGGCGTTTTTGAGCCCCTGATGGCCTCTGAGATGTCTGGGCAGGCGGGGGCTGAGATGCCGGCTGTCCCAAAGCTGCGTCATCGAACCTTTTATACAAGGAGTTGACACTGTCGGTTAATACCTTCCACATATCCATCCACTCAGGTGTCGGCCCCGCAGGGGGCGACATCACACTTATCGGCACCTGCTCCGCCTCCACGTAAGCGTCCTCATCAAACATGTCGACACAGCCGTACCGACACAGCGCACACACACACACAGGGAATGCTCTGACTGAGGACAGGACCCCACAAAGTCCTTTGGGGAGACAGAGAGAGAGTATGCCAGCACACACCAGAGCGCTATATAACAGAGGGATATACACTATACACAAGTGAATTTTCCCCCAATAGCTGCTTATATCACAATTTGCGCCTAAATTTATGTGCCCCCCCCCCCCTCTCTTTTTTACCCTTTCTGTAGTGTATACTGCAGGGGAGAGCCTGGGGATCGTCCTTCCAGCGGAGCTGTGAAGAGAAAATGGCGCTGGCTGTGCTGAGGAAGATAGCCCCGCCCCTTCAGCAGCGGGCTTCTCCCGCTTTTTTAATGGAAATTATGGCGGGGGATTAGGCACATATACAGTATAGAACTGTATTATGGTGGTCATTCCGAGTTGTTCGCTCGGTAAATTTCTTCGCATCGCAGCGATTTTCCGCTTAGTGCGCATGCGCAATGTTCGCACTGCGACTGCGCCAAGTAAATTTGCTATGCAGTTAGGAATTTTACTCACGATTTTTTCATCGTTCTGGTGATCGTAATGTGATTGACAGGAAGTGGGTGTTTCTGGGCGGAAACAGGCCGTTTTTTGGGTGTGTGTGAAAAAACGCTACCGTTTCTGGGAAAAACGCGGGAGTGGCTGGAGAAACGGAGGAGTGTCTGGGCGAACGCTGGGTGTGTTTGTGACGTCAAACCAGGAACGACAAGCACTGAACTGATCGCAGATGCCGAGTAAGTTTGAAGCTACTCAGAAACTGCTAAGAGGTGTGTAATCGCAATTTTGAGAATCTTTCGTTCGCAATTTTAAGATGCTAAGATTCACTCCCAGTAGGCGGCGGCTTAGCGTGTGTAAAGCTGCTAAAAACAGCTTGCGAGCGAACAACTCGGAATGACCCCCCATGTGCAGTTTGCCATTAAGGTATACTAATTGCAGCCCAGGGCGCCCCCCCCCCCAGCGCCCTGCACCCACCAGTGACCGGAGCGTGTGCTGTGGGAGCAATGGCGTACAGCTGCAGTGCTGTGCGCTACCTTATTGAAGACCGGAGTCTTCAGCCGCCGATTTTCTCCGGTATCTTCCGTCTTCTGGCTCTGCAAGGGGGACGGCGGCGCGGCTCCGGGAACGGACGATCGAGGTCGGGCCCTGTGTTCGATCCCTCTGGAGCTAATGGTGTCCAGTAGCCTTAGAAGCACAAGCTAGCTGCAAGCAGGTAGGTTTGCTTCTCTCCCCTAAGTCCCACGTAGCAGTGAGTCTGTTGCCAGCAGATCTCACTGAAAATAAAAAACCTAACAAATACTTTCTTTATAGTGAACTCAGGAGAGCCCACTAAGTGCATCCAGCTCTGGCCGGGCACAGATTCTAACTGAGGTCTGGAGGAGGGGCATAGAGGGAGGAGCCAGTGCACACCAGATGTAGTACCTAATCTTTCTTTAAAGAGTGCCCAGTCTCCTGCGGAGCCCGTCTATTCCCCATGGTCCTTACGGAGAACCCAGCATCCACTAGGACGTCAGAGAAATAAGGTTTCTCATGTCCACTTACAGTATATGGAACCTCTGGTAAAACACAATACACAAACAAATCCTGCAAAATATCAGTGTGTTTTCTTCAAGAAGTAGAACTTTTGGGCTCATTTACATTTGGATGGAAGTCATTTTTATGACACGCCTCTCAGATGTAGCTGTACACATCCGTGCTGATAGGTGTTACTTTCACATCTCCCTGACAGGCTTTTGTATGGATTAATACCAGAAATCTATTGTAGAAAATATACCATAGTCCTGTGCAGTATGAGGTAACATATGTATAATGTATAATTCAAGTGCACAGTCTGGAACCTGATCCCTAAAGGAGGAGGTGGGGCCCCAGGCAATAGGGCCCACATGTGGTTTCCCCTGTACCCCTGTGGGCAAGTCCAACACTGGGTAAGGACTGCTTTTTCCCATTTCCCCAGCGGCTGCTAATCTCTGCAGCTGGTGGGTGGGGTGGGGTTCGGGTGATTGTGGTGCCGCCAGGCTGCTGACCACTAGTGGTAGACTGCACGACAGGCACTGGGGGATGATATAAGGAAGCAGAGTGACCAGGAGGTCCCCCGGAGATTGGCAGCTAATGGAAAATTATCTTTCAGCAGCCACACAAAGGATGTTTCTGATAGGTCACATCAGATGAGATGATGCTATAGCATCTGACACTGACAGGACCACGTCAGGCAAGTAATTAAACAAATACTGAAAAGAAATATGTCCGTGCTCAGTAAATCTTATATTATACATAGCACTGGCTGCATGGCAACAGAAATGCTTTATATGGATACAAAATAATAAACACTCAACGATTGTCAACACTATTGAAAATATTGGTTCATATTTTGGTGAAAATATTATATCTTGTAAGTTGTAACCCTTGTTATGGGTCCTTAAACTCCTGCAAGTTTTACACCTTGTCAACTTCTTAAGACTGTCCAAGTGAGTTATTTCCAAGGAAGTAGTGAGGAGAATCAAGTCATAGTGGCTCTGCTCCTTCCTCTGTTCAATGCTGCAATTCATGGGCGCTGAGGGAGATGACGTGAACTTGATTTGTTGCAAATTGCGTCATTAAGTCCCGGGACTGTCGACTTCGCTAACTATATGGCTTCTGCATGCAAAGATTAACATACAGTACTTTCCAACTCCCTAGGAAGGTGTCCAAGATTTTTCGGTTAGTCTCCCGCACCCCTGGAAGAGTGGGTGGTCCCCCCAAATCCTGCTCACTTTCTAGGATGGGGAATAATATTGGCAATTGCAGGGAGGCATGGGGCTAAAATTATAATCTTAAAAATTATAAATTATGATCATAGATCATAATGACCTAAGAGCCCGTCCCAGCACCATGCACAGAAAGATCAGTCATCTTGCTGGCTAAAGGAGTCTATTGATACATTGAGCCCTAGCCCTTAAAAAACAAACAAAAAAAATTGATTTCATTATATTACATTTAAAATGTTATTCTACTGTCAATACTTGCCTGAAATTAACCTAAAATTGTTAAACAACAACTAATTTTATAGCACTAACTGTGATATTATAATGTACAACAAAAAATAAGATTTTACTCACCGGTAAATCTATTTCTCGTAGTCCGTAGTGGATGCTGGGAACTCCATAAGGACCATGGGGAATAGACGGGCTCCGCAGGAGACTGGGCACTCTAAAAGAAAGATTAGGTACTATTTGGTGTGCACTGGCTCCTCCCACTATGACCCTCCTCCAGACCTCAGTTAGGATACTGTGCCCGGAAGAGCTGACACAATAAGGAAGGATTTTGAATCCCGGGTAAGACTCATACCAGCCACACCAATCACACCGTATAACTCGTGATACTACACCCAGTTAACAGTATGAAATATAACTGAGCCTCTCAACAGATGGCTCAACAATAACCCTCAGTTAGGCAATAACTACATACAAGTATTGCAGACAATCCGCACTTGGGATGGGCGCCCAGCATCCACTACGGACTACGAGAAATAGATTTACCGGTGAGTAAAATCTTATTTTCTCTGACGTCCTAGTGGATGCTGGGAACTCCGTAAGGACCATGGGGATTATACCAAAGCTCCCAAACGGGCGGGAGAGTGCGGATGACTGCAGCACCGAATGAGAGAACTCAAGGTCCTCCTCAGCCAGGGTATCAATTTTGTAGAATTTAGCAAACGTGTTTGCCCCTGACCAAGTTGCAGCTCGGCAAAATTGTAAAGCCGAGACCCCTCGGGCAGCCGCCCAAGATGAGCCCACTTTCCTCGTGGAATGGGCTTTTACTGATTTAGGATGCGGCAATCCAGCCGCAGAATGCTCCAGCTGAATTGTGCTACAAATTCAGCTAGCAATAGTCTGCTTAGAAGCAGGAGCACCTATTTTGTTGGGTGCCTACAGGATAAAAAGCGAGTCCGTTTTCCTGACTCCAGCCGTCCTGGAAATATAATTTTTTAAGGCCCTGACTACGTCCAGTAACTTGGAATCTTCCAAGTCCCTAGTAGCCACAGGCACTACAATAGGTTGGTTCAAGTGAAAAGCTGATACCACCTTAGGGAGAAACTGGGGATGAGTCCTCAATTCTGCCCTATCCATATGGAAAATCAGATAAGGGCTTTTACATGACAAAGCCGCCAATTCTGACACACGCCTGGCCGAAGCCAAGGCCAATAACATGACCACTTTCCACGTGAGATATTTCAAATCCACAGTTTTTAAGTGGCTCAAACCAATGTGATTTTAAGAAACTCAACACCACGTTGAGATCCCAAGGTGCCACAGGAGGCACAAAAGGGGGCTGAATATGTAGCACTCCCTTTACAAATGTCTGAACTCCAGGCAGTGAAGCCAGTTCTTTCTGGAAGAAAATCGACAGAGCCGAAATCTGGACCTTAATGGAACCCAATTTTAGGCCCATAGTCACCCCTGACTGTAGGAAGTGCAGAAAACGACCCAGCTGAAATTCCTCTGTTGGGGCCTTCCTGGCCTCACACCACGCAACATATTTTCGCCAAATACGGTGATAATGGTTTGCGGTTACTTCTTTCCTGGCTTTTATCAGCGTAGGAATGACTTCTTCCGGAATGCCCTTTTCCTTTAGGATCCGGAATTCAACCGCCATGCCGTCAAACGCAGCCACGGTAAGTCTTGGAACAGACAGGGCCCCTGCTGTAGCAGATCCTGTCTGAGCGGTAGAGGCCATGGATCCTCTGATATCATTTCTTGAAGTTCTGGGTACCAAGCTCTTCTTGGCCCATCCGGAACCACGAGTATCGTTCTTACTCCTCGTTTTCTTATTATTCTCAGTACCTTTGGTATGAGAGGCAGAGGAGGGAATACATAAACCGACTGGTACACCCACGGTGTCACTAGAGCGTCCACAGCTATTGCCTGAGGGTCCCTTGACCTGGCGCAATATCTAGTTTTTTGTTTAGGCGGGACGCCATCATGTCCACCTGTGGCCTTTCCCAACGGTTTACCAACAGTTGGAAGACTTCTGGATGAAGTCCCCACTCTCCCGGGTGTAGGTCGTGTCTGCTGAGGAAGTCTGCTTCCCAGTTGTCCACTCCCGGAATGAACACTGCTGACAGTGCTAAGACGTGATTTTCCGCCCATCGGAGAATCCTTGTGGCTTCTGCCATCGCCATCCTGCTTCTTGTGCCGCCCTGTCGGTTTACATGGGCGACTGCCGTGATGTTGTCTGATTGGATCAGTACCGGCTGGTTTTGAAGCAGAGGCCTTGCCAGACTTAGGGCATTGTAAATGGCCCTCAGTTCCAGAATATTTATGTGTAGGGACGACTCCTGACTTGACCAAAGTCCTTGGAAATTTCTTCCCTGTGTGAATGCCCCCCAGCCTCGAAGGCTGGCATCCGTGGTTGCCAGGACCCAGTCCTGTATGCCGAATCTGCGGCCCTCTTGAAGATGAGCACTCTGCAGCCACCACAGTAGAGATACCCTGGTCCTTGGAGCCAGGGTTATCAGCCGATGCATCTGAAGATGCGATCCCGACCACTTGTCCAAGAGGTCCCACTGAAAGGTTCTTGCATGGAACCTGCCGAATGGAATTTTGCTTCGTAAGAAGCTACCATTTTTCCCAGGACTCGTGTGCAGTGATGCACCGATACCTGTTTTGGTTTCAGGAGGTCTCTGACTAAAGATGACAGCTCCTTGGCTTTCTCCTGCGGGAGAAACACTTTTTTCTGTTCTGTGTCCAGAACCATCCCCAGGAACAGTAAGCGTGTGGTAGGAACCAGCTGTGACTTTGGAATGTATAGAATCCATCCGTGCTGTTGTAGCACTTCCCGAGATAGTGCTACTCCGACCAACAACTGCTCCTTGGACCTCGCCTTTATAAGGAGATCGTCCAAGTACGGGATAATTAAAACTCCCTTTTTTCGAAGGAGTATCATCATTTCTGCCATTACCTTGGTAAAGACCCTCGGTGCCGTGGACAGTCCAAACGGCAGTGTTTGGAATTGGTAATGGCAATCCTGTACCACAAATCTGAGGTACTCCTGGTGAGGATGGTAAATGGGGACAAGTAGGTAAGCATCCTTGATGTCCAGGGATACCATGTAATCCCCCTCCTCCAGGCTTGCAATAACCGCCCTGAGCGATTCCATCTTGAACTTGAATTTTTTTATGTATGTGTTCAAGGATTTCAAATTTAAAATGGGTCTCACCGAACCGTCCGGTTTCGGTACCACAAACAGTGTGGAATAGTAACCCCGTCCTTGTTGAAGTAGGGGCACCTTGACTATCACCTGCTGGGAATACAGCTTGTGAATTGCCTCTAGCACAGCCTCCCTGCCTGAGGGAGTTGTCGGCAAGGCAGATTTGAGGAAACGGCGGGGGGGAGACGCCTCGAATTCCAGCTTGTACCCCTGAGATACTACTTGAAGGATCCAGGGATCCACCTGTGAGCGAGCCCACTGATCGCTGAAATTTTTGAGGCGGCCCCCCACCGTACCTGGCTACGCCTGTGGAGCCCCCGCGTCATGCGGTGGACTCAGAGGAAGCGGGGGAAGAATTTTGATTCTGGGAACTGGCTGACTGGTGCAGCTTTTTCCCTCTTCCCTCGTCTCTGTGCAGAAAGGAAGCGCCTTTGACCCGCTTGCTTTTCTGAAGCCGAAAGGACTGTACCTGATAATACAGTGCTTTCTTAGGCTGTGAGGAAACTTGAGGTAAAAATTTTTCTTCCCAGCTGTTGCTGTGGATACGAGGTCCCAGAGACCATCCCCAAACAATTCCTCACCCTTATAAGGCTCTATGTGCCTTTTAAAGTCAGCATCACCTGTCCAGTGTCGGGTCTCTAATACCCTCCTGACAGAATGGACATTGCATTAATTCTGGATGCCAGCCGGCAAAATATCCCTCTGTGCATCCCTCATATATAAGACGACGTCTTATGTTCGCAAAATAGTATCCCTGTTTGACAGGGTTACAGACCACGCAGCAGCATCACTATCTCCAGGTCTCAGTCTAGTACCTGAGTGTGTAAATACAGACTTCAGGATAGCCTCCTGCTTTTTATCAGCAGGTACCTTCAAAGTGGCCGTATCCTAAGACGGCAGTGCCACCTTTTTTGACAAACGTGTGAGCGCCTTATCCACCCTAGGGGATATCTCCCAGCGTAACTTATCCTCTGGCGGGAAAGGGTACGCCATCAGTAACTTTTTAGAAATTACCAGTTTCTTATCGGGGGAACCCACGCTTTTTCACACTTCATTCACTCATTTGATGGGGGAACAAAACACTGCCTGCTTTTTCTCCCCAAACATAAAACCCTTTTTTAGTGGTACTTGGGTTAATGTCAGAAATGTGTAACACATTTTTTATTGCCGGGATCATGTAACGGATGTTCCTAGTGGATTGTGTATATGTCTCAACCTCGTCGACACTGGAGTCAGACTCCGTGTCGACATCTGTGTCTGCCATCTGAGGGAGCGGGCGTTTTTGAGCCCCTGATGGCCTTTGAGACGCCTGGGCAGGCGCGGGCTGAGAAGCCGGCTGTCCCATAGCTGTTACGTCATCCAGCCTTTTATGTAAGGAGTTGACACTGTCGGTTTATACCTTCCACCTATCCATCCACTCTGGTGTCGGCCCCACAGGGGGCGACATCACATTTATCGGCATCTGCTCTGCCATCACATAAGCCTCCTCATCAAACGTGTCGACACAGCCGTACCGACACACCACACACACACAGAGGGAATGCTCTGACTGAGGACAGGAACCCACACAGCCCTTTGGGGAGACAGAGAGAGAGTATGCCAGCACACACCAGAGCGCTATATAATTTTGGGATTAACACTATATTGAGTGAATTTTTCCCAATAGCTGCTTGTATATACAATATTGCGCCTAAATTTAGTGCCCCCCTCTCTTTTTAACCCTTTGAGCCTGCAAACTACAGGGGAGAGCCTGGGGAGCTGTCTTCCAGCTGCACTGTGAAGAGAAAATGGCGCCAGTGTGCTGAGGGAGAAGCCCCGCCCCTTTTTCAACTGACTTTCTCCCGCTTTTTCTGGAATACTGGCAGGGGTAATTTTACATCTATATAGGCTCTAGGACTATATATGATGTAGATTTGCCAGCCAAGGTGTCATATATTGCCCTCAGGGCGCCCCCCCCCCCAGCGCCCTGCACCCTCAGTGACCGGAGTGTGAAGTGTGCATGAGGAGCAATGGCGCACAGCTGCAGTGCTGTGCGCTACCTTGGTGAAGACCGAAGTCTTCTGCCGCCGATTTTCCGGACCTCTTCTTGCTTCTGGCTCTGTAAGGGGAACGGCGGCGCGGCTCCGGGAACGAACACCAAGGCCAGTTCCATGCGGTCGATCCCTCTGGAGCTAATGGTGTCCAGTAGCCTAAGAAGCCCAAGCTAGCTGCAACCAGGTAGGTTCGCTTCTTCTCCCCTTAGTCCCTCGATGCAGTGAGCCTGTTGCCAGCAGGTCTCACTGTAAAATAAAAAACCTAAAATAAACTTTCTTTCTAGGAGCTCAGGAGAGCCCCTAGTGTGCATCCAGCTCGGCCGGGCACAGAAATCTAACTGAGGTCTGGAGGAGGGTCATAGTGGGAGGAGCCAGTGCACACCAGATAGTACCTAATCTTTCTTTTAGAGTGCCCAGTCTCCTGCGGAGCCCGTCTATTCCCCATGGTCCTTACGGAGTGCCCAGCATCCACTAGGACGTCAGAGAAAAGGCTTATTCACATAGATTGTTGACATCCTCTCCTAATGAAATATGGCTGCATACATGTACATGTGAAAGACTAGATAGAAATCCTCTTCCTGGATATAGATGTCTTGAGCTAAGAGTAAGGGTAGCATCCAGCAAAATGAGAGTTAAATATTGTTTGTGGCTTAAGCGGGTTATTACACTCCATATTCAGGTGTTCTTTAACAATGACCTCCTGCAAAATATACACTTGTGGTTCGTTTCTAAACTGCTTTTATGTAATTATTTCAGCTATACTCCTTTTGTTAGTGTATGTGTGCATTATTGGAGATTTACACTATGCTATCCTTTTTTTTAGCACTGCTTATTGGTATAGTACATGTTACCACATGAGAAGGTATCAGACTATAGCTTGACGTTGAAAAGGTCGATAGTCTATAGGTTGACCACTAATGGTCGACACGCATTATGTCAATATATTCAAAAGGCCAACATGGTCATTAGGTCATCATGTAAAAGGTTGATAGTGCTTATGAGTGACAAGTACAAAAGGTCAACATGGCAATGGGCGACACAGATATGGTTGACACAACTTTTTTTTTTTTTTTTGCCTTTTTCTCACCTTTTCATACTTTACCATTCACGATTGGGAATAGTAGCCTGTGCCAAGTGTAGTGATAGCAGAATGCGGCACCTTGCCCATATCATGGAGAGCAAAGCGAGCAATGCACGGGAATGCGGTACACTAATTGGGGTACCTGTGCTCTGATGGCGAAAAAGACACAAAAAAAGATGTTTCTACCTTTTTTTTGTGTCAACCATTTTCCATGTTGACCTTTACATGTGTCAACTTTTTGTACCTGTCAGCCTTTTCCATTGTTTACCTTTTACATGTCGACCTAATGAACCTGTTGACCTTTTGACAATGTCAACTTTTTCCATGTTGACCATATGGGGTCGACCTATTGACTGTCGACCCAATTAGGGTTGAGCTAATGATCCACACCCACAGGATTTCATAAGCCATACCATAGCCATTCTCACTGACAGTATGTAAGTCTAGGTACACACATGTCACCAGGCATGCTGCGAGGGAGAGAGTCTGGATCAGGCAGGGAACCCTGCTGATTACGTCACTAGAGTTTGTTTTCTGACATTAGTAGTGACCATTATACTATTATCATAGTAAGGTACTTCTTGGCTCACCGAGACTTATTAAACATAGCAAAGAACAATAAGGGTTGATTCAATTGTTTTTAATGCGGTGCTAATTAATGAGCGTCCAATGGAGAAATTCAGTCGTGTTTAGGTGCACAATAATAGTTGTGTTTGTTACGCCTAAAAACACTAGGTTTAGCTGCTTAAAGCGGCTAAACCTGTCCAAAGTCCTAGTTAGGGCGCCCAGACTACCGTTTAGCTGCCCAATCCACAGACTTTTCTCACATTTCTTCTCACCACCTCAGGAGCCTATAAGCAGAAATGTGTCTACCTACAGTATTTGTGCCTGAATGGAACAACATTCGAATTGCTCCGTCAGGTGTCCACTAATTAGTGCTGTGATAAAAATAATTGAATTCCTCCATGAGAATCTTCAACGTAGGCCACTTACTGTAGGTATCATGTATATGGTTAAAACATGTTTCAAGTACGCGTACATCACCTCCTACTTTATTTACAGTGCTTGGTAACAAAAGGCTCATCTAAGAACATCATGGTTTTTACACATGCAGGCAAGTTTGTTGGTGCCACAACATAATTTCAGCAATGTCACTGAAACTGGAATACTGTATCTCGATGAACATTCAGCATATCTGAACAATCTGTATGAAATGACAATGAAGATAAACTAAGCCAATTAACAAGTTCTATCAGAAATTGTATAGATACTGTAGGCATGGCCTTTTTTTAATTAGTTTACACAGTGAAGGGGGCATGGCATTCTGAGACCCCACCCTCCCCTTTAATTTCACCACATCTTCCCTCTACTTCATTACCCTCCAATATCTCTATGATCAGCCTCCCACCCATTATTCATCACTTTCACTGTTATTAATGATTCCCCTTCAATACACCTACCATTCATCATCCTTTTATCATCTTATCGCCCCTCACCAATGTTTTTTTATCACCTCCCCCATATTCTCCCTTCTTTACTCTCCCACCTGTTATAAACTAGAGATGAGCGCCTGAAATTTTTCGGGTTTTGTGTTTTGGTTTTGGGTTCGGTTCCGCGGCCGTGTTTTGGGTTCGAACGCGTTTTGGCAAAACCTCACCGAATTTTTTTTGTCGGATTCGGGTGTGTTTTGGATTCGGGTGTTTTTTTCAAAAAACACTAAAAAACAGCTTAAATCATAGAATTTGGGGGTCATTTTGATCCCAAAGTATTATTAACCTCAAAAACCATAATTTACACTCATTTTCAGTCTATTCTGAATACCTCACACCTCACAATATTATTTTTAGTCCTAAAATTTGCACCGAGGTCGCTGTGTGAGTAAGATAAGCGACCCTAGTGGCCGACACAAACACCGGGCCCATCTAGGAGTGGCACTGCAGTGTCACGCAGGATGTCCCTTCCAAAAAACCCTCCCCAAACAGCACATGACGCAAAGAAAAAAAGAGGCGCAATGAGGTAGCTGTGTGAGTAAGATTAGCGACCCTAGTGGCCGACACAAACACCGGGCCCATCTAGGAGTGGCACTGCAGTGTCACGCAGGATGGCCCTTCCAAAAAACCCTCCCCAAACAGCACATGACGCAAAGAAAAAAAGAGGCGCAATGAGGTAGCTGTGTGAGTAAGATTAGCGACCCTAGTGGCCGACACAAACACCGGGCCCATCTAGGAGTGGCACTGCAGTGTCACGCAGGATGTCCCTTCCAAAAAACCCTCCCCAAACAGCACATGACGCAAAGAAAAAAAGAGGCTTTTTACTGATATTTGGTGTTTTGGATTTGACATGCTCTGTACTATGACATTGGGCATCGGCCTTGGCAGACGACGTTGCTGGCATTTCATCGTCTCGGCCATGACTAGTGGCAGCAGCTTCAGCACGAGGTGGAAGTGGATCTTGATCTTTCCCTAATTTTGGAACCTCAACATTTTTGTTCTCCATATTTTAATAGGCACAACTAAAAGGCACCTCAGGTAAACAATGGAGATGGATGGATTGGATACTAGTATACAATTATGGACGGGCTGCCGAGTGCCGACACAGAGGTAGCCACAGCCGTGAACTACCGCACTGTACTGTGTCTGCTGCTAATATATAGACTGGTTGATAAAGAGATAGTATACTCGTAACTAGTATGTATGTATAAAGAAAGAAAAAAAAACCACGGTTAGGTGGTATATACAATTATGGACGGGCTGCCGAGTGCCGACACAGAGGTAGCCACAGCCGTGAACTACCGCACTGTACTGTGTCTGCTGCTAATATATAGACTGGTTGATAAAGAGATAGTATACTCGTAACTAGTATGTATGTATAAAGAAAGAAAAAAAAACCACGGTTAGGTCACTGGTATATACAATTATGGACGGGCTGCCGAGTGCCGACACAGAGGTAGCCACAGCCGTGAACTACCGCACTGTACTGTGTCTGCTGCTAATATATAGACTGGTTGATAAAGAGATAGTATACTCGTAACTAGTATGTATGTATAAAGAAAGAAAAAAAAACCACGGTTAGGTCACTGGTATATACAATTATGGACGGGCTGCCGAGTGCCGACACAGAGGTAGCCACAGCCGTGAACTACCGCACTGTACTGTGTCTGCTGCTAATATATAGACTGGTTGATAAAGAGATAGTATACTCGTAACTAGTATGTATGTATAAAGAAAGAAAAAAAAACCACGGTTAGGTCACTGGTATATACAATTATGGACGGGCTGCGGAGTGCCGACACAGAGGTAGCCACAGCCGTGAACTACCGCACTGTACTGTGTCTGCTGCTAATATATAGACTGGTTGATAAAGAGATAGTATACTCGTAACTAGTATGTATGTATAAAGAAAGAAAAAAAAACCACGGTTAGGTCACTGGTATATACAATTATGGACGGGCTGCCGAGTGCCGACACAGAGGTAGCCACAGCCGTGAACTACCGCACTGTACTGTGTCTGCTGCTAATATATAGACTGGTTGATAAAGAGATAGTATACTCGTAACTAGTATGTATGTATAAAGAAAGAAAAAAAAACCACGGTTAGGTCACTGGTATATACAATTATGGACGGGCTGCCGAGTGCCGACACAGAGGTAGCCACAGCCGTGAACTACCGCACTGTACTGTGTCTGCTGCTAATATATAGACTGGTTGATAAAGAGATAGTATACTCGTAACTAGTATGTATGTATAAAGAAAGAAAAAAAAACCACGGTTAGGTCACTGGTATATACAATTATGGACGGGCTGCGGAGTGCCGACACAGAGGTAGCCACAGCCGTGAACTACCGCACTGTACTGTGTCTGCTGCTAATATATAGACTGGTTGATAAAGAGATAGTATACTCGTAACTAGTATGTATGTATAAAGAAAGAAAAAAAAACCACGGTTAGGTGGTATATACAATTATGGACGGGCTGCCGAGTGCCGACACAGAGGTAGCCACAGCCGTGAACTACCGCACTGTACTGTGTCTGCTGCTAATATATAGACTGGTTGATAAAGAGATAGTATACTCGTAACTAGTATGTATGTATAAAGAAAGAAAAAAAAACCATGGTTAGGTCACTGGTATATACAATTATGGACGGGCTGCCGAGTGCCGACACAGAGGTAGCCACAGCCGTGAACTACCGCACTGTACACTGGTTGATAAAGAGATAGTAGTATACTCGTAACAACTAGTATGACGACGGTATAAAGAATGAAAAAAAAACCACGGTTAGGTGGTATATAATACAATTATGGTTGGACGGACTGCCTGCCGAGTGCCGACACAGAGGTAGCCACAGCCGTGAACTACCGCACTGTACACTGGTTGATAAAGAGATAGTAGTATACTCGTAACAACTAGTATGACGACGGTATAAAGAATGAAAAAAAAACCACGGTTAGGTGGTATATAATACAATTATGGTTGGACGGACTGCCTGCCGAGTGCCGACACAGAGGTAGCCACAGCCGTGAACTACCGCACTGTACACTGGTTGATAAAGAGATAGTAGTATACTCGTAACAACTAGTATGACGACGGTATAAAGAACGAAAAAAAAACCACGGTTAGGTGGTATATATTATAATACAATTATGGATGGACGGACTGCCTGCCGAGTTCCGACACAGAGGTAGCCACAGCCGTGAACTACCGCACTGTACACTGGTTGATAAAGAGATAGTAGTATACTCGTAACAACTAGTATGACGACGGTATAAAGAACGAAAAAAAAACCACGGTTAGGTGGTATATATTATAATACAATTATGGATGGACGGACTGCCTGCCGAGTTCCGACACAGAGGTAGCCACAGCCGTGAACTACCGCACTGTACACTGGTTGATAAAGAGATAGTAGTATACTCGTAACAACTAGTATGACTATGACGACGGTATAAAGAAAGAAAAAAAAAACCACGGTTAGGTGGTATATAATACAATTATGGATGGACGGACTGCCTGCCGAGTGCCGACACAGAGGTAGCCACAGCCGTGAACTACCGCACTGTACTGTGTCTGCTGCTAATATAGACTGGTTGATAAAGAGATAGTATACAATACTACTAATATACTGGTGGTCAGGCACTGGTCACCACTAGTCACACTGGCAGTGGCACTCCTGCAGCAAAAGTGTGCACTGTTTAATTTTAATATAATATTATTTATCATGTACTCCTGGCTCCTGCTATAACATCCTGCAGTGCTCCCCAGTCTCCCCCACAATTATAAGCTTTATATACAATACATTGATGTGCAGCACACTGGGCTGAGCAGTGCACACAGACTGAGTCACTGTGTGACTGTGTATCGTTTTTTTCAGGCAGAGAACGGATATATTAAATAAAACAAACAACTGCACTGTCTCTGGTGGTCACTGGTCACTGTGGTCGTCAGTCACTAAACTCTGTCTGCACTCTGCACTCTCTTCTAATCTACAGTATCACAGCAATCTCTTTCTCTCTCTTCTAAATCTAATCTAAATGGAGAGGACGCCAGCCACGTCCTCTCCCTATCAATCTCAATGCACGTGTGAAAATGGCGGCGACGCGCGGCTCCTTATATAGAATCCGAGTCTCGCGAGAATCCGACAGCGTCATGATGACGTTCGGGCGCGCTCGGGTTAACCGAGCAAGGCGGGAAGATCCGAGTCGCTCGGACCCGTGAAAAAAAAAGTGAAGTTCGTGCGGGTTCGGATTCAAAGAAACCGAACCCGCTCATCTCTATTATAAACTACACGCTTTGATAACTACCTGTGGTTATACTCCCTATGCTATAACAACACCATCCCCCCCATATGCTAGCTTATTCATCATTCCCCACATCCCTGGTTATTCTTCACCCCACTTTTGGTTATTCAACCCTTACTCTTTGGTTATTCTTCACTATGCCACTAATTATTTATCACTCCCACATCTCCAGTTATTCATCCCCAGTCCCCATGTTTATTTCTCACACCAATCCTTGGTTATTCATCACTCCCCCAATTCCCGAGTAGTCACACACAAATGCTCCCCCACCACCACCACCCCACCCCTAACCATCCCTAACTTCTCTGTAATCTGTCCTGGCATCAAATCCCATGGTGATAATGATAATGCTGATGTAGCTCTTGTGATGTTAGTGTATTAGAATGCTTAATATTTGTAGACACTCCCTTACTAATCTGTGTAAGCCTGAATCTTCAGTGATGGTCCCTGGGACCAGGGGGATGCTGGGAAGTGGGTGGTCCAGTGTGCAGTGTGCCTGGAGTTGGTGATGGAATAAACAGCACAGCAGTGAACTCACATGTCTCTGTGTCCTGATGACTGGATTTACAAACATATGAACAAAACATGGTGTCAGAAGAAGTTTAACTTGGACTGCTAGTGCTCTCAGAGTGTGAAAGAATCCTGCAGCAGTCTGTAAGGCTGTGATAGTGTCTGCAAAGCCTGCCGTGTGCTCCTCTCTTCAAACAGTGAGTAACCATGGATAAACTAGCTCCTCCAACAGTCATGCTGATGTCTGGTAACTTGCCTGAAAACTGGAAAAGATTTAAGCAAAGGTTTAATATATATCTTGCTGCATGTGGAGCTGATACAGAGGCTGACAAAATGAAGGCATCCATTTTCCTCCATGTGATAGGAGAGGATGTGCTGGACATTTATAATAGTTTTCAGTTTGATGAGGGGCAGAATATGGTGCTATCTTCTATAATGCAA
This sequence comes from Pseudophryne corroboree, assembly GCF_028390025.1. Lineage (NCBI taxonomy): Eukaryota > Metazoa > Chordata > Amphibia > Anura > Myobatrachidae > Pseudophryne > Pseudophryne corroboree. The sequence goes on along the minus strand of NC_086451.1, from coordinate 109,643,956 downwards.
AAGTTTGAAGATTACTTTGTGCCAAGGAAAAATGTGACATATGAAAGATATAAATTTTTCACATGTGATCAGAAGTCTGTAGATGGATTTGATCAGTATGTTACAGAGCTGCAATCACTCAGTAAAACCTGTGAGTTTGGTGATTTAAAGGATTCACTGATTAGAGATGGTATTGTCTGTGGAATACCTGAGTCTCAGAGAGAGACTGCTGAGAGAGCAAGACCTAACACTAGACAAGGCAGTGACTATGTGTAGATCTGCAGAAATAACTAGATTTCAAGCCAAAACGTTACACAAGGAAGCTGATGCTGATGTACATGTAGCGCAGACAACAGAGCCAAGCAAACCTCCATTCTTAAGAATGAAGTAGTCTAAGCCACAGTCTAATAAGGAAATGTGTAGTAGATGTGGAAATGCTCACAATCCTAAAATGTGCCCGGCTTATGGTAAAACCTGCATGAAATGTGGTAGACTTAATCATTTTGCCAAATGCTGTAAAATACATAGTAACATAGTAACATAGTATCTAAGGTTGAAAAAAGACAATTGTCCATCGGGTTCAACCTATTTGTGGTCTCCTATGCACGATTATTTTGTATAAAATTTTGACTAAAGTTGCTGACTGTCGTTCCGATTAACCCCTCTTTCTTATAATAACCATAGTGCGTGACTATGCCCCGTAACCCTGGATAACCTTATCCATTAGGAATTTATCTAACCCATTCTTAAAGGTGTTGACTGGGTTGGCCATTACAACTCCCTCAGGAAGGGAATTCCAAACACGTATCGTCCTTACTGTAAAAAAGCCTTTACGCCATATTGTGTGGAATCTCCTCTCCTCTAACCTGAGCGAGTGTCCACAAGTTCTCTGTGTTGATCTAACCAAAAACAGGTCCTGCGCAAGATCTGTATATTGTCCCCTTATATATATGTAAATGTTGATTATGTCCCCTCTTAATCTCCTCTTTTCCAGTGTAAACATGCCTAGTCTTGCAAGCCTTTCCTCGTATTCCAGCGTCTCCATAGCCTTAATTAGTTTGGTCGCCCGCCTTTGAACCTTTTCTAGCTCCAGGATATCCATTTGTAGTAAGGTGCCCAGAATTGTACACAGTATTCAAGGTGTGGCCTCACAAGTGATTTATATAACGGGAGTATAATACTCTCGTCCCTAGCATCAATTCCCCGTTTTATGCATGCTAATATCTTATTAGCCTTCTTTGCTGCAGTCCTACTTTGGGTACTACTGCTTAGTTTGCTATCTTTGAGGACACCTAAGTCCTTTTCCAGTACAGAATCCCCTAATTTTACCCCATTTAGTAGGTAGGTGTTATTTTTGTTCTTGTTACCACAGTGCATTACCTTACACTTGTCTGTATTGAAGCGCATTCTCCATTTCGCTGCCCAAGCTTCTAATTTAACTAAGTCATTCTGAAGCGACTCAGCATCCACCTCCGCATTTATAACTTTACACAATTTGGTATCATCTGCAAAAATTGACACCATGCTCTCTAGACCTTCTGTTAGGTTGTTAATGAAAATATTGAACAATAGCAGTCCTAATACTGAGCCTTGCGGCACACCACTTAGCACTTCAGTCCAAGTTGAAAAAGATCCATTAACCACAACGCGCTGCTCCCTATTATCTAACCAGTTTTTGACCCAAGTGCATATTGTGCTTCCTAGCCCTGATTATTGTAACCTGTAGATAAGTCTCATGTGTGGTACAGTATCGAACGCTTTGGCAAAATCTAAAAAGATTACATCCAACTCTTTACCCTGATCTAGGTTTGCGCTTACTGTTTCATAAAAGCCAAGTAAGTTGGTTTGACAGGATCTGTCCTTCATAAACCCATGTTGATTCCTTTTAATGACCTTATTGACTTCAAGGAACTTCTGAATACTATCTCTTAGAATACCTTTCAATACTTTCCCCACTATAGATGTAAGACTAACTGGTCTATAATTACCTGGTTCAGCTTTACTTCCCTTTTTGAATATAGGCACTACTTCCGGTATACGCCAGTCTTTGGGAACCATACCTGATATTACTGAAGCCTTAAAGATCAAAAACAGCGGTTTTGCAAGTTCAGAATGAAGCTCCATTAGAACCCTTGGGTGAATAGTTACAATCGGGACCTGGTGACTTATTAATCTTTAAATGTTTGAATTGGTCACAGACTATTTCCTCGCTTAAATAAGTACCTATCAGTGGGATATTCTCATTATTGAGATTATATGTTAGTCCCTGAATTGGGTCCTCTCTAGTAAATACTGTTGAAAAAAACTCATTTAGTGTGTCCGCTATGTCATTATCATTTTTGCTTAAGACTCCCAACTTGTCTTTTAAAGGGCCTATACTCTCCTTCTTTAATCTCTTGCTATTAATGTATTTTAATAATTTTTTGGGATTCGCTTTGCTTTCCTTTGCTACTAGTTTTTCAGTTTCTACTTTAGCCGCTCTTATTTCCTTTTTGCATATTTTGTTACATTCCTTATAGTGCTGAAATGACTCTGCTTCCCCGTCAGATTTGTATTTTTTAAATGCTCGCCTTTTCTTGCCCATAAGTTCCTTAATCTTTTTGATAAGCCACATCGGTTTATGATTTTTATTCCTTTTTTTGCTGCTCGTAGGAATAAATTTGAGTGTATTTTTAGCTAGCAGGAATTTTAGTACCTCCCATTTCTCCGTAGTATTTTTTCCTAAAAACAAACCTTCCCATTCAATATCCCTGAAAAATACCCTCATCTTTTCAAAATTTGCTTTGTTAAAGTTTAGAATCCTAGTTGAGCCAGTATAGGGCTGTTTATGGAAACTGATATTGAATGTGACCATATTGTGGTCGCTGTTTTCTATGGGTTCCCCTACTATAATACCTGATACCAAATCCCCATTGTTTGTTAATACCAGGTCTAAGATTGCATTGTACCTAGTTGGTTCCTCAATTAGTTGAACTAAGTAGTTATCATTAAGTGTGTTTAAAAACATATTGCCCCTAGCAGTATCACATGAATCATTTTTCCAGTTTATCTCTGGATAGTTAAAATCTCCCATCACTACTATGTCTCCTACTCCTGCTGCTCTTTCAATTTGCTTTAGTAACAATTCCTCATCAGATGCGTTGATACCAGGCGGCCTATAGCATACACCCAATACTAACTTTTTTATTCCTTTTCCCCCCGCATGCAATTTCTACCCATAATGTCTCGACAGTGTCTACAGTCCCCTCCTGAATATCTTCCCGTATATCAGGTTTTAAAAACGGCTTTACGTAAAGACACACCCCTCCACCCTTTTTATTTAGTCTGTCTCTCCTAAACAGTGTATAGCCCTCTAGATTGACTGTCCAATCATGAGATTCGTCCCACCAAGTTTCAGTAATGCCTATAATATCATACTGTTTGCTTGCTGCAAGTATTTTTAGTTCACCCTTTTTACCAGTAATGCTTCTGGCGTTTACATACATACAACTAAGATAAGTATTTTCCCTTGCGTTAGGGACATCTTTCACCTTATGTAGCAATGATGACCTGTAATCGTCATTGGTTAGTGCTTTGGTAAAATCTCTTTTAGTACCCATATTAGTAACCTTACCGCCTGCTCTTACCCTCCCCCCAACTTCTCCCCCATTTCGTTTACTACCGCCATCCCCACTATTCTCACTGCATGACCCGTAGTTTCTAGCTAAACCCTCCCCCCAGGCTCCTAGTTTAAAATCTCCTCCAACCTTCTAACCATCCTTCCCCCCAGCACCGCTGCCCCCTCCTCAGTCAGGTGCAATCCGTCACGACAAAAGAGATGGCGCCTGACTGAGAAGTCCGCTCAGTGTTCCAGGAACACAAACCCCTCTTTTCTGCACCAATCCCTAAGCCACACATTTACCTCCCGAATCTCCCTCTGCCTCCCTGGACTAGCACGTGGCACGGGTAATAATTCCGAGAATATTACCTTAGATGTCCTTGCCTTCAGTTTCTTTCCTAAGTCCCTATAGTCTTTCTTAAGGACATCCCACCTTCCGCTAACTTTGTCATTGGTGCCAACATGCACCAAGACCGCCGGGTCTTTCCCAGCCCCTCCCAACAATCTATCTACCCGGGCCGCGATGTGCCGTACCCGAGCACCCGGGAGACAACAGACTGTACGGCGATCACGGTTCCGGTTGCTGATTGCCCTATCTGCCTTCCTGATGATAGAACCCCCTACCAACACCATCTGACTAGGTACCTCACTATCTTTTATCCCAACCGCGCCAGAGGGACCGCTCCTCTGGATGCTAGAGGGAGCAGTCTCCTCCGGCACCGTCATTTCTTCACTATCATCCTCCGATTCCTCGCCCAGTCGGGTAAATTTGTTCGGGTTTGATAGTTCGGAGATGTCGAGCCTCCCCCTCTTTTTCTTCCTTCTAACTGTAACCCAGCTGGCTACCTGATCATCATCCTCTTCTACCAGTGACCTCTCCCGCAACTCCTCCACCGTTCTGTCTAAACTTCGCTCGAGATTGTGACTCTCCGTCAGTCGCGTAACGGTTTGCTCTAGATCAGTTACCTGGGCTTCCAGGGCAACCGTTCGCACACACCTCGTGCAGATGTAATCACACTGGGCCGGTAGCTCCAGGTGTGCATACATCTTGCACGACATGCACTGAGTGAGGTCCCCAATCACAGCCCCTCCCATATTGTTTGTAAGGTCTAACTCCCTATTACTCTCAAAGAAAAAGCAGCAAAAATAAAAAGTAGAAGACAAACAATCTCACTTATACAATAATTAAGCTGGCTTATACTTATCTATCTTTGTGCGGTTCTTGGTCCTTCACTTTTATGCAGCCGTAGTACTCTCTCCTGCGGCACCTATACTCCACTTAGCAGTTGCAGTTGTTCCAGCTCACTGCACCTCCTTTTCACTCGGCTTCCAGCTCCTGCTTTTGCTGTTACCAACTCACACTTACAAATCCAAGCAGCACTTTAAAATACAAGCCCTTACAAAGAGCAAGCTCCAAAGAGTCTAATCACTGATTATATAGGCTCAGCCAGCTGCTTTAGTCAGCCCCTCCACCTCCTGATTACTCACACTTGAAAAGTGAAATCAAAGTGCATGCTATTAAACAAACAGAGGAATTCTTTGTGGATTGCATTGAACTTTGCAGTGCAGATAAGAAAGAATGGATTGTCCCTTTAACTGTGAACAAAATTGTCATTCCCTTTAAGCTTGATACTGGCGCGCAGGTGAATTTAATATCGTTTCAAGACTAAAAGACTTTTAGAGTAAAACCTAAAATTCATCCAGCCAAAGTGAAAGTTACAGGGTACACTGGGGAGGAAATTCCTGTGAAAGGTACATGCTTAGTGACACTGAAATATAAGGGACAACAGTTTAAAACATCTCTACTGATTGTGGATAAAAATGTGCAACCGATTCTAGGATTAAGTTCCTGTGAGAAACTGAGCTTGCTAAAGAAAGTTTTTATGGTGACATCACAAGTAGAAGATGACTGCAAATCGATGTTTACAGAATACAGAGACTTGTTTGAAGGTCTAGGTTGTTTGCCTGGAGATCATACAATAAATATAGACACGCAAGTTTCTTCAGTGATACACCCCTGTAGAAAAGTGCTGTTTGCGCTGAGAGAAAAACTGAAACAAGAGTAAAATCGCATGGAAGCCTTGGGTGTGATACAGAAAGTTGATGAGCCTACTGAATGGGTAAGCTCCTTAGTAATTGTTGAAAAGAAAAATGGACAACTCAGAATATGTCTAGACCCCAGAGATTTAAACAAAGCTATTAAACGAGAACATTTCAAACTACCAACCAGAGATGAAATCATGTCGCAATTTGCAGGAGCAAAATGGTTCAGTAAATTGGACGCATCTTCAGGATTCTGGCAAATGAAGCTAGATGAGGACAGCTCAAAGCTTTGTACATTTAATACACAGAAGGTCGATACAGATTTCTTCGACTACCATATGGAATATTGTCTGCTCCAGAAGTATATCACAAAAAGATACACATGATTTTTGAACATATTCTAGGTGTTGAAACAATGATGGATGACATTATTGTCTGGGGATCTACAAAGGAAGAACATGATTCTAGATTGAGACAAGTAATGGAACTTGTCAAGAAAGTGAATCTAAAGCTAAACAAGGACAAATGTGAATTTGGCGTGAATACACTTACCTTTATGGGCGACGTGGTCTCGGATCAAGGTGTAAAACCAAACCCAAGGAAAATATCAGCCATAGTGAACATGGAACGTCCTAACAACAAAGACGACGTCAGAAGATTCCTAGGAATGATTACTTACTTAGGAAAGTTTATTTCTCAACTCTCTGAACGAACAGCCTCTCTTAGATGGTTGTTGGACAAAGATAACGAGTGGATGTGGTCACATGAACAAGTAGAAAGTTGTCAAAACTTGAAACAGATCATTACAGAGCAACCAGTGCTAAAATTCTTTGATCCTGCGAAAAGAATAAGAATTTCAGCAGATGCTTCGCAATTTGGCCTAGGCTCAGTGCTGTTACAAGAACATGAGGATACATGGCAACCAGTAATCTATGCATCAAGAGCACTGACAAGTGCTAAAACAAGGTATGCTCAGATAGAAAAAGAACTTCTAGCGATCACATATGCATGTGAGCGATTTCATCAGTTTGTGTATGGTCAAACATTTACAGTGGAAATTGACCACAAGCCATTGGTAGCTATCATGACTAAATCATTACATGTCTGTACCATGAGAATTCAACGAATGCTTATCAGACTACAGAAATATGATGTACACTTGCTGTAGTGTCCCGGCAAATACATGTACATTGCTGATACACTTTCTTGTGCTGTGGACAAAAGTGAAGGTTCCAAAAGTCTGATGGATGAAGAGATAGAAGCCTATGTTAATTTGATCGTAGCTTCTCTACCAGTGTCTCTTGCAAGACAAGAACAGATTAGGAAAGAAACTGAGACAGATGACACAATGAAAGTGTTGAAAGATATCATTCTGAAAGGTTGGCCAGCAGAAAAACATGTGTGCCCGCTGTCTATCCATGATTATTGGATGTACCGCAGTGACCTTACAGTTGTCGATGGTATTATTTAAAAAGGCAATAGGTTTGTCATACCTGCACGACTAAGAAAAACTATGCTGTGCAAGATACATGAAGGCCACTTAGGAGAAGAAAAATGTAAGCGGAGAGCGCGTGAAGTTATGTATTGGCCAAGAATGAACCAAGACATAGCACAGACTACAGCTACATGTGAATTATGTCTTACGTATAGATCGAAACAACAAGTCGAGCCACTGAGTCCTCACGCAGTGCCAGAGAAACCGTACCAGAAAGTTGGCGCAGATTTGTTTGATTGTAATGGGAAAACGTACATTGTCGTGACTGATTATTACTCTAACTACCCTGAGGTGAAGAAGACACTACATACAACTACTAGTAAAGCCGTAATCAATTGCATGAAGTCAATCTTTGCACGGCATGGTGTTCCTATGGATGTGTTCACTGACAATGGTCCTCAGTTTTCCAGTGCTGAATTTAGACAATTTGCTGATGAGTGGGAATTTGTCCATACTACGTCAAGTCCCCACTATCCACGCTCAAATGGGTTGGTGGAAAGTTCAGTAAAAACTGTAAAGAGTCTCATGAAAAAAGCTCAAGAAGCTAAAGAGGATTTCTACAAAAGTCTTTTAATTTACCGCAGTACACCTTAACAGAATGGACTTTCTCCTGCACAAATGCTGATGGGAAGGAGGATTAGAGCAAATCTCCCGATACATGCAGGGCCGGTGCAAGGTTTCTCGGCACCCTAGGCAAAATTTCTGCCTACACCCCCCACCCCCCCGTCCTCCTGTCCTCCCGGCCCTCCCCTTCCCCTGTTGCTTGGACAGTGGAGTGATCACGTTATCTAGAGGCTGTGTTAACAGTATGTTGATCCTCCTGAAGCAGACAAATAACAGCAAAAGAAAACCTGACAAATATTATATTAAATGCACACAAGTTAAAAAGCATCCAGCCCCACATCCATATATAGTATAATACCACAGTCTGTAGTTTTATACAGTATTATAGATAGGCACCAGGGTTGTAACTAGAACTTTGTGGCAGTGACGTGCGGTGAGGTCATTGGCTGGGGAGGCACTGAGATTTTATATATAATAGATATATATATATATATATATATATACATATACACACACACATACATATACAGTTGTCGAAGTGGACATTTTGAAGTGGGGGTATGGAAAAGTGAAGGTTGCAATTATGCGCGCGCCTCTGGAAGAGGGGGTGTGGCCACTCAAATGGGGGCGTGTCCTTCAGTGTATTAGGACCCCTTATACTATCTAGAAATTCTTATACTATCTAGAAATTCACATTACAGCACACGGAATGAGCCGAAATTCACACTACAGCACATGGTATGAGCCAAAATTCACACTACAGCACATGGTATGATCCGAAATTCATATTTTACCACACAGTATGAGCCGAAATTCACATTACAGCACACAGTATGAGCCGAAATTCACATTACAGCACACGGTATGAGCCGAAATTCATATTACAGCACACGGTATGAGCCGAAATTCACATTACAGCACACAGTATGAGCCGAAATTCACATTACAGCACACAGTATGAGCCAAAATTCATATTTTACTACACAGTATGAGACGAAATTCACATTACAGCACACGATATGAGCCGAAATTCACGTTACAGAACACGCTATGACCCAAAATGTCAGATTTTACCACACAGTATGAGCCGAAATTCACATTATAGCACACGGTATGACCCGAAATTCACATTACAGCATACGGTATGAGCCAAAATTCTGATTTTACCACATGGTATGAGCCGAAATTCACATTATAGCACATGGTATGAGCCGAAATTCACATTATAGCAAACGGTATGACCCAAAAATCAGGGACAGGGAGAGAGAGTGACAGCAAGGACTGAGAGAGTGACAGCAGGGACTGAGAGAGTGACAGCAGGGACTGAGAGCGTGACAGCAGGGACATAGGGTAACATTACCTGATATGTGCAGCGGAGGTGCGGAAGGGACTGTGGTTGTCGGTGGCGGATGAGCCCATGGTCTGCGGGGGATGCGGCGGTACTAAGCTGTCCCTCTGACCACCGCCAGTTGTGGTCTGCGGTGGTCAGCTTTCAATGGCGGTGCAGCGTGCAGAAGTGAGCGCTGGTCAGCGGTGGGAGGCGGGCAGCTGTGATATAAATATATCATTTTTTTACATTTATTTTATTTATTTTTCCCTGTCCCTGCGTCCAAGTGATCTGGGGGTGAGCTGGAGTCCAAGTGATCTTGCCCAGATCACTTGGACTGCAGCTCACCCCCAGATCACTTGGACTGCAGCTCACCCCCAGATCACTTGGACTGCAGCTCACCCCCAGATCACTTGGACTGCAGCTCGCCCCCAGATCACAAGGGGGGGAGCTGCAGTCCAAGTGATCTGGGGGTGAGCTGGTCAGGAGACGGGCGCCGCACAAGCGCACGGCATGTTCGTGCTGACGGCGCCTAGGATGCGTGTTAGGCTGTCAGTGTGGGCAGCGCCCGTCTCCTGACCTGCTCTCTCATACGCGCAGCTCCGTCTATTTCTGTTAGAGACATGGAGCAGGGAAATCAATACACTGGCGCCGGTGAGGTGACTGACGGCTGTGGCAGGCTAGACCCTCGCCGCGGCCGCCCCTGGTCTGGGCTTACTTATCAAAATATATATTTTTTTTTTGTAAAATATATTTAATTGGAGCATGCCGCCCTCCAGTGGCCAGCGCCCATAGGCAGCTGCCTAAAGCTGCCTAATGGTAGCGCCGGCCCTGAGCTCACCCCCAGATCACTTGGACTGCAGCTCGCCCCCAGATCACAAGGGGGGGAGCTGCAGTCCAAGTGATCTGGGGGTGAGCTGCCCAGACGGGCGCCGCACAAGCGCACGGCACGTTCGTGCTGACGGCGCCTAGGATGCGTGTTAGGCTGTCAGTGTGGGCGGCGCCCGTCTCCTGACCTGCTCTCTCATACGCGCAGCTCCGTCTATTTCTGTTAGAGACATGGAGCAGGAAAATCAATACACTGGCGCCGGTGAGGTGACTGACGGCTGTGGCAGGCTAGACCCTCGCCGCGGCCGCCCCTGGTCTGGGCTTACTTATCAAAATATTATTTTTTTTTGTAAAATATATTTAATTGGAGCATGCCGTCCTCCAGTGGCCAGCTCCCATAGGCAGCTGCCTAAAGCTGCCTAATGGTAACGCCGGCCCTGGATACATGATGAACTGCTTAATACACATAACTCAGCGTTGGTCAGACTGAGTAAGGAACGTCAACAGGCGAAACAGAAACTGTTCCATGAGAGGCGAGCAAAAAGCTTATCTGATCTAAAATCAGGTGACCAAGTCCGTCTCAGAGATCACGAGAAAGGTATTTGGGTGCAGAAAGGTATTGTGCAAGCACAAGTAGCACCAAGATCTTATACTATACGTACAGAGCATGGAACGGAAGTAAGAAGAAATCGGGTGGATTTAAGATCTCAACCTAACCATAATGAAGACAACATGACTGAAGAATACCCTTCATCTGACATGTATGATGATCCTCATAATGGTGAACAAACCACGATTCTAAAAAGGTCCAACATGGTAGATGAAACACAGACTGTGTATGAAAGACCCAAAAGGGAAATACGCAGACCTGAGAGACTCATTGAAACGTGTTAGATGATGTTCTTATTAATATGATGTTGTTAATTGTTGCATTGAAGCGTACAGGGCTTATCTTTAAAGAAAAGAGGATGTGATGTTAGTGTATTAGAATACTTAATATTTGTAGACACTCCCTTACTAATCTGTGTAAGCCTGAATCTTCAGTGATGGTCCCTGGGACCAGGGGGATGCTGGGAAGTGGGTGGTCCAGTGTGCAGTGTGCCTGGAGTTGGTGATGGAATAAAAAGCACAGTAGTGAACTCACATGTCTCTGTGTCCTGATGACTGGATTTACAAACATATGAACAAAACAGCTCTCAGACACTACTAGGTCAAATTTGTGGTACTGTGGTGGGGACCTCAGCAGCACAGAGGAGCAGTCTCACCCTGACAAATACTGGGACCTGCATCATCATAATCATAATATAAGAAGAGGGGACTTCACTAGCTGTCACTGCTACTATATATACTGTAATAATAAAAGTGATGGGGACCAATGAGGAGAAATGTGGGGGTGTCAGTTAGAGATGAGCGGGTTCGGTTCCTCGGAAACCGAACCCGCACGAACTTCATTTTTTTTTACACGGGTCCGAGCGACTCGGATCTTCCCGCCTTGCTCGGTTAACCCGAGCGCGCCCGAACGTCATCATCCCGCTGTCGGATTCTCGCGAGGCTCGGATTCTATCGCGAGACTCGGATTCTATATAAGGAGCCGCGCGTCGCCGCCATTTTCACACGTGCATTGAGATTGATAGGGAGAGGACGTGGCTGGCGTCCTCTCCGTTTATAGAGAGTGAGACTACTAGAGTAGAGAGAGACACAGTATTATTTACTTTAGTAATTTTGGGGAGCATTAGGAGGAGTACTACTACTTGCTGAAGTGATAGTGTGACTGTATATCTGACTTGTGGGGGAGACAGTGGGGAGCAGTTAGAGTCTGAGAGCAGGAGTACATATTTTAACGTACAGTGCACACTTTTGCTGGCACTCTGCTGCCAGAGTGCCACACTGCCATTGTGACCACACTGACCACCAGTATATATTGTGATTGTCTGCTTAGGAGTACTACTTGCAAGTTGCTGATAGTGTGACCAGTGACCTGACCACCAGTTTAATTAATCACCACCAGTTTAATATATTGTATATAATATATATATAATTGTATATGTATACCACCTTGTTAGGGTCTCCTGCCCTGTGCTGCCACGTCGTCATGGCAACCGGGAGACAAGTGCTAGTGGAGTAACCTGAGCGCAGCTGATACTCCGGTTCGGGTCTTTTGCTGTGCAGTGGTTATAGGCTCTGTGCACGGCAGGGGATCCGGTGCTGGTTTTTGTGCTCACAGTCTGTGAGGTCTGAGTGGGGCGTGGACAGCACCTGCTTTATAAGGCCTCTTTTCAGGGTAAGCAGATGCTGCTGAATCTTTGTTGGTTAGTCAGTTCATGAAAGTTAGCCAGTACTGTGTAGCTTTGTATTTGTTTGTTGCTTACTGCAAATAGGCCTGGGGATTTGGTATTACACTCTGCCAATCCAGACCTAGCAGTAAGACTGGAGTCAGTCGTTTAGCTTGCTGGGGTTCTGTTACTACTCTGTGAACTTAGCAAGTTTGCGGCTGTATTCTAAGACTTGCCTGTCTAATCCTGTCTCACTGTGCTAGGTGTCAGGGGTCAGTTTAGTGGCAGTAAGCTAAAACCTGTGCACTGCAAGTGAGAAATAGGATTGTGGAGACTCTCCTTGTGTCTATCATTCCATCTCTGACCAAGGAGTTTACTGCCACACCCGTTGGTAACCCTTTAGGGTTTTGCTGTTGCCCTTAGCAACAGCATTTCGGGTTCTCTATGTATTAAAACACAACATCTTGCTTTTTCCATCTGTGCAGTTCTAATACAAGGGAGATACCCAGTTCCTTAGCCTCTGGGCTTCTCTGTTCACTTTGTGTGTATTTTGTTACCCTATTACCTTCTGTGTACGTTATGTCATATTCCCCAGTTTGTCTGTGAGTCCATTTGTTTTGCATAACAGTTCAAACACCAGTACATTCCTGCAGACACTGGAGTGCATAACAGTTCTGACACCAGTACTTTCCTGCAGGCACTGGTGTGCATAACATATTCAGCAGCCTAATACTCCTGTTGAAATTTTGTGGGAATATGGAGCATACCCCTCAAAATACGTTGCAACAGGTGGTCGATCAGGTGCAGGTCCTGACTCGACAATTTAATGATTTGTCCATTAAAATGCACACCTCCCAGGCTGCTGGTGGAGCTCCCGCAGCAGCAGCACCTGCAGGGGTTAAGGAGCCGAAAGTAAATCTCCCGGATCGTTTTTCTGGAGATCGCTCGCAGTTCTTTTGTTTCAAGGAGAGCTGCAAGCTATACTTCCGGCTTAGGCCTCAGTCTTCTGGGTCGGAGATTCAGCGGGTGGGCATAGTGATTTCCTTGCTACAAGGAGACCCACAGGTCTGGGCATATGGGTTGCAGCCTGACTGTCCGTCGCTTAAAAGTGTTGATGCTTTTTTTACGGCACTGGGCATGTTGTATGATGACCCTGACAAGACGGCCTCAGCCGAGGCTCAGATTTCGATCCTTAAGCAAGGGCGAAGGCCAGTTGAGGTTTACTGTACGGAGTTTCGGAGGTTGGCCCATGATACCCAGTGGAATGACCCAGCCCTGAGACACCAGTACCGAAGAGGTCTTTCTAACCAGATAAAGGACCAACTGGTACAATATCCCTTGCCTGATAGCTTGGATCAGCTCATGCAGTTATCCATCCGGGTGGATAGACGGCTGAGAGAGCGTAGGCTTGAAAGGGAGACTGAGATTTCCTTCCTTCCCAAGGGAACCTCAGACTCTGAGGAATTTTCTGAGGAGCCTATGCAGATTGGGGCTACCCGCCTCTCCTCGCGTGAGAAGACGCGGAGGAGACAGCAGGGGTTGTGTTTGTACTGTGGGAATAAAGGTCATGTGGTAGTATCATGCCCAGAAAAGCCGGAAAACTTCAGGGCCTGAGGGTGATGGGAAATATCCTGTCAGGCCAGAAGTCAGAATTTCCCAAGAAGACTTTTATCATTCCGGTGACCTTGAAGATCCTCGGTCAAACTGTCAAGACTGAGGCCTTTGTGGACAGTGGGGCCGACGGGGTTTTTATGGACCGCCAATTCGCCCTGAAACACTCTGTTCCCTTAGTACCCTTGGCATCGGAAATTGAGATTTGTGGGTTAAACGGGGAACCATTATCCCAAGGTAAAATTACCTCTTGCACTAGCCAGATTTCTTTGTTTATTGGAGCCACACACTCTGAAAAATTGTCCTTTTATGTGACTGTCTGTACTTTTGCCCCATTGGTGTTGGGGTTACCCTGGTTAAGGGCCCACAATCCTCAATTTGACTGGGTCTCTGGGGAGATTCTTAGTTGGGGTACTGATTGTTTCAGGAGTTGCTTGAGCCTTCCAGTCAGGCTCTCGCAGCTAAGTTTGCCAGGATTGCCAGGGTGTTATGCAGATTTTGCGGACGTGTTCTCCAAAAAAGTTGCAGAGGTACTACCTCCCCATCGCCCCTATGACTGTGCCATTGATTTGTTGCCAAATGCTAAGCTTCCCAAGAGCAGGTTGTACTCCCTGTCACGTCCTGAGACTCAGGCTATGGCAGAGTACATTCAGGAGAACTTGGCTAAGGGATTTATCAGACCTTCACAGTCTCCAGTTGGGTCGGGGTTCTTCTTCGTGGGTAAAAAGGACGGTTCGTTGCGACCCTGCATCGACTTCAGGGAATTGAACCGTATCACGATTAAAAACTCATACCCACTGCCTCTCATTTCGGTCTTGTTTGACCAGCTTCGTACTGCCACCATTTTTTCTAAGATTGACCTACGCGGTGCGTACAATCTAATCCGAATAAGAGAGGGGGATGAATGGAAGACTGCCTTTAATACCCACTCAGGGCATTATGAATATTTGGTGATGCCTTTTGGGCTCTGTAATGCCCCGGCAGTCTTCCAGGATTTCATGAATGATGTGCTCAGGGAATATTTGGATAGATTCTTAGTTGTATACTTAGATGACATCCTAATCTTCTCCCATTCCCTGGAGGAACATCGGAAGCATGTACGCTTAGTCCTCCAGAAACTCAGAGACCACCGGCTTGGGGCGAAGCTGGAGAAGTGCGAATTTGAAGTTCAGCAAATCGCATTTCTAGGATATATTATCTCCCCAGAAGGTTTCCAAATGGAGGGTTCCAAGGTACAGGCAGTCCTGGATTGGGTGCAGCCCACTAGTTTGAAGGCGCTTCAGCGTTTCCTGGGCTTTGCAAATTTTTATAGACGATTTATCGCTTGATTTTCGTCTATAGTGGCGCCCTTGGTGGCACTCACTAAGAAAGGGGCGGATGTTGCTCACTGGTCTTGTGAGGCTAAAGCGGCTTTTGCCCGTCTCAAAAGGGCATTTGTTTCGGCCAAGGTGCTGCGACACCCAGATCCAGAGCGTCCTTTTGTGGTGGAGGTGGATGCCTCTGAGATGGGTATTGGGGCAGTGCTTTCTCAGATGGGAGTGTCTGATAATCGCCTTCATCCCTGTGCTTACTTTTCCCGTAAATTTTCGCCTGCCGAGATGAATTATGACGTGGGTAACCGGGAATTGTTGGCTATTAAGGATGCACTCGAGGAGTGGAGACACTGGCTTGAGGGGGCTAAGTTTGTGGTCTCAATTCTCACTGACCATAAGAATCTGGCATATTTAGAGTCAGCGAAGCGTCTCAATGCCAATGCCGATGGGCTTTGTTTTTTGCTCGCTTTAATTTTTTGATAACATATCGCCCTGGGTCAAAAAACATCAAGGCTGATGCGCTCTCGCGGAGTTTTGCTCCAATCCAGGAGACCACCGAGGAGCCGTTGCCCATTGTTTCCCCATCATGTATTAAAGTGGGCATTACCCAGGACCTCTTATCATTCGTCCTTAGAGCACAGGAGCAGGCTCCTCCAGACCTTCCGGTAGGTCTTTTGTTTGTGCCTCCTAGGTTAAGACAGCGAGTGTTCCTGGAATTCCATGCCAAGAAGTCGGCAGGTCACCCGGGTATTGCCAGAACTCGGGAGTTGCTATCTAGGGCGGTGTGGTGGCCCTCGGTGGCTAAGGATGTGGATCAGTGGGTTCGGGCATGTGACATCTGTGCCCGAAATAAGACTCCTAGAGGGGTTCCTGTTGGCCCATTACATCCACTCTCTATCCCATCTAAGCCATGGACCCACATTTCAATGGATTTTGTGGTGGACTTGCCCAAATCCTCGGGGATGACAGCCATCTGGGTTGTCGTTGACAGGTTTTCGAAGATGGCGCACTTCGTTCCACTGGTTGGGCTGCCATCAGCCAGACGCCTGTCTGAATTATTTATGCTGCATGTTGTGCGTCTCCACGGGTTGCCACTTGATGTGGTCTCTGACCGCGGATCCCAGTTTGTGGCCAAATTCTGGAGGGCATTTTGTTCCGATCTCCAGATTTCTGTCAGCTTGTCGTCAGGCTACCATCCGCAGTCTAATGGGCAGACTGAAAGGGTGAACCAGTCCTTGGAGCAGTTCCTCAGGTGTTATGTCTCCAAGTGTCAGACTGACTGGGTTGCTCATCTGTCCATGGCGGAGTTTGCCTATAACAACGCGGCTCACTCTGCTACAGGGATCTCTCCCTTCCTTTGTGTGTATGGGCATCATCCTAAGGCCAATTCTTTTGACCCCCTGGACTCCACGCCTGGTGGTTCCTCTGTGGTTTCGGTCCTTAGAGGTATTTGGCGGAAAGTGAAGAAAGCCCTTGTGTCTGTGTCATTAGTGACCAAAAGGGTTTTTGATAAGCGGAAAAGACCCTGCAGCTTCAAATTAGGAGACTTCGTCTGGTTGTCTACCAAGAATTTGAAGTTGAGACAGCCATCTCATAAGTTAGGGCCCCGGTTCATCGGCCCTTATAAGATCACCAGGGTTATCAATCCGGTGGCATTTCAGTTAGATCTGCCCCGTTCTTTGGGTATCAATAAAACATTTAATTGTTCCCTTTTAAAACGGGCGATTAGTAATCCTTCTTCCAGTGGAAGACCTTCCCCTCTTCTGATACGTGGCCAGAGGGAGTTTGTTGTTGAAAGGATTCTTGACTCCAAGGTGGTTCGGGGTCGGCTGTCATTTTTGGTGCACTGGAAGGGGTATGGCCCGGAGGAGCGGTCGTGGGTGCGCAGTTGTGATCTTCATGCCCCCAGACTGATACGCTCTTTCTTCTCGCAGTTCCCAGATAAACCCGGTGGTAGGGGTTCTTTGACCCCTCGTCAGAGGGGGGGTACTGTTAGGGTCTCCTGCCCTGTGCTGCCACGTCGTCATGGCAACCGGGAGACAAGTGCTAGTGGAGTAATCTGAGCGCAGCTGATACTACGGTTCGGGTCTTTTGCTGTGCAGTGGTTATAGGCTCTGTGCACGGCAGGGGATCCGGTGCTGGTTTTTGTGCTCACAGTCTGTGAGGTCTGAGTGGGGCGTGGACAGCACCTGCTTTATAAGGCCTCTTTTCAGGGTAAGCAGATGCTGCTGAATCTTTGTTGGTTAGTCAGTTCATGAAAGTTAGCCAGTACTGTGTAGCTTTGTATTTGTTTGTTGCTTACTGCAAATAGGCCTGGGGATTTGGTATTACACTCTGCCAATCCAGACCTAGCAGTAAGACTGGAGTCAGTCGTTTAGCTTGCTGGGGTTCTGTTACTACTCTGTGAACTTAGCAAGTTTGCGGCTGTATTCTAAGACTTGCCTGTCTAATCCTGTCTCACTGTGCTAGGTGTCAGGGGTCAGTTTAGTGGCAGTAAGCTAAAACCTGTGCACTGCAAGTGAGAAATAGGATTGTGGAGACTCTCCTTGTGTCTATCATTCCATCTCTGACCAAGGAGTTTACTGCCACACCCGTTGGTAACCCTTTAGGGTTTTGCTGTTGCCCTTAGCAACAGCATTTCGGGTTCTCTATGTATTAAAACACAACATCTTGCTTTTTCCATCTGTGCAGTTCTAATACAAGGGAGATACCCAGTTCCTTAGCCTCTGGGCTTCTCTGTTCACTTTGTGTGTATTTTGTTACCCTATTACCTTCTGTGTACGTTATGTCATATTCCCCAGTTTGTCTGTGAGTCCATTTGTTTTGCATAACAGTTCAAACACCAGTACATTCCTGCAGACACTGGAGTGCATAACAGTTCTGACACCAGTACTTTCCTGCAGGCACTGGTGTGCATAACACACCTACCCGTGTTTTTTTTTTCTTTCTTCTTGATACATACTACTATAGTAGCTTACTGTAGCAGTCTGCGGTGCTGCTGAGCTGACAGTGTCCAGCAGGTCCGTCATCAGTCATTACATAATAAATATATATACCTGTCCGGCTGCATTACTAGTGATATTATATATATATATATATTAATTTCATCTCATTATCATCCAGTCTATATTAGCAGCAGACACAGTACGGTAGTCCACGGCTGTAGCTACCTCTGTGTCGGCAGTCGCTGGTCCATCCATAATTGTATACCACCTACCCGTGGTTTTTTTTTTTCTCTTTCTTCTTGATACATACTACTATAGTAGCTTACTGTAGCAGTCTGCGGTGCTGCTGAGCTGACAGTGTCCAGCAGGTCCGTCATCAGTCATTACATAATAAATATATATACCTGTCCGGCTGCAGTACTAGTGATATTATATATATATATATATATATATTAATTTCATCTCATTATCATCCAGTCTATATTAGCAGCAGACACAGTACGGTAGTCCACGGCTGTAGCTACCTCTGTGTCGGCAGTCGCTGGTCCATCCATAATTGTATACCACCTACCCGTGGTTTTTTTTTTTCTCTTTATTCTTGATACATACTACTATAGTAGCTTACTGTAGCAGTCTGCGGTGCTGCTGAGCTGACAGTGTCCAGCAGGTCCGTCATCAGTCATTACATAATAAATATATATACCTGTCCGGCTGCAGTACTAGTGATATTATATATATATATATATATATTAATTTCATCTCATTATCATCCAGTCTATATTAGCAGCAGACACAGTACGGTAGTCCACGGCTGTAGCTACCTCTGTGTCGGCAGTCGCTGGTCCATCCATAATTTTATACCACCTACCCGTGTTTTTTTTTTCTCTTTCTTCTTGATACATACTACTATAGTAGCTTACTGTAGCAGTCTGCGGTGCTGCTGAGCTGACAGTGTCCAGCAGGTCCGTCATCAGTCATTACATAATAAATATATATACCTGTCCGGCTGCAGTACTAGTGATATTATATATATATATATATATTAATTTCATCTCATTATCATCCAGTCTATATTAGCAGCAGACACAGTACGTTAGTCCACGGCTGTAGCTACCTCTGTGTCGGCAGTCGCTGGTCCATCCATAATTGTATACCACCTACCCGTGGTTTTTTTCTTTCTCTTTCTTCTTGATACATACTACTATAGTAGCTTACTGTAGCAGTCTGTGCTGCTGCTGAGCTGACAGTGTCCAGCAGGTCCGTCATCAGTCATTACATAATAAATATATATACCTGTCCGGCTGCAGTACTAGTGATATTATATATATATATATATATATATATATATATATTAATTTCATCTCATTATCATCCAGTCTATATTAGCAGCAGACACAGTACGGTAGTCCACGGCTGTAGCTACCTCTGTGTCGGCAGTCGCTGGTCCATCCATAATTGTATACCACCTACCCGTGGTTTTTTTTTTCTCTTTCTTCTTGATACATACTATTATAGTAGCTTACTGTAGCAGTCTGCAGTGCTGCTGAGCTGACAGTGTCCAGCAGGTCCGTCATCAGTCATTACATAATAAATATATATACCTGTCCGGCTGCAGTACTAGTGATATTATATATATATATATATATATATATTAATTTCATCTCATTATCATCCAGTCTATATTAGCAGCAGACACAGTACGGTAGTCCACGGCTGTAGCTACCTCTGTGTCGGCAGTCGCTGGTCCATCCATAATTGTATACCACCTACCCGTGGTTTTTTTCCCTCTCTTTCTTCTTGATACATACTACTATAGTAGCTTACTGTAGCAGTCTGCGGTGCTGCTGAGCTGACAGTGTCCAGCAGGTCCGTCATCAGTCATTACATAATAAATATATATACCTGTCCGGCTGCAGTACTAGTGATATTATATATATATATATATATATATATTAATTTCATCTCATTATCGTCCAGTCTATATTAGCAGCAGACACAGTACGGTAGTCCACGGCTGTAGCTACCTCTGTGTCGGCAGTCGCTGGTCCATCCATAATTGTATACCACCTACCCGTGTTTTTTTTTCCCTCTTTCTTCTTGATACATACTACTATAGTAGCTTACTGTAGCAGTCTGCGGTGCTGCTGAGCTGACAGTGTCCAGCAGGTCCGTCATCAGTCATTACATAATAAATATATATACCTGTTCGGCTGCAGTACTAGTGATATTATATATATATATATATATTAATTTCATCTCATTATCATCCAGTCTATATTAGCAGCAGACACAGTACGGTAGTCCACGGCTGTAGCTACCTCTGTGTCGGCAGTCGCTGGTCCATCCATAAGTATACTAGTATCCATCCATCTCCATTGTTTACCTGAGGTGCCTTTTAGTTGTGCCTATTAAAATATGGAGAACAAAAATGTTGAGGTTCCAAAATTAGGGAAAGATCAAGATCCACTTCCACCTCGTGCTGAAGCTGCTGCCACTAGTCATGGCCGAGACGATGAAATGCCAGCAACGTCGTCTGCCAAGGCCGATGCCCAATGTCATAGTACAGAGCATGTAAAATCCAAAACACCAAATATCAGTAAAAAAAGGACTCCAAAATCTAAAATAAAATTGTCGGAGGAGAAGCGTAAACTTGCCAATATGCCATTTACCACACGGAGTGGCAAGGAACGGCTGAGGCCCTGGCCTATGTTCATGGCTAGTGGTTCAGCTTCACATGAGGATGGAAGCACTCAGCCTCTCGCTAGAAAAATGAAAAGACTCAAGCTGGCAAAAGCACCGCAAAGAACTGTGCGTTCTTCCAA
This sequence comes from Pseudophryne corroboree, assembly GCF_028390025.1. Classification (NCBI taxonomy): domain Eukaryota; kingdom Metazoa; phylum Chordata; class Amphibia; order Anura; family Myobatrachidae; genus Pseudophryne; species Pseudophryne corroboree. Next base: position 109,623,158 of record NC_086451.1, on the reverse strand, counting down.
ATCCCAAATCCACAAGGAGAGTCCAACTGTGTCGGTTGCGATGCCTGACCTTCCCAACACTGGACGTGAAGAGCATGTGCCTTCCACCATTTGCACGCCCCCTGCAAGTGCTGGAAGGAGCACCCGCAGTCCAGTTCTTGATAGTCAGATTGAAGATGTCAGTGTTGAAGTACACCAGGATGAGGAGGATATGGGTGTTGCTCGCGCTGGGGAGGAAATTGACAAGGAGGATTCTGATGGTGAGGTGGTTTGTTTAAGTCAGGCACCCGGGGAGACACCTGTTGTCCGTGGGAGGAATAGGGCCGTTGACATGCCTGGTGAAAATACCAAAAAAAATCAGCTCTTCGGTGTGGAAGTATTTCAACAGAAATGCGGACAACATTTGTCAAGCCGTGTGTTGCCTTTGTCAAGCTGTAATAAGTAGGGGTAAGGACGTTAACCACCTCGGAACATCCTCCCTTATACGTCACCTGCAGCGCATTCATAATAAGTCAGTGACAAGTTCAAAAACTTTGGGCGACAGCGGAAGCAGTCCACTGACCAGTAAATCCCTTCCTCTTGTAACCAAGCTCACGCAAACCACCCCACCGACCCCTCAGTGTCAATTTCCTCCTTCCCCAGGAATGCCAATAGTCCTGCAGGCCATGTCACTGGCAATTCTGACGAGTCCTCTCCTGCCTGGGATTCCTCCGATGCATCCTTGCGTGTAACGCCTACTGCTGCTGGCGCTGCTGTTGTTGCTGCTGGGAGTCGATGGTCATCCCAGAGGGGAAGTCGTAAGCCCACTTTTACTACTTCCACCAAGCAATTGACTGTCCAACAGTCCTTTGCGAGGAAGATGAAATATCACAGCAGTCATCCTGTTGCAAAGCGGATAACTGAGGCCTTGACAACTATGTTGGTGTTAGACGTGCGTCCGGTATCCGCCGTTAGTTCACAGGGAACTAGACAATTTCTTGAGGTAGTGTGCCCCCGTTACCAAATACCATCTAGGTTCCACTTCTCTAGGCAGGCGATACCGAGAATGTACACGGACGTCAGAAAAAGACTCACCAGTGTCCTAAAAAATGCAGTTGTACCCAATGTCCACTTAACCACGGACATGTGGACAAGTGGAGCAGGGCAGGGTCAGGACTATATGACTGTGACAGCCCACTGGGTAGATGTATGGACTCCCGCCGCAAGAACAGCAGCGGCGGCACCAGTAGCAGCATCTCGCAAACGCCAACTCTGTCCTAGGCAGGCTACGCTTTGTATCACCGGTTTCCAGAATACGCACACAGCTGAAAACCTCTTACGGCAACTGAGGAAGATCATCGCGGAATGGCTTACCCTAATTGGACTCTCCTGTGGATTTGTGGCATCGGACAACGCCAGCAATATTGTGTGTGCATTAAATATGGGCAAATTCCAGCACGTCCCATGTTTTGCACATACCTTGAATTTGGTGGTGCAGAATTTTTTAAAAAACGACAGGGGCGTGCAAGAGATGCTGTCGGTGGCCAGAAGAATTGCGGGACACTTTCGGCGTACAGGCACCACGTACAGAAGACTGGAGCACCACCAAAAACGCCTGAACCTGCCCTGCCATCATCTGAAGCAAGAAGTGGTAACGAGGTGGAATTCAACCCTATATATGCTTCAGAGGTTGGAGGAGCAGCAAAAGGCCATTCAAGCCTATACAATTGAGCACGATATAGGAGGTGGAATGTACCTGTCTCAAGCGCAGTGGAGAATGATTTCAACGTTGTGCAAGGTTCTGCAACCTTTTGAACTTGCCACACGTGAAGTCAGTTCAGACACTGCCAGCCTGAGTCAGGTCATTCCCCTCATCAGGCTTTTGCAGAAGAAGCTGGAGGCATTGAAGGAGGAGCTAAAAGGGAGCGATTCCGCTAGGCATGTGGGACTTGTGGATGGAGCCCTTAATTCGCTTAACAAGGATTCACGGGTGGTCAATCTGTTGAAATCAGAGCACTACATTTTGGCCACCGTGCTCGATCCTAGATTTAAAACCTACCTTGGATCTCTCTTTCCGGCAGACACAAGTCTGCTGGGGTTCAAAGACCTGCTGGTGACAAAATTGTCAAGTCAAGCGGAACGCGACCTGTCAACATCTCCTCCTTCACATTCTCCCGCAACTGGGGGTGCGAGGAAAAGGCTCAGAATTCCGAGCCCACCCGCTGGCGGTGATGCAGGGCAGTCTGGAGCGACTGCTGATGCTGACATCTGGTCCGGACTGAAGGACCTGACAACGATTACGGACATGTCGTCTACTGTCACTGCATATGATTCTCTCCCCATTGAAAGAATGGTGGAGGATTATATGAGTGACCGCATCCAAGTAGGCACGTCAGACAGTCCGTACTTATACTGGCAGGAAAAAGAGGCAATTTGGAGGCCCTTGCACAAACTGGCTTTATTCTACCTAAGTTGCCCTCCCACAAGTGTGTACTCCGAAAGAGTGTTTAGTGCCGCCGCTCACCTTGTCAGCAATCAGCGTACGAGGTTACTTCCAGAAAATGTGGAGAAGATGATGTTCATTAAAATGAATTATAATCAATTCCTCCGTGGAGACATTGACCAGCAGCAATTGCCTCCACAAAGTACACAGGGAGCTGAGATGGTGGATTCCAGTGGGGACGAATTGATAATCTGTGAGGAGCGGGATGTACACGGTGATATATCGGAGGATGATGATGAGGTGGACATCTTGCCTCTGTAGAGCCAGTTTATGCAAGGAGAGATTAATTGCTTCTTTTTCGGTGGGGGTCCAAACCAACCCGTCATTTCAGTCACAGTCGTGTGGCAGACCCTGTCACTGAAATGATGGGTTGGTTAAAGTGTGCATGTCCTGTTTATACAACATAAGGGTGGGTGGGAGGGCCCAAGGACAATTCCATCTTGCACCTCTTTTTTCTTTCATTTTTATTTGCGTCATGTGCTGTTTGGGGAGGGTTTTTTGGAAGGGCCATCCTGCGTGACACTGCAGTGCCACTCCTAGATGGGCCAGGTGTTTGTGTTGGCCACTAGGGTCGCTTATCTTACTCACACAGCTACCTCATTGCGCCTCTTTTTTTCTTCTTTGCGTCATGTGCTGTTTGGGGAGTGTTTTTTGGAAGGGCCATCCTGCGTGACACTGCAGTGCCACTCCTAGATGGGCCAGGTGTTTGTGTCGGCCACTAGGGTCACTTATCTTACTCACACAGCTACCTCATTGCGCCTCTTTTTTTCTTCTTTGCGTCATGTGCTGCTTGGGGAGTGTTTTTTTGGAAGGGCCATCCTGCGTGACACTGCAGTGCCACTCCTAGATGGGCCAGGTGTTTGTGTCGGCCACTAGGGTCGCTTATCTTACTCACACATCTACCTCATTGCGCCTCTTTTTTTCTTCTTTGCGTCATGTGCTGTTTGGGGAGTGTTTTTTGGAAGGGCCATCCTGCGTGACACTACAGTGCCACTCCTAGATGGGCCAGGTGTTTGTGTCGGCCACTAGGGTCGCTTAGCTTACTCACACAGCTACCTCATTGCGCCTCTTTTTTTCTTCTTTGCGTCATGTGCTGTTTGGGGAGTGTTTTTTTGGAAGGGCCATCCTGCGTGACACTGCAGTGCCACTCCTAGATGGGCCAGGTGTTTGTGTCGGCCACTAGGGTCGCTTATCTTACTCACACAGCTACCTCATTGCGCCTCTTTTTTTCTTCTTTGCGTCATGTGCTGTTTGGGGAGTGTTTTTTGGAAGGGCCATCCTGCATGACACTGCAGTGCCACTCCTAGATGGGCCAGGTGTTTGTGTCGGCCACTAGGGTCGCTTAGCTTACTCACACAGCTACCTCATTGCGCCTCTTTTTTTCTTCTTTGCGTCATGTGCTGTTTGGGGAGTGTTCTTTGGAAGGGCCATCCTGCGTGACACTGCAGTGCCACTCCTAGATGGGCCAGGTGTTTGTGTCGGCCACTAGGGTCGCTTATCTTACTCACACAGCTACCTCATTGCGCCTCTTTTTTTCTTCTTTGCGTCATGTGCTGTTTGGGGAGTGTTTTTTGGAAGGGCCATCCTGCGTGACACTGCAGTGCCACTCCTAGATGGGCCAGGTGTTTGTGTCAGCCACTAGGGTCGCTTAGCTTACTCACACAGCTACCTCATTGCGCCTCTTTTTTTCTTCTTTGCGTCATGTGCTGTTTGGGGAGTGTTTTTTGGAAGGGCCATCCTGCGTGACACTGCAGTGCCACTCCTAGATGGGCCAGGTGTTTGTGTCGGCCACTAGGGTCGCTTATCTTACTCACACAGCTACCTCATTGCGCCTCTTTTTTTCTTCTTTGCGTCATGTGCTGTTTGGGGAGTGTTTTTTGGAAGGGCCATCCTGCGTGACACTGCAGTGCCACTCCTAGATGGGCCAGGTGTTTGTGTCGGCCACTAGGGTCGCTTAGCTTAGTCATCCAGCGACCTCGGTGCAAATTTTAGGACTAAAAATAATATTGTGAGGTGTGAGGTATTCAGAATAGACTGAAAATGAGTGGAAATTATGGTTTTTGAGGTTAATAATACTTTGGGATCAAAATGACCCCCAAATTCTATGATTTAAGCTGTTTTTTAGTGTTTTTTGAAAAAAACACCCGAATCCAAAACACACCCGAATCCGACAAAAAAAATTCGGTGAGGTTTTGCCAAAACGCGGTTGAACCCAAAACACGGCCGCGGAACCGAACCCAAAACCAAAACACAAAACCCGAAAAATTTCAAGTGCACATCTCTAGTGTCAGTATGACATGCAGGGGGGGCGGGGGGTGAAGCACTGGGTGCCACTGCCATGCATTCTATAGGATTGTCCATTGAAAAACACACTATCAATGGTCAATAGTGTACACCCTTCGGCTGTAAACCATCGATGGAAGATACATAGATGGATGGTCACCTCACATGCACGGACCCATGTGCAGTATCATACCTCCCCTATCGATGGCAAAACCATTGACAATTGGCCGCAACCATCGATGTTTACATACAGAAAAAGCTTCTGAGTGAAATTGGTTCTTTTTTTTTTTAAAGAAAAACACCAGGAAGCCCTACTGGAAAGTGTCTAAAGACACAGTAGCTAATAAAGAAACCCTATTAAAACAACCAGCACTATATAATCCTTTTCACAGCAACTGCTAAACCCTCAGTGTAAGGCATTATAAATAATCCTATTCCTGTATGAGTGTTAATGAGCAGGTGAGACCTACACCGCAGAACCATAGCAATGCAGTGTTGAAATCAATTTATTCTTTTTATACATAATTACGTATTTTCCCTTGTGATAACACTGCCACTGATTCATTCATTTGTAATAAAAGAGATTAAATTAGGAACTAATAATGTACAACAATGTACGTTAATTAACTTTTATTTTAGAGGCCAGTTAACGCTTTCACGGCTGTGTGGGTGGAAATAACCAGGAAGGCTTCCAAAAATGACTGTTCTGCAGTGGCAGATGTGCCTTGCAATAGCTACTTCCGCTTCTCACAATCTCATTCAGCTTTAGAAATGAAGTTGTGTGAAGTAGCGACCATTCACTTTAATTAAATTGCATTGTATTGGTGCAGTTGGTATTTTCTCTACGTACAACATGTCTAACAGACATACGTCAATTGAAACCATATATTTTACAGGCTAAGGGGTCTATTCATGAAACAGTGAAAAGCCCCGTTTTACGGTAAACTGAGCTTTTCTCCGCTTCCCTCAATTCACAAACCGGGTTTCCGTGGAGAAGCTTATTACTTCTCCTGCTGGTTCTCTGCTCTGTGCTGGAATTACATTACCATACAGTTGTATGGTAACTGGAATTCATGTAGACATGGAAAGCACTGCTTTCCGCTTCTCTCTCCTGTGTAGCTTCGCCATCTCCTGATGGCGTAGTCGGCCCCAGCGTGACGAGAGCTCCACTGTATTGTTTTTATTCACCCCTGCTGCGGCCACTCTTGTCCGTTAGCTCGGCCCATTTTTCCCAGCCTGCACCGCTCCTGGCTTCTGGTAGCAGGCAGACCAAAATTCTGTTTGGCTGGGGGCAGACAGATGTCCTATGCAGGGCACGGCGCTCTGCAAGGTAATGCGCATGCGCAAGAGACACTCCAGCGAAGCAGGTGCGGCAGCAGCAGAGAAGAGGGCATTGTGGATAGGCAGGTTAGCACTACGGTTGGTTCTATATCGGAGGGGCTGAAGGGACCTTGTGACGTATTGAGGGGAGGAGCTACGTCACCAGGGGGAGGAGCTACGGGCGAACAGGGTACCCGAAAAGTACCCTCGTGGGCTCGCTTCGCTCGCCACGCTTCGGGCACGGTGGCTCGCTCCGCTCCGCTTGGCTCACCACCTAATTACTAAAGGTAATAGTTGGTGGCGTGGATAGTAGAGGAACTATCCCGCTGGCCTAGCTCCTCCCCCTTGCGTCGTAACTCCTCCGCCTTACGGAAAAGGTTTCTTAGCCCACTTGATTCTAGCATCTACCTTAGCACTACGCGACAGAGTTCAGGCAGGGATTAATGAATTGCGGTAAAGATATGTTAAAAACCCAGACATACAAATGCGATGCTTGGTGATGAGTTAGACCAAAACATAGCATTTGTTTATGAATAGAACCCTATGTGTTTAACACAATTAGCATTTAATAGCTTATCACAAATATATTTCATCTCTTCTGTGAAACAAAAAGTTTATGTGAAAGGAACTAGGGTTAATACAGGAACATGTCTGCTGCCACCTAGTGGCCATTACAGAATTAGGAGGAAAAGAATCAACTAATGTTTGCTTCATCTGGTTTCTGAATAAACGTTGCCACATTAACGTCTTTGAAAATTTTCCTATAAACAAGTGCTAATTTTCTGAACAGAAATGAGGGGCAGATGTATTAAGCCTGGTGAAGTGATAAAGTGGAAGGTGATAAAGCACCAACCAGTCAGCTCCTAACTGCCATTTTTCAAACCCAGCCTGTGACATGGCAGTTAGGAGCTGATTGGCTGGTCCTTTATCACCTTCCTCTTTATCACTTCTCCAGGATAATAAATCGGCCCCTGTGTTACTTATAATAAAATGTTCATTGCTCTGAGAATTTTTTCAATTCATTAAATATGATTCTGGAAATAATAAGATTTTAAACCTACCGGTAAATCTTTTTCTCGTAGTCCGTAGAGGATGCTGGGGACTCCGTAAGGACCATGGGGATAGACGGGCTCCGCAGGAGACATGGACACTTTAAGAAAGACTTTAGATCTGGTGTGCACTGGCTCCTCCCTCTATGTCCCTCCTCCAGACCTCAGTTAGAGAAACTGTGCCCAGAGGAGACGGACAGTACAAGGAAAGGATTTTTGTTAATCCAAGGGCAAGATTCATACCAGCCACACCAATCACACCGTATAACTTGTGATATACTATCCAGTTAACAGTATGAAAACGACATAGCATCAGTCCAAGACCGATGAGACTATAACATAACCCTTATTTAAGCAATAACTATACACAAGTCTTGCAGAAGTAGTCCGCACTTGGGACGGGCGCCCAGCATCCTCTACGGACTATGAGAAAAAGATTTACCGGTAGGTTTAAAATCTTATTTTCTCTTACGTACTAGAGGATGCTGGGGACTCCGTAAGGACCATGGGGATTATACCAAAGCTCCCAAACGGGCGGGAGATTTAGGCAACGGCAATCCCGCCGTAAAATGCGCCTGCTGAATCGTGTTACAGATCCAGCGAGCAATAGTCTACTTTGAAGCAGGGGCACCAATCTTGTTGGTTGCATACATGACAAACAGTGCTTCTGTTTTTCTGACTGTAGCCGATCTGGCCACGTAAATTTTCAAAGCCCTGACCACATCAATGGACTCGGGATCCTCCAAGTCACGCGTAGCCACAGGCACAACAATAGTTCATATGAAAGGATGAAACCACTTTTGGCAGGAATTGAGGACGGGTCTGCAATTCCGCTCTATCCATATGGAAAACCAGATAGGGGCTTTTATGTGATAAAGCCGCTAATTCCGACACTCGCCTAGCCGAAGCCAAGGCTAATAACATGACCACCTTCCAAGTGAGATTTTTCAACTCCACCATTTTAAGTGGTTCAAACCAGTGTGACTTAATGAAAATTAACACCACGTTAAAGTCCCAAGGCGTCACCGGAGGTACAAAAGGAGGCTGAATATGCAGTACTCCCTTCACAAAAGTTTGTACTTCAGGGAGAGAGGCCAATTCCTTTTGAAAGAAAATGGATAAGGCCGAAATCTGAACCTTAATAGATGCTAATTTTAGGCCGAAATTCACTCCAGTTTGCAGGAAGTGAAGGAAACGGCCCAGATGGAATTCTTCCGTAGGAGCATTCCTGGCCTCACACGAAGAAACATATTTTCGCCATATACGGTGATAATGTTTAGATGTCATGTCCTTCCTAGCCTTTATTAGCGTAGGAATGACCTCATCCGGAATACCCTTATCCGCTAGGATCCGGCGTTCAACCGCCATGCCGTCCAACGCAACCACGGTAAGTCTTGGAATAGACATGGCCCCTGTTGCAACCGGTCCTGTCTTAGAGGAAGAGGCCACGGATCTTCTGTGAGCATTTCCTGCAGCTTCGGATACCAGGTCCTTCGTGGCCAATCTGGAACAATGAGGATTGTTCTCATTCCTCTCCCTCCTACCATTCTCAACACCTTGGGTATGAGAGGAAGAGGGGGAAATACATAGACCGACTGGAACACCCACGGTGTCACTAGGGCATCTACAGCTACTGCCTGAGGGTCTCTTGACCTTATGCAATACCTCTGTAGCTTCTTGTTGAGGCGGGACGCCATCATGTCTATCTGTGGCAGTTCCCACTGACTTGCAATCTGTGCGAAGGCTTCCTAAAGAAGTCCTCTCTTGGATGCAGGTCGTGTTTGCTGAGGAAGTCTGCTTCTCAGTTGTCCACTCCCAGAATGAACTGCTGAAAATGTGCTTACATGATTTTCCGCCCAGCGGAGAATCCTGGTGGCTTCTGCCATTTCCACTCTGCTCTTTGTGCCGCCTTGGCGGTTTACATGAGCCACTGCGGTGATGTTGTCTGACTGGTTCAGAACCGGTAGGTCGCGAAGCAATGTTTCCGCTTGCCGAAGGGCGTTGTATATGGCCCTCAGCTCCAGGATGTTGATTTGAATACAAGTTTTTTAACTTGACCCAAAGACCTTGGAAGTTTCTTCCCTGTGTGACTGCTCCCTCACCTCGGAGGCTCGCGTCCGTGGCTACCAGAATCCAGTCCTGGATGGCGAACCTGCGACCCTGCAGAAGGTGAGCACTCTGTAGCCACCATAGGAGAGACACCCTGGCCCTAGGGGACAGGGTGATTAACTGATGCATCTGTAGATGTGATCCGGACCACTTGTTCTGTAGATCCCATTGGAACGTCCTCGCATGGAACCTGCCGAAGGGAATGGCCCCGTAAGATGCCACCATCTTTCCCAGGACACGAGTGCAGTGATGCACTGACACCTGTTTTGGCTTTAATAGGTGTTTTACCAGAGTCATTAGTTCCTGGGCCTTCTCTATCGGAAGATAAACCCATTTCTGGTCCGTATTCAGAATCATACCCAAGAAGGGCAGACGAGTCATAGGAACCAACTGTGACTTCGGGATATTGAGAATCCAGCCGAGTTGCTGTGACACCTTCAGCGAAAGTGACACGCTGTTCAACAACTGCTCTTTTGATCTCGCCCTTATTAGGAGATCGTCCAAGTATGGGATAATTGTGACTCCTTGCTTGCGTAGGAGCACCATCATTTCCGCCAATTACCCTGAAATTGGTAATGACAATACTGTACCGTAATTCTCAGGTACGCCTGATGGGATGGATAAATGGGAACATGAAGGTATGCAGCCTTTATGTCTAGATACACCGTAAAATCCCCCCTCTTCCAGACTGGCGATGATCGCTCTGAGCGATTCCACTTTGAATTTGAACCTTTTCAAGTATAGGTTCAGAGATTTTAATTTTAAAATAGGTCTGACCGAACCGTCCGGTTTCGGGACTACAGCCAAGGTTGAGTAATATCCCCTTCCTTGTTGAAGGAGGGGAACCTTGAGCACCACCTGTTGGAGATACAATGTGTGAATTGTATTTAATATTATCTCCCTTTCTGGGAGGGCCGATAAGGAAAACCGGCGAGGAGGCACCTCTTCGAATTCCAGCTTGTTACCCTGAGAAACAATTTCTATTGCCCAGGGATCCATCTGTGAGTGAACTCAGATGTGGCTGAAGAGTCGAAGACGTGCTCCCACTGGGGTGGACTCCCTTAGCGGAGCCCCAGCGTCATGCGGTGGATTTAGTAGAGCCCGGGGAGGACTTCTGTTCCTGGGAACTAGCTGTGCCCTGCGCCATTACCTCTGGTAAGAAAGGACGCTTCTCGTACTTTCTTGTTTTTCTGCGACCGAAAGGACTGCATTTGATAATGTCGTGCTTTCTTAGGCTGTGAGGGAATATAAGGCAAAAGATCAGATTTACCAGCTATAGCTGTGGAGACCAGATCCGAGAGCCCTTCTCCACACAATTCCTCACCCTTGTAAGGTAAAACCTCCATATGCCTCTTTTAGTCGGCATCACCTGTCCATTGCATGTTCCACAGGACACGTCTAGCAGAAATTGACATAGCGTTGACTCTAGAACCCAGTAGACCATTGTCTCTTTGAGCATGTCTTATATACAAGACAACATCTTTTATATATCCTAGGGTCAATAACATGGCATCCTTATCTAAGGTTTCAATCTCCGCTGATAAGGTATCTGTCCCTGCCGACACAATCGTCGGTCTGAGTAGTGTACCAGAATGTGTGTAAATGGACTTCAAAGTACTTTTCTGCATGCTATCTGCAGGATCCCTGAGGGTAGCTTTATCTTGGTATGTCAGCGCTACCTTTTGGGGAAACGTGTCAACGCCTTGTCCACCCTAGGGGAGGATTCCCATCGTATCTTGGCCCTAGCAGGGAAAGGATACGCCATGAGAATTCTTTTGGGAAACTGCAGTTTCTTGTCTGGAGATTCCCGCTCTTTTTCACACGATTCATTTGGTTCATGAGAGGGGGGAAATGTTATGTCAGCTTTCTTCCCCTTAAACATGTGTACCCTCGTGTCAGGGACAGATGGGTCATCAGTGATATGCAAAACATCTTTTATTACAATAATCATATATTGAATACTTTTCTGCCAGTTTTGGCTGTAACTTTGCATCATCGTAGTCGACACTGGAGTCAGACTCCGTGTCGGTATCAGTGTCTATTATTTTGGATAGTGGGCATTTTGAGACTCTGAAGGTCCCTGCGACATAGGGACAGACATGGGTAGATTCCCTGTCTGTTCTCTAATCTTTTGTGCAATAAATTTACCTCAGCACTTAATTCCACATATCCAGTCAGGTGTCGACGTTGTCGACGGAGACACCACACACACAATTGCTTCATCTCCTCCTTAGAAGAGCCTTTTACCTTAGACATGTCGACACACACGCACCGACACACCACACATTTAGGGAATCCTCTTATATGAAGACAGTTCCCCCACAAGGCCCTTTGGAGAGACAGAGAGAGAGTATGCCAGCACACACCCAGCGCTAATACCCCAGGAAAAACACACAATGTGTTTACCCAGTAGCGCTGTAATACTATTATTTGCTGCCAATTATGTGCCCCCCCCCCCCTCTTCTCTGAAAACCCCTTCCACCGTGGATAAGCAGGGGAGAGTCCGGGGGAGCTTCCTCTCAGCTGTGCTGTGGAGAAAATGGCGCTGGTGAGTGCTGAGGGAGAAGTCCCGCCCCCTCGGCGGCGGGCTTCTGTAGGCTTAAATACAATAAAAAACTGGCGGGGGCTCTTTATATAAACAGTGCCTAGCTGTATATATATCTCTTTTGCCAGAAATGAGGTTTATATTGCTGCACAGGGCGCCCCCCCTGCGCCCTGCACCCTTACAGTGACTGCCGTGTGTGAGGTGTGTGGGAGCAATGGCGCACAGCTGCACTGCTGTGCGTTACCTCAGTGAAGATCATGAAGTCTTCTGCCGCCTCTAAAGTCTTCTTTTCTTCTCATACTCACCCGGCTTCTATCTTCCGGCTCTGTGAGGAGGACGGCGGCGCGGCTCTGGGACGAACTCCAGGGTGAGACCTGTGTTCTGACTCCCTCTGGAGCTAATGGTGTCCAGTAGCCTAAAAAGCAGAGCCTTGAAACTCACAGAAGTAGGTCTGCTTCTCTCCCCTCAGTCCCTCGATGCAGGGAGTCTGTTGCCAGCAGGCTCCCTGAAAATAAAAAACCTAACAAATATACTTTCTGTCAGAAAGCTCAGGAGAGCTCCCTGAAGTGCACCCATCTCCTCTGGGCACAGTATCAAACTGATGGCTGGAGGAAGGGCATAGAGCAGAATTGCTAACGAAAGCTTCGCTAATTTTCTCGTAACGATTACCCCGCAGTTTCTGAGTAGCTCCAGACTTACTCTACCATTGCGACCAGCTCAGTCCTTTTCGTTCCTGGTTTGACGTCACAAACACACCCAGCGTTCGCCCAGACACTCCTGCATTTTCAACTAGCACGCCAGCGCTTTTCCGCACACTCCCATAAAACGTTTCCACCCAGAAACACCCACTTCCTGTCAATCACACTACGAACTGTCACGTCTAGCAAAGTTTGGGGATCCGGCAGTTGAGACTTGCCCCAGGAGGTAGCAGGCTGGGGAAGAACAAAATGAGGGGGTTGGATATAGTTCCTTTGCATGGGATACGGAGCAATGAAGGATGTAGGCGGAGTTTGAGAGTCAATGGAAAGTATTTATTATGTACAGAGCAGAGGTAGAAAACTGAGGTTGATGAACGGTGACTTGAGAACGTGGTCATAGACAAAGAACTGTGGAACTGTGGGTGAGAGTAAAACGAGGCTGAAGACAAGAACCGTGGACTGCGACTTATGAGATGAAACTGCGGTAGAGGAGCTGAGAACTGTGGACGGTAGTTTGGGTCGTGACTGGAGACTGAGAACTGTAGACTGTGGCTTGAAAGATGAAGCTGGAGATAACGAGCTGAGGACTGTGAATGGTGGTTCGAGGACTTGGCTGGAAGCAAGGATCTGCGGACTGTGGCTTGGAGGACGAGGCAAGAGACCCGGGGTCGTCCGTGCCCAAAGGGTCTTACTGAACTGGGTTTTCCAAGAGCGTCTCCACGGGCAGCAGCAGGCTAGGAACGGGAAAACTGCAGCAGCAGCTGAGAACTGGCAAAGCAGGGTTAGAAGTACCAGAATACAGCAGGAATCCTGGGAGCACAGGCTAAAGCACCTACAACAGGGTTGTAACTTGAAGCACTGGCATCCCTGTCCTAAACCAGCCCCCTTTTATAGGAAGAAGTCTCCCTGGATTGGCTGGAAAACTAGGAACAGGAATGATGTCAGAAACTTGGTCTCCAACATGGCGGCGCCCAGTAATGCAGACCTTTTCTGACAACATGCTGCTCACTGCCCCTAGTCTCCTAGGCAACGGCTTAGCAAGAGCGAGCTGCTGCAGCGGCGTCCCGCCGCCACGAGCGGACCCCCTCAACGCCATTACCGCTGCCTGTACTCTTGAACCCAGCGCCGTAGCCCTTCACCGTCGCTGCCCGGCCGCCCGTGAAGCCCGCCCCGCGGCCCCAGCGTTCCGGTAAGCCCCCGGATGCTGACAGTACCCCCCGTTTGCGGGTGGACTCCGGATACCTATAAGGTTTAGCTGGAAATTTGGCATGAAATGTCCGAAGAAGTCTTGGGGCATGGACGTCCTCTGCCTATACCCAGGACCTTTCCTCAGGTCCATATCCCTTCCAATCAACTAGGTACTGGAGGCGACCATATCGTTTGCGGGAGTCGAGGATCTTATGAATCTCAAATTCGTCTCCTTGTGTTGACTGGATCTTGGGTGATTTAGGTAGAGCAGCTCTGAATCGATTGAGTACCAACGGTTTTAAGAGAGAAATATGAAAAGCGTTAGGGATTCTTAAATGTGGAGGTAACTTCACCTTGTAAGCCACAGGATTCAAAACTCTTTCGATTGGGTAGGGCCCAATAAACCTGGGAGCAAACTTCTTAGTAGGAACCTTTAATCTTAGGTTACGTGTGGAAACCCAAACCCGATCTCCCACTTTAAGGCTTGGTACCGCTTTTCGCTTTAGATCTGCGTAGGTCTTATACTTCTTGGATGTCTTGAGCAAGGCCTTGTGAATTTGTTTCCAGGTTTCAGTAAATTGTCTAAGTGTTGACTCTGCGGCAGGAACCTCGAGTGTAGGCAGAAGTTGGAAGTCAGGAACTTTCGGATGATAACCATAATTAATGAAAAATGGAGAAGATTTTGTGGCAGAGTGATAAAGATTGTTATGGGCAAATTCTGCAAATGGGAGGAAGTCCAGCCAGTCGTCCTGAGAGGAGGACATGAATAAACGCAGAAATGTCTCCAGGTCCTGGTCCACTCTTTCTGTTTGACCATCCGTTTGAGGATGATATCCTGAGGAGAAATTCAATTTCACGCCAAGAGCAGAACATAGGGATCTCCAAAACTTGGCCACAAACTGGGGACCTCTATCAGATACGATTTCTTGCGGTAATCCATGGAGACGAAAAATCTCTGCTATGAATAATTTTGCCAGCTGGGATGCTGATGGAAGACTGGCCAGGGGAACAAAGTGTGCCATTTTAGAAAATCGATCAACTATGACCCATACGGTGTTCCGTCCACCAGACACAGGCAAATCAGTAATAAAGTCCATAGAAATATGTGTCCATGGTCTTTGCGGCACAGGTAGCGGATGAAGTAACCCGGCTGGAGGACCTTTAGGACTTTTATGCTGAGCACACTTTGGACAGGCAGCCACGAATTCCTGTACATCAGTCCTGAGATGAGGCCACCAGTAGGAGCGCTGAATGAATTTGAGCGTTTTACGACCACCCGCATGGCCCATGAAGGAGGAGGAGTGAGCCCATGTAAGCAGTCTCTTGCGAAGATTTGGAGCAACGAAGATCTTTCCTGGAGGAGGAAGAGGAGAGGTATTGGTTGCTGAAAAAGAGGTGGAGTCTAAGATGTATTGTTCTTTTGAACGGTCAGAGGGTTCTTCAGAACTCAAGGAACGAGATAATGCATCTGCCTTTTTGTTGAGGGACCCTGGGCGGTAACTAAGTTTAAAGTTGAAACGGGTAAAGAAGAGTGCCCATCTTGCTTGACGTGGATTCAGACATCGGGCTGACTGTAGATACAAGAGGTTCTTATGATCCGTGGTTACCGAGATTGGATGCTGAGCTCCCTCCAACAAATACCTCCACTCCTCAAAGGCTAACTTAATTGCTAGTAATTCTTGCTCCCCAATAGCGTAATTCTGCTCAGCGGGGGAGAATCTTCGCGAGAAGAACGCACAAGGATGGACTTTCTTGTCCTCGAAGAGCTGAGATAAAACTGCTCTCACTCCTACCGTGGAGGCATCGACTTCCACCAGGAACGGACGACTGAGATCAGGTTGTCGAAGAACAGGAGCGGCCATGAAGGCCTTCTTTAACGATGAAAAGGCTTCTAAAGCCTCTGGAGACCATTTGGCTGGATCGGCTCCTTTCCTGGTTAATGCTGTTATGGGGGCTATGACAGAGGAATAATTCTGAATGAATCTTCGGTAGAAGTTAGCGAACCCCAGGAAACGTTGAACTCCCTTAAGGGAAGCTGGAAGCGACCAATCCTGAATCGCTTGGACTTTAGTGGGATCCATCTGCAATTTCTGCCCTGAAAGGATGTAACCGAGGAATGGAATCGTGGGTACTTCGAAGGTGCACTTCTCGAGCTTACAAAATAGTTGATTCCTCCGTAAATGAGTTAGAACTTCTTTGACTTGTTCTCGATGGGTCTTCAGATCCCTAGAAAAAATGAGGATGTCATCCAAGTAAACCACCAAGCAGTCATAGAGGAGATCTCTGAAGATTTCATTAACGAATTCTTGAAAGACGGCTGGGGCGTTACATAGGCCGAAAGGCATTACCAGATATTTGTAGTGGCCGTCGCGGGTATTAAAAGCCGTCTTCCATTCGTCACCTGGGTGAATACGTATAAGGTTGTAGGCTCCCCGTAAGTCCAGCTTAGTGAATACAGTAGCTCCTTTAACACGGTCGAACAGTTCTGGAATTAGAGGTAATGGATATCTGTTCTTAATTGTAATGTCATTGAGACCTCTATAGTCAATACAGGGCCGCAGACCCCCATCCTTCTTTTTGACAAAGAAAAACCCCGCCCCAGCCGGAGAGGTGGATGACCTAATGAACCCTTTTTCCAAGTTCTCCCGGATATACTCCGACATGGCCTGAGTCTCAGGGAGTGAGAGCGGGTAGATTCGACCTCGGGGAGGAGTCTTGCCGGGTACCAAATCAATGGGACAATCCCAAGTGCGATGCGGAGGCAAGGCGTACGCCACATGCTTACTAAAAACAGCTTGGAAGGCCTGGTATTCTGCAGGGAGGCTGGAAGGACTAGAAGAGCAGAGAGGTCTTACAGAGGGCAAACAGTTCTGGAAACAGTTTTGTCCCCAGGAAAGAACATCCATGGTTTGCCAATCTATGTGGGGATTGTGTCTACTTAACCATGGAAATCCTAGGATCAGTTCGTGAGAGGCTTTGGGAATTACTAGGAAAGAGATGTTTTCCAAATGAAGAGCTCCAACCTTCATCTTAAGAGGAATTGTACGAAGAGTGATAATTCCCTCAGGAATATGACTTCCATCCACAGCAGTAATTGAGATGGTACGATCCAAACGGACCGTTTGTATCCCAGATCGTTTGACCAGAGCTGATGTAATAAAACTTTCGGCGACTCCGGAGTCGAGTAGTGCAGGGATGAGAAGAGAGGAAGAAGGAAGCCTCCAGGTGGGTTAACAAGACTGACTCTTTCTTGGCAAGTAATTCTGAGAATTCTCCTAGCTTGACCTCTCCGGCACAAGCTAGGAGCGGGCGTTTCCCGGACGTTGGCTACAAGATTTAACAAAATGATCAGATGCACCACAGTACAGGCATACGTTCCCTTGTCGCCGTCTCTGATGTTCCTCGTTGGAAAGACGGGAACGATTGATCTGCATGGGTTCCTCAGTAGTTGGAGTTGATGGTGTTGGTGGAGGAACGACTTGAGGCCTGGGACGATCTGACCGTGATTTCTCCATACAGCGTTCTCTGTATCTTAAGTCTAATTTATTGCATAGGGAAATTAACTTATCCAATTTATCAGGTACGTCCTGAGTCGCGAGGTCATCTTTGATCTTCTCGGAGAGACCGCTCCAGAAAGCTGCGATGAGAGCCTCCTCATTCCAGTTCAGTTCAGAGGAGAGAGTACGAAACTGGATCACGTACTGACCTACCTACGCGTGCCCTGACGCAGGCGCAGGATCTCCAATGAGGCAGCAGAAGTCCTGCCCGGTTCGTCGAAGATTCTTCGAAAGGCGGCTACAAACTCCGAGTAGTTAGACAGGATTGGATCCGACCTGACTCCCACAATGGTGACGCCCATTCCAACACTTGCCCAGTAAGTAAAGAAATGATATAGGCTACCTTGGTTCGTGCTGATGGGAAACTGGCCGACTGTAATTCGAACTGGATTTCACACTGGTTAAGAAACCCACGGCATTGCTTTGGATTCCCATCGAATTTACTGGGAGATGGCAAATGCAACCGTGGAAGTGGGCCTGGCACAGGAGGAAGCGGAACCGGAGGTGCTAATGTGGGAGCAGCTGTAGGAACTTGAGGAGCCGTCATGGCAACACAGAGAGAATCGAGAAGTTTGGACATACTCTGCATGAACTGCACAATTTGAGATTGTGTGGCCTCCTGCTTACTTAAGCGAGACCAGATATCTGCGGTTGAATCTCCTCCTGAGGCCTGATCACCCGTCGAATCCATTGATGCCAGTGCTTACTGTCACGTCTAGCAAAGTTTGGGGATCCGGCAGTTGAGACTTGCCCCAGGAGGTAGCAGGCTGGGGATGAACAAAATGAGGGGGTTGGATATAGTTCCTTTGCATGGGATACGGAGCAATGAAGGATGTAGGCGGAGTTTGAGAGTCAATGGAAAGTATTTATTATGTACAGAGCAGAGGTAGAAAACTGAGGTTGATGAACGGTGACTTGAGAACGTGGTCGTAGACAAAGAACTGTGGAACTGTGGGTGAGAGTAAAACGAGGTTGAAGACAAGAACCGTGGACTGCGACTTATGAGATGAAACTGCGGTAGAGGAGCTGAGAACTGTGGACGGTAGTTTGGGTCGTGACTGGAGACTGAGAACTGTAGACTGTGGCTTGAAAGATGAAGCTGGAGATAACGAGCTGAGGACTGTGAATGGTGGTTCGAGGACTTGGCTGGAAGCAAGGATCTGCGGACTGTGGCTTGGAGGACGGGGCAAGAGACCCGGGGTCGTCCGTGCCCAAAGGGTCTTACTGAACCGGGTTTTCCAAGAGCGTCTCCACGGGCAGCAGCAGGCTAGGAACGGGAAAACTACAGCAGCAACTGAGAACTGGCAAAGCAGGGTTAGAAGTACCAGAATACAGCAGGAATCCTGGGAGCACAGGCTAAAGCACCTACAACAGGGTTGTAACTTGAAGCACTGGCATCCCTGTCCTAAACCAGCCCCCTTTTATAGGAAGAAGTCTCCCTGGATTGGCTGGAAAACTAGGAACAGGAATTATGTCAGAAACTTGGTCTCCAACATGGCGGCGCCCAGTAATGCAGACCTTTTCTGACAACATGCTGCTCACTGCCCCTGGTCTCCTAGGCAACGGCTTAGCAAGAGCGAGCTGCTGCAGCGGCGTCCCGCCGCCACGAGCGGACCCCCTCAACGCCATTACCGCTGCCTGTACCCTTGAACCCAGCGCCGCAGCCCTCCACCACCGCTGCCCGGCCGCCCGTGAAGCCCGCCCCGCGGCCCCAGCGTTCCGGTAAGACCCCGGACGCTGACACGAACAGCACAGCGATGGAAAAGCTTTGTTATGCCGTGAGTAAAATACCTAACTTTTGTGTATAATAACTAAGCGCATGCGCTCTGCGTACCTTGCGCATGCGCAGTAAGCGACTAATCGCAGTATAGCGAAAATCGGCAACGAGCGAACAACTCGGAATGACCCCCATGGTTAACTACATCATTGTTTAAAAGAAATTTTTGTTTATGTCGCATTAGTAGATTATGTTGCGTGTTCCACTCTGGAACACTTGCAAATAAAGGACATTTTGGAAAAGCGATTGTCCTGCATGCAAGTTACAGACAGATGCACATAAAGACAAAAGGCCTTTTAGTTGCCTGAACATGTATGTCATATAACAAAGTCTAATGGGGTTTTAAGCAAAGAAAGTTTGGGAGCCAAGAAGCTTGGGGCCAGTCACTGATGCAGACGCATCATTTGGATCTGGCAGTTACTGGATTGTGTAAATCATTCCGGAATTGTGTCAATCACAAACACCATTAGTACAGTGAAATATTAGATATTGTTTTGGGGATGGAGCAGTTTCTGTTGGGTGAACATAATGTTTTCTGGTCTGTGGCTTGGGAGAAATGGATGCCTTACCAATTATAACTCAGTAACCATGGATTCTCTTGTTGTATAAATGATTAAATATGATGTATTAAGATGTCATAGGTCATGTACTATAATTAACCTTAGGGAGTAAGTCACTGTTGGAGCACTATCACTAATGGTGACATCACGGTGCATTTCCTAAGCTCAGACCAGGTTATATATTTGATGTGCAGAGGATGTAACTTTACTGGCTGGTTATAGCCAAAACCAAGAAAAAAATCATTAAATTGCCTAAAGCAAGTCTCTGGGAGAGACCACAAAGGCAGGTAATGGGTGTGCATTGTACACCAGATGAAATACAGAGGTTTTCATTATTTATGATCACTCCCTTGGAGTAATAGCGTTCAGTGCCCTGTGATTTCCGTGGCTAAATTCAGGTGGGGAAACTGAATGTAGAAGTACTCACCTTGGCATTGATTTTGTGACAATGAAGGTCTCATTAGACAGAAATCATCAATGGCTCATAGACCTCTTGTCCATACCTCAGAATGTCACACTGCTTCAATGTGCAAGTTGAAAGGAATATAAATAAAAATCTCGACATTAGAAAGATAATATTGGCCTGCCTTTATAATCACAAAAGGTGTGTACTCAGTTTCTAAAGGGAGTAGCTAAATATAGAGGACTTCCCTAATTTATCAATTTAAACAGCGTGTGTCATTTTAATCTACACATTGGGCTCTGCTTTATCAATGAAAACAATAGCTGTAACTTTATTCTGTGCATGGGCCATATCAGTACATTTTCTGAATTTTGCTCTGTTAACCGTTTCATGCTCACCTATGTGCTAATGCCATTTTCCAAAGTTTGAACTCGTCACATTCCAAATAAATCTCACTGGTTTCTTTTTTTACGAAGAACCCGCACAAATTATACCTTGTTTTTTCAGAAGACTTGTATTTTCAGAAACGACCATTAGTGTTTTTGGTCATTGTAAAGAGAAACATTTATATTACTTTCAGTGCTGATTCTTGATTATTCTTTTTTCTTATTTTCTTCACAAAAAAAAATCTTATGGAATGATCCATGCACATAAAAATATAAATGAAAACATATTGAAACTTAGTGTAGTATTTTTAAACAATAAAACCTACCAAATCAGTGAAATGGAACAGGTGGTGAGCAGAGCCGGATTAACAACGGGGCGGGTGGAGCTGCAGCTCCAGGCCACCCCATGAAAATAGGCCCACAGACTTCACTGCTGTGTTGACCAGGGCCGTCTTAACAGCAGTGTAGACCCCAGGGCACAGCAATGCACTGGGGCCCCTACCCATCCTCCAGCGGTAGGGGTGGGGGGTGCTATCAGCAGCAGCTTTGATGTCCCACTGGTGGTAGGGGATGTTCTATCTACCGCTCAGCTTGTAGGAACTGGAGCAGTAATTTCTGCTAATTACTCCTTTGCTGCACAGATGGGGCAGGAGGGAGAACACTAAACTGTAGAAGTGGGCATTGTGCTGAATGAAGGGACCCTGGTACATGACTTCCAGGGTGGTAGGGGTTGTTTAATACGTAGGGTGGGGAGTATAGTGAAGTGGGCTTAATATTCATAATTTTCTGGTGGGAGGGCAGCTTGCTTGACTGCAGATATCTCAAGTTCCTGGAAATAGATTTCTTAGCTTTGAATGGAATAAAAAAAACCCCAGAGAGTCCTACCTTTCAGGAGATACTGGGAATCAGAATTCAGGAGCCAGAGCAATTCACAGATGAAAATATAAAACTGCATACCAGGTGTGTGGAGCTGGAGAAGGGACTAGGTGCTTGAAGGCTGATATCTCTGGTTCTGGACGTAGTAGGGACAAACTGACAGTGTCCACTGAAAGGGGAGAGTCCCAAATTTTGGAGTATACATTCAGAAAAACTCTATGTCAGAAAGAACCCGAAATATCTGGCTGGAAAGAGCAATTAACTTGCTTGGATGGGGACCACTGCTTTAACATCGAATATCTCCGGTTCCCCAGGGCCTATTTTCAAAAATCTGGTACCCCTGGAAAGAGGGAGGTCTCAGCTATCAGGGCACTCCTGTCAACAAGGCCTATGATGAAAGGTACACCATTCCTACTGTGTAACACAGAGGTGGATCGCTGATGTTTTGGGGATGTGTGAGCTACAAAGGCACTGGAAACTTGGTCAAAATTGATGGCAAGATGAATGCAGCATGTTATCAGAAAATACTGGATGAAAATTTGCACTCATCAGCCCGGAAGCTGCGCATGGGACGTACTTGGACGTTCCAACATGACAATGATCCAAAACACAAGGCCAAGTCAACCTGTCATTGGCTACAGCCGAATAAAGTGAAGGTTCTGGAGTGGCCATCTCAGTCTTCTGACCTCAATATCATTGAGCCACTCTGGGGAGATCTCAAACGTGCAGTTCATGCAAGACAGCCCAAGAATTTACAGGAACTGGAGGCTTTTTGCCAAGAAGAATGGGCAGCTTTGCCATCTGAGAAAATAAAGAGCCTCATCCACAACTACCACAAAAGACTTCAAGCTGTCATTGATGTTAAAGGGGGCAATACACGGTATTAAGAACTGGGGTATGTAAACTTTTGATCAGGGTCATTTGGGTAGTTTCTGTTGTCATTATGATTTAAAAAGAGCAAACACAGTTGTTTGACAATAAATGGCTTCACCCAACCACTAACCATGAGTGAAAGAAAAGTTTGTGAGTTATCATTCATATTCTCTGACAAATGGCCAGAAAATCACAAAATATATATGTATACTGTGTATGTGTGTGCATGTTTGTATGTATGTAAATGTGTGTGTAAATGTATGTAAATGTGTGTGTGTATATGGGTTGGGATTGTTTTGCCAGCGGCTGGGATCCCGGAGGTCAGCATGTCGGGGGGTGGGGGGGTGGGTGGGGAAGGAGGCGAGGGCAACGGAGACTGCAACTTACTCACCATTTAATGATTTTTTCAGTGTGTGCAGGTCTGTGTGTAGCCCAGGACTTACTCCTACAGTGCGATTGAATCAGGCTGATCGGGGCCTAAGCTGACGTCACACACCCTCCCAGAAAACGCTTGGGAACGCCTGTGTTTTACCTGATAATCCCAGAAAATGGCAGTTACCACCCACAAACGCCCACTTCCTGCAAATTAACTTGAGTACGCCTAGCAATCAAAATTTTCGCACCATCCTGTCGCTGTTTGGCTTCACGCGTACACATTGCGATCCATACACATGCGCAGTCGATCGATAGTATAGTCAGGTTTTTATCATTATCATATGTGGGGTCTGGAGGGGATATTTATGTATTCTATGTATGTGTGTATATACACATATACATGTGCCCCGGGTGACAGATGGGGCCTCCCTGCACCGGCCGGGAGCTGCAACAGTGTGATCAATTAAGGGTGATGATGGTCAAGCATCATCGTCCTTTAGTGGCGCCATGGACCGCGGCTGTGTTTGCCTTGGCTCTGCTTCACTATAGGGCAGCTGCAGACTCAAAGAGGTTTATTTACTAAGATGGGAGTTCTATTTAAGATGGGATGTTGCGGATACCAACCAATCAGGTTCTACTTCTCATTTATCTAGCACCTTCTAGAAGATAATACCTGGAATCTGATTGGTTGCTATGGGCAACATCCCATCTCAACTCCAATGTGTCTGTGTTGGCACACTGACTGCTGTGCACACAGTAGAAAGGGAACTGGGAGGCCATGGACGGAGTAAAGTACGTAGTCAGGGCTGTACTTGGTGTGCTGTGTTTACCCAGGCATTCTTCCAGTGAGATGCCTGACCAGAGCAACTGCCAATGCCCAGTACTAACAAGCGTATGTTCTGTCAAATACTGAAGATAGATAGATAGATAGATAGATAGATAGATAGATAGATAGATAGAACTGCCATCAGCTTGCTGTCTGGTTTATCCCATTCCAAGGGCCATGGTGTGTTGCTGTTATTTACTTTGTATTTTACGGTGATCGTTGGAGTTCTCTATAATATATGACACTCATTGCAATGTTCCTTGCAATGTATGGAGGTCACTTGGATGCATGTATTATTTGAAAAACACTGATGTTTGTTGTAATATATGACAGTCACTACAAAGCTGTCTGTTTTATATGGCAGTCACTGTAATGCAGTCTGTATTATATGACAGTCACTGCAATGCTCTTTGTATTATACAGCAGTCACTGCAATGTTCTCTAATATATGACAGTCACTTTGATGCTCTCTGTATTATATGGTGTCACTGCGATGCTCACTTTTCTTTGTTATAGCTCTACTATAGAGTGTTTGAAGGTAGATGCTTGCTATGCCATATATGGAGATATCCACATTCATGGCACAGGCCCTTCTCCTATGTAGACCACACCCACCCTACACTTGCCACACCCCTATATCACTAGCCACACCTGCACAGAGCTTGACACACCCCCTGCAGCATAACACAATAGTTCCTTCATAAATTTCAGCTCCAGGCCCATATGGACATTAATCTGGCACTTGTAGTGACTGCTCCAGATCCGCCTTAGTCCCCACCCCCTCCCCCAACACTGTTGATGTGTCCTACCTGTCCGTTACAGCTGGCTGCTGTAGTATTAAGCAGAGCAGCAGCAGTGGGACATCATGCAGGGAGAGAGGAGATCAGAGGCGTTACCAGGTCTGGTGTCACCCGGTACGCACTCTACAACCCTTGATGCTCCCGAGGCCGTACAAATGGGGCGAGGCCTAAATTGGAGGGGGCATGGCCTCGTGGAAATTCCGATTACATCACATCAGGGGCAGCCCAGCATTCCCGGAGACGCTGGGCTGACCCTGGAAACTGGGCTTCCTGCAGTGTCAGCTCCTCTTCAATGACAGGAGCGGGTGCTGCAGGAGATTGTCACACTGCAGTACCCGCTCCTGTCATTGCAATAAAGCCGGAATTTTGGTGTCACCCCTTCTGACGCCACTGGAGGAGATGACTGCAGCAGCGGTAGCAGTATCCCTGGACCCTACGCAGCCCAGTGCACACTGCTGGGCTGGGGAGGGAGGTTGCTGTCAGTAAGCCGTAGCAGTCTTCTATCTCCCCCTGCATGATATCCTGCTGCCGCTGCTCTGCTATATACTGCAGCGGAAAGCGATAGTGGACAGATATGGAAGGAGCTACTGTATACTAAGCCTTGGACAGTGATACAGTGGAGAGCTAAAGTACCAACCAATCAGCTCCTAACTGCCATGTTGAAAAATTGCAGGTTTTCTCCGTCCACTTTAACACTCTCCGTGGCTTAGTGCATCTCCCTTAGTGGTCTATTCATGTAGCAGTGAAAAGCCCTGTTTTGCGTTAAACAGGGCTTTTCTCTGCCTACTGCAATTCACAGAGCGGGTTACCGTGGAGAAGTCTCTGACTTCTCCAGCGGTACCCTCGCTCTGTGCCTGAATCACAAACACCATAGCTTTGTATGGTGAGTGCGATTCATGAAGATGCGGAAAGCTCTGCTTTCCGCTTCTCCATGGAGTTTAGGTTCGCCATCTCAGGACGGCGTAACCTGAACTGTGGTGCGGAGATGGCAGGGAAGCTCAATGCTTCCCTGCTCTCTGCTCGGCACCTCGCGCTGGCTCCACCCCCGACCTCCCAGCAAACACTGCGGCCTGCCGGGAGATCAACAAGCTGCGCATGCGCAAAGGGACCCGCCGCTGGACTCCGCACATCGCAGGGAGGGACTGCTGGAGATCACCTCACCGCAGGAGCCCCAGACACCGCAGCGCATCGTCCGAAGGGTGAGTATACATTAATTGCTACTTATTACAGCTATAC
Organism: Pseudophryne corroboree; assembly: GCF_028390025.1. Taxonomy (NCBI): domain Eukaryota; kingdom Metazoa; phylum Chordata; class Amphibia; order Anura; family Myobatrachidae; genus Pseudophryne; species Pseudophryne corroboree. The sequence goes on along the minus strand of NC_086451.1, from coordinate 109,597,836 downwards.
ATCGCATCGAAGCGATGCGATGTATAGTGATAAGTAGCAATTCTGTTTTTGTTTTCTTAGTGAATAGACCCCTTAGTGTTATGAGGGGGGTGGGGCATTGCACTGATTTCCCCTCATATATGCCCCTGGAGGTGGTGCTGGCAAAAGGGGGAGGGCCAAAGGAGTGTGGATGCTTCCCCCAGAACTGACGAAGATTAATATAGGATTTGGGAGTCTTTGTAAATCTACAGTCACTGTTACAACTGTCATCAAACGAGGTACTAAATGCGAAAAAAAAGAGCCCTATAATAGTCCTTGGCCTTTGTTCCCCCCCATGAAAACTTTGTTCCTACGCCCCTGGTGCTGGGTGATATTGTGATCACCAGACAATGAGCAGGATGCATCAAAGATCATTGTGGGGTCAGTCCTCCTTAAATTCTGTTTTTGGAGGTTTGGCCCCATTTCACATATGAACCAAGCTCCAGAATTCCGGAGCTTGGACCCGGTAGGCAATGCCATATACAGATGGCGTTCCCTAATACTGTAGAAGCCTGTGGGCTTCATTTCACGTTTTGCACTGGGGAATACTTATCTGCTTTGCAGGCCCATGCTGTGAGGGGAGAACGTGCCCTGCAGAATGCCTCCAAAGCACTAAACTTGGTGGTGGGATTATCTGTTAGGGGCACCAGCTAATATCTTGCCTAGGGCACCAAAGTGGTTAGGGCTGATCGCTGGCTCTGCATATCAGCATTTGTTAATGACAGTATGTATGAATACTTTCCTGCCAGGACAACTCTTCTGATAGAAAGCTATCCTGGCGATGAGAAGATTTCTCCGGGTTTATGACATGGGAATCCTAGTGATCATGCATGACCATCAAAGCCGTCCAACAATCCTACAGTCCTGTCATATGCAGAGGCGTAACAAGGGTAGGGCGAGTGGGGCACGTGCCCTGGGCGCCTTGGCAGGCCCAGGAGGGGAGGGGGCGCTGTCGGCGGCCAGGGCATCATGCCCCACTTGCCCCCATCACGCCGAAATGTGAGGGGAGGAGAGCGCAGCGTCTCTCCCTCCCCTCACCGCTGCCAGAGCACTAGCAGCGCTTCCAGCAGCGCTGCGTGTGTCCGGTCTCCGGTGTTAGCCAATCAGAGCTTGCGGACCGGCTCCTGATTGGCTGCCGGTCCGCGAGCTCTGATTGGCTGGCGAACCGGCGCCACACAGCCACCGGAGACCGGGAACGGTGAGGGGAAGGAGAGGCGTTGCGCTGCGCTCTCCTCCCCTCACAGACACAACAGGCGGTGAGTGACCGGGGGGGGGTGCACAGTGGGGCATGTATCTGGCACAATGGGACATGTATCTGGCACAGTGGGGCACAGTGGGGCATGTATCTGGCACAGTGGGGCATGTATCTGGCATAGTGGGGCATGTATCTGGCACAGTGGGGCACAGTGGGGCATGTATCTGGCACAGTGGGGCATGTATCTGGCACAGTGGGGCATGTATCTGGCACAGTGGGGCACAGTGGGGCATGTATCTGGCACAGTGGGGCATGTATCTGGTACAGTGGGGCACAGTGGGACATGTATCTGGCACAGTGAGGCATGTATCTGGCACAGTGGGGCATGTATCTGGCACAGTGGGGCATGTATCTGGCACAGTGGGGCAATGTATCTGGCACTGTGGGGCAATGTAACTGGCACTGTGGGGCATGTATCTGGCACTGTGGGGCATGTATCTGGCACTGTGGGGCAATGTAACTGGCACTGTGGGCCATTTGCAGTGGCCACACCCCTTCTGGAGCGTGGCCACACCCCTTCTGGTGTATGGCCACGCCCATTTCTCCGTGCAAAACAAGCCCAACCCTGTAGTTACTCTTCGTGTGTGTTGGTTCTAACGACGGTGGGATGGCTTTTGACATCACACACCCACCCAGCGTTCACCCAGCCACGCCTGCGTTTTCCCCGACACGGCTGCGTTTTTCTAAGTACTCCCTAAAAACGGTCGGTTGACACCCAGAAACGCCCCCTTCATGCCAATCTTCTTGCGGCCGCCAGTGCGACTGAAAGCTTCGCTAGAAGCTGTACAAAACCACAAAGGACTGTGTACCCGTACATCGTGCATGCGCATTGCGGTGCATACTAGTGATGTGCACCGGAAATTTTTCGGGTTTTGGTTTTGGATTCGGGTCCGCGGCCGTGTTTTGGATTCGGACGCGTTTTGGCAAAACCTCCCTGAAAATTTTTTGTCGGATTCGGGTGTGTTTTGGATTCGGGTGTTTTTTTACAAAAAAACCTCAAAAACAGCTTAAATCATAGAATTTGGGGGTCATTTTGATCCCATAGTATTATTAACCTCAATAACCATAATTTCCACTCATTTTCAATCTATTCTGAACACCTCACAATATTATTTTTAGTCCTAAAATTTGCACCGAGGTCGCTGGATGGCTAAGCTAAGCGACACAAGTGGCCGACACAAACACCTGGCCCATCTAGGAGTGGCACTGCAGTGTCAGGCAGGATGGCACTTCAAAAAAATAGTCCCCAAACAGCACATGATGTAAAGAAAAAAAGAGGCGCACCAAGGTCGCTGTGTGACTAAGCTAAGCGACACAAGTGGCAGACACAAACACCTGGCCCATCTAGGAGTGCCACTACAGTGTCAGGCAGGATGGCACTTAAAAAAAATAGTCCCCAAACAGCACATGATGCAAAGAAAAAAAGAGGTGCACCAAGGTCGCTGGATGGCTAAGCTAAGCGACACAAGTGGCCGACACAAACACCTGGCCCATCTAGGAGTGGCACTGCAGTGTCAGGCAGGATGGCACTTCAAAAAAATAGTCCCCAAACAGCACATGATACAAAGAAAAAAAGAGGCGCATTAAGGTCGCTGTGTGACTAAGCTAAGCGACACAAGTGGCCGACACAAACACCTGGCCCATCTAGGAGTGGCACTGCAGTGTCAGACAGGATGGCACTTCAAAAAATTGTCCCCAAACAGCACATGATGCAAAGAAAAAAAGAGGCGCACCAAGGTCGCTGTGTGACTAAGCTAAGCGACACAAGTGGCCGACACAAACACCTGGCCCATCTAGAAGTGGCACTGTAGTGTCAGGCAGGATGGCACTTCAAAAAAATTGTCCACAAACAGCACATGATGCAAAGAAAAATGAAAAAAAAATATCCTCATCCTGGTGTACTTCAACAGTGACATCTTCAATTTGACTATCAGGAACTGGACTGCGGGTGCTCCTTCCAGCACTTGCAGGGGGCGTGCAAATGGTGGAAGGCGCAAGCTCTTCCCGTCCAGTGTTGGGAAGGTCAGGCATCGCAACCGACACAATTGGACTCTCCTTGGGGATTTGTGATTTAGAAGAACGCACAGTTCTTTGCTGTGCTTTTGCCAGCTTAAGTCTTTTCATTTTTCTAGCGAGAGGATGAGTGCTTCCATCCTCATGTGAATCTGAACCACTAGCCATGAACATAGGCCAGGGCCTCAGCCGTTCCTTGCCACTCCGTGTCGTAAATGGCATATTGGCAATTTACGCTTCTCTGGGGGAAGAGAGATGCAGATGCACACTCTTAGCACTAAGAACACTGATAATAAAAATAATTAAAATAAACCCTCACAATTAACATGGAGTATAATTGAAGTTCTTAGCACACATTTGCGCAAATATGCGGGCCCATGTACCGCGGCCAGGTGACTTCATCAGGGGTACATGGGCCCGCATATTTGCGCAAATGTGTGCCAAGAACTTCAATTATACTCCATGTTAATTGTGAGGGTTTATTTTAATTATTTTTATTATCAGTGTTCTTAGTGCTAAGAGTGTGCATCTGCATCTCTCTTCCCCCAGCATAGTATTAGAAGCCTCAGCATGATAGCACCTCTTGATATCTTTAGTAATAGGATGTGCAATCCAGGTTCCCCCCTTTTTTCCAATTTACGCTTCTCCTCAGACGCTTTCAATTTTGATTTTTGGGTCATTTTACTGAACTTTTGTTTTTTGGATTTTACATGCTCTCTACTATGACATTGGGCATCGGCCTTGGCAGACGACGTTGATGGTATTTCATCGTCTCGGCCATGACTAGTGGCAGCAGCTACAGCACGAGGTGGAAGTGGATCTTGATCTTTCCCTATTTTAACCTCCACATTTTTGTTCTCCATTTTTTAATGTGTGGAATTATATGCCAGTATCAATAGCAATGGCCCACTACTATATATACTGCGCACAACTGAAATGCACCACAGGTATGGATGGATAGTATACTTGACGACACAGAGGTAGGTAGAGCAGTGGCCTTCCGTACCGTACTGCTATATATACTGGTGGTCACTGTCAGCAAAACTCTGCACTGTACTCCTCCTATATAATATACTGGTGGTCCCCAGTGCCCACAATAAAGCAGTGTATGCAGATATATGCAGCACACTGAGCACAGATATGGAGTGTTTTTCAGGCAGACAATGCATACTGGTGGTCACTGTCAGCAAAACTCTGCACTGTACTCCTCCTATATAATACAGCTGCTCCCCAGTCCCCACAATTAAGCAGTGTGAGCACAGATATATGCAGCACACTGAGCACAGATATGGAGTGTTTTTCAGGCAGACAACGTATACTGGTGGTCACTGGTCAGCAAAACTCTGCACTGTACTCCTCCTATATAATATACTGGTGGTCCCCAGTGCCCACAATAAAGCAGTGTGAGCACAGATATATGCAGCACACTGAGCACAGATATGGAGTGTTTTTCAGGCAGACAACGTATACTGGTGGTCACTGGTCAGCAAAACTCTGCACTGCACTCCTCCTATATAATATACTGGTGGTCCCCAGTGCCCACAATAAATCAGTGTGAGCACAGATATATGCAGCACACTGAGCACAGATATGGAGTGTTTTTCAGGCAGACAACGTATACTGGTGGTCACTGTCAGCAAAACTCTGCACTGTACTCCTCCTATATAATCCAGCTGCTCCCCAGTCCCCACAATTAAGCAGTGTGAGCACAGATATATGCAGCACACTGAGCACAGATATGGAGTATTTTTCAGGCAGACAACGTATACTGGTGGTCACTGTCAGCAAAACTCTGCACTGTACTCCTCCTATATATTACAGCTGCTCCCCAGTCCCCACAATTAAGGAATAAGCACAAATATTTTTGCATCAAGATTAATAAACGGAGAGGACGCCAGCCACGTCCTCTCCCTAACATTTCCAATGCACGAGTGAAAATGGTGGCGACGTGTGGCTGCTTATATAGAATCCGAATCTCTCGAGAATCCGACAGCGGGATGATGACGTTCGGGCGCGCTCGGGTTAACCGAGCCATAAGGGAGAATCCGAGTATGCCTCGGACCCGTGTAAAATGGGTGAAGTTCGGGGGGGTTCGGTTTCCGAGGAACCGAACCCGCTCATAACTAGTGCATACGCATGCGCAGAAATGCTGATTTTTAGCCTGATCGCTGTGCTGCGAACAACGGCAGCTAGCGATCAACTCGGAATGACCTCCCATGTTCAGGTAGACACACTGCACCTGCCTTAGGGCTGGGGCAAGTTTTGATGATGCATCTGATGGTGAACTCTAAAGATGCACCTAGACGGATTTGCCCTACTCCAAGTGGGTATTAGAATAAAGACATAGGTGCGGCTGTGGCTAAGGACCCAGATGAGGCAGCAGCATAAGACGCACTTTCATCTGACTCAGAATCCGGCCCTGAGTATGCAACAATGGCTCATCTTTTTTATGATTCTATTAAAACATTTGCAGCGCAGACCAGTGCTGAAAGTACCATTAAGAAATATGGTGGTGGTACGCAGTACCACAAGCCCACCACTGAAGTATTATTTGTAAGGTGCATTTTTGTGTGTGGGACATAAAATAGTGTCAGCGGCATAACTGTGTGTGGCATAATATGTAATAGGCATTATGGTGTGTGGTATAATGGGGGTCATTCCGAGTTGTTCGCTCATTGCCGATTTTCACTATACTGCGATTAGTCGCTTACTGCGCATGTGCAAGTTTGTTTTACACAAAAGTTAGGTATTTTACTCACTGCATAACAAAGCTTTTTCATCGCTGTACTGATAGGAGTGTGACTGACAGGAAGTGGGTGTTTCTGGGCGGAAACTGGCCGTTTTATGGGAGTGTGCGGAAAAACGCAGGCGTTCGAGTTGCAAAACGCAGGAGTGGCTGGAGAAACGGGGGAGTGGTTGGGCAAACGCTGGGTGTGTTTGTGACGTCAAACCAGGAATGAAAAGGACTGAGCTGGTCGCAATGGCTGAGTAAGTCTAAAGCTACTCAGAAACTGCTAAGAAATTTCTATTCGCAATTCTGCTAATCTTTCGTTCGCACTTCTGCTAAGCTAAGATACACTCCCAGAGGGCGGCGGCTTAGCGTGTGCAATGCTGCTAAAAGCAGCTAGCGAGCGAACAACTCGGAATCACCCCCTATATGTAAGGCATTACGGTGTGTGACATAATGTGTAGTGGGCATTACAGTGTGTGGCATAATGTGTAGTGGGCATTATGGTGTTTGGCATAATGTGTAAGGAGCATTACGGTGTGTGGCATAATGTGTCCATGCCCCTACTGTCATGTAGCCACTGCCCTAATTTCATGTGGCCACACCCCCTCATGACACGTGGCCACTCCCATTTTTACTATCAGTACCACTAAGAAAAAATTTCTACTTGCAGCACTGGCGCTGACCACACATTGAATGGAGGGGGGAAGGTTAACACATACTGTATATAAACATACATGTAATGTATGTAATATATGTGCTGGCTGCCTTACCCCAGGGATCGGCAACGCTGCTCTCAGCAATCGGCTTCACTTCTCCGTCCTTTATAAGCCCACAACAAGACTCCTGTGAAAGTGAAACTAGCCAATGGCAGTCTGGGGGGCAATGTGTGGTCAGCGCTGCAGCCCACAGGCAGCAGCCGCCACTGGTTGTGATTGAACTTTGGGGATACCTTCCAAATTCTCAGTCTGGTGAGGGGAGACATCTGTGTGCTCCTGCGACATGCGCCCGAAATTAGGGTGGCTAGGGTGTGTGGCCTCATGTCAAGTGCTGCGATTGCAAGCCACGCACCCATTTTCATCACTATGGGGCCATGGACAGCGCTCTCTGCTGGTGAATAGGCTCTGTGCGCATGCCAAGCAGAACAGCGAGTGAGAGAGGGCTCCCAACTGCCCCCCCCCCCCCCCCTCCCACCACCACCATGGGACAGTGCGACCCACTGGTGGGACAGCGGGACAATCCATGAAAAACGGACTGTCCAGCCAAAATCGGTACAGTTAGGATGTATGCAAAAAGAGAAGATGGAGAAAATAAGATTTTACTCACCGGTAAATCTATTTCTCGTAGTCCGTAGTGGATGCTGGGGACTCCGTAAGGACCATGGGGAATAGACGGGCTCCGCAGGAGACTGGGCACTCTAAGAAAGATTTAGTACTACTGGTGTGCACTGGCTCCTCCCTCTATGCCCCTCCTCCAGACCTCAGTTAAGGAAACTGTGCCCGGAAGAGCTGACATTACAAGGAAAGGATTTTGGAACCCAGGGTAAGACTCATACCAGCCACACCAATCACACCGTATAACTTGTGATAAACTTACCCAGTTAACAGTATGAACAAACAACAGAGCATCAACCAATGGATGCCAACATAACATAACCCTTTATTAAGCAATAACTATATACACATATTGCAAAAAGTCTGCACTTGGGACGGGCGCCCAGCATCCACTACGGACTACGAGAAATAGATTTACCGGTGAGTAAAATCTTATTTTCTCTTAACGTCCTAGTGGATGCTGGGGACTCCGTAAGGACCATGGGGATTATACCAAAGCTCCCAAACGGGCGGGAGAGTGCGGATGACTCTGCAGCACCGAATGGGCAAACACAAGGTCCTCCTCAGCCAGGGTATCAAATTTGTAGAATTTTGCAAAGGTGTTTGAACCCGACCAAGTAGCAGCTCGGCAAAGCTGTAATGCCGAGACCCCTCGGGCAGCCGCCCAAGAAGAGCCCACCTTCCTTGTGGAATGGGCTTTCACTGATTTTGGATGCGGCAATCCAGCCGTAGAATAAGCCTGCTGAATCGTGTTACAGATCCAGCGAGCAATAGTTTGCTTTGAAGCAGGAGCACCCAGCTTGTTGGATGCATACAGGATAAACAGCGAGTCAGTCTTCCTCACTCCAGCCGTTCTGGTTACCTAAATCTTCAAAGCCCGGACTACGTCAAACAGCTTGGAATCCTCCAAGTCACAAGTAGCCGCAGGCACCACAATAGGTTGGTTCAAATGAAAAGATGACACCACCTTTGGCAGAAATTGCGGACAAGTCCGCAATTCTGCCCTGTCCATATGGAAAACCAGATAGGGGCTTTTACATGACAAAGCCGCCAATTCTGACACACGCCTAGCCGAAGCTAAGGCCAACAGCATGACCACTTTCCACGTGAGATACTTTAGCTCCACAGTCTTAAGTGGCTCAAACCAGTGGGATTTCAGGAAACCCAACACCACGTTAAGATCCCAAGGTGCGACCGGTGGCACAAAAGGGGGCTGAATATGCAGCACTCCCTTAACAAACGTCTGAACCTCAGGCAGTGAAGCCAGTTCTTTTTGAAAGAAAATGGATAGGGCCGAAATCTGGACCTTTATGGACCCTAATTTTAGGCCCATAGTCACACCTGACTGTAGGAAGTGCAGGAATCGACCCAGCTGGAATTCCTCTGTAGGGGCCTTCCTGGCCTCACACCAAGCAACATATTTTCGCCATATACGGTGATAATGCTTTGGTGTCACGTCCTTCCTAGCCTTTATCAGCGTAGGAATAACTTCATCCGGAATGCCTTTTTCCGCTAGGATCCGACGTTCAACCGCCATGCCGTCAAACGCAGCCGCGGTAAGTCTTGAAACAGACAGGGCCCTTGTTGCAACAGGTCCTGTCTGAGAGGCAGAGGCCATGGGTCCTCTGTGAGCATTTCTTGCAGTTCCGGGTACCAAGTCCTTCTTGGCCAATCCGGAACAATGAGTATTGTTCTCACTCCTCTTTTTCTTACAATTCTCAGCACCCTTGGTATGAGAGGAAGAGGAGGAAACACATAGACCGACTGGAACACCCACGGTGTTACTAGTGCCTCCACAGCTATCGCCTGAGGGTCCCTTGACCTGGCGCAATACCTTTTTAGCTTTTTGTTGAGGCGGGACGCCATCATGTCCACCTGTGGCAGTTCCCATGCAATCTGCGTGAAGACTTCCTGATGAAGTCCCCACTCTCCCGGGTGGAGGTCGTGCCTGCTGAGGAAGTCTGCTTCCCAGTTGTCCACTCCCGGAATGAACACTGCTGACAGTGCGCTTACGTGATTCTCCGCCCAGCGAAGAATTCTGGTGGCTTCTACCATCGCCACCCTGCTCCTTGTGCCGCCTTGGCGGTTTACATGAGCCACTGCGGTCTGACTGGATCAGAACCGGTTGATCGCGAAGCAGGGTCTCCGCTTGACTTAGGGCGTTGTATATGGCCCTTAGTTCCAGGATATTGATGTGAAGGCAAGTCTCCTGCCTTGACCACAGCCCTTGGAAATTTCTTTCCTGTGTGACTGCCCCCCACCCTCGGAGGCTTGCATCCGTGGTCACCAGGACCCAGTCCTGAATGCCGAATCTGCAACCTTCGAGAAGGTGAGCACTCTGCAGTCAACACAGGAGAGACACCCTGGCTCTGGGGGATAGGGTGATTAAACGATGCATCCGAAGATGTGATCCGGACCACTTGTCCAGTAAGTCCCATTGGAAGGTCCTCCTATGGAACCTGCCGAAGGGAATGGCCTCGAATGATGCCACTCTCCTTCCCAGGACTCGAGTGCAGTGATGCACTGACACCTGTTTTGGTTTTAATAGATTCCTGACCAGTGTCACGAGCTTCTGAGCTCTCTCTATCAGGAGATAAACCCTTTTCTGGTCTGTGTCTAGGATCATAAAGAAAAAAAAAACGTTAAAAGTAGGCGCAAACACTATAAATTAGTCCTTACATAAGTATCCTTATGAACAGACAGGAGTGAGATCTTGGGTTAGTGTATGCTTCGTGTTCTTGGATCCCTTGTCCACACAGCCTCAATGATATAGAGTACTTCTTTTTCTCAATAAAGAAGAAGAGGTCATAGTGCAGATCACTTTCACAGGGATAACATATTTAATTTACACAGAACACTCACAAAATTCATAAAACAGCAAGCATGTAACCACTGCCAGTGGGAAGAAAAGGGGTGCTGATATTGGATATCTTCTAGTTACCCTCCTAAGATGGCACAAGGGGAAGCACCGGAGGTTCCGGACACCACAACGGTACCAGGGAAGTCGAAGTACCAGGATCAGTCCACCCACAGTCCAGAGATCAGCTAGCACAATAACTTCTTTGCAAACTGTGTCTAGGATCATGCCTAGGAGAGGCAGATGAGCTGTAAGAACCAACTGCGACTTTGGAATATATAGAATCCAGCCGTGTTGCCGTTTCACTTCCAGAGAAAGTGATACGCTGTTCAGCAACTGCTCTCTTGATCTCGCTTTTATGAGGAGATCGTCCAAGTACGTGATAATAGTGACACCTTGCTTCCGCAGGAGCACCATCATTTCCGCCATTACCTTGGTGAATATTCTCAAGGCCGTGGAGAGACCAAACGGCAACGTCTGAAATTGGTAATGACCATCCCGTACCGCAATTCTAAGGTACGCCTGATGAGGTGGATAAATGGGGACATGAAGGTATGCATCCTTTATGTCCCGAGTCACCATAAAATCTCCCCCTTTCAGGCTTGCAATAACCGCTCTTAGCGATTCCATCTTGAACTTGAACCCTTTCAGGTATATGTTCAGGGATTTTAAATTCAATATGGGTCCGACCGAACCGTCTGGTTTCGGGACTACAACATGGTCGAATAATAACCGCCTCCTTGTTGAAGGAGGGGAACCTTGACCACCACCTGTTGAAGATACAATTTATGAATTGCAGTTAACACTGTTTCCCTCTCGTGGGCGGAAGCCGGCAGGGCCGTCGGTGAGGGGGCATCTTCTCAAAGTCCAGCTTGTATCCCTGAGACACAATATCTATTGCCCAGGGATCTAACAGGGAGTGAACCCACTTGTGGCTGAACTGATGAAGGCGTGCCCCCACCGGGCCTAGCTCCGCCTTGCGGTGGATTTTTGTAGAGGCCGGGGAGGACTTCTGTTCCTGGGAACTAGCTGTGTTGTGCAGCTTCTTTCCTGTGCCCTCGCCTCTGGCAAGAAAGGACGCACCTCGAACTTTCTTGTTTCTTTATTCGAAAGGCTGCATTTGATAATGTCGTGCTTTCCTAGGCTGTGCAGGAATATAAGGCAAAATATCAGAATTACCAGCTATAGCTGTGTAGACCAGGTCCGAGAACCCTTCTCCACACAATCCTCAGCCTTCCACATGCCTCTTAAGTCGGCATCATCTGTCCATTGCATATTCTACAGGACACGTCAAGCAGAAATCGACATAGCTTTGACTCTAGGACCCAGTATACTCATGTCTCTTTGGGCATGTTTTATATATATGTATATTTATCACTTAAGACAGCATCTTTAATATATATATATCTCTATATATACATATATATATATATATGCATACTAGGGTCTCAATCTCTGCTAACAAGGTACCTGTCCACGCTGCCACAGCGCTATAAACCCATGCCGACACAATCGCCGGTCTGAGTAGTATACTAGAATGTGCACGCTATCTGCAGGATCCCTGAGAATAGCTAGCGCTACCTTCTGTGCAAACAGGACACCCTAGGGGAAGATTCCCAACACATCCTGGCCCTAGTGGGGAAAGGATACTGCCTGAGAATTTTTTGTGGGAAGCTGCAGTCTCTTGTCTGGAGATTCCCGCTCTTTTTCCTCATGAGAGGACGGAAATTTACTTCAGCTTTCTTCCCCTTAACATGTGTACCCTTGTGTCAGGGACAAATGAGTAATCAGTGATATGCAAATCATCTTTTATTACAATAATCATATATTGAATACCTTTCAGCCATCTTGGCTGTAACTTTGCATTATCGTAGTCGACACTGGAGGCAAACCCCGTGTCGATATCAGTGTTTATTATTTTGGATAGTGAGCATTGTGAGACTCTGAAGGTCTCTGTGACACAGGGACAGACATGGGTAGATTTCCTGTCTGTTCTCTAATCTTTTGTGCAATAAATTCACCTCAGCACTTACACATATCCAAACAGGTGTCGGTGTTGTCGACGGAGACACCCTCTCACACACATATTTGCTCTATCTCCTCCTTAGGGGAGCCTTTTACCTCAAACATGTCGACACACACGTACCGACACACCACACACACAGGGGATGCTCTATTTGAAGACAGTTCCCCCACAAGGCCCTTTGGAGAGACAGAGAGAGAGAGAGAGAGAGAGAGAGTATGCCAGCACACACCCCAGCGCTATATGACCCAGGAATCACACAGTAACTTAGTGTTAACCCAGTAGCTGCTGTATATATTGTTTTTACGCCAAATTTATGTGCCCCCCCCCTCTCTTTTACACCCTCTCTATCGTGCAGGGGAGAGCCTGGGGAGCTTCCTCTCAGCGGAGCTGTGGAGAGAAAATGGCGCTGGTGAGTGCTGAGGAAGAAGGCCCCGCCCCCTCAGCGGCGGGCTTCTCCCGCGATTTTGTGTAAAATTAATGGCGGGGGCTCATGCATATAACAGTGTCCAACTATATGCTGCTTTTGCCAGGAGGTACTTAATTGCTGCCCAGGGCGCCCCCCCTGCGCCCTACACCCTACAGTGACCGGAGTGTGTGGTTAGTGTGGGAGCAATGGCGCATAGCTGCAGTGCTGTGCGCTACCTCATGTGAAGACAGGAGTCTTCTGCCGTCGATTTCGATGTCTTCTTGCTTCTGCCGGCTTCTGTCTTCTGGCTCTGCGAGGGGGACGGCTGCGCGGCTCCGGGAACGGACGACCAAGGTTAAGATCCTGTGTTCGAACCCTCTGCAGCTAATGGTGTCCAGTAGCCTAAGAAGCGCAACCTAGCCGCAGTTAGTAGGTTTGCTTCTCTCCCCTCAGTCCCTCGTAGCAGAGAGTCGGTTGCCAGCAGAAGCTCTCTGAAAATAAAAAAACTAACTAAAATACTTTCTTATTAGCAAGCTCAGGAGAGCCCACTAAAAGCACCCAGCTCTGGCCGGGCACAGATTCTAACTGAGGTCTGGAGGAGGGGCATAGAGGGAGGAGCCAGTGCACACCAGTAGTACTAAATCTTTCTTAGAGTGCCCAGTCTCCTGCGGAGCCCGTCTATTCCCCATGGTCCTTACGGAGTCCCCAGCATCCACTAGGACGTTAGAGAAAAGGGCCTAAATATACATCATGTGTTACCTGCTGGGTCCCCTAAACAGGATATTTGTGCTGGAACAGTAATCTGCAATCTGCTGTACTTCACACCTCTAGGGGTACATTTACTAAGGTGGGAGATTTTTAGAACTGGTGATGTTGCCCATGGCAACCAATCAGATTCTACTTACCATTTATCTAGCTGCTTCTAGCAGATAATAGATATAATCTGATTAGTTGCTATGGGCACCATCACTAGTTCTAAAAATCTCCCACCTTAGTAAATTTCTCCCCTAGCCAGCAGAATCTGCTCAGTAAAGCAATACTAAAACATGACATTACAATACTGACAGCCTTTCATACAAGTCACTACACACAGCAAGCATTCCCCTAAGATGTCATACAGTATACAAGTTCGCAGCCCATTGCATGCCAGACAGAGCGACTACATCCACCCGAGGAGACCTGGAAACGGGCAGAGCAGCTTTAGTAATAAAATTACTGCATACACCGTGTCCATTTGCCCATGCAAACTTGCGCAGCATGGTAGCTCAGGCTTAGTTTTACTTTAGTCTACAATGTGGGTATAATTCCTAGACATACGCTCCATGAAATATTAACTTAGGTCTCCATATGCTAGTTATAGGGTGTTGCTGGGAGCTTGAAAGCAGGTTCCTTCATTGCAGACACATGTGCTGGTTTCTTTAAAGAGACATGAAAGTCTGAAACAGCAGGACAAATCGGATTTTATGAGACAAATATTGTTGAGCAATTATAACAGCTGCTAACAAAAATTACATATGCCATTTTGCTGCTTCTGATCTTTTGTTGCTGGCTTTGTGCATAATTATTTTGTAGCTTCATCCTTTATTTATGAAATTGGGTTATTGGAATCAACACAATAACAATACTAAACGCATATCTCATTTCTCTCATTTGTTTGCTATTTGGAGAGAAAACTGATGTCAGAACAACTTCTGTCCTTTTGCCACCTCTGATGCAAAACGTCCTGTTCTGTTACCTCTGACTTCTATCTTCTGTACACAATGCAGGACATTTACTACAGACACAAGTTGTGCATTGCAAGTAGATTGTAAGCTCTCATAAACAAAGCTGTCTCTGTCCTCCTGTATCCATGTCTGCTCCGACCTTTATCACCTGTGCTTTAGTTATACTCTGTGACACTTTATTGTTGCACACCATGGGGAAGATGTACTAAGCCTTAAGAGAGAAATAAAGTGGAGAGAGATTAAGTACCAACCAATCATCTCCCGACTGTCATTTTACAAATAAGGGAAAATTTACTAAAGCTTCTAAAACAGAGAATTGGTGATGTTGCCCATAGAAATCAATCAAATCCTGCCTATCTTTTCTCTATTGCATTTTAGAAAATGATAGACAGTATCTGATTGGTTGCTACGGGCAACATCACAAATTCTCTGTTTTAGAAGCTTTAGTAAATTTACCCAACAGACTGTAGCAGGTGGGATCTGATTGACTGATGGTACTTTATCTCTCTCCACTTTATTTCCAAGGCTTAATACATCTGCCCCCATGTCTATTACGTGGTATCTTATGTATTATACTTGTTTACACATCTGTCTTATGTATTATACTGGTATTCTTGCTATATTTACATTTACGCTTCCTAAATTACTTATATTTCTTTCTTGTTGGACCTCTATAATGTATTTCCGTACTATAGTTACCACCCCACCAGGAGTGGATCTAGGCACATGCAAGCAAGGTGGGCGCCCGGGGCGCTGCGGCACGCGGGCATGGCTGCAGGTGCCTGCCGCCTACCTGCACCCCACATACCGCACTCCGGCTGCAGCAAGTGCCATGGGCTGTGTGGGCACCCGCTGCAGCCAGCGCCATTGTCAGACGCTAGAGGTCATAATTGACCTGTAGTGTCTGTGCGGCGCTTCGGGAGAGACGTCAGGAGCGGGCGGCCTGAGACGGGGCAGCAGCGGTTGGGAAGCAGGAGCGGGGCTGGTGAGTATTGTTTTTTTTGTGTGTGTGTTTGTAAGCGGCGCTACTAGGGAGCACAACTACAAGGGGCACAACTACAGGGGCCAGTAGCGGATCTTGCCACGGGCAAGCAGGACTTTGGCCCAAGGCGCCGCCTCCCGGAGGACGCAGGGCACCATCCGGAGGGCGCCACACCAGGGCAAGATCCGCTGCTGCTGTGCCCCCCGCTGCCCGCTGCCGCTGGCCACTGTGAAGGGAAACTAGACGCTACGCGTCTAGTTTCCCTTCGTGGAGAGGACCTTTGCTGTGCGGTGCGCGATGACGTCATCGCGCACCGCACATCATTTCAGTCTGTACAGGGGGCGTAAATGACCACGCCCCCTGTACGAAGCCACGCCCCCTATTGCCGCCCGAGGTGCACAGAGCCCCAGAACCGGCCCTGACGGGCACAACTACAGGTGGCACAACTACTGGGGGCATAACTACAGGGGCACATCTACAGGGGGCACAAATACTGGGACAAATCTACTGGAGGCACAGCTACAGGGAGCACAACTGCTGGGGAAAATCTACAGGGGGTACAACTACAGGGGGCACAACTACTGCGGGCAAGTCTACTGGGGACACAACTACTCGGGGCACAACTATACAATAAATGGGTTTGATTTTGCAAATGTGTACCTATCTGTGTAACACACAGATAAGTATCGAGGATGGTGAGGTAAGGTCAGGGCCGGCCTGAACCAGATTTTTTTGGTATGCGAATATATATTTTGGCACCCCTTAGTGAAATAGTTATAGGGGCGTGGCTTAATGGGGAAGGGGTGTGGCCACATATTCGTATCAATTCACATTACACCGCACAGTAAAGATGCTTATACACGTCACACCACAGAGGAGCCGCTTATACACATTACACCACAGAGGAGCCGCTTATACACGTTACACACACAAACACGCATTGTCCAGCAACCACTGACACACAGGGCCGCCATCAATGGGGTGCCCTGTGTACACTTGTCCCAGGCCCGGACACTCTGATAGAGAGTGGAGGGCCCGGGCTGCTCAAACATCCCGCTGTCGCTATTCCCGGCAGCAGATGCCGCTGATGGGAATGACTGTGGCTGCTGAAGTTGGCATCGGCGATCCCCGGGCTACTTCCCTCCACCTGCCGCAGATCTGCCGGTGGGCAGGGGTATATCTTGGGGTCTGAGCGCCCCTGGCAAAGTAAGGAACTGGCGCCCCCCACCTCCCCCACCCAGAGACACAGAGGGGGGAGTTACAGGTAGGCTGAGGTCAGGGACACTGAGGGAGAATTACAGGGAGGGTGCAGGTACAGTGGCAAATGCAGGATTTCTAGGGGGGGGGTCCAAATGCAGAACACAATCTTCCGCTCTGTGGAACGTTGGAGCAATTGTGGGAGTCTGGGGGAGCGGTAGAAGAACCTAGTAAAGACCCTGGACATTAATGTATACTGTATGGAATACAGTAATAATATTTAACACTATAGATGGTCTATAGTATAGGCTGTATCATACATTTAAATAATATAAATAAGTGGTCAGGAAAAAGATTAAACATACCATAATAAATAAATACACAAACATAATAGAACAAGTCCTGCACTTTTTAAGCACACATTCTCCCACCTCATGGTAAGGCACCTGTCTTTTCTTCCTGGTCGCTGCTCTCTTGTCCAGTGTACTGATTGAGGATTCACACAGCAAACTTGGCAGAAGAAGATGCTACCACTGGGCATGTGCAGCAGCTTTGCTCTGTCCCTTAATCTGCATTATGTGGTGGTAGCTCTAGTTATCGTATTATATACCATTGCTATTGTTTTCATAATTTGAGCCACCCCGCCTTGCGTTTGCCTATGTGGTAGTGACAATGAGGTGGAGGGCTTACAGGGAGGCTGAGGTCAGGGAGACTGAGGAGCAATTTCAGGGAGGGTGTGGGCAGGGACACTGAGGGGCAATTATAGGAGAGTGTGGGCAGGGACACTGAGGAGGAATTACGGGGAGGGTATGGGCAGGGACACTGAGGTTGAATTACAGGAGGATGTGGGCAGGGACACTGAGGGGGGAGTCACAGGGAGGCTGAGGTCAGGGACACTGAGGGGGAATTACAGGGAGGGTTCGGGTAGTGAAAATGAGAGGGAGGGGCTACAGGGAGGCTGAGGTCAAGGACACTGAGGGGCAATTACAGGAGTGTGCGGGCAGGGACACTGAGGGGGGAGTCACAGGGAGGCTGAGGTTAGGAACACTGAGGGAGAATTACAGGGAGGGGTGCAGGCAGGGATACTGAGGAGGAATTACGATGAGGGTGAGGAGTGTATGGGCAGGGTCACTGAGGCGGCAGTTACAGGGATGGTGCTGGCAGGGACACTGATGGGGAATTACAATGAGGGTGCGGACAGGGACACCGAAGGGATATATGCACACATACATACAGTTAAAAACCTCTCTCTAGGTGTGGTGGCACTACATGTCCCAGCAAATCCAGTTGACAAGGTGTGCTGGGACTTGTAGTCTCAACACAGCTGGACAGGCAGTCACTGGTCTAGATACCTCTCCATACAGAGCTCTTTGTAAGCTGTGATCCAGACTGCCAGGATAAACCATGCAGTGCAGCTACGGTACAGCAGAAAATGTACAGGTATGCTCACGCTGCACTGCTGACTGGTGCTGATTGTAGTGGCTGGTGTTTGGTGACAGACCGCGTGGGACCAATGAGAAGGGGAGCAGATGAGGAAGAGGAGGTGCCTTGCCCCTCCCCATACCTGGAAGTGCCCCACTCCCTGGCTATATTCACCATCATTGTGACTGTAGTCACAGAGAGTGTCAGAGTGCAATACGCTTCTGAGAGTCCGGGAATGGATGAGCACTGCTAAGGGATGTATTCAGTGAGAACTACTATGTCATTCTACCCACGGGTGGCACTGCCAGGCACCCCCCCCCCCCTTGACCGGCGCCCCTGGCAAATGCCATCCTGGCCAATAGGAAGATACACCCCTGCCGGTGGGACTGACTGTGGCTGCTGAAGCTGTCATCGGCGGGCTGCGGGCTGCTTCCCTCTGCCCGCCGCAAATCCGCACCGCCCTCCGCCTATCATAACAAACAAGCTGCAGCTTGCTGTTTGATAAAGTTTGTTGGAGTCGGATGTGGTGCGGCGTGACGTCATGACATCACGCCGCGCCAGTCAGTGAAGCGAAGAAGAGCCGCAGCTCAGGACAGGAGCAGCAGACACAGACAGAGTAGGAGACAGAGAACTCTCAGGAGGACGGATTTGTAAGTATGTATTATATGTGTTTGTAACTTTGTGTGATTGTTGTTGCTGCGTGTCTGTATAGATATTTTTTTTTTTTTAAATATATATTTATCCTTATTTAATTTTTTTTTCTCCCTTCCTTGTCAGTCCAGGGCCCAACAATTTCTGGTGGCAGCCCTGCTGACACATACACATTTTACAGCAACCAGGGGCACACTGACACACACACATTGTACAGCAACCAGGGGCACACTGACAAACACACACACACACACACACACACACACACACACACACACACACACACACACACACACACACACACACACACATTGTACAGCAACCCGGGGCACATTGACACACATACACATTGCACAGGGGCAGATGCCTCTGCCATGCACATACTTTCAATCTGTAGGTCATAGCTCCAGCGCTGATGAGCAGTCCATTCCCCTTACTAGAATGCAAGCCTGGCGGGGGATGAACTCTCCCAATGCCGCCTCTTCCTCCAGCTCTGTGTGCTGACTCTGAGTAGAGTGTATTCCCCGCCCCCTGACACCCTCCCTTCCCCATGTGCCTCTAATCTATCAATTTTTCCTCCTACACTGTGCCTTCCGTGCGCTGCTGCAGACCCTCCTGCTGCCAACCGCCTAGCCCTCTTCCCCGAGACACGGAGTGCAGGAGCCAAGTGCTGGGCACAGCTAGCTGCCGGTGACCGGCTCCCAGCGCTCTCCCCAGTACTCCTAAGGGAACTGACAAACAGTGGCAGTTGCGCAATCATTCCTGGAGATAAATATATATCAGGTGATAAAAAGGGGGAGGGGTCACAAACAAACAGCAGACAGAGAGGGGGGGTGCTCCCCCCCCTGGTATCCCCTCAGCACACTAACAAATTACCTGTAACCATACCTGAACCTATCTGGTAATAGAATTTCAGGGAAATTGGTCGCATGCTTTTGCAAAGACATGTTTAGCTGCTGAGTCGCGTCAAGGCTTCTCCGATATCAGCAGTCCTAACACTACATAATAGCAGTGCCCACATAGGGCCATGTGATTTGTCTACAGCAGTGATTTTCAACCTTTTCCAGTTCGCGGCACACTGAACAAGATTTAAAAATTGCCAAGGCACACCATCGGTACCCCACGGAAAAAAAAAAATACACACAGGGAAATAAAACAAACATATTTGTCCCCAAGGGGAAAAACACACACACATTGTCCCCAACAGTTATTAAAATAATGCACAGTAATTGAGCACACTGTCTGCCATAGTAATTCCACACATTACCCCCCCATAGTAATGCTATCATACTGTCCCCCATAGTAATTGCACACATTGCCCCCATAGTAATGCCACCACACACACACTGACCCCCACAGTAATGCCACCAGACACACTGACCCTGACATTAATTCCACCAGACACACTAAACCCCACAGTAATGCCACCACACACACTGACCCCCACAGTAATGCCACCAGACACACTGACCCCCATCATAGTAATGCCACCAGACACACTGACCCCCACAGTAATGCCATCAAACACACTGACACCCACAGTAATGCCACCACACACACTGACCCCCACAGTAATGCCACCAGACACACTGACCCCCATAGTAATGCCACCAGACACACTGACCCCCACAGTAATGCCACCAGACAAACTGACCCCAATAGTAATGCCACCAGACACACTGCCCCCATAGTAATGGCACTGCACACACTGTCTGTCATAGTCATAAAGCACTGGCCCAAACCTTTTCTTCTTTTCCCCCTTAGCGGCAGGAGCAGTGAGGAGCAGAGCAGCACGGGCCACGAAGGGAAACTAGACGCTACCCAGGCAGGATGGTGATGTGTACGTGACCTATGAGTCACGCCACATCATAGGGGTCACGGGCTGGCCTGCAGGAGAGCTGCGGTCTTCACTATACAATGACCGCGGAAGAGCTGCCTGCGCTGCCCAATAGTAATACTGTAAATCAGTATCACTATCGGGCAGCACAGGCAGCTCTTACGCGGTCATTGTAAAGTGAAGACAGCAGCAGATGGGGACGGGCAGCAGGGATCTCTGGCGGCGGCACACTTGACAACAGCTGGCGGCACACCAGTGTGCCGCTGCACAGTGGTTGAAATACACTGGTCTACAGTAAGGCCTAATGATAAAGGCTCATACTAAAACGCATCCAGACAGAGGGCTAACTTACCCGGGAGCCACCCCCAGGATCTCCCATTAGCACTACAAGGAACAGCATGCCTTCCAAATACTGCTCCCATTCAACGCCTTCTCACACATGCAGACAAACAGTGGCAGTTGCTCAATCATTCCTGGAGATAATTATATATTTATATATATTTATATATGGGTTCAGTATCCCTTATCCAAAATTCCACATTTTTGGTTCCCCTACTGAGATAATGACATATATATGTATATTATATAATATATCTATATAATATATCTATATACATATACACATAATATATAGTATATATATAAGGGAGCTGTCAGCTGTGCAATGCTTGTCTTGAAGAAGCACCCTCACAGGTCCGGCACTGTACGCAGCCGCGTAGTCAGCGTATTCGTAGGGCCGGGCCTGGGTAAGGTAAGTTGATTTACTGATTTAACTATGCTTTTGCCTGGTTGTCATAGGTGGTCATTCCGAGTTGTTCGCTCGTTGCCGTTTTTCGCTATGCTGCGATTTGTTGCTAAATGCGCATGTGCATGGTACGCAGCGCGCATGTGCATAGTTATTTAACTAAAAACTTAGCAGTTTTGCTGTTGTTCGTGCTGCGCTTTTCAGTCGCACTGCTGATTGGTGAGTGATTGACAGGAAAGGGGCGTTTCTGGGTGGTAACTAAGCGTTTTCCGGGAGTGTGCTAAAAAATGCAGGCGTGTCAGGGAAATACGCGGGAGTGTCTGGAGAAACGGGGGAGTGGCTGGCCGAACGCAGGGCGTGTTTGTGACGTCAAACCAGGAACTAAACGGACCGAGCTGATCGCAATCTAGGAGAAGGTCTGGAGCTACTCAGAAACTGCAAAAAAATGTATTAGCAGTTCTGCTAATCTTTCGTTCGCTATTCTGCTTAGCTAAGATACACTCCCAGAGGGCGGCGGCCTAGCGTTTGCAATGCTGCTAAAAGCAGCTAACGAGCGAACAACTCGGAATGAGGGCCTAAGTCTTAAGGCCCATACACACTTGCCGATAAAATGAGCGACGTCGCTCATTTTCCCCCCTCCCTGAGCGACGTCGCTCATTTTATCGGCAAGTGTGTATGCCGCCAGCGACGACCGTTACGCGGCCCCACAGGTCGGCAACGATCGTCGCTGTCGGCAGTGCATGCATGCAGGATCTGGACTGTCGTCCAGGACCTGCATGCACGGGCGGTGGCTGCGTGACGTCACTGAGCAATATGAGCGGTCATATCGCTCAGTGTGTACAGTCGGCCGCCGACCGGCTGGCCCGGGAGGGGAAACATTAGATGACATCGCTCATAGAGCGACATCGTCTAATGTGTACGGACCTTTAGTTCTAGGTACAGGTCCCTTGAATCTTCTACAGAGAGGTAAGGAGGATGCGTCGACACGGAGAGTTGTAATAATATCACACTAGTAACAATAGGATACAATCTTCACATCGACAGATGAAATACAACTGAATGCATTCAGCAATAAAGAAGCTATAAAATAAAGAACAATTATATTTTGCTAGAACTCTATGAGCCTAGGTCTCTACAGGAACTGTGGGGGTAATTCAGACCTGATCGCTAGGCTGCGTTTCCGCACAGCGGGCGATTAGGTCTAAACTGCTCATGCGTATGCACTGCAATGCGCAGGCGCGTTGCACGGGTACAAGCGGATTGCCGCTCAGCGATGGGTTTGTGCGAAGAATCCATTTGCACGGGCGAACGCAAGGAGATTGACAGGAAGAGTGCGCTTGTGGATGTCAACTGATCGTTTTCAGGGAGTGGTTGGGAAAACGCAAGCGTGTCCAAGCGTTTACAGGGCGGGTGTCTGACGTAAATTCGGGGACCGGACAGGCTGAAGTGATCGCAGCGGCTGAGTAAGTCCTGGGCTACTCAGAGACTGCACAAACTGTTTTTGTACTGCTCGGTTGCACAGGCATTCGCACATTTGCAAAGCTAAAATACACTCCCCTGTGGGCGGCGACTATGCATTCGCACGGCAGCTAAAAACAGCTAGTGAGCGATCAACTTGGAATAACCCCCACGGTGCGATATGCACTATGTTTCTATATAGTCCATATCACACGCACAATCACACCGTGTGTATGCAGCTCAAGTTATTTAAGTGACTGACACTGCGCAGCTGCTAACCTCCAAGGCTGTATTTTGCTATTTCTTATTTTGCAGTGACTGGTGATTAAACTCCATGCAAATGTAGGTTTCTGTTGTGAATTCAGCTGTTACTTTTGTTTATCTTAAGAGCTGGTAGGAGTAAAGTTTCTATAAATCCTGCAGTCTAGAACATACTTGCCTATTCTCCCGGAAACGGCTGGGAGGCTCCTGAAAATTGGGTGAAGCTCGTAAAAGTAGGCAAGTGTCCCGGATTCGCCCGCACCCGCCACCCACTTACTGAGTTAAGTGGGCGTAACGGGTGGCTGATGACGTTATTTCGGCATTGTATAGCGGGGAACATAGCTACGCTGATGGGATACGGTAGCCACGCCCCTACACATGGCCTTTTCGTTGTGTCATGTTCCTTCTCCGCCCCCTAAATTTTTTTAAACCACACCCCTGCACCGCACGCTGCTGTGTTAACCTTGCGCCCCCTCTCTCGCAGGGGGCAGCCAGAAAGTCAGAAACCATGGTTTAGAAGGGTGCAAAAGTCAGTAAGGACTGAGGGACTCTGGCTTCTTATTCAGGTCACTCACTATCAACACCATGCTGGGAAGGGTTAATGTACTCAACTGTATGTAATGTTTCCCAACTACTTTGCAAACATTGGGGCAGATGTACCTGGAGAAGGCATAAGGAAGTGATAAACCAGTGATAAGTGCAAGGTAATAAATGCACCAGCCAGTCAGCTCCTAACTGGCAATTTGCATATTAGAGCTGATTGGCTTTATAGGGTAAAATGTGCCATCACTGCTATGTAATATCTGGGTGTAGTAATGTAATACCTCTTCAGTTACTTGTACTGTGTCCTGTCAGTGCTGGCAAATCCTGTCCAATGGATGCTGCCTTCTTTTCCATCCTTCTGGGGAGGTAAGTCCACCTCCGTCCCCACTGTCACTGCAGGGGTTCACAGCTGCTGTCTGGCACTTCCCGACTGTGTCATCAGCAGCCACCAGGGTCTGGCGGCCGCAGACAGATAATACAACAGGGGTTATCTGCCCCTCTGTAAAAGTCTGATACTCGATGCCAATGGTGCCTCTCAGAACTGCTGTCCCTCACAGCGCAGCTCCCTCAGTGCTCTGCCTCACCTCAGTGCTGCTCCTCTCCTCACAGTCACAACAACTACTGCAGAAGTTCTCCTGACACGAATAATCACCCACTGGCTAGATCACTCTGCCCCTCACCATGGAGACAGATCACACACACTAACTAGTGATGTGCACCGCACATTTTTCGGGTTTTGTGTTTTGGTTTTGGATTCGGTTCCGCGGCCGTGTTTTGGATTCGGACGCGTTTTGGCAAAACCTCACCGAAAATTTTTTGTCGGATTCGGGTGTGTTTTGGATTCGGGTGTTTTTTACAAAAAACCCTAAAAAACAGCTTAAATCATAGAATTTGGGGGTCATTTTGATCCCATAGTTTTATTAACCTCAATAACCATAATTTCCACTCATTTCCAGTCTATTCTGAACACCTCACACCTCACAATATTATTTTTAGTCCTAAAATTTGCACCGAGGTCGCTGGATGGCTAAGCTAAGCGACACAAGTGGCCGACACAAACACCTGGCCCATCTAGGAGTGGCACTGCAGTGTCAGGCAGGATGGCACTTCAAAAAAATAGTCCCCAAACAGCACATGATGCAAAGAAAAAAAGAGGCGCACCAAGGTTGCTGTGTGACTAAGCTAAGCGACACAAGTGGCCGACACAAACACCTGGCCCATCTAGGAGTGGCACTGCAGTGTCAGGCAGGATGGCACTTCAAAAAAATTGTCCCCAAACAGCACATGATGCAAAGAAAAAAAGAGGCGCACCACAGGTATAGAATGTAGATGGATAGTATACTTAATGAATGATGACACAGAGGTAGGTACAGCAGTGGCCTTCCGTACTGCTATATATAGTATACTGGTGGTCACTGTGTCAGCAAACTGCAAAACTAAAATGCACCACAGGTATAGAATGTAGATGGATAGTATACTTAATGAATGACGACACAGAGGTAGGTACAGCAGTGGCCTTCCGTACTGCTATATATAGTATACTGGTGGTCACTGTGTCAGCAAACTGCAAAACTAAAATGCACCACAGGTATAGAATGTAGATGGATAGTATACTTAATGAATGACGACACAGAGGTAGGTACAGCAGTGGCCTTCCGTACCGTACTGCTATATATAGTATACTGGTGGTCACTGTGTCAGCAAATTGCAAAACTAAAATGCACCATAGGTATAGAATGTAGATGGATAGTATACTTAATGAATGACGACACAGAGGTAGGTACAGCAGTGGCCTTCCGTACCGTACTGCTATATATAGTATACTGGTGGTCACTGTGTCAGCAAACTGCAAAACTAAAATGCACCACAGGTATAGAATGACGATGGACAGTATACTTAATGAATGACGACACAGAGGTAGGTACAGCAGTGGCCTTCCGTACCGTACTGCTATATATAGTATACTGGTGGTCACTGTGTCAGCAAACTGCAAAACTAAAATGCACCACAGGTATAGAATGTAGATGGACAGTATACTTAATGAATGACGACACAGAGGTAGGTACAGCAGTGGCCTTCCGTACCGTACTGCTATATATAGTATACTAGTGGTCACTGTGTCAGCAAACTGCAAAACTAAAATGCACCACAGGTATAGAATGTAGATGGATAGTATACTTAATGAATGACGACACAGAGGTAGGTACAGCAGTGGCCTTCCGTACCGTACTGCTATATGTAGTATACTGGTGGTCACTGTGTCAGCAAACTGCAAAACTAAAATGCACCACAGGTATAGAATGTAGATGGATAGTATACTTAATGAATGACGACACAGAGGTAGGTACAGCAGTGGCCTTCCGTACTGCTATATATAGTATACTGGTGGTCACTGTGTCAGCAAACTGCAAAACTAAAATGCACCACAGGTATAGAATGTAGATGGATAGTATACTTAATGACGACACAGAGGTAGGTACAGCAGTGGCCTACTGTACCGTAATGCTATATATTATATACTGGTGGTCACTGGTCAGCAAAACTCTGCACTGTACTCCTCCTATATAATATTATACTGGTGGTCCCCAGTCCCCACAATAAAGCAGCACACTGAGCACAGATATGGAGTGTTTTTCAGGCAGACAACGTATACTGGTGGTCACTGTCAGCAAAACTCTGCACTGTACTCCTGCTATATAATACAGCTGCTCCCCAGTCCCCACAATTAAGCAGTGTGAGCACAGATATATGCAGCACACTGTGAGCACAGATATGGAGCGTTTTTTTCAGGCAGAGAACGGATAACTGGTGGTCACTGATCAGCAAAACTCTGCACTGTACTCCTCCTATATACAGCTGCTCCCCAGCCCTCCCCACAATTAAGCAATAGTGCACAGCACAATCAAGTTCAACAATAACGGAGAGGACGCCAGCCACGTCCTCTCCCTAACATTTCCAATGCACGAGTGAAAATGGCGGTGACGCGCGGCTGCTTATATAGAATCCGAATCTCGCGAGAATCCGACAGCGGGATGATGACGTTCGGGCGCGCTCGGGTTACCCGAGCCATACGGGAGAATCCGAGTATGGCTCGGACTCGGACCCGTGTAAAAAGGGTGAAGTTCATGTTTTGGATCTGGATTGGTTTTGCCAAAACCACCCTTTCGTGTTTTGGTTTTGGTACTGGATGATTTTTAAAAAAAACATAAAAACAGCTAAAATCATAGAATTTGGGGGTAATTTTGATCCTACGGTATTATTAATCTCAATAACATTAATTTCCACTCATTTGCAGTCTATTCTGAACATCTCACACCTCACAATATTGTTTTTAGGCCAAAAGGTTGCACCAAGGTGGCTGTATGACTAAGCTAAGCGACACTAGTGTGCGGCACAAACACCTGGCCCATCTAGTAGTGGCATTGCAGTGGCAGACAGGATGGCAGATTTAAAAAATAGGCCCCAAACAGCACATCATGCAAAGAAGTAAAAGAGGTGCAATGAGGTAGCAGTATGACTAAGCGGGTTCAGTATGGTATGCCGGCGGTCGGGCTCACGGCGACCAGCATACCGGCGCCGGGAGCCCAACCGCCGGCTTACCGACAGTGTGGCGAGCGCAAATGAGCCCCTTGCGGGCTCGCTGCGCTCGCCACGCTACGGGCACGGTGCACGCTATTTTATTCTCCCTCCAGGGGGCTCTTGGACCGCCACGAGGGAGAATAAGTGTCGGTATGCCGGCTGTCAGGATTCCGGCGCTGGTATACTGTGCGCCGGGATCCCGTCAGTCGGCATACTGAAGACCACCCGACTAAGCTAAGCGACACAAGTGTGCCGCACAAACAACATGGGATGTGCTGGAATTTGCCCAGATGTAATACACGCACAATATTGGTGGCACATGAGAGCGTACCCCTAAACCACACGCACACACGGCAAAGCCTGTAAAATTAATATGGATAATAATAACCCTTTTATTTGGAGCTATTATAATAATATGCAGCACAGGTGAGCGTACCCCTATACCACACAGGGCAAACCTTGTAAAAATGATTTGGATAATAATATAAGTAATGTATATAAGCCTTTTATTTGGAGTAAATAATATACAGCACAGGACACCACCACTGGACTTATGGCAGCACAAGACACCACCACTGGACTGATGCAGCACAAGACAGCACCACTGGACTGGACTTATACGGCAGTACCACTGGACATATACGGCAGTATCACTGGACTGGATATATATGCCAGTACCACTGGAATTATACGGCAGGATCACTTGACTTATACGCCAGTACCACTGAAAGGATATGTCAGGATCACTGGAATTATACGACAGTACCACTGGACTTAAAAGGCAGTACCACTGGACATATACGGCAGTATCACTGGACTGGACTTATACGCCAGTACCACTGGAATTATACGGAAGGCTCACTGGATTTATATGCCAGTACCACTGGAATTATATGGCAGTACCACTAGACCTGTACGGCAGTACCAATAGACATATACAGCAGTATCACTGGACTGGACTTATACGCAAGTACCACTGGAATTATACAGCAGGATCGCTGGACTTATATACCAGTACCACTGGAATTATACGGCAGTACCACTGAACTTATACGGCAGTACCGCTGGACAAATACGGCAGTATCAATGGACATATACAGCAGTATCACTGGACATATACAGCAGCACAGGGACACCGCCACTGGACTGATGCAGCACAACACAGCACCACTGGACTGGACTTATACAGCAGCACTGGACATATGGCAGCAGAGGACACAACTACTGTGACTGGACTGATGCAGCACAAGACACTACCACTGAACTGATGCAGGACACTGAGAACAGAGACACGTCCTCTCTCTACACTCTCCAATGCCGGTGTGAAAATGGCAGCGATGAGCGGCTCCTTATATGGAAGACAAACCCTGCGAGAATCCGACAGCGGGATGATGACGTTTTGCCTCGTTCTGGTTTCCGAGTCAGACGGGAAATCCCGAACCTGACTCGGATCTGGGCTTGGAACGGAAGGTGAAGTTCGGGCAGGTTCGGTTCTCAGGAAACCGAACCTGCTCAATTCTAGTATGGTTGGGTTCGGTTCCCTGAGAACCGAACCCCCCCCTTACCCCCGAACATCTTGTTCCGAGCCCGGATCCGAGTCCCGCCAGACTCAAAAACCAGAACCAGGCAAAATGTCATCCTCCCACTATCGGATTCTCACAGGTTTTGGATCCTATATAAAAAGCCACACATCGCCGCCATTATTACTCCGGACTTGAAGTGTGAGGGAGACAGACCTCTGTCTCTCTCTGTGAGTGGTGGCGTCAGGTGGGGTTAGTGTGTGCTCTGTAGGGGTGCTGCTGCAGTCACTGTGGTGTACCTGTGCTGTGTTAGGGGTGCTGTCCTGGCTGTCACTGGTGGTTCATGTGCTGTTACGGCTGGGGTGTAGTATGGCTGACCGGTCATCATACCAACGCTGGGATCCCGGCAGCATACCGATGCTGGGATCCTGGCTGGGAGGGGTGAGTGCAGCAAGCCCCTTGCGGGCTCGCTGCGCTCGCTACACTATGGGCTCGGTGGCAATATTCCCACTCTATGGGTGTCGTGGACACCCACGAGTGAAAATAGTCCCTGTTGGTCGGCATGCCAACCGTCGTGATGGTGAGGGGGTGGGATGGTGGAGGAGGTCATATGACCTGTTTCGGCCAGGTGCTGCAGGTGTATATAGGTGTTGCTGTCCTGGCTGTCACTGTGTTGTACATGGTGCAGGGGCACTGTCCTCCTCCTGTATGCTGTAAAATATAAGGGTGCTGCTGGCCCTGTATGTTGTAAAAATTCAGGGGTGCAGTTGTTAAAAATTAAAAGCACACTGCTGCTGTATGCTGTAAAATATAGGGGTGCTGCTGGCCCTGTATGTTGTAAAAATTCAGAGGTGCAGTTGTTAAAAACTAAAAGCACACTGCTCCTGTGTGCTGTAAAATATTGTGGTGCTGCTGTTCAAATAACATTACACTGGCCCTGTATGCAAGAAAAATTAATGGGTGCAGTTGTTAAAATTTTTAAGCACACTGCTGTATGATGTAAAATATAGGGGTGCTGCTGTGTTAGTACTAGTGTTAGTACTAGTGTTAGTACTAGTGCTGAAGCTGCTGCTGCCACCAGTCATGACATTGAAGATCAGTGACGTGCGGTGGGGTGAGGCAGAGCCTTTCCTGTCATACTAACGTTTGTGCCAGAGTTTTGACTGTATAAAGTATATGACAAATACAAAGAATATGGGCTAGATGCATCATCACTTGGAAAATGATAAAATGGAGAGTGGAAAAGCACCAGCCAATCAGCTCCTAACTGCCATGTCACAGGCTTTGTTTGAAAAATGTCAGTTAGGAGCTGATTGGCTGGTACTTTTTCACTCTTCATTTTATCACTTTCCAAGTGATGATGCATCTAGCCCTATGTTTGAAATATCTTCTTTGCATTATTCTAATCATTTTATAGCCAAAACTCTGGTTTAAAAGTTTATGTCAGGCGAAGCAGTGCCTCACCTGTGTATCTTTTCCGCACATCTCTGATCAAAACTCACCAAATTTCCAGGAGTTTATACTTCTGCACCTGTGTATAATGCCCACATGTACCCTTTGGCTCATATATTGCATGTAAATTTGGCTCAGGTGCAAGCTAGTGCCTCCTGAGTCATTTAGCTCACCGCACGTCTCTGTTGAAGATGCAATTCCATCAACGACGTCTACTAAGGCCGATGCCCAATGTCATAGAGGGCATGTAGAAATCCAAGAAGCAAAAATTAATGATCAGAAAAAAAATAATTATCTAACGAGAAACATAAAATTGGCAATATTCTATTCAAGACACGAAGTGGCAAGAAAAGGCTAAGGATTTGGTCTATGTTCATTACTGGTGGCTCAGCTTTTCATGAGGATGGAATCCCTCCTCCCTCTCGAAAAAATAAAAAAATTAAGCTTGTTAAAGCACAGGAAAATACAACTGTGCGTTCAGAGATATCACAAGTCCCCAAGGAGCGTCCAAGTGTGTCCGCGGTTGTGATGTCTAGGCCTGACCTTCCCAAGACTGTATGGAAAGAGTAGGCTGATATTGAGATTGAGGATATCACTGTAGACGTACAGTGACTGTAGACGTACACCAGGATGAGGAGGATATAGGTGTAGCTGGCGCTGAGGAGGAAGCTGACAATGAGGATTCTGATGGGGATGTGGTTTGCTTAAATAAGGCACCAGTGGAGGCAGTTGTTGTCCATGGAATGAGAAAGCCCATTGTCATGCCTGGGCAAAATACCAAAAAAGCCACTTCTTCGGTGTGGAATTATTTCTCCACAAATCTATACAACAGGGGTCAAGCCGTGTATTGCCTTTGTCAATAAGTTGTTACAATTCACCTGCCTCTAATGTTTGGCAGGTGAATTACAAGGAGAGGATTACTACTGGAGGTGCAGGCAGATGCAGAGTGACATAGAAATGGTTAACCAGACTTGACTGGGGAATACTGTAATAACTTGAGCACGTTGTAGCAGAATTAAGGTTTAGCAGACTATGGACTCTCCCTTTAATACTGGAATGTGCAGCACCACACTTTACACTGATTATGGACAGCAGGTGAGTAATATAACACAGCTAAGAGCCTGGACTAGAATGTATCACAATCACTGTTGCAGGTAATGAATGTCCACAGAAGTGCAGGAATACTAAGTACTTTATTATAGCAGTGGTATAATAAGGTATGGCAGAGGAATCACAGGAACAATCCAGGGTACAATATGAGCAGAGAGTAAATGGTTTTTCAGACTGAGACTTGCAGCAGAGTAATGAGGTAGTTGAACAAGGAACCAGAGTAATATAATCCACGGAACTCAGATTGCAGGACTTGTACAATAAAGCAGAACAGCATGCAGGCATAGAGGAAGTCCATAGTAACATGTAACACAAGTAATGAATACTAGAGAATCCACAGGGCACAGTGAAAGTCCATAATACCTAGCTAGGTAGTCCTGGAACAAGAACAGGAGTTGTTGGATAACATGAACTGACAGACCGGGCTTCTCGGCTAGGACTAAGACACCAGGCAAAACAGATAGTTCAGGCAGGAAAGTAGTATAATATCACCGGCATCGGAGAACTCAGCTAGCTGGTTTTTAACAGCCACACTAACCAATGAACAAGGTCAGGCTGGGAGTGTTAACTCTAATTACAAACCCTGTGCACCTGCTGAGCTGCATGTACACAGAGCCAAAGGAACAGAACAAACAGATGGATCAGCAGACACCAGATACATACTGAACAGAATCCTAACATACGTAATAAGTAGGGGTAAGGACGTTAACCACCTAGGAACATCCTACCTTATTCGTCACCTGCAGCGCATTCATCAGAAGTCATAGTGAAGTTCAGAAACTTTGAGTAAGAGCATAAGCAGTCCACTGACACCTAAATCTCTTCTTCCTGTTGTACCCAAGCTCCTGCAAGCCACACCACCAACTCCCTCAACGTCAATTTCCTGCAGGCCATGTCACTGGCATGACTGACGACTCCTCTCCTAACCGGGATTCCTCCGGAGGATCTTTGAGTGGTACGCCTGCTGCCACTGCTGTTGTTACTGCTAGGAGTCTATCGTCATCTCAGAGGGGAAGTCAGAAGACCACTTGTAGTACTTCAACTAAGCAATTGACTGTCCAACAGACCTTTGCGAGGAAGATGAAAAATGACAGCAGTCACCCTGTTGCAAAGTGGATTACTGAGGCCATAACAACTATGCTGGTGTTAGACGTGCATCCGGTATCCGCCATTAGTGCAGTGGGATTTAGACAGTTGATGGATATACTGTGTCCCCGGTACCAAATCCCATCTAGATTCCACTTCACTAGGAAAGTGATTCCCAGACTTAACATGGACATTAAGAAAAGTGTCCTCAGTGTCCTGAATAATACGGTTGTACCCAGTGTCCACTTAACCACGGACATGTGGACAAGTGGAGCAGGGCAAACTAAGGACTACATGACTGTGACAGCCCACTGGGTAGATGTATTGCCTCCCGCAGCAACAACAGCAGCAGCACCAGTAGCAGCATCTCACAAACGCCAACTCATTCCTAAGCAGGCTATGCTATGTATTAATGGTTTCCGGAAAAGGCACACAGCTGACAACCTCTTATGGAAACTGAGGGATATCATCGCACAATGGCTTACCCCACTTAGACTCTCCTGGTGATTTGTGATATCGGACAATGCCACCAATATTGTGCGTGCATTGCATCTGGACAAATTCCAGCATGTCCCATGTTTTGTACTTACAATTAATTTGGTGATGCAGAATTTTTTGCAAAATGACAGGGGCGTGCAGGAGATGCTGTCGGTGGCCCGAAAAATTGCGGGCCACTTTTCACATTCAGCCACTGCATGCCAAAGACTGGATCGCCAGCAAACACTTCTGAACCTGCCCTGCCATCACCTGAAGCAAGAGGTGATAACGAGGTGCTTCAGAGGATGGAGTAGCAGCAAAAGGCCATTCAAGCCTATACATCCACCTACGATATAGGCAAAGGAGGTGGAATGCACCTGACTCAAGCGCAGTGGAGAATGATTTCAATGTTGTGCAAGGTTCTCCAACCCTTCGAACTTGCCACACGTGAAGTCAGTTCAGATACTGCCAGCTTGAGTCAGGTCATTCCCCTCATCAGGCTTTCGCAGAAGCAGCTGTAGAAATTGAAGGAGGAGCTAAGACGGAGTGATTCCGCTAAGTATGTGGGACTTGTGGATGGAGCCCTTGTGGATGGAGCACTTCATTCGCTTTGCCAGGATTCAAGGGTGGTCAATCTGTTGAATTCAGAGCACTACATTTTGGCCACCATGCTCGATCCTAGGTTTAAAGCCTACGTTGTATCTCTCTTTCCAGCAGACACAAGTCTGCAGAGGTGCAAAGACCTGCTAGTGAGAAAATTGTCAACTCAAGCGGAACGTGACCCGTCAATAGCTCCTCCATCATTTTCTCCCGCAACTGGAGCTGCGAGGAAAAGGATAACATTTCCTAGCCCGCCTGCTGGCGGTGATGCAGGGCAGTCAGGAGCAAGTGTTGACATCTGGTTCGGACTGAAGGAGCTGCCAACGATTGCTGACATGTCTACTGTTACTGCATATGATGTTGTCACCATTGAAAGAATGGCGGAGAATTATATCGGTGACAGCATACAAGTAGGCATGTCAGACAATCTGGAGGCCCTTGCACAAACTGGCTTTATTTTACCTAAGTTGCCCCCCCCCTCCCCGTCCAGTGTGTACTCCGAAATAATGTTTAGTGCAGCCGGTAACCTTGTCAGCTATTTGCGTAGGAGGTTACTTCCACAAAATGTGGAGAAGATGATGTTAATCAAAATGAATTATAAATTCCTCCAGGAAGACCCTTACCAGCAATTGCCTCCAGAAAGTACACAGGGACCTGTGATGGAGTACTCCAGTGGGGACGAATTAATACTCTGTGAGTATAAGCATGTACACACTGAAAGGGGTGAGGAATCGGAGGATGACATCTTGCCACTGTAGAGCCATTTTGTGCATGGAGAGATTAATTGGTTCTTTTTTGGCAGCGGGATTAATTGCTTCTTTTTTTGAGGCGGCACAAACAAACCAATCAGTTCAGCCACAGTCGTTTGGCAGACCCTGTCGCTGAAATGATTGGTTTGTTAAAGTGTGCATGTCCAAGGACAATTCCATCTTGAAGTTGAACCTCTTTTTTTTCTCTGCATTATGTGCTCTTTGGGGCCTAGTTTTTAAAACTGCCATCCTGTCTGCCACTGCAGTGTCACTCCTAGATGGGCCAGGTGTTTATGCCGCCGACTTGTGTCACTTAGCTTAGTCATCCAGCAATCTCAGTGCACCTCTATTTTTCTTTGCATTATGTGCTCTCTGGGGCCTTGTTTTTAAAACTGCCATCCTTTCTGCCACTGCAGTGCCACTCCTAGATGAGCAAGGTGTTTGTGCAGCCCACTTGTGTCGCTTAGCTTGGTCATCCAGGGACCTCGGTGCAACCTTTTGGCCTAAAAACAATATTGTGAGGTGTCAGGTGTTTAGAATAGACTGGAAATGAGTGGAAACGAATGTTATTGAGGTTAATAATACCGTAGGCTCAGAATTACCCCAAATTCTGTGATTTTAGCTGTTTTTATGGTTTTTTCAAAAATCATCCAGATCCAAAACCATCCATGGATGGATGGACAGTTAACCCCTTTCAGATACAGCAGAAAGAGCACCTCTTCCATATACATAATAGATAGTGATGTGCACCGGAAATTTTTCGGGTTTTGTGTTTTGGTTTTGGATTCGGTTCCGAGGCCCTGTTTTGGATTCGGACGCGTTTTGGCAAAACCTCCCTGAAATTTTTTTTCCGGATTCGGGTGTGTTTTGGATTCGTTTTTTTTTTACAAAAAACCCTCAAAAACAGCTTAAATCATAGAATTTGGGGGTCATTTTGATCCCATAGTATTATTAACCTCAATAACCATAATATCCACTCATTTTCAGTCTATTCTGAACACCTCACACCTCACAATATTATTTTTAGTCCTAAAATTTGCACTGAGGCCGGCACAAACACCTGGCCCATCTAGGAGTAGCACTGCAGTGTCAGACAGGATGGCACTTCAAAAAAATAGTCCACAAACAGCACATGATGCAAAGAAAAAAAGAGGCGCAATGAGGTAGCTGTGTGACTAAGCTAGGCGACCCAAGTGGCCGACACAAACACCTGGCCCATCTATGGGGCACTGCAGTGTCAGACAGGATGTCAGATTTAAAAAATAGTCCCCAAACAGCACATGATGCAAAGAAAAAAAGAGGTGCACCAAGTTCGCTGGATGGCTAAGCTAAGCGACACAAGTGGCTGACACAAACACCTGGCCCATCTAGGAGTGGCACTGCACTGTCAGGCAGGATGGCACTTCAAAAAAATAGTCCCCAAACAGCACATGATGCAAAGAAAAATGAAAGAAAAAAGAGGTGCAAGATGGAATTGTCCTTGGGCCCTCCCACCCACCCTTATGTTGTAAAAACAGGACATGCACATTTTAACGAACCCATCATTTCAGCGACAGGGTCTGCCACACGACTGTGACTGAAATGACTGGGTGGTTTGGGCCCCCACCAAAAAAGAAGCAATCAATCTCTACTTGCACAAACTGGCTCTACAGAGGCAAGATGTCCACCTCCTCCTCATTGTCCGATTCCTCACCCCTTTCACTGTGTACATACCCTCCTCACAGATTATTAATTCGTCCCCACTGGAATCCACCATCTCAGGTCCCTGTTTACTTTCTGGAGGCAATTGCTGGTGAATGTCTCCACCGAGGAATTGATTATAATTCATTTTGATGAACATCATCTTCTCCACATTTTCTGGAAGTAACCTCCTACGCCGATTGCTGACAAGGTGAGCGGCTGCACTAAACACTTTTTCGGAGTACACACTGGAAGGGGGGGCAATTTAGGTAAAATAAAGCCAGTTTGTGCAAGGGCCTCCAAATTGCCTCTTTTTCCTGCCAGTATACGTACGGACTGTCTGACGTGCCTACTTGGATGCGGTCACTCATATAATCCTCCACCATTCTTTCAATGGTGACAGAATCATATGCAGTGACAGTAGACGAAATGTCAGTAATCGTTGGCAGGTCCTTCAGTCCGGACCAGATGTCAGCACTCGCTCCAGACTGCCCTGCATCACCGCCAGCGGGTGGGCTCGGAATACTTAGCCTTTTCCTCGCACCCCCAGTTGCGGGAGAATGTGAAGGAGGAGCTGTTGACGGGTCACGTTCCGCTTGACTTGACAATTTTCTCACCAGCAGGTCTTTGAACCTCTGCAGACTTGTGTCTGCCGGAAAGAAAGATACAACGTAGGTTTTAAATCTAGGATCGAGCACGGTGGCCAAAATGTAGTGCTCTGATTTCAACAGATTGACCACCCGTGAATCCTGGTTAAGCGAATTAAGGGCTCCATCCACAAGTCTCACATGCCTGGCGGAATCGCTCTGTTTTAGCTCCTCCTTCAATGTCTCCAGCTTCTTCTGCAAAAGCCTGATGAGGGGAATGACCTGACTCAGGCTGGCAGTGTCTGAACTGACTTCACATGTGGCAAGTTCAAAGGGTTGCAGAACCTTGCACAACGTTGAAATCATTCTCCACTGCGCTTGAGTCAGGTGCATTCCCCCTCCTTTGCCTATATCGTAGGCAGATGTATAGGCTTCAATGGCCTTTTGCTGCTCCTCCATCCTCTGAAGCATATAGAGGGTTGAATTCCACATCGTTACCACCTCTTGCTTCAGATGATGGCAGGGCAGGTTCAGGACTGTTTGCTGGTGCTCCAGTCTTCGGCACGCGGTGGCTGAATGCCGAAAGTGGCCCGCAATTCTTCGGGCCACCGACAGCATCTCTTGTCATTTTTTAAATAATTCTGCACCACCAAATTCAATGTATGTGCAAAACATGGGACGTGCTGGAATTTGCCCAGATGTAATGCACGCAGAATATTGGTGGCATTGTCCGATGTCACAAATCCCCAGGAGAGTCCAATTGGGGTAAGCCATTCTGCGATGATGTTCCTCAGTTTCCGTAAGAGGTTGTCAGCTGTGTGCCTCTTATGGAAAGCAGTGATACAAAGAGTAGCCTGCCTAGGAACGAGTTGGCGTTTGCGAGAAGCTGCTACTGGTGCCGCCGCTGCTGTTCTTGCTGCGGGAGGCAATACATCTACCCAGTGGGCTGTCACAGTCATATAGTCCTGAGTCTGCCCTGCTCCACTTGTCCACATGTCCGTGGTTAAGTGGATATTGGGTACAACTGCATTTTTTAGGACACTGGTGACTCTCTTTCTGACGTCTGTGTACATTTTCGGTATCGCCTGCCTAGAGAAATGGAACCTAGATGGTATTTGGTACCGGGGACACAGTACCTCAATCAAGTCTCTAGTTCCCTGTGAATTAACGGTGAATACCGGAACCACGTTTCTCACCACCCAGGCTGCCAAGGCCTGAGTTATCCGCTTTGCAGCAGGATGACTGCTGTGATATTTCATCTTCCTCACAAAGGACTGTTGGACAGTCAATTGCTTACTGGAAGTAGTACAAGTGGTCTTCCGACTTCCCCTCTGGGATGACCATCGACTCCCAGCAGCAACAACAGCAGCGCCAGCAGCAGTAGGCGTTACACTCAAGGATGCATCGTAGGAATCCCAGGCAGGAAAGGACTCGTCAGACTTGCCAGTAGAGATGAGCGTGTTCAGTTTCTCGGAAACCGAACCCCCCCGAACTTCACCCTTTTTACACGGGTCCGAGGCAGGTTCGAACCTTCCCGCCTTGCTCGATTGGTGTAGCTGGTATGAATCTTGCCCTTGGATTAACAAAGATCCTTTCCTCGTACTGTCCTTCTCCTCTGGGCACAGTTTCTCTAACTGAGGTCTGGAGGAAGGGCATAGAGGGAGGAGCCAGTGCACACCAGATCTAAAGTCTTTCTTAAAGTGCCCATGTCTCCTGCGGAGCCCGTCTATCCCCATGGTCCTTACTAGTGATGAGCGGGTTCGGTTCCTCGTAAACCGAACCCACCCGGACTTCACTCATTTTACACGGGTCCGAGGCATACTCGGATTCTCCCGTATGGCTCGGTTAACCCGAGCACGCCCGAACATCATCATCCCGCTGTCGGATTCTCACGAGATTTTGATTCTATATAAGCAGCCGCGCGTCGCCGCCATTTTCACTCGTGCATTGGAGATGATAGGGAGAGGACGTGGCTGGTGTCCTCTCCGTTTATTGTTGAAGTTGATTGGTTTCTTGCTTAATTGTGGGGAGGACTGGGGAGCAGCTGTTAGGAGGAGTACAGTGCAGAGTTTTGCTGATAAGTGACCACCAGTTTTTATCCGTTCTCTGCCTGAAAAAAACGCTCCATACCATATCTGTGCTCAGTGTGCTGCATAATATGTCTGTGCTGAGTGCTCACACTGCTTAATTGTGGGGACTGGGGAGCAGCTATAGCAGGAGTACAGTGCAGAGTTTTGCTGACAGTGACCACCAGTATACGTTGTCTGCCTGAAAAACACTCC
The DNA here is from genome assembly GCF_028390025.1 of Pseudophryne corroboree. Classification (NCBI taxonomy): domain Eukaryota; kingdom Metazoa; phylum Chordata; class Amphibia; order Anura; family Myobatrachidae; genus Pseudophryne; species Pseudophryne corroboree. Next base: position 109,559,257 of record NC_086451.1, on the reverse strand, counting down.
ATATCTGTGCTCAGTGTACTGCTTTATTGTGGGGACTGGGGACCACCAGTATAATTAATATTATATAGGAGGAGTACAGTGCAGAGTGCACTGCTGTACCTACCTCTGTGTCGTCATCCATTAAGTATACTATCCATCTACATTCTATACCTGTGGTGCATTTTAGTTTTGCAGTTTGCTGACAGTGTCCACCAGTATACTATATATAGCAGTACGGTAGGCCACTGCTGTACCTACCTCTGTGTCGTCATCCATTAAATATACTATCCATCTACATTCTATACCTGTGGTGCATTTTAGTTTTGCAGTTTGCTGACAGTGTCCACCAGTATACTATAAATAGCAGTACGGTAGGCCACTGCTGTACCTACCTTTGTGTCGTCATCCATTAAGTATACTATCCATCTACATTCTATACCTGTGGTGCATTTTAGTTTTGCAGTTTGCTGACAGTGTCCACCAGTATACTATATATAGCAGTACGGTAGGCCACTGCTGTACCTACCTCTGTGTCGTCATTCATTAAGTATACTATCCATCTACATTCTATACCTGTGGTGCATTTTAGTTTTGCAGTTTGCTGACAGTGTCCACCAGTATACTATATATAGCAGTACGGTAGGCCACTGCTGTACCTACCTCTGTGTTGTCATCCATTAAGTATACTATCCATCTACATTCTATACCTGTGGTGCATTTTAGTTTTGCAGTTTGCTGACAGTGTCCACCAGTATACTATATATAGCTGTACGGTAAGCCACTGCTGTACCTACCTCTGTGTCGTCATCCATTAAGTATACTATCCATCTACATTCTATACCTGTGGTGCATTTTAGTTTTGCAGTTTGCTGACACAGTGACCACCTGTATACTATATATAGCAGTACGGTAGGCCACTGCTATACCTACCTCTGTGTCATCATCCATTAAGTATACTATCCATCTACATTCTATACCTGTGGTGCATTTTAGTTTTGCAGTTTGCTGACAGTGTCCACCAGTATACTATATATAGCAGTACGGTAGGCCACTGCTGTACCTACCTCTGTCTCGTCATCCATTAAGTATACTATCCATCTACATTCTATACTTGTGGTGCATTTTAGTTTTGCAGTTTGCTGACACAGTGACCACCAGTATACTATATATAGCAGTACGGTAGGCCACTGCTATACCTACCTCTGTGTCATCATCCATTAAGTATACTATCCATCTACATTCTATACCTGTGGTGCATTTTAGTTTTGCAGTTTGCTGACAGTGTCCACCAGTATACTATATATATATATATATATAGCAGTACGGTAGGCCACTGCTGTACCTACCTCTGTGTCGTCATCCATTAAGTATACTATCCATCTACATTCTATACCTGTGGTGCATTTTAGTTTTGCAGTTTGCTGACAGTGTCCACCAGTATACTATAAATAGCAGTACGGTAGGCCACTGCTGTACCTACCTCTGTGTCGTCATCCATTAAGTATACTATCCATCTACATTCTATACCTGTGGTGCATTTTAGTTTTGCAGTTTGCTGACAGTGTCCACCAGTATACTATATATAGCAGTACGGTAGGCCACTGCTGTACCTACCTCTGTGTCATCCATTAAGTATACTATCCATCTACATTCTATAACAGTGGTGCATTTTACTTTTGCAGTTTGCTGACAGTGTCCACCAGTATACTATATATAGCAGTACGGTAGGCCACTGCTGTACCTACCTCTGTGTCGTCATCCATTAAGTATACTATCCATCTACATTCTATACCTGTGGTGCATTTTAGTTTTGCAGTTTGCTGACAGTGTCCACCAGTATACTATATATAGCAGTACGGTAGGCCACTGCTGTACCTACCTCTGTGTTGTCATCCATTAAGTATACTATCCATCTACATTCTATACCTGTGGTGCATTTTAGTTTTGCAGTTTGCTGACAGTGTCCACCAGTATACTATATATAGCAGTACGGTAAGCCACTGCTGTACCTACCTCTGTGTCGTCATCCATTAAGTATACTATCCATCTACATTCTATACCTGTGGTGCATTTTAGTTTTGCAGTTTGCTGACACAGTGACCACCTGTATACTATATATAGCAGTAAGGTAGGCCACTGCTGTACCTACCTCTGTGTCGTCAAGTATACTATCCATCCATACCTGTGGTGCATTTCAGTTGTGCGCAGTAAATATAGTAGTAGGCCATTGCTATTGATACTGGCATATAATTCCACACATTAAAAAATGGAGAACAAAAATGTGGAGGTTAAAATAGGGAAAGATCAAGATCCACTTCCACCTTGTGCTGAAGATGCTGCCACTAGTCATGGCCGAGACGATGAAATGCCATCAACGTTGTCTGCCAAGGCCGATGCCCAATGTCATAGTAGAGAGCATGTAAAATCCAAAACACAAAAGTTCAGTAAAATGACCCAAAAATCAAAATTAAAAGCGTCTGAGGAGAAGCGTAAACTTGCCAATATGCCATTTACGACACGGAGTGGCAAGGAACGGCTGAGGCCCTGGCCTATGTTCATGGCTAGTGGTTCAGCTTCACATGAGGATGGAAGCACTCATCCACTCGCTAGAAAAAAGAAAAGACTTAAGTTGGCAAAAGCACAGCAAAGAACTGTGCGTTCTTCCAAATCACAAATCCCCAAGGAGAGTCCAATTGTGTCGGTTGCGATGCCTGACCTTCCCAACACTGGACTGGAAGAGTTTGCGCCTTCCACCATTTGCACGCCCCCTGCAAGTGCTGGAAGGAGCACACGCAGTCCAGTTCCTGATAGTCAAATTGAAGATGTCACTGTTGAAGTACACCAGGATGAGGATATGGGTGTTGCTGGCGCTGGGGAGGAAATTGACAAGGAGGATTCTGATGGTGAGGTGGTTTGTTTAAGTCAGGCACCCGGGGAGACACCTGTTGTCCGTGGGACGAATATGGCCATTGACATGCCTGGTCAAAATACAAAAAAAAATCAGCTCTTCGGTGTGGAATTATTTCAACACAAATGCGGTCAACAGGTGTCAAGCCGTGTGTTTCCTTTGTCAAGCTGTAATAAGTAGGGGTAAGGACGTTAACCACCTCGGAACATCCTCCCTTATACGTCACCTGCAGCGCATTCATCATAAGTCAGTGACAAGTTCAAAAACTTTGGGTGACAGTGGAAGCAGTCCACTGACCACTAAATCCCTTCCTCTTGTAACCAAGCTCCTGCAAACCACACCACCAACTCCCTCAGTGTCAATTTCCTCCTTACCCAGGAAAGCCAATAGTCCTGCAGGCCATGTCACTGTCAAGTCTGACGAGTCCTCTCCTGCCTGGGATTCCTCCGATGCATCCTTGAGTGTAACGCCTACTGCTGCTGGCGCTGCTGTTGTTGCTGCTGGGAGTCGATCGTCATCCAAGAGGGGAAGTCGGAAGACCACTTGTACTACTTCCAGTAAGCAATTGACTGTCCAACAGTCCTTTGCGAGGAAGATGAAATATCACAGCAGTCATCCTGCTGCAAAGCAGATAACTCAGGCCTTGGCAGCCTGGGCGGTGAGAAACGTGGTTCCGGTATCCATCGTAATTCAGAGGCAACTATAGACTTGATTGAGGTACTGTGTCCCCGGTACCAAATACCATCTAGGTTCCATTTCTCTAGGCAGGCGATACCGAAAATGTACACAGACCTCAGAAAAAGACTCACCAGTGTCCTAAAAAGTGCAGTTGTACCCAATGTCCACTTAACCACGGACATGTGGACAAGTGGAGCAGGGCAGACTCAGGACTATATGACTGTGACAGCCCACTGGGTAGATGAATTGCCTCCCGCAGCAAGAACAGCAGCGGCGGCACCAGTAGCAGCATCTCGCAAACGCCAACTCGTTCCTAGGCAGGCTACGCTTTGTATCACTGCTTTCCATAAGAGGCACACAGCTGACAACCTCTTACGGGAACTGAGGAAGATCATCGCAGAATGGCTTACCCCAATTGGACTCTCCTGGGGATTTGTGACATCGGACAACGCCAGCAATATTGTGCGTGCATTACATCTGGGCAAATTCCAGCACGTCCCATGTTTTGCACATACATTGAATTTGGTGGTGCAGAATTATTTAAAAAACGACAGGGGCGTGCAAGAGATGCTGTCGGTGGCCCAAAGAATTGCGGGCCACTTTCGGCATTCAGCCACCGCGTACAGAAGACTGGAGCACCACCAAACATTCCTGAACCTGCCCTGCCATCATCTGAAGCAAGAGGTGGTAACGAGGTGGAATTCAACCCTCTATATGCTTCAGTGGATGGAGGAGCAGCAAAAGGCCATTCAAGCCTATACATCTGCCCACGATATAGGCAAAGGAGGGGGAATGCACCTGACTCAAGCGCAGTGGAGAATGATTTCAACGTTGTGCAAGGTTCTGCAACCCTTTGAACTTGCCACACGTGAAGTCAGTTCAGACACTGCCAGCCTGAGTCAGGTCATTCCCCTCATCAGGCTTTTGCTGACATCTGGTCCGGACTGAAGGACCTGCCAATGATTACTGACATGTCGTCTACTGTCACTGCATATGATTCTGTCACCATTGAAAGAATGGTGGAGGATTATATGAGTGACCGCATCCAAGTAGGCACGTCAGACAGTCCGTACGTATACTGGCAGGAAAAAGAGGCAATTTGGAGGCCCTTGCACAAACTGGCTTTATTCTACCTAAGTTGCCCTCCCTCCAGTGTGTACTCCGAAAGAGTGTTTAGTGCAGCCGCTCACCTTGTCAGCAATCGGCGTACGAGGTTACTTCCAGAAAATGTGGAGAAGATGATGTTCATCAAAATGAATTATAATCAATTGCTCCGTGGAGACATTCACCAGCAGCAATTGCCTCCAGAAAGTACACGGGGACCTGAGATGGTGGATTCCAGTGGGGACAAATTAATAATCTGTGAGGAGGGGGATGTACACAGTGAAAGGGGTGAGGAATCGGAGGATGATGATGAGGTGGACATCTTGCCTCTGTAGAGCCAGTTTGTGCAAGGAGAGATTGATTGCTTCTTTTTTGGTGGGGGCACAAATAGGGATGAGCGGGTTTGGTTCCTCGGAATCCGAACCCGCCCGAACTTCATGTTTTTTTTTACACGGGGCCGAGCGACTCGGATCTTCCCGCCTTGCTCGGTTAACCCGAGCGCGCCCGAACGTCATCATCCCGCTGTCGGATTCTCGCGAGGCTCGGATTCTATCGCGAGACTCGGATTCTATTTAAGGAGCCGCACGTCGCCGCCATTTTCACACGTGCATTGAGATTCATAGGGAGAGGACGTGGCTGGCGTCCTCTCCGTTTATAGAGAAGAGAGTGAGACAGTAGAGAGAGACACAGTAGTAATTTTGGGGAGCATTAGGAGGAGTACTAGTTACTTGCTGAAGTGATAGATAGTGTGACTGTATATTATCTGACTTGTGGGGGAGACACTGACAGTGGGGAGCAGTTAGAGTCTGAGAGCAGGACTCAGGAGTACATATAACGTACAGTGCACACTTTTGCTGCCAGAGTGCCACACTGCCATTGTGACCACACTGACCACCAGTATAATATATATTGTGATTGTCTGCTTAGGAGTACTACTTGCAAGTTGCTGATAGTGTGACCAGTGACCTGACCACCAGTCACCACCAGTTTAATATATATATATATATATATATATATATATATATATATATAATTGTATATAATATATATATAATATTGTATACCACCTACCCGTGGTTTTTTCTTTTTTTCTTTCTTCTTTATACATACTACTATAGTAGCTTACTGTAGCAGTCTGCGGTGCTGCTGAGCTGACTGTGTCCAGCAGGTCCGTCATCAGTCATTACATAATAAATATATATACCTGTCCGGCTGCAGTACCAGTGATGATATATATATATATATATTGATTTCATCTCATTATCATCCAGTCTATATTAGCAGCAGACACAGTACGGTAGTCCACGGCTGTAGCTACCTCTGTGTCGGCAGTCGCTCGTCCATCCATAATTGTATACCACCTACCCGTGTTTTTTTTTTTTCTTTCTTCTTTATACATACTACTATAGTAGCTTACTGTAGCAGTCTGCGGTGCTGCTGAGCTGACAGTGTCCAGCAGGTCCGTCATCAGTCATTACATAATAAATATATATACCTGTCCGGCTGCAGTACTAGTGATATCTCCTATATAATAGCCCTATTCTGTGACCTTGTGATTCATTTGCTAACGCTGGGCGGAGTTACAACACTGGGCGGAGTTAGTCAAATGAGTCACAGAGATCTGGCCAAATCTACAGGAGACTAGGAGCAGAAGCAGATAGCATGGGCATTGGGCATGGCACAGGCAGGGGTGCAGACCTCCCAGCTTTCTGCAGGAGCTTTATCCAGGCAGAAGGAGGGAAACACACTCGGCGAAAAGGGGGCGTGGCTTCACGGGAGGGCCCCGTTTTCGTCAGTGAGGGAGCATGCCCAGCGCTCTGTGAGCTGCTGGCATGCTCCCAGGGGCTGATTATGAGTCCGGGGGGCCCAGGGCACTTGTGACAGGGGAGCCCTATCTCATTGCTGTGCCTGCTGTGGGTTAGGGGCGTGGCCTAATCGCGGCCCGCGTGGCCACGCCCCCTTATGCAAATTTCGATTTTTATTTGTATTTTTTTGATGGGATTTTGGCCCCTCAGCTAGGGCTAAATCCAGAGGAGGTGGTCGCTCCCCCCTACACACCCGCACAGGGAGAAGAAAGCAGGGAGGCTGCTGCCTCCCTGCAACACCACAGACCTGCCAATATGCAGCAGCGTGTGCTGACTGTAGCACAAATGCTGCCGCTGTTGCTGGCAGGACGGGGGGGGAGCTTCTGAGCTGGAACAGAGCTACTCCAGCCGGGGGGCCCCCTAAAACTGTAGGGCCAACGGTACGTATCCCCTGCCCCCCCCCCACCTTAATCCGGCTCTGCTGCTGGAACCCCCCCATTAATCCGTACCCCCTGATGCCCCCTCTCCCTCTGTCTCCACTATTCACCGCTGCTCTGCTAAGCAGAACAGCGAGTACAGGAGCTTTCCAACTGCCCACCCCCCCAACCGCCGGACACTGCGACCCGCGGGTGGGACAGCGGGACAGACCCCAAAAAATGGGACTGTCCCGCGAAAATCGGGACATTTGGGAGGTATGGGGGTGTGTGAGGGGTATGTCATACAGACAGACGGGCACCGGCTCACTGTGTGCTTGACCCCCCACATCGGCATACTCAGCAGGGTCTCTCTGGTGCGGAGGAGCGTCACTTTCTGGCACACTCCACGCTTCTTAGCTGCAGTTTAGTGGGGCACCTGCCGCTGTGCAGGTTCCGTACTGCCTCTGTTATCTCCAGCCCCGGCAACCCCACCGCTAGCTGCAGCACTGCCACCCGCAGTGAGGTGCACCCAGCTCCTTCACACACTTTAGCTGGCGGGTAGCGCTACAGAAATCCGAGCTGCTTGCAGGCTCTGACCCACTCCTCCCTCCAGCCGCAGCGTCTCCTGGGAGCTAACCAGTCACTCCCAGTCTCCCCTTACCACAGTGCCCGGAAGCCGTGAGGTCCGCGCCACGTGCATGCTATGACCCCCTCCTCCCTCCAGCCGCAGCATCTCCTGGGGGCTAACCAGTCACTCCCAGTCTCCCCTTACCACAGTGCCCGGCAGCTGCGCGAGGTCTGCGGTATGTGACTGAGGAGGGGGGGAGGGATGCGGACGGGCAGAGGAAGCAGGAATCCAGCCTGAGAGAGTCAGCCATGCCAAGTCTCCAGCAGCAGTAGATCCCAACAGGTTGGAGTGGAACAGCAGCAGCCAGCAGCAGTGACTCCGGTAAGACACATCTGTCTGTCACCACTGTTTTGTCCCTAATACCAATCTCTCCCGTGCCCTGTGTTCTGTCATGTCCCTGTCACCCCTGGCCTTGCCCTGCCACCCTTATCCTGGCCCTTTCACCCTTATCCTGGCCCTGTCACCCTTATCCTGTCCCTATCATTTCTGTCCTGGCCCCGTCACCCCTGTCCTGGCCCCGTCACCCCTGTCCTGGCCCCGTCACCCCTGTCCTGGCCCCGTCACCCCTGTTCTGACCCTGTCACCCCTGTCCTGGCCCCGTCAACCCTGTACTGACCCTGTCACCCCTGTACTGACCCTGTCACCCCTGTCCTGGCCCTGTTACTGCATACCCTCCAACTACCTTTTATGGCATATACAGTACCCGCAGCGCCTCCAGACCTCTCCCCAATGCACCACACCTCCGCACCTTCCCCTCCACCACATGCGGCACTCCACCCCTCCCCCACATGCTGTGCCTCCAGACCCCCTACACCACCCGTGGCTCCCACTCCTCCACCCCTTCACCACCCACAGCACCTCCAGGCCCCTTCCACCATTCACCCCCCTTATATGTCTCCCCCCACACCTGCCCCCCTCCACCCGCAGCATCTGCAGACACCCTCCTCCATCAGCGGTCCCCCCCTCACCCACCCCTCCCCCACCAATGGCACCCCCGCACCTGCCCCTCCACCACCTGCAGCACCTCCGGACCTCCTTTCCCATCCGCCGCAACACCCGTACCTGCCCCTACCCTACCCATGGTGCCTGCGGTCCCCTACCCCACCCCCGGCACTCCCGTCCCTTCCCATCCCACAGCACCTCCGGAACCCTTCATCCATCCACAACATCCCCGCACCTGCCCCTCTCCCACCCGTGGCACCCCTGCCCATCCCCCACCTTCAGTGCCTCCGGACCCCTCCCCCATCTGCATCCCCCACTCCTCTGCCCCTCCCCCACGCGCAGCACCTCCCGAACCTTCCCCATCCGGGCCCCACCCCCACTTCTGCCTCCCCTCCACCCGCAGCATCTACAGACACCATCCGCAGTCCCCCCCGCACCCGCTACATTCTGTACATCGTGCCCTGCAGGTGCTGTTCACGCCGTCGCAAGGGGCTGCGCCTCCTTCACCATCGCACGCCCTTTCATTGTGCAATATTTAACCACTAACAAAGGAATGCAGGTAATACTCCATATAATACAAATATTAAACCCCAGAAAGGCATGCAAGGGTTAAGGGGGCGTAGCCCCTTGCGACGGTGTGAAGAGCGCCCGTAGGGCGCGATGAAGCACCTAGTTATATATATATATATATATATATTGATTTCATCTCCTTATCATCCAGTCTATATTAGCAGCAGACACAGTACGGTAGTCCACGGCTGTAGCTACCTCTGTGTCGGCAGTCGCTCGTCCATCCATAATTGTATACCACCTACCCGTGGTTTTTTTTTTTCTTTCTTCTTTATACATACTACTATAGTAGCTTACTGTAGCAGTCTGCGGTGCTGCTGAGCTGACAGTGTCCAGCAGGTCCGTCATAAGTCATTACATAATAAATATATATACCTGTCCGGCTGCAGTACTAGTGATATTATATATATATATATATATATATATATATATATTGATTTCATCTCCTTATCATCCAGTCTATATTAGCAGCAGACACAGTACGGTAGTCCACGGCTGTAGCTACCTCTGTGTCGGCAGTCGCTCGTCCATCCATAATTGTATACCACCTACCCGTGTTTTTTTTTCTTTCTTTCTTCTTTATACATACTACTATAGTAGCTTACTGTAGCAGTCTGCGGTGCTGCTGAGCTGACAGTGTCCAGCAGGTCCGTCATCAGTCATTACATAATAAATATATCTACCTGTCCGGCTGCAGTACTAGTGTGATATAATATATATTGATTTCATCTCATTATCATCCAGTCTATATTAGCAGCAGACACAGTACGGTAGTCCACGGCTGTAGCTACCTCTGTGTCGGCAGTCGCTCGTCCATCCATAATTGTATACCACCTACCCGTGGTTTTTTTTTTTCTTTCTTCTTTATACATACTACTATAGTAGCTTACTGTAGCAGTCTGCGGTGCTGCTGAGCTGACAGTGTCCAACAGGTCCGTCATCAGTCATTACATAATAAATATATATACCTGTCCGGCTGCAGTACTAGTGATATTATATATATATATATATATTGATTTCATCTCATTATCATCCAGTCTATATTAGCAGCAGACACAGTACGGTAGTCCACGGCTGTAGCTACCTCTGTGTCGGCAGTCGCTCGTCCATCCATAAGTATACTAGTATCCATCCATCTACATTGTTTACCTGAGGTGCCTTTTAGTTGTGCCTATTAAAATATGGAGAACAAAAATGTTGAGGTTCCAAAATTAGGGAAAGATCAAGATCCACTTCCACCTCGTGCTGAAGCTGCTGCCACTAGTCATGGCCGAGACGATGAAATGCCAGCAACGTCATCTGCCAAGGCCGATGCCCAATGTCATAGTACAGAGCATGTAAAATCCAAAACACCAAATATCAGTAAAAAAAGGACTCCAAAATCTAAAATAAAATTGTCGGAGGAGAAGCGTAAACTTGCCAATATGCCATTTACCACACGGAGTGGCAAGGAACGGCTGAGGCCCTGGCCTATGTTCATGGCTAGTGGTTCAGCTTCACATGAGGATGGAAGCACTCAGCCTCTCGCTAGAAAACTGAAAAGACTCAAGCTGGCAAAAGCACCGCAAAGAACTGTGCGTTCTTCGAAATCCCAAATCCACAAGGAGAGTCCAATTGTGTCGGTTGCGATGCCTGACCTTCCCAACACTGGACGTGAAGAGCATGCGCCTTCCACCATTTGCACGCCCCCTGCAAGTGCTGGAAGGAGCACCCGCAGTCCAGTTCCTGATAGTCAGATTGAAGATGTCAGTGTTGAAGTACACCAGGATGAGGAGGATATGGGTGTTGCTGGCGCTGGGGAGGAAATTGACAAGGAGGATTCTGATGGTGAGGTGGTTTGTTTAAGTCAGGCACCCGGAGAGACACCTGTTGTCCGTGGGAGGAATAGGGCCGTTGACATGCCTGGTGAAAATACCAAAAAAATCAGCTCTTCGGTGTGGAAGTATTTCACCAGAAATGCGGACAACATTTGTCAAGCCGTGTGTTGCCTTTGTCAAGCTGTAATAAGTAGGGGTAAGGACGTTAACCACCTCGGAACATCCTCCCTTATACGTCACCTGCAGCGCATTTATAATAAGTCAGTGACAAGTTCAAAAACTTTGGGCGACAGCGGAAGCAGTCCACTGACCAGTAAATCCCTTCCTCTTGTAACCAAGCTCACGCAAACCACCCTACCAACTCCCTCAGTGTCAATTTCCTCCTTCCCCAGGAATGCCAATAGTCCTGCATGCCATGTCACTGGCAATTCTGACGAGTCCTCTCCTGCCTGGGATTCCTCTGATGCATCCTTGCGTGTAACGCCTACTGCTGCTGGCGCTGCTGTTGTTGCTGCTGGGAGTCGATGGTCATCCCAGAGGGGAAGTCGTAAGCCCACTTTTACTACTTCCACCAAGCAATTGACTGTCCAACAGTCCTTTGCGAGGAAGATGAAATATCACAGCAGTCATCCTGTTGCAAAGCGGATAACTGAGGCCTTGACAACTATGTTGGTGTTAGACGTGCGTCCGGTATCCGCCGTTAGTTCACAGGGAACTAGACAATTTATTGAGGCAGTGTGCCCCCGTTACCAAATACCATCTAGGTTCCACTTCTCTAGGCAGGCGATACCGAGAATGTACACGGACGTCAGAAAAAGACTCACCAGTGTCCTAAAAAATGCAGTTGTACCCAATGTCCACTTAACCACGGACATGTGGACAAGTGGAGCAGGGCAGGGTCAGGACTATATGACTGTGACAGCCCACTGGGTAGATGTATGGACTCCCGCCGCAAGAACAGCAGCGGCGGCACCAGTAGCAGCATCTCGCAAACGCCAACTCTTTCCTAGGCAGGCTACGCTTTGTATCACCGGTTTCCAGAATACGCACACAGCTGAAAACCTCTTACGGCAACTGAGGAAGATCGCGGAATGGCTTACCCCAATTGGACTCTCCTGTGGATTTGTGGCATCGGACAACGCCAGCAATATTGTGTGTGCATTAAATATGGGCAAATTCCAGCACGTCCCATGTTTTGCACATACCTTGAATTTGGTGGTGCAGAATTTTTTAAAAAACGACAGGGGCGTGCAAGAGATGCTGTCGGTGGCCAGGAGAATTGCGGGACACTTTCGGCGTACAGGCACCACGTACAGAAGACTGGAGCACCACCAAAAACGCCTGAACCTGCCCTGCCATCATCTGAAGCAAGAAGTGGTAACGAGGTGGAATTCAACCCTCTATATGCTTCAGAGGTTGGAGGAGCAGCAAAAGGCCATTCAAGCCTACACAATTGAGCACGATATAGGAGGTGGAATGTACCTGTCTCAAGCGCAGTGGAGAATGATTTCAACGTTGTGCAAGGTTCTGCAACCTTTTGAACTTGCCACACGTGAAGTCAGTTCAGACACTGCCAGCCTGAGTCAGGTCATTCCCCTCATCAGGCTTTTGCAGAAGAAGCTGGAGGCATTGAAGGAGGAGCTAAAAGGGAGCGATTCCGCTAGGCATGTGGGACTTGTGGATGGAGCCCTTAATTCGCTTAACAAGGATTCACGGGTGGTGAATCTGTTGAAATCAGAGCACTACATTTTGGCCACCGTGCTCGATCCTAGATTTAAAACCTACCTTGGATCTCTCTTTCCGGCAGACACAAGTCTGCTGGGGTTCAAAGACCTGCTGGTGACAAAATTGTCAAGTCAAGCGGAACGCGACCTGTCAACATCTCCTCCTTCACATTCTCCCGCAACTGGGGGTGCGAGGAAAAGGCTCAGAATTCCGAGCCCACCCGCTGGCGGTGATGCAGGGCAGTCTGGAGCGACTGCTGATGCTGACATCTGGTCCGGACTGAAGGACCTGACAACGATTACGGACATGTCGTCTACTGTCACTGCATATGATTCTATGAGGATTATATGAGTGACCGCATCCAAGTAGGCACGTCAGACAGTCCGTACTTATACTGGCAGGAAAAAGAGGCAATTTGGAGGCCCTTGCACAAACTGGCTTTATTCTACCTAAGTTGCCCTCCCACAAGTGTGTACTCCGAAAGAGTGTTTAGTGCCGCCGCTCACCTTGTCAGCAATCTGCGTACGAGGTTACTTCCAGAAAATGTGGAGAAGATGATGTTCATTAAAATGAATTATAATCAATTCCTCCGTGGAGACATTGACCAGCAGCAATTGCCTCCACAAAGTATACAGGGAGCTGAGATGGTGGATTCCAGTGGGGACGAATTGATAATCTGTGAGGAGCGGGATGTACACGGTGATATATCGGAGGATGATGATGAGGTGGACATCTTGCCTCTGTAGAGCCAGTTTGTGCAAGGAGAGATTAATTGCTTCTTTTTCGGTGGGGGTCCAAACCAACCCGTCATTTCAGTCACAGTCGTGTGGCAAACCCTGTCACTGAAATGATGGGTTGGTTAAAGTGTGCATGTCCTGTTTATACAACATAAGGGTGGGTGGGAGGGCCCAAGGACAATTCCATCTTGCACCTCTTTTTTCTTTCATTTTTATTTGCGTCATGTGCTGTTTGGGGAGTGTTTTTTGGAAGGGCCATCCTGCGTGACACTGCAGTGCCACTCCTAGATGGGCCAGGTGTTTGTGTCGGCCACTAGGGTCGCTTAGCTTACTCACACAGCTACCTCATTGCGCCTCTTTTTTTCTTCTTTGCGTCATGTGCTGTTTGGGGAGTGTTTTTTGGAAGGGCCATCCTGCGTGACACTGCAGTGCCACTCCTAGATGGGCCAGGTGTTTGTGTCGGCCACTAGGGTCGCTTATCTTACTCACACAGCTACCTCATTGCGCCTCTTTTTTTCTTCTTTGCGTCATGTGCTGTTTGGGGAGTGTTTTTTGGAAGGGCCATCCTGCGTGACACTGCAGTGCCACTCCTAGATGGGCCAGGTGTTTGTGTCGGCCACTAGGGTCGCTTAGCTTACTCACACAGCTACCTCATTGCACCTCTTTTTTTCTTCTTTGCGTCATGTGCTGTTTGGGGAGTGTTTTTTGGAAGGGCCATCCTGCGTGACACTGCAGTGCCACTCCTAGATGGGCCAGGTGTTTGTGTCGGCCACTAGGGTCGCTTAGCTTACTCACACAGCTACCTCATTGCGCCTCTTTTTTTCTTCTTTGCGTCATGTGCTGTTTGGGGAGTGTTTTTTGGAAGGGCCATCCTGCGTGACACTGCAGTGCCACTCCTAGATGGGCCAGGTGTTTGTGTCGGCCACTAGGGTCGCTTAGCTTAGTCATCCAGCGACCTCGGTGCAAATTTTAGGACTAAAAATAATAGTGTGAGGTGTGAGGTATTCAGAATAGACTGAAAATGAGTGGAAATTATGGTTTTTGAGGTTAATAATACTTTGGGATCAAAATGACCCCCAAATTCTATGATTTAAGCTGTTTTTTAGGGTTTTTTGAAAAAAACACCCGAATCCAAAACACACCCGAATCCGACAAAAAACATTCGGTGAGGTTTTGCCAAAACGCGGTCGAACCCAAAACTCGGCCGCGGAACCGAACCCAAAACCAAAACACAAAACCCGAAAAATTTCAAGTGCACATCCCTAGGCACAAACCAACCAGTCATTTCAGTCACAGTTGTGTGGCAGACCCTGTCGCTGAAATGATGGGTTCGTTAAAGTGTGCATGTCCTGTTTATACAACATAAGGGTGGGTGGGAGGGCCCAAGGACAATTCCATCTTGCACCTCTTTTTTCTTTCATTTTTCTTTGCATCATGTGCTGTTTGGGGACAATTTTTTGGAAGTGCCATCCTGCCTGACACTGCAGTGCCACTCCTAGATGGGCCAGGTGTTTGTGTCGGCCACTTGTGTCGCTTAGCTTAGTCACACAGCCACCTTGGTGCGCCTCTTTTTTTCTTTGCATCATGTGCTGTTTGGGGACAATTTTTTGGAAGTGCCATCCTGCCTGACACTGCAGTGCCACTCCTAGATGGGCCAGGTGTTTGTGTCGGCCACTTGTGTCGCTTAGCTTAGTCACACAGCGACCTTGGTGCGCCTCTTTCTTTCTTTGCATCATGTGCTGTTTGGGGACAATTTTTTGGAAGTGCCATCCTGCCTGACACTGCAGTGCCACTCCTAGATGGGCCAGGTGTTTGTGTCGGCCACTTGTGTCGCTTAGCTTAGTCACACAGCCACCTTGGTGCGCCCTTTTTTTCTTTGCATCATGTGCTGTTTGGGGACAATTTTTTTGAAGTGCCTTCCTGTCTTGATTGACACTGCAGTGCCACTCCTAGATGGGCCAGGTGTTTGTGTCGGCCACTTGTGTCGCTTAGCTTAGTCAAACAGCCACCTTGGTGCGCCTCTTTTTTTCTTTGCATCATGTGCTGTTTGGGGACAATTTTTTGGAAGTGCCATCCTGTCTTGATTCTGCAGTGCCACTCCTAGATGGGCCAGGTGTTTGTGTCGGCCACTTGTGTCGCTTAGCTTAGTCAAACAGCCACCTTGGTGCGCCTCTTTTTTTCTTTGCATCATGTGCTGTTTGGGGACAATTTTTTGGAAGTGCCATCCTGCCTGACACTGCAGTGCCACTTCTAGATGGGCCAGGTGTTTGTGTCGGCCACTTGTGTAGCTTAGCTTAGTCACACAGCCACCTTGGTGCGCCTCTTTTTTTCTTTGCATCATGTGCTGTTTGGGGATAATTTTTTGGAAGTGCCATCCTGCCTGACACTGCAGTGCCACTCCTAGATGGGCCAGGTGTTTGTGTCTGCAACTTGGGTCGCTTAGCTTAGCCATCCAGCGACCTTGGTGCACCTCTTTTTTTCTTTGCATCATGTGCTGTTTGGGGACTATTTTTTAAATCTGCCATCCTGTCTGACACTGCAGTGCCACTCCTAGATGGGCCAGATGTTTGTGTCGGCCACTTGGGTCACTTAGCTTAGTCACACAGCGACCTCGGTGCAAATTTTAGGATTAAAAATAATATTGTGAGGTGTGAGGTGTTCAGAATAGACTGAAAATTAGTGGAAATTATGGTTATTGAGGTTAATAATACTATGGGATCAAAATGACCCCTAAATTCTATGATTTAAGCTGTTTTTTAGGGTTTTTTGAAAAAAAACACCCGAATCCAAAACACACCCGAATCCGACAAAAAAATTTCGGTGAGGTTTTGCCAAAACGCGTCCGAATCCAAAACACGGCCGCGGAACCGAATCCAAAACCAAAACACAAAACCCGAAAAATGTCCGGTGCACATCACTACTTGCCAGTGACATGGCCTGCAGGACTATTGGCTTTCCTGTCTAAGGAGGAAATTGACACTGAGGGAGTTGGTGGTGTGGTTTGCAGGAGCTTGGTTACAAGAGGAAAAGATTTAGTGGTCAGTGGACTGCTTCCGCTGTCATCCAAAGTTTTTGAACTTGTCACCGACTTGAAGACACAGAGGTAGGTAGAGCAGTGGCCTACTGTACCGTACTGCTATATAGTATATACTGGTGGTCAGCAAACTGTGCAAAACTGAAATGCACCACAGGTATGGATGGATAGTATACTTGACGACACAGAGGTAGGTAGAGCAGTGGCCTACTGTACCGTACTGCTATATATTATATACTGGTGGACAGCAAACTGTGCAAAACTGAAATGCACCACAGGTATGGATGGATAGTATACTTGACGACACAGAGGTAGGTAGAGCAGTGGCCTACTGTACCGTACTGCTACATATTATATACTGGTGGACCGCAAACTGTGCAAAACTGAAATGCACCACAGGTATGGATGGATAGTATACTTGACGACACAGAGGTAGGTAGAGCAGTGGCCTACTGTACCGTACTGCTATATATTATATACTGGTGGACAGCAAACTGTGCAAAACTGAAATGCACCACAGGTATGGATGGATAGTATACTTGACGACACAGAGGTAGGTAGAGCATTGGCCTTCTGTACCGTACTGCTATATAGTACATACTGGTAGTCAGCAACCTGTGCAAAACTGAAATGCACCACAGGTATGGATGGATAGTATACTTGACGTCACAAAGGTAGGTAGAGCAGTGGCCTTCTGTACCATACTGCTATATAGTTGATAAAGCCTAATATTTATACTGCTATATAGTTGATAAAGCCTAATATTTATCTTACTGAAAACCCTCTAAAAGGTTAAAGAACACAGTACGGTATTGGCGTATGGAATACCGTAAGAGTACGCACGTTGCGTAACAAACGCTTAGCCGTGGTCGAGACGCACGAGCGTCACGTTCGCTCACGGCTAAGAGCGTATAGGCAAGCACGCTATAGGCTGCCGACTAACGTAATGATACGCTATCAGCGTAGCGGACGCTCGGGACCACGAGGAGATCACAAGCGGCGCTGACGCTCACAGTGTTAAACCTTTATAACTATACCATACACAATATACTTATACTGTAAACCCTTGTTTAGTGATAAGGTGTAAATGCAACACAGTGTAACCTTGTTAGTTTAAAAGCTGTATGAGCGTATGTGACGCTCCGAGACCACTCTAGCAATATAATAATCAATCAAATACCGGTCTAAGGTTCTAACGCCTTTAGTGAGAGAATGAACGTTCAAAAGGTATAATACAGTACAAGTTATACACTACCAAAATAACATAGAATATCTAACCAAGTAACTACACATAAAATACAATAAAGACACAAGTACTTTTAAGGGGAAGGAGAGAGAGATAGAGAGAGAGAGAGAGAGAATGGCTTATAATAATAATAAAGACAATATAATTGCAGAGAAACTTACGCACAAAGGGAAACAATCGCATGCGCCTTCTGGATATCCAGCTCCCGATTATCAGTGATGAGAACCGTTGAAGAGAATAGAGAGCTGGCCCAGATCGGCTTGTCCTTTTATACACTACACACAATACAGTACAATGGTCCCTATATTCTTATTGTTCATTGGACACAGGAATTCGTCTTCGCATTATAACAAAAGGTCATAGGTTGGTTCATACAGGTGGGCTGTGACTATTCCTAACTGCTCAGGTGAGTGGGAAACTAGGTTTCCCGCCGCATGGGTAATAAAGTGCAAATACAGTAAATGTTCATAAACTTCTTATGTCCATAACTATTCGCACGAGCGATTAATCCGCTTCAAACTAACACCGGAATATTGCTAATTAAATACTCTTCCGATGGATACTAAACACCACTGTATAACCCCTGTCTGACCCTTCGTATCAAGCAAAGAGGGATCTCTTTGTCTATGAACATGCTATATTAATTAAACTTTCAGATTCTATCTAAGGGACCATAATCTACAAAATACATTATATGGTTAAAATATGTAACGATTGAGTCGCCCGCTAGACGCACATAAACCCCACCGTAAATGCGCATACCGCGCGCCCGCGGGTGCACGCAGCAGCGAGTATGCGCACGCACGGGAGAGCTCATGCACGTGCAGCGGGGACACGCATGAGGTGCAAATATGGCAATGTGCATCATGATATTTTTCTGACTTTGACAGTCCACCCTTTGGCAGTCACCAATAACTGCCACTTTCTAAAACATTTCAAAAAGAGAAAAATATATATGTCATGTGTAAATATTTCTATGGTCGGGTAGGGGAGGAGAGGAGAAGGTGAGAAAAGGGTATGACCTAGTGAGATAGCAGAAGCATGTGTGTATGCATCTATGTTTGGGGGGTCATGTACCATCGTGCCGTACGTGTGTTAAATCAAGCTTCGAGGTATTGCGAAGTATACATTTGAATTCCTCTTATCCCGTGGCACGGGTCGGTGGATGGGCTGTCAAACTTTACCGAGCTATCTTCGGCTTTTGGTTGCAACAAAATGGGGGCGCACATTTTAGTTGATGATACATGAATAGGGGGGATATGTGGGTGCTGATATCTGTGCCTGTATTCCCTATCGACTATGTGTGTCATTACCTGAAGGTTGTAGAGATGAAGATAAAGAACAATTATGGTAAATGCAGTGATAAACTATGTTAGTTTAATATACATTTGCCGATTGAGGTCTTGTCTTGTCTTGTCTTGCTCGATGTACATGTTGACTGTAGTCTCTTTGTGCTTTTGCCAATAAACGCAAGCAAAGCTTTATCAATGTCCATAGACTTACAAAAAGTGTTGGGCTAGCGTAAAATTAAAGTCACTAGGGATATGGGGGGTCTATGGCATAGTCCATCATTTGTCTGTGTAAAAAGGTTGTCAAATTCTTCTTCCAAGCGGATGTCTTTTTACCTTGGAGAAAAACAAAGGAGAAACGGGTGAAAGAAACGGACCGTGGAATCACATTTTCCTCACAACATTGTCTCTATCGTTGGGTCATAAATCAAATCCATTGGAATTATAATATCCTTACTCCTTAAACTCATCACCTTAGTACTTCGTTTACACTTCGTTAAAGCCTGAACGCATCTAAATATCAAACCACTTGATATGACAACACCCAAGATACACAGAAGAAATTTCCCTACATCCATTATAATTTCTTGAGCCCATTCTCCTAAACCAGAGAACCAATTTCGCGGGTTCAACCATGACACCCAACTGGTCAGCTCATTACCCACAGCAGCAAGGGTGAGATTGTGTCTCCTGCGGAATTCCCACTTTAATTGGAGAATGTCGTCCATCTTTTGGTCTATGACCTCGACCGGGTCCTCGGTGCTATTCGTAATATAAGTGCAGCATTTTACGCCGTACTGCGTTGCCAGTGTGACACAATATCCGCCTGTCACTGCTGTGAGATAATTAAGAACCATCCTATGCTGAACCAGTTCTGTTTTATAAGCTTGGAGCTCCCTTCCGGTATACCTAAAAGTGTCGTCATACATTTCAGTGATATTGTCTAATAAATTTGCAAGCGCTGATATGTATTTATAGTTCAACACTTCTCTGGCGGTGCGAGTGATGTCTAACGCGAGTAGAACCTGAATCCCGGTGGATTCATGGATCAGGTCAGAGG
The DNA here is from genome assembly GCF_028390025.1 of Pseudophryne corroboree. Taxonomy (NCBI): domain Eukaryota; kingdom Metazoa; phylum Chordata; class Amphibia; order Anura; family Myobatrachidae; genus Pseudophryne; species Pseudophryne corroboree. The sequence goes on along the minus strand of NC_086451.1, from coordinate 109,539,319 downwards.
CCGGATGCTCTGTTCTTTCTATTAGGTGACGTTTAACGATGTGCTCGTAATGAGTGTGAGTATAAGGAGCTTGGGCACCGCGGTGAATATCTTTCATTTTAGTATGCGATACCGTCATTACTTCAGGCAGTACTTTTCCAATATAACACAATCCTTCTGAGTTTGGGGCAAGCCATTTATACGCCTTCCTCCCACATATGAAATATGCATCATCGGGGAGAACATATGGGACGGAGTGGGACATAACCATATTACACATTTTCCATATGAAATTTCCTAACCCTAATTCTCCCATCTGTTTAGTACACGTTTCGGTTTGTACGATATGTGCACAGTATCCTGGTGATACCTCTCCAACTCTCATGGTTCTACTTCCTAGGGTATATCTATACCGGAAATATCTTCCACTACCGGCTAAGTGGCGTATAAGTTCTGTATCTGTAGGCAATCCGTCGACTCTATGTGAGAATGTCATGGTTTTGTTATTCCATGACACTTCCCAATTTCCCGGCTTTCGGGGATTGGAAATGTTAAAGCACACTAAAGACCTATCCACATGGTATTGGTGGAGCTTTAAACTAGGAGGACTAGAGATATTAAACCTCTTGTCCACCGGCCTCCCACCACTTAACTCAAGTACCTCCCCTATCGTTAAAGGAAATGGTACTAGTCCTGATTTGCTGTGACCTTGAGGTACTTGAGAGCATACCCAACAGTCTGTCTGATTTAGTACTTTACCCACTAAGGAGTGATAGTCACTCAATGGATGCCTATCCATATGGATATTAAAACTGGATTGGCATTTCTTGATGCACCCATCCTCAACTACATTGTCACAATGCCTACAGATACAGTTCTCTTCAGCTAACAGGTTTTCACAATGGTTACAAATAACATGGCTGCTAGATCGTTTCCGGTACTCGCCTTTTCTCGGTGGTTGTGTTGCTATTGGAAATTTACACCTCCGTCTCAGTCATCAGAAATCCATTCTGGATCCTTTCTCGACCTCACTGGTACTCTCACCGAAACAGACTGCTCTGGTCAACATCAGGGTCAACATGAAAACACGGCTCACAGTCTCTCGAGGCGAGTCCATCTTACAGGAGGAGAAAGGAGAAATTTGTAATGGGGGTACAGGAAAACAGTTTGAGGGGGGAGAGAAACTTGTTACGATAATTAGTTCTCTAGTCTTGTTGTTCTTCTTGTTCTGCTGTCATCTCAAAGGTGCTGTCTCTCAGTCTTCTAAACATTCTGGTGATACAATATTTCTTCTAGCTCAGCGCTCTTTCTGTAAGGAGAATAAATCTTGCATTACCATTGATCTAACTGATGTGTGACATACCATCTTTAAAACATGAAAACATGAGTAAGAAGAGAGAAAACAAAAAAAACTAAAGAGAGAGAGAGAACAATTCATATATATCCATATTACATAAACCAACAATAAACAACAACAGGGAAAAAAAACATTTTTCAAACATTTTAAAACATTGTCAGATCTGCCGTTCATCATCAGGCTGTCATATCTACATGTCCAATGGTATCCTTGCGCAGTCCCTCCCACCAGCACCTCCATATTCCACCCTTTGTATCTGGCCAGGATACATTGATGCGGGTAGGTCATGCTAGGGTTTGGTAGACTTCTGCAAAGACCAAGTAGCTATGCAATGTTTGAGTCCTGCCGATGACCGTCAGAGATGGGGAAAAAGAAAACATTTCACAGATACATTACAAATTTTACCCGGTCATTCCTGTGTCCTCAAGGAATGACCTCCCAATTCGTTAACAATAACCTCAGGCTTACCATCAGTCCTAGTGATCACCTTTCCTGACTACATATCATGAGTGTGGGCCAAAATTCTTCCTATCTGATCCCTGGTTACAATTTGGTGTGTCATAACTTTTGCTCATTTTCATGTCTAGGGGGTCTGACTTTATGTGGGCTGTTGCAGTTGCTGGCATAATGCCCTTCTCTTTTACAACGATAACAAATCCTTGAGTTCCTCCATGTGCCAATGGCCTGGGGTTTTGGTTGATTTGATGTCTCCTCTAATGCTTGGATGCCCATCACCATCAACCGCTCTTCCTGTGTTTCTCTGGTTCTTTGACTATTATGGTCATGTCGTTGTCTAGGGGGTGTATATACCTTGTGTGTGTTTTTAGACCTACAATCTCGTGCAACATGACCTTCTCTTAAGCAGTTGTAACAGCTTTTCACCTTTGACTTACCCTCCGGAATCTGGGGCTTCTTTGTTTCCCTGTGCTTGCTGATGCTTTGCTCATGCCCAACAGCAGAGTCCCTTAATGCAGTTACTGATTTATCTCTACAGTATGGATTGGTGATCTGTATCCTTGCTCTCAACACTTCCTTTAAACCATCCATTAGCACAGATACTACCACTTCTCTGTGCGGTGCACTTGTTTCGATGTTTTCTATACCTGTATACCTAGTCATGTCGTGCAATGCCCGGTGGAAATAATTAGAAGTACTTTCACCTTTGCTTTGTCTTATGGAGAAGATTTTGTTCCACTCGACAATGGCTGGAAAATATATTTCTAACTGTCGGTTGATCTGCTTAATACATTCCTGATTGTGTTCCTCCGTACAAGGTACCTCTGTGTCTAATTTACAATCAGCAATAAATTTCGCAGATTCAACACTGGAGGGCAAACATGCCCTCAGCACTGTCCGCCAATCTTTGTTGGTGGGTTCTGTTGAGTTTCCTAGTTCTTTAATAAATCTCTGACATGCAACTAAATCTTCCCTGGGATCAGGGAATTCAGACATGATTGATCTTAATTCTGTCCGGGACCAGGGACGGCGCATTGCACTGTCCTTGACGGGAATGATTCCCTGATCGTCAGTCTTCCCATTGGGGACTGCGATCACCCTGACAGGACTAAATTCAATTACATCACCTTGTGTTGGTCTTACAATATGGGGTACATTTGTTTGTGCGTGATATATAACATTGTACGTACCTGTGGACACGACCTCACCTGACCCTCCGTTAGGGGGTTTGATTACTGCCTTTACCGATTTGGTCGCGTCCACCTGGATGTCTTGTGTGATGGCTGCTGGAAAAGGTGCCGACATCGTGCTGGGCTCACTTTCTTGCTTGTAGTCCTGAGGGAAGTTTGACATGGGGTGCGACTTGCACAGGTTAACATTTGTAATTTTTACACTTTCATTTTCATAAACATTATTACATTTGTTACTTTCATTCTTAATACAGTTACTAAGTGCATTTTTATCGTATACCATTGCGCCATTCTCTGCAACCATAATCCTCTCCATTGCCATGTCTCTCTTCCCAAGATGAGAGTCAGATATGTAAGTTAAATTTCTTTGTATTTCACTTTCCTGTTGCCATAACTTTAAACAATCATAATATTTGATCCGTCTCTTTGCAGATTTAATGAGACATATCCTTCTCCTTAGATTTTGTAACACATCTGGGCTAAAGCTGCCTACCCGGGGAAACTTTTCCCCGTCATGTACAGTCATTCTTTCCCATTCATTGCAAAAAACCTCTGTGTGTGGACCGTATTTCTCACACATTACATACCTTGCAGACCCGATTGGCTGGTCTACTGAATCAACCCGAACCAAGGTTGATCGCCCCCTACCTGAACAACTGGCCCCCATCCTTGCAGGTGTTGCTTTCACTACCTCTGACCTTCAAATCAGGGTCTTCAGCTAAACCTTACAAAAACCAAGATGTCCGGGGTAGGCCGACGGTGGCAGTTTACCGAGTACTCCACTCACTCGCCCACGCCGACCAATACGCCAACACACTGCCTTAGCGCTGGCGTACTCGACCTAGGGCCCCTGCGACCTGAACCGCTATTTACTGGAACATGCGAGTGTGATCCGCAGAGCACTTAACCCTTTCCAGAAACTATTGGTTGCTGGATAGTTCCTGAGTGACCAGCGAACCTCCCTTAAAATAAAAAAATTACACAAATCACGTTAGAATGTACAAATAGCGTTTATGACCCCTTTCGCACGCAAATGGTACTGGGTCAGATTACTAACTAATGCACACAATTACGTGCGGTACAATCGTTCAGCACATAAGCAACTAATCTTATGTGCGGAGCGACCAACGGAATCGAAAATTATGGCTGCGAATTCCTTCAGCCTGAGCTTCAATGGCCTATATGGGTTTTGCACCAACCCCCTGGGTTGTGCTCTTTTCTATCTATAGCAGACTTCTTAGTCTGCTGTACCTGGACCTCCTGGTCTGTATGACCTCCTGGTCTGTTCTACAGTAGACCTTCTGGTCTGCTATACTCTAATGCTCTTTTTATAATGTTTAACAAGGGATGCCTCCCAAGCCACCATGCACGTCACTTACATGTATGTACCTCACGAGAACTCGACTTCTTGTGGTTCAACCCAAAAATTGTAGAAACTTATATATACAAACACTCACCACATGTACACTTTAATTTTATTTCTGCGCAGAAATTCCTTTCATTCAGTAACAGTCTAGACCAGGTGAGTCGCAAATTGGAGAAGGATCTATTAGCTTAAAATTTCGGACACTAAAATTGACTTGCGCTATTTATCGCGTTGCCTCCTTTTCGCCTGTTAAAAATAATACTATCGTGTGATTTAAATTATGTGGGCGTACCCAGACGCTCCGTTGCGTAATATACGCTACGTGCGTCGGCCTTTGTGTTGCGTACACTAGTCTAACCCTTTTGTTAGAAACACGTGTATGCCAGCCAGATATGTCCACAGAAATACAATTAACACGTTTATCAATGTAGATGGTCTTTAATTGTAATCATCTACCGAGCACCACACAGGTCTTTCCTTGTATCTTTAGGCAAAGCTGTGTGCGTGCTTTACAAATTACCACTTAATGTATTACTTTTACTCTTTAACTACTAATAGCAACAAATCTTTCTTAGCACGTTATCAATTGTGAAATGGCAAACAGGAGAGTGATATGTGAAAATACACGAATGAAAAGAAATGCAGATATATGCGTGCGTGCGTGCGTACGCAAGACAGAACAGAAAAAAAAACAGTTTTAAAAGATACTAGCGTATTGTTCTTACCTCTGGTTCCGGATTCCTTCAGCACCCTTTACTAAGCGAAGCAGACGCTTATCTGGTCAGCACTACGAGGAATATTACCTCCCGCCCTTTGCTGACCGATAATGTCTGCTGAAATTACCTAGTGCAGATATGTGAAGGACGGACGAGCTGCCAATTGATAAAGCCTAATATTTATCTTACTGAAAACCCTCTAAAAGGTTAAAGAACACAGTACGCTATTGGCGTATGGAATACCGTAAGAGTACGCACGTTGCGTAACAAACACTTAGCCGTGGTCGAGACGCACGAGCGTCACGTTCGCTCACGGCTAAGAGCGTATAGGCAAGCACGCTATAGGCTGCCGACTAACGTAATGATACGCTATCAGCGTAGCGGACGCTCGGGACCACGAGGAGATCACAAGCGGCGCTGACGCTCACAGTGTTAAACCTTTATAACTATACCATACACAATATACTTATACTGTAAACCCTTGTTTAGTGATAAGGTGTAAATGCAACACAGTGTAACCTTGTTAGTTTAAAAGCTGTATGAGCGTATGTGACGCTCCGAGACCACTCTAGCAATATAATAATCAATCAAATACCGGTCTAAGGTTCTAACGCCTTTAGTGAGAGAATGAACGTTCAAAAGGTAAAATACAGTACAAGTTATACACTACCAAAATAACATAGAATATCTAACCAAGTAACTACACATAAAATACAATAAAGACACAAGTACTTTTAAGGGGAAGGAGTGAGAGAGAGAGAGAGAGATAGAGAGAGTGAGAGAGAGAGAGAGAGAGAGAGAGAGAGAGAGAGAATGGCTTATAATAATAATAAAGACAATATGATTGCAGAGAAACTTACGCACAAAGGGAAACAATCGCATGCGCCTTCTGGATATCCAGCTCCCGATTATCAGTGATGAGAACCGTTGAAGAGAATAGAGAGCTGGCCCAGATCGGCTTGTCCTTTTATACACTACACACAATACAGTACAATGGTCCCTATATTCTTATTGTTCATTGGACACAGGAATTCGTCTTCGCATTATAACAAAAGGTCATAGGTTGGTTCATACAGGTGGGCTGTGACTATTCCTAACTGCTCAGGTGGGTGGGAAACTAGGTTTCCCGCCGCATGGGTAATAAAGTGCAAATACAGTAAATGTTCATAAACTTCTTATGTCCATAACTATTCGCACGAGCGATTAATCCGCTTCAAACCAACACCGGAATATTGCTAATTAAATACTCTTCCGATGGATACTAAACACCACTGTATAACCCCTGTCTGACCCTTCGTATCAAGCAAAGAGGGATCTCTTTGTCTATGAACATGCTATATTAATTAAACTTTCAGATTCTATCTAAGGGACCATAATCTACAAAATACATTATATGGTTAAAATATGTAACGATTGAGTCGCCCGCTAGACGCACATAAACCCCACCGTAAATGCGCATACCGCGCGCCCGCGGGTGCACGCGGCAGTGAGTATGCGCACGCACGGGAGAGCTCATGCACGCGCAGCGGGGACACGCATGAGGTGCAAATATGGCAATGTGCATCATGATATTTTTCTGACTTTGACATAGTATATACTGGAGGTCAACAAACTGTGCAAAACTGAAATGCACCACAGGTATGGATGGATAGTATACTTGACGACACAGAGGTAGGTAGAGCAGTGGACTACTGTACCATACTCCTATGTATATAGTTATACTGGTGGTCAGCAAAATTCTGCACTGTCCTCCTACTATATACTATAAAGAAGCACAGATATGGAGCATTTTTCAGGCAGAGAACGTATAATACTGGTGGTCACTGGTCACTGGTCAGCAAAACTCTGCACTGTCCTCCTACTATATAATACTGCTGGTCCCCAGTCCCCACAATAAAGCAATTAGCACACTGAGCACAGATATTTGCAGCACACTGAGCACAGTCAGATATGGAGCGTTTTTCAGGCAGTGAACGTAGATATTTGCACTTGCAGCACACTGAGCACAGATATTTGTAGCACACTGAGCACAGATATTTGCAGCACAATTTGCAGCCCACTGAACATAGAAACTGAGAGGACGCCAGCCACGTCCTCTCACGATCATCTCCAATGCACGAGTGAAAAATGGCGGCGACGCGCGGCTCCTTATATAGAATACGAATCTCGCGAGAATCCGACCGCGGGATGATGACGTTCGGGCGCGCTCAAGTTAACCGTGCAAGGCGGGAGGATCCGAGTGGCTCGGACCCGTGAAAAAAAAGGTAAAGTTCGGGCGGGTTCGGATCCCGAGGATCCGAACCCGCTCATCACTAATAATAGAAATATATTTTTGGCTTTGGATCACACACAGGGGATATATAGCAGTAGTATAAGGCAGCCGCTGCACTAGTAGTCAGAATGACGCACCAATAGAAATATATTTTTTGCTCTGGGTCACACACAGAGGATATATAGCAATACTGTAAGGCAGCCACAGTACTAGTAATCAGAGTAACGCTCCAATTAAATATATTTTTGACTTTGAATCATACACAGATATAGCAGTAGTGTTAGTGTACGGCAGCCGCAGTACTGAGTGACACACCAATTAAATAAAATATATTTTTTGCTTTGGATCACACAGAGAAATATAGCAGTAGTGTACAGCAGTACACAGCCCCTTATAGACAGAGAACAACACCTGGTCCGTCCTATGGGGGTCATTCAGACCCGATCGCACGCTGCCTTTTTTTGCAGCCGTGCAATCGGGTCTGTACTGCGCATGCATAAGGGCCGCAATGCACAGGTGCGTCGGCCGACGGCCATCGCTTGGCAGCGATGAAAAGAATGAAGAACGCGTTCGAACGCAAGAAGATTGACAGGAAGAGGCCGTCCAGGGGTGTCAACTCACCCTTTTCTGGGAGTGTCCTGGAAAACGCAGGCGTGCCCAGCCGTTTACAGGGAGGGTTCCTGACGTCAGCTACAGCTAGGATCATCGCAGCGGCTGAGTAAGTCCTGAGCTGTGCAGAGACTGCACAAACTTTTTGCTTGTGCAGCTCTCTGCACAGCCGAACGCACACCTGCAAATCTCTAACCCCCTCCCCTGTAGGCAGCGATTACCTGGACGCAGCAGTGCAAAAAATAGCCTGCGTGTGACCAGGTCTGGATTAGGCCCTATGCACAGCCACAGTATGCTAGTGCAGTGCACTACTGTACTGTGCAATGCCCTACACAGTGACTGATACAGCACACCTACACAAGCAGCACTGCTCCCTCCTGCCCCCCTTTGCTCTTTCCTGCCCCCCTTTGCTCTCTCCTGCTTCCCTTTGCTCTATCCTACCCCTTCCGTAAGTACAGCAGCAAAGAAGGAACATGTCCTGTGCACTCTCCAAGTCTGCAGTGAAGATGGCGTCGATCACCGGGGATTTATATAGAATCCAATACCTGCAAAATCTGACAGCGGGATGATGACGTTTTGCCTCATTTTCCGATCCGAGTTAGGTGCGGAAAACCGAGCCTGACTCGGATCATGGTTTGGATCCCCAAGTTCGGGGGGTTCGGTTCTCAGAGAACCAAACCCTCTCATCCCTAATATACAGTGATAGCCCATACTTTGCACATCATCCCTGCCGGGCTCCATCATACTAATGGGGTGTCACATCTGGCCCACCCAGTGCATTTAAGGGTACACTCAGGGCCAGTGCTAGGGTGTATGGCTCCCTCCTACAAACAATAAATCTGCATCCTCCCACAATTTACAAAGGGATAGCGCGTGCATAAGATGCGTGTCAGAAAAAAGGGGTGAGAGAAAGACAGAGAGGAGTGAGAGAGAGGGTATCAGGGAGAAAGGGAAAGAGAGAGAAGGTATCAGGGAGAGAGAGTGTGCCAGAGAGAGAGAAAGGGCGGAGCAAAAGAGAGAGAGGGGAGTGAGAGAGAGAGAGAGAGAATGTCAGGGAGAGAGAGAGAGGGGAGCAAGAGAGAGAGAGAGAGAGAGAGAAAGAGAGAGAGTAAGAGAATGTCAGGGAGAGGAGGAGGAAGAGACAGGGAAAGAGAACAAGAGAGAGAGGGTGTCATGGAGAGAGAAATTAAGACTGGGCCTAATTCAGAGTTGATCGCAGCAGCAAATTTGTTAGCAGTTGGGCAAAACCATGGAGGTCATTCCGAGTTGTTCGCTCGCAAGGCGATTTTAGCAGAGTTGCTCACACTAAGCCGCCGCCTACTGGGAGTGAATCTTAGCATCCTAAAATTGCGAACGACGTATTTGCAATTTTGCGATTACAAACTTCTTAGCAGTTTCAGAGTAGCTTCAGACTTACTCGGCATCTGCGATCAGTTCAGTGCTTGTCGTTCCTGGTTTGACGTCACAAACACACCCAGCGTTCGCCCAGACACTCCCCCGTTTCTCCAGCCACTCCTGCGTTTTTTCCGGAAACGGTAGCGTTTTTTCCCACACGCCCATAAAACGGCCTGTTTCCGCCCAGAAACACCCATTTCCTGTCAATCACATTACGATCGCCTGAGCGAAGAAAAAGCCGTGAGTAAAAATCCTAACTTCATAGCAAATTTACTTGGCGCAGTCGCAGTGCGGACATTGCGCATGCGCACTAAGCGGAAAATCGCTGCGATGCGATTAAATTTACCGAGCGAACAACTCGGAATGAGGGCCCATGTGCACTGCAGGGGAGGCAGATGTAACATGTGCAGAGAGAGTTAGATTTGGGTGTGGTGTGTTCAAACTGAAATCTAAATAGCGGTGTAAAAATAAAGCAGCCATTATTTACCCTGCACAGAAACAAAATAACCCACCCAAATCTAACTCTCTCTGCAAATGTTATATCTGCCACACCTGTAGTGCACATGGTGGGTCATTCCGAGTTGATCGCTAGCTGCATTCGTTCGCTGTGCAGCGATGAGGCTAAAAAAATGGCACTTCTGCGCATGCGCGACGTACTATTACAACGAACAATGTACTTATACACAGGGTCTAGCGAAGCTTTTCAGTCGCACTGCTGGCCGCAGAGTGATTGACATGAAGTGGGCATTTCTGGGTGTCAACTGACCATTTTCAGGGATTGTTCAAAAAAACGCAGGCGTACCAGGAAAAACGCAGGCGTGTCTGGGCGAACGCAGGGCGTGTTTGTGATGTCAAAACAGGAACTGAACAGTCTGAAGTCATCGCAAGCGCTGAGTAGGTATTGAGCTACTCTAAAACTGCACAAAAAAAAAATTGCAGCCGCTCTGCGATCCTTTCGTTCGCACTTCTGCTAAGCTAACATACACTCCCAGTGGGAGGCGGCATAGCATTTGCACGGCTGCTAAAAACTGCTAGCGAGCGAACAACTCGGAATGACCACCATGGTTTTGCCCAACTGCTAACAAATTTGCTGCTGCAATCAACTCTGAATTACCCCCAATGTCAGAGAGAGGGAGAGATACAGTGTCATGGAGAGAGGGAGAGACAGGGTCAAAGAGAGCAAGATGGAGGCAGTTTCAGGGAAAGAGAGATACAGTGTCAAGGAAAGAGGGAGAGAAAGACAGTGTCTGTGAGAGAGAGCCAGGGAGGGGGAGATAGGGAGACTGTGCCAGGGAGAAAGAGACACATCAGGGAAAGAGAGGGAGTAAGAAGGAAGAGTGAGGGAGAGAGACAGCATTGTCAGGGAGCGAGAAAGAGAGAGTAGCAAGAGAGTGTCAGGGAAAGAGAGAGGGAGGGGGAGCGAGCACTACCTGACTCCAGCAGAGGTCTCTGATGGGGCAGGCACTTTCTGGCATTAGGCCCAGGTTTATACTATCGGCGGCGGTCGTTCTTAGCTGGGGTGGAGGGGAGCAACAGGCCTTGGAGGAAGCCCATGACTGAGTGCAGGGGGAGCAGCGGGTCCTTAAAGCAGCCCTGGCCCCATAGCAGCTGCACAACTGTACCCACAGTAGTTATGCCACTGATGGAGAGGGAGACGGATGGAAAACAAGAGGAAAGATAGAGAGAGAGGAAGGGAGATGGAGAAATAGAGAGAGGGAGAGAGAGAGAGAGAGGGGAGGAGGAGAGATAGGGAGACAGATGGGAAGGGAGAGGAAAGATGAGAGAGAGAAAGAGAGAGAGAGACAGAGGGGGAGGGGGTAGAGAGAGAAGGGGAAAGGGAGAGGGGGGGGTGAGACAGCTGGAGGGAGACAGAAGGAAAGGGAGAGAAAGATGGAGAGGGAGGGAGGGACTGAATGAGTGTGCCCTGGAGTCACATATTTTTTTAATTTTCAGAACAGAAACATACTTTAAGATTCGCAGCTAGCCTGGCTTTTGGCTTGCTCTCCGCAGCGGCTGAGGCTCCGAGCCCTCTCTGCAGCTGATCTCGCCTTCAATGTGTCCCTCCTTCAAGCATGCAGTGTGTGAGCGGCCAGCGGAGAGAGGTGAAGTGGCGCCAACTTGTCTTCAACGTTGATAAGGGGAGTGATCATCCTCTCATTACCCTTCATGTGAAGTGATGACAGCACAGCTGCTCACATTTCCCTGCCCCTGACCCCCCTACAACTCCTCTCCTTCGGCTTCTGGCATACTCTTTTCTTGTGGCCAGTGACACAGCGATGGGCGGCATGTAATGAGTGAATCTGACTCATTGTAATGCCGCTGGTAATGGGCCCCTTCATGGTGTTGAGGCCCCGGGGCATTGCACTGGCGCTAGTTCTGCCACTGGTCCACACACACACACACACACACACACACACACACACACACACACACACACACACACACACACACACACACTTTCTCTCACTCACTTTTCATCCACTTACCGACCGAGCTGTCTGGCAGGCAGGATCTGTAGCAGCCTGGTCCCGTGTAGCTCCACCCCCTTTGGTCCCTGTAGCCCCGTCCCCTCAGTGTCACGTAGCTCCACCCCCTTTTCAGGCAAACGCTTCTGCTGTAATGGGAGGGAGAGGAGGATACAAGCTGCCAGCGCTGCTGCCTGTCAGTGTGACAGGCACAGCAGCCGGCAGCAGCAGCAGGAGAACACGTGCAGCACAGGGATGCAGTGCGGGGAGAGCGCCTCTTCATCCTGGCGCCTACCTGTTCTGCATCCCTTTGCTGAGCAGCTAGCGCCGGGCCTGGGTACACTCCTACTTTATGTACTTTGGGGCTAATTCAGAGATGTACGCCAACCTGATGGTTTACAAACATCTCATTCTCCGATGGTGTGAGCTCTGCACACGCACAGAGCCCATCCTGCACATGTACAGATCACGTTCTGCAAGATTGCTTGTAATGCAACCTAAGCCACAGCATGTTTGGCATGCTGCATGTGTTTGAGGTGAGGAAGAGGCAGTGACAGCCAGGATTACAGAAAATAGGGCTGTGTTATCTGTGTGTGCAGAAGCCAGTGGCTGTGTCCTTGGACTCTTGTCCGATGTTCACGCAGATGATCCGCTGGCCCTACTGCTGCATATAATGGCTTACTCTGATCCGTAGCATTGTATATGTCTGATCTACAGTATAACATACACTGTAATACTGTGGCTGGCCCTACAGTCGCATCCAACGGCTTACTGTGATCTGTGGCGCTGTTTATTTCTGATGTATTACATAGACTAGGGGTGGGCAACAGGCGGCCCGCGGGCCGGATGTGGCCCGCAGACCGATCCTGCCTGGCCCGCTGTGCCCCACCAGAGTGCAATGACAAGTGGCCCGACATGCCGCTTGTCATTGCACTGCTCTCAGACGCGGCGCCGCTGAGGAAATCCCGGTCACGTCACAGGGTCAGCTGACCGGGATTTCCTCTGTTATCATGCGCTGGGCGGCATGGGGGGCGGGCACTGCAGTGAGCAGGAGCGGCGGCCGAGAAGCGGCGGCCAGTGAGTAGAGTAAGCGGCGGGCAGCGAGCGGGAGCAGGAGAGGCCACATCAGCAGTGACTCCGGCCGGCAGCAGCGCAGATCATCGGACAGCGGGGATTGTCTGCCACTGTGACAAACAGGTAAACCCCCTGTCCAGCCAGCCCCTGGATCACTGCTTAAGCTGCCATATAGGTTTAGGGGTGGGGAGGGAGGGGAGTTAAAAACTGCAATATGGGTTTAGGGGACGGGGGGGGGGGGGGGGGAGGGGGGTAGGGACTGTTTGCTGTAATGTGTAAAAACGGGGGCCCTGTCTGCCGTAATGTGTAAAAATGGGGACGCTGTCTGCCATAATGTGTAAAAAGGGGGACGCTGTCTGCCGTAATGTGTAAAAAGGGATCTCTTTTTGAGTATTTTGTGTGTAGCCCTCGAATATTCGCTGGAAGTGTTATGCGGCCCCCCAGCTGAAATAATTGCCCACCCCTCACATAGACTGTACTAGTATGGCTGACCCCACAGACGCATATAACGGATTACTGTGATCACAGGCACTACATACAGTATGCCTCGGATAAGCTTCACCAGTTATAGTGAGGGACAAAGAATTGTAGTTAATCAAAGAGATGTGGATGGTGTCTAGCTGTAGATGAAAATGGAAGGAAACAGGAGTGAGTTGAATAGTAGTCTCCTTGGAAAATGGCCCACTGCACCTGGTATTCTCAGGAGGTTCCCCTTCCTAGTACTGACCAGGCCATACCTGCTTAGCTTCCGAGATCGGACAAGATCGGGCGTATTCAGGATAGTATGGCTGTGGGCCGTTGTTAAAGGAGGAGAGGTGGCCACTTCTGCTTTCTGTACTCAACATAAATCAGAACTTTGATAGTTCGAAATTGTATTTCCAGATGAGAGAGTGTGTGTGGGAACACTTCTGCTGTCTGTTGTGACGGTGAGATGTTCACTGGTCAGAGCATAATGTCCTGGCCAGAGTGCCTGTAAACCAGATGAGAGAGTGTAGAGAATGGAGATTTGGAATGAGCGTTTGGAGACAGGAATATAGATCAATAGATTGTTTTACATAATGGAAATTCTGAGATCCTGAAACCTGTCTTTTTACAATGTATAAAGACAAATAGTGCTCTATCAGAGCTTGATACTGGCTCAGTCAGAGCTCAATGCTGGCTCAATGTTATCAGTGTAAAGTGACTGTGCATAAATAAATAAATAAATAAATAAACAATATATATATTTTTTTCCTTCTTCCTTTTCTATTTTCTATTTTCCATTTTTAAATTTCAATTGTTCATTTTTCATTCCTTATCCTTCACTTTCCATTACTCTAATTGCCAGTACATTTCATATCAGTGTTCCCGTCTTTTTCCCTTTTCCAATATGGCCGCTCCTATCATTATTCCTGCTGCCTCATGATAGGAACAACCAACTGCCCGTCATTCATTCCTACATATGACAGGCCAACGCTATATTTAAATACCGGCCACAGGAGAGCGGCAGAGAGATGCTCTCATGACCAAGCCTTGTTAGGTGAAACGTACGTCGAAAGACGTCATCCAGTGATGTCATCGCGGCACCGCCCGGTCCGGAAGCTGGCGGCCGCGGCAATCATCGCTTGCAGCGGGGAACCCCGGGGGACATCTAGGAGACACCACTAACACAGTGGTGGGGGTAAAGTACACTAGACCACCAGGGCAATTGAACATTACTTGCCTACATGATCTGCGTGCCCCTCTCCCCCGAACTTAGTCCAAATCACTAGTGGCACTGCATGCACCTGCGAATGTAATCCATTACAACACAGCACTGGGGCTAACAGTCCCTGCAGAGTTTTTTGCCACAAGGACATACTTTATAATTATTTTGAGTTCTCCGCACATGCCAAGGATAACAACCGGATATCAATCAATGCCAAACCCCACCTTATAATACCATAGGGATCAAAGTCATTGTTTGGAGCCAGCCTTGAGCTCTAACGTGTGTCTTTTTCTATGAACTTGTTTTTTTCTATGAACTTATTTTGTACCAATCAGCTGATTTATTTTAAGCCCAGCGTTGAGCCCTGACTGGGTTTTCTCAAGCATTTTTATTTGATTTCTTTCTAAGAATTATCAATTTCTCCTTATCTTCTATGAATTAATTGTTTATTTATTTATCAATTTATGCACAGTTCATTTCACACTGACAACATTGTCTTGAGCCAGCATAGCTCTGATTGGTTGGCTTTCATAAGGATTGTTATTTCTTTTTATGATTTATGAATTTGTTCCTATCTTTCATGAATCAATTGTTTATTTATTTATTAATTTATTAATTTATGCACAGTCACTTTACACTGATAACATTGAGCCAGCATTGAGCTCTGACTGAGCCAGTATCAAGCTCTGATAGAGCACTATTTGTCTTTATACATTGTAAAAAAACAGGTTTCAGGATCTCAGAATTTCCATTATGTAAAACAATCTATTGATCTATATTCCTGTCTCCAAACGCTCATTCCAAATCTCCATTCTCTACACTCTCTCATCTGGTTTACAGGCACTCAGGCCAGGACATTATGCTCTGACCAGTGAAAATCTCACCATCACAACAGACAGCAGAAGTGTTCCCACACACACTCTCTCATCTGTAAATACAATTTCGAACTATCAAAGTTCTGATTTATGTTGAGTACAGAAAGCAGAAGTGGCCACCTCTCCTCCTTTAACAACGGCCCACGGCCATACTATCCTGAATACGCCCGATCTTGTCGGAAGCTAAGCAGGTATGGCCTGGTCAGTACTAGGAAGGGGAACCTCCTGAGAATACCAGGTGCAGTGGGCCATTTTCCAAGGAGACTACTATTCAACTCACTCTTGTTTCCTTCCATTTTCATCTACAGCTAGACACCATCCACATCCCTTTGATTAACTACAATTCTTTGTCCCTCACTATAACTGGTGAAGCTTATCCGAGGCATATATTTTCACCTACATAACGATCTTGCACCATATTTGCTAAAAAGGTCAACAAGATCTTTTTAATATTAGCATTATTTGATTGTAAATTTTCATATCTTTTACTCAAGAATTAATTAGAGGTTAAGTTTTAATTTTGAGATTTCCATTTACATAACATATATTTAATAATCAAGAGTGCTCCCAAACAAGGGTGTTTTGTCTTTTCTCCCATTTTTCAATGTACTACATACAGTATGTCTGTATTACATACACTATATTAGTATGGCTGGCCCTACTGTTAGCAAATAGTGACTTACTGTGATCATTGGCCCTGTATATGTCTGATGTATTACATACACTGCGCTATGCACGACTGACCCTACTGCCAGATATAATGGCTTACTGTGATTGCTGGCCCTATATATGTCTGATGTACTACATACAGTGCACTATGTATGGCTGGCCCTACTGATGCATATAATGACTTACTGTAATTGCTGGCCCTATATATGTCTGATGTATTATATAAACTGCAGTATGTATGGCTTACAATCTATCTTCCTACCTCTATGTCTGTCTGTTATTACCCAATGTTGTTCTATTACTGTTTTCTCTTACGTCCTAGAGGATGCTGGGGACTCCGTAAGGACCATGGGGATAGACGGGCTCCGCAGGAGACATGGGCACTTTAAGAAAGACTTTAGATCTGGTGTGCACTGGCTCCTTCCTCTATGCCCCTCCTCCAGACCTCAGTTTGATACTGTGCCCAGAGGAGATGGGTGCACTTCAGGGAGCTCTCCTGAGCTTCCTGACAGAAAGTATATTTGTTAGGTTTTTTATTTTCAGGAAGCCTGCTGGCAACAGACTCCCTGCATCGAGGGACTGAGGGGAGAGAAGCAGACCTACTTCTGTGAGTTTCAAGGCTCTGCTTCTTAGGCTACTGAACACCATTAGCTCCAGAGGGAGTCAGAACACAGGTCTCACCCTGGAGTTCGTCCCGGAGCCGCGCCGCCGTCCTCCTCACAGAGCCGGAAAATAGAAGCCGGGTGAGTATGAGAAGAAAAAGAAGACTTCAGAGGCGGCAGAAGACTTCATTATCTTCACTGAGGTAACGCACAGCAGTGCAGCTGTGCGCCATTGCTCCCACACATCTCACACACGGCAGTCACTGTAAGGGTGCAGGGCGCAGGGGGGGCGCCCTGGGCAGCAATATAAACCTCATTTCTGGCAAAAGAGATATATATACAGTTAGGCACTGTATATATAAAGAGCCCCCGCCAGTTTTTTATTGTATTTAAGCGGGACAGAAGCCCGCCGCCGAGGGGGCGGGGCTTCTCCCTCAGCACTCACCAGCGCCATTTTCTCCACAGCACAGCTGAGAGGAAGCTCCCCGGACTCTACCCTACTTATCCACGGTGAAAGCGGGTTTCAGAGAAGAGGGGGGGGGGGGGGGAAGGCACATAATTGGCATCAAATAATAGTATTACAGCGCTACTGGGTAAACACATTGGGGTATATGCAATTGCGGTCGAATTCGCGGCAATTATCGCCGTTTTTTAATTCGACCAAATTCGCCAGGTGAATTCCGGAAGGTGGCTTCCGGAATTCACCATATTCAATGAAAAACGGATTCGCCAGAATCGCGGGCGAAAATCGGCCGATTTGGCGGATTTTGCCGCGATTTAAAAAAACGGGAAAAAACGTGAAAAACCCGGAAAAAAAAATGGCGTGGGGTCCCCCCTCCAAAGCATAACCAGCCTCGGGCTCTTCGAGCTGGTCCTGATTCTAAAAATGCAGGGGAAAAATTGGCCAGGGATCCCCCGTATTTTTAAAACCAGCACCGGGCTCTGCGCCTGGTGCTGGTGCCAAAAATACGGGGGACAAAAAGAGTAGGGGTCCCCCGTATTTTTAACACCAGCATCGGGCTCCACTAGCTGGACAGATAATGCCACAGCCGGGGGTCACTTTTATGCCGTGCCCTGCGGCCGTGGCATTAAATATCCAACTAGTCACCCCTGGCCGGGGTACCCTGGGGGAGTGGGGACCCCTTCAATCAAGGGGTCCCCCCCCCCCAGCCACCCAAGGGCCAGGGGTGAAGCCCGAGGCTGTCCCCCCCCATCCAATGGGCTGCGGATGGGAGGGCTGATAGCCTTTTGTGATAATAGAAAGATATTGTTTTTTCCATTAGTATTACAAGTCCCAGCAAGCCTCCCCCGCAAGCTGGTACTTGGAGAACCACAAGTACCAGCATGCGGGAGAAAAACGGGCCCGCTGGTACCTGTAGTACTACTGGGAAAAAAATACCCAAATAAAAACAGGACACAGACACCTTGACAGTAAAACTTTATTACACACTACCGACACACACATACTTACCTATGTTGACACGCCGACTGCCACGGTCTCCGTCGATCCGAGGGTACCTGTGAAAAAATGATACTCACCTTCCAGCGTCCAGAGAGATAAATCCACGTACTTGTTTAAAATAAGAAAACGCACACCCGCTCCATACCGGACTAGAAAGGGGTCCAATGTTTTCACATCAGACCCCTTCCTCCCGAATGCCGGGACATCACGTGACTCCTGTCACTGATGTCCCTTCAGCCAATCAGGAAGCGCTACTGCCGTGGCGCTCACCTGATTGGCTGAGCGCTGTCTGTACTGTGACAGCGCCTCGCAAAGCCGCTCCATTACTTTCAATGGTGGGAACTTTGCGGGTAGCGGTGGGGTCACCCGCCGGTCAGCCGCTGACCGGCGGGTGACCTTACCGCTAGCCGCTAAGTTCCCACCATTGAATATAATGGAGGGAGCTGTGCGATGCGCTGTCACAGTGCAGACAGCGCTCAGCCAATCAGGTGAGCGCAACGAAGTTGCGCTTCCTGATTGGCTTAGAGACCTGTCTGTGACAGCTGTCACTGACAGGTCTCATTCGTGGAAAGGTGTCCCATGTGTCAGCATGGGACCCCTTTCAGTCCGGCATGGAGCGGGTGTTCGCTTTGTTTTTTTGCCAAGTACGTGGATTTATCTCTGGACCATGGCTGAGGTGAGTATATTGAACTTTTCTTTTCAGGTATCCGTGGATTCTACATGGAGAAGAGGACCGATGTCGGCGTGTGAACATAGGTAAGTATGTGTGTGTCGACGTATGAAATAAAGTTTTACTGTCGACGGTGTGTGTGTCCTGTTTTTATTTGGGTATTTTTTCCCCAGTAGTACTACAGGTACCAGCGGGCCCGTTTTTCTCCCGCATGCTGGTACTTGTGGTTCTCCAAGTACCAGCTTGCGGGGGAGGCTTGCTGGGACTTGTAGTACTAATGGAAAAAACAATATCTTTTTATTATCACAAAGGCTATCAGCCCCCCCATCCGCAGCCCATTGGATGGGGGGGGACAGCCTCGGGCTTCACCCCTGGCCCTTGGGTGGCTGGGGGGGGGGGACCCCTTGATTGAAGGGGTCCCCACTCCCCCAGGGTACCCCGGCCAGGGGTGACTAGTTGGATATTTGATGCCACGGCCGCAGGGCACGGCATAAAAGTGACCCCCGGCTGTGGCATTATCTGTCCAGCTAGTGGAGCCCGATGCTGGTGTTAAAAATACGGGGGACCCCTACTCTTTTTGTCCCCCGTATTTTTGGCACCAGCATCAGGCGCAGAGCCCGGTGCTGGTTTTAAAAATACGGGGGATCCCTGGCCAATTTTTCCCCTGCATTTTTAGAACCAGGACCAGCTCAAAGAGCCCGAGGCTGGTTATGCTTTGGAGGGGGGACCCCACGCCATTTTTTTTTCGGGTTTTTCACGTTTTTTCCCGTTTTTTAAAATCGCGGCAAAATCCGCCAAATCGGCCGATTTTCGCCCGCGATTCTGGCGAATCCGTTTTTCATTGAATATGGTGAATCCCAGCAGGCACCTGCCGGGATTCACCTGGCGAATTTGGTCGAATTAAAAAACGGCGATAATTGCCGCGAATTCGACCGCAATTGCATATACCCCATTATCTTTTAATTTTCACAAAGGCTATCAGCCCCCCCATCCGCAGCCCATTGGATGGGGGGGGACAGCCTCGGGCTTCACCCCTGGCCCTTGGGTGGCTGGGGGGGGGGGACCCCTTGATTGAAGGGGTCCCCACTCCCCCAGGGTACCCCGGCCAGGGGTGACTAGTTGGATATTTAATGCCACGGCCGCAGGGCACGGCATAAAAGTGACCCCCGGCTGTGGCATTATCTGTCCAGCTAGTGGAGCCCGATGCTGGTGTTAAAAATACGGGGGACCCCTACTCTTTTTGTCCCCCGTATTTTTGGCACCAGCACCAGGCGCAGAGCCCGGTGCTGGTTTTAAAAATACGGGGGATCCCCTGTCAATTTTTTCCCCGCATTTTTAGAACCAGGACCAGCTCGAAGAGCCCGAGGCTGGTTATGCTTTGGAGGGGGGACCCCACGCCATTTTTTTTTATGATTTTACCGTTCCAGCATTTAAAAAAAATAAAAAAAAAATAATATTTTAAAAAATATATAAATAATATTTGTGCCTCCAAAAAAAAAAAAAAAAAAAAGTACCTAATCCCTTCTAATATAAATAGATCTTCTATTCCCAGAAAAAAAAACACAAAAAAAACATGTTTAAAATTTTTTTATTTGTTTTCACCCTCCAAAGTGTGGCGGATTGAAAATGACGAATTTGCTGTCTAAAAGCCCTGCTGTCGAATTTCCAAACTTGAATTGAATATGCTTTGGTCGAATTGCAGCACTTGTATCATTGCAGAAAAGTCGAATTTGCAAAAATTCGAATTTCAAAAAGTCGAATTTTGAAAGTCCGTTTTTTGGTCGGAAAGCACTGAATTGCATAGGCGATTTTTTTTTTGGTCGAAAATGACCCGAAATTCGACAATTTCGGGAATTCGACCGCAATTGCATATACCCCATAGTGTGTTTTTCCTGGGGTATTAGCGCTGGGTGTTTCTCTGTCTCTCCAAAGGGCCTTGTGGGGGAACTGTCTTCAGATAAGAGGATTCCCTGAGTGTGTGGTGTGTCGACATGTCTGAGGTAAGAGGCTCTTCTAAGGAGGAGATGGAGCAAATGTGTGTGTGTGGTGTCTCCGTCGACAACGCCGACATCTGACTGGATATGTGGAATTAAGTGCTGAGGTAAATTTATTGCACAAAAGATTAGAGAACAGACAGGGAATCTACCCATGTCTGTCCCTATGTCGCAGGGACCTTCAGAGTCTCAAAACGCCCACTATCCAAAATAATAGACACTGATACCCAGGGGCGTCGGAATGGGGGGGGGGGCAAGGGGGCATTTCGCTCCCCCCAAACATGAGAGAGGCGCCAACACTGCGGCAGAGGAGCGGCGGTGAAACACCGCTGATGCGCCTGTGTGCTAGCGCCTCTGCCCCCTGTCACGCTGGCGCCGGGAGCGTTGCTGTTGAACACCCGCCGCGCAGCGGCGGAACTACCGCACAGGGACCCAAAGAGGAAGGAGGCGGTCTGGAGGTTTCCGTTTACTTCCATCCCCTCCGACCTCCTCCGCTGACACACTGCTGCCCCTCCCCTTCTGCAGTTACTGAGCCTACGGAGTCATACACACACTGTGTGACTCCAGTGCGTGCTGTGCTTACCAGTTCCCCTTGCGCCCTGCTCCGCATCCGACTGGCTACTTATTATGCCCGCCACTCCTCCCTTTTGACTAGCACAGTCCTTAGCTACATCCTACCACATTCCTGTTTCCCATGCTCGTCCCTCAGCTCATGCTCCGCTATCATTTCAGCGACAGTCTCTCACCTCCATTATAAGCCCCCCAACCAATGACATCTGCACTTACTATTTCTTTGAGTGGAGAGCCGTCAATTAGCGATATATATATATATATATATATATATATAATTTTTTATATATAGGATTGTACTATTTATACCTTACTGCAGTGCCATAATATATATATATATATATATAGGCTCATACAAGCTCGCTCCCAGTGTAGAGTTGGTATAGATAATTTGGATTACTACTCTACACCAGTGTTTGCTATAGCGCGTATTTTACCCGGATCTGAGGGCAGGGACTCACTTTAAAAAAATGTGAGGGTCCCCGGGGACGCGCTCCGCTGCAGCCAATTCCTTGTTATAAACTGACGGCATTTCCTGCCTGTAAAGAGCGGAGGTGGAGCCTTACCACTGCCAGTCTGGCGGTGCCCCCTCCCGGTCACGTGCAGCAGCCTCACACGGGGGCCGGGCAGAGAGAGAAGATGGCTCTTCGGCTGCTGTATGCTGTGCTGCGGGCGGGAGGTGACTCGCCAAGACCGTGAACTGCAGCTCCCTCCCAACCCGATATCTGCCTCCCTCTCGGCTGCCTCCAGTGTGCTCTCCGCTATCTGTGTGAAGGAGATCGGCAGTGACCGGCCAGGAACCTCACCTCCAGCCCGTGCCGTGCTCTGCCGCCATACTGGTGCCGTGGAGAAGAGCGGGCTGCACCATTACCATCAGGTGTCCCGGCTGCTAGGGGCGCCCAGTAAGTGGGCCTGTGACAGGGGAGCCAGTTCCCGAGGTGGCCGCCCCCCCCCCCCCCCCCCCCCCCACTCACACTTCTTCTCACTTCTTTTACCCGACGGAAGCAGCGGTGACAGCACAGTGCCTGGTGCGGAAGGTGCGTTCCCATATAGCAGGCGGCAGAGAGGGAGTAAGGTGCATGCATGGTAGCAGCACAGAGTCCCAGCTTCCATATCCATGGGTATGTAACTGAGTTGATCACCTGGAGTAATCTGTGCTCTCTACAGTAGCTTTGTAGTAAGTGTGCTCCATGTACAGAGTCTTTAGTATATATAGCATTCAGGTATATGGTCTTCTTTACTGTGCTGCGGCGTGCTCTACCTGGTGCAATGTGTATAACGGCGTGCTCTACCTGGCGCAGTGTTTATACCGTGCTCTACCTGGTGCAGTGTGTAGAACGGTGTGCTCTACCTGGCGCATTGTGTATAACGTGCTCTACCTGGTGCAATGTGTATAACGGTGTGCTCTACCTGGTGCAATGTGTATAACGGCGTGCTCTACCTGGCGCAGTGTGTATACCGTGCTCTACCTGGTGCCGTGTGTAGAACGGCGTGCTCTACCTGGCGCATTATGTATAACGTGCCCTACCTGGTGCAATGTGTAGAACGGCGTGCTCTACCTGGCGCATTGTGTATAACGTGCTCTACCTGGTGCAATGTGTATAACGTGCTCTACCTGGCGCAGTGTGTATAACATGCTCTACCTGGCTCAGTGTGTATAACGTACTCTACCTGGCACAGTGTGTATAACGTGCTCTACCTGGCACAGTATGTATAACGTGCTCTACCTGGCACAGTGTGTATAACGTGCTCTACCTGGCACAGTGTGTATAACGTGCTCTACCTGGCGCAGTGTGTATAACGTGCTCTACCTGGCACAGTGTGTATAACGTGCTCTACCTGGCGCAATGTGTATAGGAGGTTCTACCTGGTGCAATGTGTATAAGCGGCACTACAGTGTGGTGTAATGTGAATTGGCACTATTATGTGGTCACGCCCCTTCGCCATGAAGCCATGCCCCTACATTTTTGTGACGCACCTACGGCGTGCACCACCTGCAGTTTAGAGTCTGGGAGGTGGAGCTCCAATTCACTTTCTGCCAAAGGGCACCAAAATGTCTAGTTACAGCTCTCGTGCAGAATGTCCTGCATGCTACACATCCCAGCAGCATTGTCACCTCATCCCCCCGAACAGAGAATCCACTACAGTCTAGGAAACACTTTGAGACAGACACTTATTGGGCCCTACACACCGCAGATAATACTGAAAGATATGAACGATCTTGTTCATTAATGAACGAGAACTCGTTCATATCTTTCAGTGTGGAGGCACCAGCGAATGAATGATGCACGGCCCCGCGCTCGTTCATCGCTGGTCCCCCGTCGCTTGTGCATGCAGGCAAATATGATGATCTTGTCCATATTTGCCTGCACTGCTATGGAGCCGGATGATGGGGGGAGTGAAGAAACTTCACTCCCCCCATCACTGCCCCTCCGCTGCCGGGTTGGACGTATCCGCCACCGGCCAACTCGGCTGCGAATCGCGCAATATGTAGGGCCCATAACAGGTTGGTTCTGCCCCGCATGCACATCAAAGTATCTTTTTAACAGGTGAATATTTCAGCCATATATACCCTTTTGATGGGACACTTACATTAATATTCTGTAGAGATGAGCGGGTTCGGTTCTCCGAGATCCGAACCCCCCCGAACTTCACCTGTTTTACACGGTTTCGAGGCAGCTTCGGATCTTCCCGCCTTGCTCGGTTAACCCGAACGCGCCCGAACGTCATCATCCCGCTGTTGGATTCTCGCGAGATTCGTATTCTATATAAAGAGCCGCACGTCGCCGCCATTTTCACTCGTGCATTGGAGATTGAACGGAGAGGACGTGGCTGCGTTCTCTCCCTGAAAAGCTCCGTAATCTGTGCTCAGTGTGCGGCAAATATCTGTGCTCAGTGTGCTGCAAATAGTAGAAAGATATGATCACACACTCATGCGCCAATGGCAGCCTGAAATCTAATGGTATGAGGTTCACCAACACTCAAATATAATATAGACAGAAATGGTTACCACAACAGATCTCGGGCGCTTAACTACAAATGAACCATTGGAATAGCCCACATCAGCATTCTGGTGACGTTGTGCAGATTCTAAAATCAAATAAAATGCATAACATAGTGTAAAACTGTCATATAAAACAGAAAGACGTGGTTTCGCTCCCTAGTGTAAACCCGTACCGAATTTGATGGTCTGCTTCTAGGCAGACAATATCGTTTTGTGTGTGAAGCGAATCCCCAATTGGCATATGTTCTGGTCTTCCCTCAATCCTCATGGAGCACTTTCTCCAAATAGCTCGTATACGGTAATATGCAAATGAAGAGGAACTCAATAGTGCATTATTGTGAGACACCTACAGTGAATTTGGCAATACACAAATAGAAAATGGACTCTCACCGAGACACGTGGAGGACTCACCTGGCGGTTGTTGACGATCCCTGGGGACGCCTGGGCTAATTGTTTATGCGCTTTTGTCTACTAACATCTGTAGACCATTACATCTGGTGAGAGTCCACCTGTTCCTTTTTTTGTTTGTGTGTGGTAATGTCCAATAAAACTGTTTTATGGTAATGCACTATCAAGCTCCCTCTCATTTACATATCATCGTATATCTGCAATTGGGAGGAAATGGTCTGTGAGAATTGAAGTGACTTGCTTAATGCGCATGTGTCTACAAAAACTTGTAGACCATCACACTGGGTGAGAATCCATTTTCTATTTGTGTATTGCCAAATTCACTGTAGGTGTCTCACAATAATGCACTATTGAGTTCCTCTTCATTTGCATATTACCGTATACGAGCTATTTGGAGAAAGTGCTCCATGAGGATTGAGGGAAGACCAGAACATATGCCAATTGGGGATTCGCTTCACACACAAAACGATATTGTCTGCCTAGAAGCAGACCATCAAATTCGGTACGGGTTTACACTAGGGAGCGAAACCACGTCTTTCTGTTTTATATGACAGTTTTACACTATGTTATGCATTTTATTTGATTTTAGAATCTGCACAACGTCACCAGAATGCTGATGTGGGCTATTCCAATGGTTCATTTGTAGTTAAGCGCCCGAGATCTGTTGTGGTAACCATTTCTGTCTATAGTGTGCTGCAAATATCTGTGCTCAGTGTGCTGAAAATATCTACGTTCTCTGCCTGAAAACGCTCCATATCTGTGCTCAGTGTGCTGCAAATATCTGTGCTCAGTGTGCTTTATTGTGGGACTGGGGACCACCAGTATATAATTATACTTATAGTAGTACAGTACAGTATGCCATTGCTGTATCTTGCAGCTCTGTGTCACTGCAAGTATCCATTCCATATCTGTGCTGCATTTTTGTGAGCAGTATATATAGTAGTACAGTGCAGCATTTTGGTGACCCAACAATATATAGTTGTGTACAGTAGGCCATTGCTGTATCTTGCAGCTCTGTGTCACTGCAAGTATCCATCCATTCCATTTTCTTCCAGTGATTTGGACCAATAATACTATTGATTAGAATGAATAATTCCAGTGATTTTGTCATTTTCTTCCAGTGATTTGGACCAATAATACCATTGATTAGAACGAATAATTCCTGTGATATTGAGGTGTTTGTGTCGCTTAGCTTAGTCGTCCAGCGACCACAGTGCACCTCGTTTTCTCTTTTCTTTGCATCATGTGCTGTTTGGGGCCAATTCTTTTAAGTGCCATCCTGTCTGACACTGCAGTGCCACTCCTAGATGGTACAGGTGTTTGTGCCGCCCTCTTGGGGGCGACCTCTGTGCAAATTTTAGGACTAAAAATAGTATTGTGAGGTGTGAGGTGTTCACACTGGATAGACTGTTCAGAATAGACTGGAAATGAGTGGAAGTTGTGGTTATTGAGGTTAATAATATTATGGGATCAAAATGACCCCCTAATTCTATGATTTAAGCTGTTTTTGAGGGGTTTTTGGAAAAAAACACCCGAATCTAACAAAAAAATTTCAGGGAGGTTTTGCCAAAATGCGTCCGAATCCAAAACACGGCGGCGGAACCGAATCCAAAACCAAAACACAAAACCTGAAAAATTTCCGGTGCACATCTCTAATATTCTGTCACGAGTTCTCATAAAGGTATCTTTCTCCTGCTTTTGGTCAAATTTAAGGTAAGCAGATTCAACAGGCCATGGCCCAGAGTAATGTGGTTTTATTAAAAGTCACAATAAAAACACAAACTCTCCATGCAAGTCTCAGGACAAAAAAAAACGTAAGTGTTAAAGGTGCTGCTTCCACAAATACCGGCTGCAGATGTATGGCATCCGAAACGCTAAAGTCCTTCAATATCACCGGACCTCAAGAGCTGTATGAAAATGAATAGAACAGCTTCTGATTGTGTGTTTTTATTGTGATTTTTTAATAAACCACATTATTCTAGACCATGGCCTGTAGATATTTCGACTGCCGGGATCCAAACCAGATCCCATGCTTACCATGTTACTGGTAATGCTAATAATCATAATGATGCCTCGACACATATGCCTTTCATGTCACCCACTGTGCTAGGGGCGCCAAACTCAGATTATATCTTGCCCCCCCCAACCTTAAAACGTTCTGACGCCCCTGCTGATACCGACACGGAGTCTGACTCCAGTGTCGACTACGATGATGCAAAGTTACAGCCAAAACTGACAGAAAAGTATTCAATATATGATTATTGTAATAAAAGATGTTTTGCATATCACTGATGACCCATCTGTCCCTGACACGAGGGTACACATGTTTAAGGGGAAGAAAGCTAAGATAACATTTCCCCCCTCTCATGAACCAAATGAATTGTGTGAAAAAGTGCGGGAATCTCCAGACAAGAAACTGCAGTTTCCCAAAAGAATTATCATGGCGTATCCTTTCCCTGCTAGGGCCAGGATACGATGGGAATCCTCCCCTAGGGTGGACAAGGTGTTGACACATTTTCCCAAAAGGTAGCGCTGACATACCAAGATACAGCTACCCTCAGGGATCCTGCAGATAGCATGCAGAAAAGTACTTTGAAGTAGAGATGAGCGGGTTCGGTTTCTCTGAATCCGAACCCGCACGAACTTCATGTTTTTTTCACGGGTCCGAGCAGACTCGGATCCTCCCGCCTTGCTCGGTTAACCCGAGCGCGCCCGAACGTCATCATGACGCTGTCGGATTCTCGCGAGACTCGGATTCTATATAAGGAGCCGCGCGTCGCCGCCATTTTCACACGTGCATTGAGATTGATAGGGAGAGGACGTGGCTGGCGTCCTCTCCATTTAGATTAGGGTTGAGAGAGAGAGAGAGAGATTGACCTGAGGCTGTGATACTGTAGAAGAGAGTGCAGAGTTTAGTGACTGACGACCACAGTGACCACCAGACAGTGCAGTTGTTTGTTTTATTTAATATATCCGTTCTCTGCCTGAAAAAAACGATACACACAGTGACTCAGTCACATACCATATCTGTGTGCACTGCTCAGCCCAGTGTGCTGCATCAATGTATATATATATCTGACTGTGCTCAGCTCACACAGCTTATAATTGTGGTGGAGACTGGGGAGCACTGCAGTGCCAGTTATAGGTTATAGCAGGAGCCAGGAGTACATAATATTATATTAAAATTAAACAGTGCACACTTTTGCTGCAGGAGTGCCACTGCCAGTGTGACTAGTGACCAGTGACCTGACCACCAGTATATATAATATTAGTAGTATACTATCTCTTTATCAACCAGTCTATATTAGCAGCAGACACAGTACAGTGCGGTAGTTCACGGCTGTGGCTACCTCTGTGTCGGCACTCGGCAGCCCGTCCATAATTGTATATACCACCTAACCGTGGTTTTTTTTTCTTTCTTTATAGTCATACTAGTTACGAGTATACTATATCTTTATCAACCAGTCTATATTAGCAGCAGACACAGTACAGTGCGGTAGTTCACGGCTGTGGCTACCTCTGTGTCGGCACTCGGCAGCCCGTCCATAATTGTATATACCACCTAACCGTGGTTTTTCTTTCTTTCTTTATACATACATACTAGTTACGAGTATACTATCTCTTTATCAACCAGTCTATATTAGCAGCAGACACAGTACAGTGCGGTAGTTCACGGCTGTGGCTACCTCTGTGTCGGCACTCGGCAGCCCGTCCATAATTGTATATACCACCTAACCGTGGTTTTTTTTTCTTTCTTTATACATACATACTAGTTACGAGTATACTATCTCTTTATCAACCAGTCTATATATTAGCAGCAGACACAGTACAGTGCGGTAGTTCACGGCTGTGGCTACCTCTGTGTCGGCACTCGGCAGCCCGTCCATAATTGTATATACCACCTAACCGTGGTTTTTTTTTCTTTCTTTATACATACATACTAGTTACGAGTATACTATCTCTTTATCAACCAGTCTATATATTAGCAGCAGACACAGTACAGTGCGGTAGTTCACGGCTGTGGCTACCTCTGTGTCGGCACTCGGCAGCCCGTCCATAATTGTATATACCACCTAACCGTGGTTTTTTTTTCTTTCTTTATACATACATACTAGTTACGAGTATACTATCTCTTTATCAACCAGTCTATATTAGCAGCAGACACAGTACAGTGCGGTAGTTCACGGCTGTGGCTACCTCTGTGTCGGCACTCGGCAGCCCGTCCATAATTGTATATACCACCTAACCGTGGTTTTTTTTCTTTCTTTATACATACATACTAGTTACGAGTATACTATCTCTTTATCAACCAGTCTATATATTAGCAGCAGACACAGTACAGTGCGGTAGTTCACGGCTGTGGCTACCTCTGTGTCGGCACTCGGCAGCCCGTCCATAATTGTATATACCACCTAACCGTGGTTTTTTTTTCTTTCTTTATACATACATACTAGTTACGAGTATACTATCTCTTTATCAACCAGTCTATATATTAGCAGCAGACACAGTACAGTGCGGTAGTTCACGGCTGTGGCTACCTCTGTGTCGGCACTCGGCAGCCCGTCCATAATTGTATATACCACCTAACCGTGGTTTTTTTTTCTTTCTTTATACATACATACTAGTTACGAGTATACTATCTCTTTATCAACCAGTCTATATTAGCAGCAGACACAGTACAGTGCGGTAGTTCACGGCTGTGGCTACCTCTGTGTCGGCACTCGGCAGCCCGTCCATAATTGTATATACCACCTAACCGTGGTTTTTTTTTCTTTCTTTATACATACATACTAGTTACGAGTATACTATCTCTTTATCAACCAGTCTATATATTAGCAGCAGACACAGTACAGTGCGGTAGTTCACGGCTGTGGCTACCTCTGTGTCGGCACTCGGCAGCCCGTCCATAATTGTATATACCACCTAACCGTGGTTTTTTTTCTTTCTTTATACATACATACTAGTTACGAGTATACTATCTCTTTATCAACCAGTCTATATATTAGCAGCAGACACAGTACAGTGCGGTAGTTCACGGCTGTGGCTACCTCTGTGTCGGCACTCGGCAGCCCGTCCATAATTGTATATACCACCTAACCGTGTTTTTTTTTTCTTTCTTTATACATACATACTAGTTACGAGTATACTATCCACTTCCACCTCGTGCTGAAGCTGCTGCCACTAGTCATGGCCGAGACGATGAAATGCCAGCAACGTCGTCTGCCAAGGCCGATGCCCAATGTCATAGTACAGAGCATGTCAAATCCAAAACACCAAATATCAGTAAAAAAAGGACTCCAAAACCTAAAATAAAATTGTCGGAGGAGAAGCGTAAACTTGCCAATATGCCATTTACCACACGGAGTGGCAAGGAACGGCTGAGACCCTGGCCTATGTTCATGGCTAGTGGTTCAGCTTCACATGAGGATGGAAGCACTCAGCCTCTCGCTAGAAAAATGAAAAGACTAAAGCTGGCAAAAGCAGTAGCACCGCAAAGAACTGTGCGTTCTTCGAAATCCCAAATCCACAAGGAGAGTCCGACTCCAATTGTGTCGGTTGCGATGCCTGACCTTCCCAACACTGGACGTGAAGAGCATGCGCCTTCCACCATTTGCACGCCCCCTGCAAGTGATGGAAGGAGCACCCGCAGTCCAGTTCCTGATAGTCAGATTGAAGATGTCAGTGTTGAAGTACACCAGGATGAGGAGGATATGGGTGTTGCTGGCGCTGGGGAGGAAATTGACCAGGAGGATTCTGATGGTGAGGTGGTTTGTTTAAGTCAGGCACCCGGGGAGACACCTGTTGTCCGTGGTAGGAATATGGCCGTTGACATGCCTGGTGAAAATACCAAAAAAATCAGCTCTTCGGTGTGGAAGTATTTCACCAGAAATGCGGACAACAGGTGTTAAGCCGTGTGTTCCCTTTGTCAAGCTGTAATAAGTAGGGGTAAGGACGTTAACCACCTCGGAACATCCTCCCTTATACGTCACCTGCAGCGCATTCATAATAAGTCAGTGACAAGTTCAAAAACTTGGGCCGACAGCGGAAGCAGTCCACTGACCAGTAAATTCCTTCCTCTTGTAACCAAGCTCACGCAAACCACCCCACCAACTCCCTCAGTGTCAATTTCCTCCTTCCCCAGGAATGCCAATAGTCCTGCAGGCCATGTCACTGGCAATTCTGACGATTCCTCTCCTGCCTGGGATTCCTCCGATGCATCCTTGCGTGTAACGCCTACTGCTGCTGGCGCTGCTGTTGTTGCTGCTGGGAGTCGATGGTCATCCCAGAGGGGAAGTCGTAAGACCACTTTTACTACTTCCACCAAGCAATTGACTGTCCAACAGTCCTTTGCGAGGAAGATGAAATATCACAGCAGTCATCCTACTGCAAAGCGGATAACTGAGGCCTTGACATCCTGGGTGGTGAGAAACGTGGTTCCGGTATCCATCATTACTGCAGAGCCAACTAGAGACTTGTTGGAGGTACTGTGTCCCCGGTACCAAATACCATCTAGGTTCCATTTCTCTAGGCAGGCGATACCGAAAATGTACACAGACCTCAGAAAAAGAGTCACCAGTGTCCTAAAAAATGCAGCTGTACCCAATGTCCACTTAACCACGGACATGTGGACAAGTGGAGCAGGGCAGGGGTCAGGACTATATGACTGTGACAGCCCACTGGGTAGATGTATGGACTCCCGCCGCAAGAACAGCAGCGGCGGCACCAGTAGCAGCATCTCGCAAACGCCAACTCTTTCCTAGGCAGGCTACGCTTTGTATCACCGGTTTCCAGAATACGCACACAGCTGAAAACCTCTTACGGCAACTGAGGAAGATCATCGCGGAATGGCTTACCCCAATTGGACTCTCCTGTGGATTTGTGGCATCGGACAACGCCAGCAATATTGTGTGTGCATTAAATCTGGGCCAATTCCAGCACGTCCCATGTTTTGCACATACCTTGAATTTGGTGGTGCAGAATTTTTTAAAAAACGACAGGGGCGTGCAAGAGATGCTGTCGGTGGCCAGAAGAATTGCGGGACACTTTCGGCGTACAGGCACCACGTACAGAAAACTGGAGCACCACCAAAAACTACTGAACCTGCCCTGCCATCATCTGAAGCAAGAAGTGGTAACGAGGTGGAATTCAACCCTGTATATGCTTCAGAGGTTGGAGGAGCAGCAAAAGGCCATTCAAGCCTATACAATTGAGCACGATATAGGAGGTGGGATGCACCTGTCTCAAGCGCAGTGGAGAATGATTTCAACGTTGTGCAAGGTTCTGATGCCCTTTGAACTTGCCACACGTGAAGTCAGTTCAGACACTGCCAGCCTGAGTCAGGTCATTCCCCTCATCAGGCTTTTGCAGAAGAAGCTGGAGACATTGAAGGAGGAGCTAACACGGAGCGATTCCGCTAGGCATGTGGGACTTGTGGATGGAGCCCTTAATTCGCTTAGCAAGGATTCACGGGTGGTCAATCTGTTGAAATCAGAGCACTACATTTTGGCCACCGTGCTCGATCCTAGATTTAAAGCCTACCTTGGATCTCTCTTTCCGGCAGACACAAGTCTGCTGGGGTTCAAACACCTGCTGGTGAGTAAATTGTCAAGTCAAGCGGAACGCGACCTGTCAACAACATCTCCTCCTTCACATTCTCCCGCAACTGGGGGTGCGAGGAAAAGGCTCAGAATTCCGAGCCCACCCGCTGGCGGTGATGCAGGGCAGTCTGGAGCGACTGCTGATGCTGACATCTGGTCCGGACTGAAGGACCTGACAACGATTACGGACATGTCGTCTACTGTCACTGCATATGATTCTCTCCCCATTGAAAGAATGGTGGAGGATTATATGAGTGACCGCATCCAAGTAGGCACGTCACACAGTCCGTACTTATACTGGCAGGAAAAAGAGGCAATTTGGAGGCCCTTGCACAAACTGGCTTTATTCTACCTAAGTTGCCCTCCCACAAGTGTGTACTCCGAAAGAGTGTTTAGTGCCGCCGCTCACCTTGTCAGCAATCGGCGTACGAGGTTACATCCAGAAAATGTGGAGAAGATGATGTTCATTAAAATGAATTATAATCAATTCCTCCGTGGAGACATTGACCAGCAGCAATTGCCTCCACAAAGTACACAGGGAGCTGAGATGGTGGATTCCAGTGGGGACGAATTGATAATCTGTGAGGAGGGGGATGTACACGGTGATATATCGGAGGATGATGATGAGGTGGACATCTTGCCTCTGTAGAGCCAGTTTGTGCAAGGAGAGATTAATTGCTTCTTTTTTGGTGGGGGTCCAAACCAACCCGTCATATCAGTCACAGTCGTGTGGCAGACCCTGTCACTGAAATGATGGGTTGGTTAAAGTGTGCATGTCCTGTTTATACAACATAAGGGTGGGTGGGAGGGCCCAAGGACAATTCCATCTTGCACCTCTTTTTTCTTTTCTTTTTCTTTGCGTCATGTGCTGTTTGGGGAGGGTTTTTTGGAAGGGACATCCTGCGTGACACTGCAGTGCCACTCCTAGATGGGCCCGGTGTTTGTGTCGGCCACTAGGGTCGCTTATCTTACTCACACAGCTACCTCATTGCGCCTCTTTTTTTCTTTGCGTCATGTGCTGTTTGGGGGGGGTTTTTTGGAAGGGACATCCTGCGTGACACTGCAGTGACACTCCTAGATGGGCCCGGTGTTTGTGTCGGCCACTAGGGTCGCTTATCTTACTCACACAGCTACCTCATTGCGCCTCTTTTTTTCTTTGCGTCATGTGCTGTTTGGGGAGGGTTTTTTGGAAGGGACATCCTGCGTGACACTGCAGTGCCACTCCTAGATGGGCCCGGTGTTTGTGTCGGCCACTAGGGTCGCTAATCTTACTCACACAGCTACCTCATTGCGCCTCTTTTTTTCTTTGCGTCATGTGCTGTTTGGGGAGGGTTTTTTGGAAGGGCCATCCTGCGTGACACTGCAGTGCCACTCCTAGATGGGCCCGGTGTTTGTGTCGGCCACTAGGGTCGCTTATCTTACTCACACAGCGACCTCGGTGCAAATTTTAGGACTAAAAATAATATTGTGAGGTGTGAGGTATTCAGAATAGACTGAAAATGAGTGGAAATTATGGTTTTTGAGGTTAATAATACTTTGGGATCAAAATGACCGCCAAATTCTATGATTTAAGCTGTTTTTTAGGTTTTTTGGAAAAAAACACCCGAATCCAAAACACACCCGAATCCGACAAAAAAAATTCGGTGAGGTTTTGCCAAAACGCGGTCGAACCCAAAACACGGCCGCGGAACCGAACCCAAAACCAAAACACAAAACCCGAAAAATTTCCGGCGCTCATCTCTACTTTGAAGTCCATTTACACACATTGTGGTACACTACTCAGACCGGCGATTGTGTCGGCAGGGGTTTATAGCGCTGTAGCAGCGTGGACAGATACTTTATCAGCGGAGATTGAAACCCTAGATAAGGATACCATGTTATTGACCCTAGGATATATAAAAGATGCTGTCTTATATATAAGACATGCTCAAAGAGACATTGGTCTACTGGGTTCTAGAGTCAACGCTATGTCGATTTCTGCTAGATGTGTCCTGTGGAACATGCAATGGACATGTGATGCCGACTAAAAGAGGCATATGGAGGTTTTACCTTACAAGGGTGAGGAATTGTGTGGAGAAGGGCTCTCGGACCTGGTCTCCACAGCTGTAGCTAGTAAATCTGATCTTTTGCCTTATATTCCCTCACAGCCTAAGAAAGCACGACATTATCAAATGCAGTCCTTTCGGTCGAAGAAAAACAAGAAAGTACGAGGAGCGTCCTTTCTTACCAGAGGTAAGGGCGCAGGGCACAGCTAGTTCCCAGGAACAGAAGTCCTCCCCAGCCTCTACTAAATCCACCGCATGACGCTGGGGCTCCGCTAAGAGAGTCCGCCCCAGTGGGAGCACGTCTTCGACTCTTCAGCCACATCTGAGTTTACTCACAGGTGGATCCCTGGGCAATAGAAATTGTTTCTCAGGGTTACAAGCTGGAATTCGAAGAGGTGCCTCCTCGCCGGTTTTCCTTATCGGCCCTACCGGCTTCTCCCCCAGAAAGGGAGATAATATTAAATACAATTCACACATTGTATCTCCAACAGGTGGTGCTCAAGGTTCCCCTCCTTCAACAAGGAAGGGGATATTACTCAACCTTGGCTGTAGTCCCGAAACCGGACGGTTCGGTCAGACCTATTTTAAAATTTAAATCTCTGAACCTATACTTGAAAAGGCTCAAATTCAAGGTGGAATCGCTCAGAGCGATCATCGCCAGTCTGGAAGGGGGGGATTTTATGGTGTATCTAGACATAAAGGCTGCATACTGTACCTTCATGTTCCCATTTATTCACCCCATCATGCATACCTGAGAATTACGGTACAGTATTGTCATTACCAATTTCAGGGTAATTGGCGGAAATGATGGTGCTCCTACGCAAGCAAGGAGTCACAATTATCCCATACTTGGATGATCTCCTAATAAGGGCGAGATCAAAAGAGCAGTTGTTGAACAGCGTGTCACTTTAGCTGACTTTAGCTGAAGGTGTCACAGCAACTCGGCTGGATTCTCAATATCCCGAAGTCACAGTTGGTTCCTATGACTCGTCTGCCCTTCTTGGGTATGATTCTGAATAAGGACCAGAAATGGGTTTATCTTCTGATAGAGAAGGCCCAGGAACTAATGACTCTGGTAAAAAACCTAATAAAGCCAAAACAGGTGTCAGTGCATCACTGCACTCGGGTCCTGGGAAAGATTGTGGCATCTTACGGGGCCATTCCCTTCGGCAGGTTCCATGCGAGGACTTTCCAATGGGATCTACGGAACAAGTGGTCCGGATCACATCTACAGATGCATCAGTTAATCA
The DNA here is from genome assembly GCF_028390025.1 of Pseudophryne corroboree. Taxonomy (NCBI): domain Eukaryota; kingdom Metazoa; phylum Chordata; class Amphibia; order Anura; family Myobatrachidae; genus Pseudophryne; species Pseudophryne corroboree. The sequence continues at coordinate 109,503,606 of NC_086451.1, read as the reverse complement.
CCCTGTCCCCTAGGGCCAGTGTGTCTCTCCTATGGTGGCTGCAGAGTGCTCACCTTCTGCAGGGTCGCAGGTTCGCCATCCAGGACTGGATTCTGGTAGCCACGGACGCGAGCCTCCGAGGTGGGGGAGCAGTCACACAGGGAAGAAACTTCAAAGGCCTTTGGGTCAAGTCAAAAAACTTGTATTCAAATCAACATCCTGGAGCTGAGGGCCATATACAAGGCCCTTCGGCAAGCGGAAACATTGCTTCGCGACCTACCGGTTCTGATCCAGTCAGACAACATCACCGCAGTGGCTCATGTAAACCGCCAAGGCGGCACAAAGAGCAGAGTGGAAATGGCAGAAGCCACCAGGATTCTCCGCTGGGCGGAAAATCATGCATGTAAACGCATTTTCAGCAGTTCATTCCGGGAGTGGACAACTGAGAAGCAGACTTCCTCAGCAAACACGACCTGCATCCAAGAGAGGACTTCTTAGGAAGCCTTCGCACAGTGGGAACTGCCACAGATAGACATGATGATCCAGTCGGTCTATTTCCCCCTCTTCCTCTCATACCCAAGGTGTTGAGAATGGTAGGAGGGAGAGGAATGAGAACAATCCTCATTGTTTCAGATTGGCCACGAAGGACCTGGTATCTGGATCAGCAGGAAATGCTCACAGAAGAGGCTTCTTCCTCTAAGACAGGACCGGTTGCAACAGGGGCCATGTCTATTCCAAAACTTACCGCGGCTGCGTTGGACGGCATGGCGGTTGAACGCCGGATCCTAGCGGATAAGGGTATTCCGGATGAGGTCATTCCTACGCTAATAAAGGCTAGGAAGGACATGACATCTAAACATTATCACCGTATATGGCGAAAATATGTTTCTTGGTGTGAGGCCAGGAATGCTCCTACGGAAGAATTCCATCTGGGCCGTTTCCTTCATTTCCTGCAAACTTGAGTGAATTTCGGCCTAAAATTAGGATCTATTAAGGTTTAGATTTCGGCCTTATCTATTTTCTTTCAAAAGGAATTGGCCTCTCTCCCTGAAGTACAAACTTTTGTGAACGGAGTACTGCATATTCAGCCTCCTTTTGTACCTCCGGTGACGCCTTGGGACCTTAACGTGGTGTTAAGTTTCATTAAGTCACACTGGTTTGAACCACTTAAAATGGTGGAGTTGAAAAATCTCACTTGGAAGGTGGTCATGTCATTAGCCTTGGCTTCGGCTAGGCGAGTGTCGGAATTAGCGGCTTTATCACATAAAAGCCCCTATCTGGTTTTCCATATGGATAGAGCGGAATTGCGGACCTGTCCTCAATTCCTGCCAAAAGTGTTTTCATCCTTTCATATGAACTATTGTGGTGCCTGTGGCTACGCGTGACTTGGAGGATCCCGAGTCCCTTGATGTGGTCAGGGCTTTGAAAATTTACGTGGCCAGATCGGCTACAGTCAGAAAAACAGAAGCACTGTTTGTCATGTATGCAACCAACAAGATTGGTGCCCCTGCTTCAAAGTAGACTATTGCTCGCTGGATCTGTAACACGATTCAGCAGGCGCATTCTACGGCGGGATTGCCATTACCTAAATCGGTCAAGGCCCATTCCACTAGGAAGGTGGGCTCTTCTTGGGCGGCTGCCAGAGGGGTCTCGGCGCTACAGCTGTGCCGAGCTACTACTTGGTCGGGTTCAAACTCCTTTGCAAAGTTCTATAAGTTTGATACCCTGGCTGAGGAGGACCTCCTGTTTGCTCAATCGGTGCTGCAGAGTCATCCGCACTCTCCCGCCCGTTTGGGAGCTTTGGTATAATCCCCATGGTCCTTACGGAGTCCCCAGCATCCTCTAGGACGTAAGAGAAAATAAGATTTTAAACCTACCGGTAAATCTTTTTCCTGTAGTCCGTAGAGGATGCTGGGCGCCCGTCCCAAGTGCGGACTACTTCTGCAAGACTTGTATAAAGTCTTTCTTAAAGTGCCCATGTCTCCTGCGGAGCCCGTCTATCCCCATGGTCCTTACGGAGTCCCCAGCATCCTCTACGGACTATGAGAAAAAGATTTACCGGTAGGTTTAAAATCTTATTTTTCCAATCGTAAAGCGTAAACAGAATATGCTGCAAAATATAAGAAACTGTTAATAAATAAATAATAATAATATTTATATATAAATAAATAATTAAAATGAATAATATGGCTGGCTGTACTGATGCAAATAGCGGCTTACTGTGATCGCTGGCCCTGTATATGTTTTATGTATTACATACACTACAGTATGTATGGCTGTCCCTACTATTAGCATATCATGGTTTACTGTTATTGCTGGCCCTATATATGTCTGATGTATTACATACATTGCAGTATGTATGGCTAGACCTACTGATGCATATAACGGCTTGTTGTGATTGCTTATTGTGGTACTGTACAAATTGATATGTAAAGTAAAGGATTTGTCCAATATTAACTAGTAGTTACCAGCTCGTCAAAGTGTCGAAACAACATAACAGTACTGTCAGCGCCGGCCGCTGTGTGCACCCACAGAGCAACATTTTAATTGCTCCAGCCGACACGCAGAACACTTGAATTCCCCCCACAGAGCCGAGGAGCAGAATTAGCCTTTTATTATATAGGGTTAATTGCTTTAAAAGGTTTGTGATGGCGGAATCTACTGCTGAGCAATTTGTAAAACTAATTTTTTTAATTAGACTTCTTTTAGTTTACGCTCAGAATGATTGCTAGATTTGTTTATTAGCGTTGATTTATTTATAATATGTTCATATTAAAAATGTTTTCATGAATTTCGCACTGGTTTCTTGCTTATTATACCCCACGGTGGTATAAAATATTGTCCATTCCTTACATTCTGCATTTTTGTGCATCTTAGGACTGCTGGCAGACACGATAAATACGACTGATTGAAAAATTGTGACACAAGAGGAGCGTAGTGACCAAATAAGAACGGAGAGGCAGTGCTGTAACTAGGCATTTCAGCGCTGTGTGGAAGAAACTGCATTGGTGTTTCCCCAGCCATGTTTTGAAATTAATTTTACCTCTGGGCCCCCGCCTCCCCCATCAATCATACCACGCTAGTTACTAGTTACGCGCATAAAAAAAAAGGGTGTGGCGTCCATTAGTCACATTACACCGCAGTGCCGTAACTAGACATTTTAGTGCTGTGTGCAAGAGACGGCATTGGCGCCCCCCCTTAACGTAAACCAACGGCAGTGGACGCCGTAGGCGCAAGCAAAAAACATGGGGGCGTGGCTTCACAGGAAAGGGGTGTGGCCACAAAATAATACCAATTCATAATGGTGCACAGTAGTTTCCATTATTCAAATTACGCCGCACAGTAGCGCCACTACACCAGGTACACCTTTTTACACATTACGGCAGACAGCGTCCCCTTTTTACACATTACGGCAGACAGAGTCCCCTTTTTACACATTACGGCAGACAGCGTCCACCTTTTACACGTTACGGCAGACAGCGTCCCCTTTTACATATTACGTCAGGCAGAGTCCCCCTTTTACACGTTACGGCAGGATAGGTCCCCCTTTTACACATTATGGCAGGCATAGTCCCCCTTACACCCCCCCCTCCCCCTACCCTTAGAGTGTTGTGTAGTGTAGTGTAGTGTAGTGTAGTGTAATATAGTGTAGTGAAGTATAGTTAATATAGTGTAGTGAAGTGTAGTGTAATATAGTGTAGTGTAGTGTCTGTGTAGGCACTTACGTGCTGTTGCCGGCTCCTGATTCCTCCTGTCCACTTCACAGGCAGCAGAGAACTCAGCTGCAGCGCTGCCGGGACCTCAGGCAGCGGCGGCAGGCACTAAACAGCAATGCACAAATCAGCTTCAGGCAACCGGCGTCAGGGGCAGTGGCAGGACCGGCAGCGGCAGCAGGCACTAAACAGCAATGCACAAATCAGCTTCGGGCACCCGGCGTCAGGTGAAGCGGCCGGGTGCCCAAAGCTGCCAGCCGTAGCGCAGAAGAGCTTTGATGAGCAGCGCAGCGCTCTCTATCTATAGGAGCTGCTGGCAGCACAGATCATCGTTGCGGGAATCAAGGAGGCAGAGTTGTCTCCGTCTCCCTCAGGGGGAGGGGGGGTTCTGAATACTCAGAAACCCCCCCTGCGTGCAGGACAGCACTGCAGCGGCGGCCGGCGGGAGGCAGGAGGCAATGAGAGTGGGCGGCGGGCAGCGGCCGTGCGGGTGGTGCTGCCAGATGGTGCGCCCTCAGTGCAGTTGCACTGTGTGCAATGTCCCTCTGGCACACACCTACTTACGGCTCTGTTACACCATACAGTAGCGCCTGTTAGTCACATTACACTGCACAGTAGCTCCCGTCAGTCACATTACACCACACAGTGGCGCCTGTTAGTCACATTACACAGCACAGTAGCTCCCGTTAGTCACATTACACCGCAATGTAGCTCCCGTCAGTCACATTGCACCACATAGTAGTGCCTGTTAGTCACATTACACCGCACCGTAGCTCCCGTTAGTCACATTACACCACACAGTAGCTCCCGTCAGTCACATTACACCACACAGTACCGCCATTACACAGCGCTGTAGCATCTGTCAGTCACATTGCACAACACGGTACCGCCCGTTAGTCACATTACACTTCACAGTAGCTCCCGTTAGTCACATTACACCGCACAGTAGTGCCCGTTAGTCACATTAAACAGCGCGGTAGTGTCCGTCAGTCACAATACACAGCACGGTAGCATCGGTCAGTCACATTACAGAGCATGGAAGCATCCGATAGTCACAGACAATAGTATTCCTTATATATATATATATATATATATATATATATATATAGTGTCGAAGTCAAAAATATTACATTGAGAGAACATACAGACTCCACACATTATGAGTCGCTATGCTTGCGAATACGCACAGTGCGCATAGCAATATATGGTAACGCATTTACACAGACATGCCACTAAGATATATTCAACACATATTTTTTACAGCACATAAAATTGAACATACCAAACACAAGACATCATAAGGTTTTAAATGATATAATGGAGTAACGTCATGTATGTGTATTATTTGAGTGGAGCAAGATGGACATGTCGTGCTTGGTATTAAAGTAATAAGATTAATGTGTAGATTCATTTGATGCCTGTGATTAGGTTACAGCACATTGCCATGAGTAGATATGATTAAATTTAGGAATATGAGTCACTTTTACTGGAACAAAAGAACATATATATTCAAAGGAGCATGTGATGGACAGGAAACCAGAGACCAGCAACCCTGAACAAAAGCCCTCACACTGACCAATGACTCATCATGAATGAGAAAGTTCCCTCCCCTAGACCAATAACAAGACAGCTAGATACCCCCAACAGACTCAATGTATAGCTGATCACACACACAGAAGTTCCTGTTTGTCCCAGGTGATGGTCGAGATGCTGTCTGTCCAGTGGCTGTATGATTTTACTGAGAGAGTGATATGGAGCGGAGGGTGCATATATAGCAAAATATGGTGATGTATTGCTGGCCGTGTCTGTAATGAATTAGTTTGTAATTACTGCTTCCTGTGTAAATTGTAACCATGTAAAAATATATATACTGTACATGTGATATATTGTATACATATCCTTTTAATAACAAATATATACATCAATGAGCTTTGGAACTCAGATAATGTGTGGGTGTATTGTTTTCTCTTATGGGATGTAGTGTTTTGCGACGTACAGCATACTTTCTTAGCACATGGTAATAAGATGTGCCTGGCGTCCACAGTATATATTAGAGCTGGCATTTTAAATATTAGTTAGAAAGTAATTTGACTTTACCAATAGTATTATACTATAGCAGAAGAATATGTATAAACAGTATTATGTTTTCAATCTCAGGGGATATTAGATTAACATATGTGCATTTTTATTTTAATTTTACAAAATCTCTACACTGTAATTTACACAGTGATTTATCTAAAAAGTCACTGGGATACAGTCCAGGATGTCCAACCACAGGTTTACCCAAAGAAGCATTAACAAGCACATACTGTAGAGTACCTACATGATAAGCAGAACTTGCATTAGAGTCTGCATGAGGAGAGGGAGAGATTGACTGACTGTCCAGCACTGCCTGCTGTGCCTGTAATGTACATTAGCAGCAATGCCTCAGGGTGCAGCGCTACTAATATACACTACACTACAACAGGCAGTGCTGCAGCTGGCGGCGGACAATAAGTGTGGATGCGGCTGGTGCGCCCACAGACCAACTGCTCTGTGTGCTAAGCACCATTCACCCACACGTAGTTAGGCCCTGCGGAGAGGGTTAAAAATATGAGTCTGGGAATGGCATTGTAGATATCAAGTGGTAGGATGATCCAATACGGATACAGGGATAGAGGGGCTTGTTTCATTAATTAGGGCTAGCTGGAGGAGGAGTCAGCCTCTTTTTTCTGGTCTTGGCTGGGTGAGTGTCACTGTGTGTACTGCTACAGGATTTGAAGACCTGGTATTTCTAAAAGTTTATAGTTGTGCTTTATTCTTGGTACTCACTGCACTGTACTGTTCCCTTGATGTGCCTTTTTTGATACCAAGCACAGCTCTCTGGTTCTCCCATCTCCCCATTTGTGGTTGCCAGCTGCTTCCTTCACCTCCCCCTCCCCCTTGTGCCTCCTGCCTTTGTCATGGCCGCCCAGCAGAGGGGTTAGACGGAGCAGGGTCTGCCAAGAGGAAGTGAAAGATGGTTCTCGAACTGTCAATGATACTCCGCAGTCAGCTCCTGGTGTTTCGCACACGTTCGTGGAAGCTCCCTCTGCTCGGTGGTTTGGGGTGTCCGGACGTTTCCAGGCTCTGACTCCTGCAAAAGGCAAATGCTTTGCTTTTAATAATTCAACCTGCACCCTTGGCCAACAGTGTCATTTTCAACACCTCTGCTTGTGCTGCAGCGGGTACCATCCCGCAACCACTTGCTTTCGAGCTAGCCGCCCAGTCACTAGTGCTGGGAATCCCGCGCCGGGAAAGCCCGCAACTCTTCCCTCCACTAAGTAGAGCTCCCACCCCGGTCCGTGTAGAGGCCATGCGCAAATGGTTGAGGTGGTATTGTGATATGGAGGCTGTAGATTTTCTGTTGGATGGTTTTTGTTTTTGTTTTCGGTTGCTGGTCTGGGGGGTTATTCGTGTAGGGGTTCACGGGAACCTGCTGTCTGCCCATTCATTCCCTGATGTTTTGCATGGCAAGGTTGATAAGGAGATTCAGCTGGGGCGCATGGCGGGCCCTTTCTCGCAACCCCCACTGGAGAATTTTGTTGTTTCTCCGGTGGATGTTGTTCCTAAAAAGGCGCCGGGAAGTTTAGGCTCATTCAACATTTGTCTTACCCATCAGGGTCATCGGTTAACAATGCCATACCTCCCGAGCAATGCTCGGTGGTATACCAATCGTTTGATGATGCTCTCTGTCTGGTGAGGAATTATGGTTCTGGGGCCCTCATAGCTAAGATTGATGCTGAATCAGCTTTCCGTCTGCTTCCATTGCACCCCGACTCGTTTAGATATATGGGTTTTTCAGATTGGTGAGGAATATTTAGTAGACAAGTGCTTGCTTATGGGATTTTCCTTTTTCTGTGCCTTTTTTGAGAAGTTCAGCACCTTCCTGCATTGGTGAGTGGCGTTTTTTTCGGGTGGCCATGGGATTGCCCATTACCTCAGGTGGCCATGGGATTGCCCATTACCTGGATGACTTCCTTTGCGTGACACTGGCTGGTTCTAGTCGCTGTGGTGACCTTTTGTTCAGCTTGAGCGTGCTTTTCTGGAATTTTGGAGTGCCGATAGCGGATGATAAGTCGGAGGGACCTCTCTCTTGCTTATCATTCTTAGGGATTCAAACTGACAATGTGCGGGGCTGTTGCTGCCTCCCCCAGGATAAGGTGGCAAAGCTGCGCGGGGTCATTACACTGTGTGGCACATCGCATAAAATAAGCTTCGGCAGGCTCAATCGCTTTAGGGTTTGCTGAACTTTGCATGCAGGGTCGTCTCTATGGGTCAGCTGTTTTGTCGTAAATTGGAGCAGGCCACAGCGGGGGGTCTCCAGATCCCATCATTTGATCAGGTTGTCTTTCGAGGTTAAACAAGATTTATCTGTTTGGGCTTCCATCCTCGAGGATTTTAATGGTGTTCGGATCTGGTTGGCTCTTCCTGTTGATAATTTTTCTTTGCAGTTGTTTACCGACGCTGCTGGGACGTCGGGTTTTTGGTTGTTACCTTGGCGGGACCTAGTGTGCAGCCCCCTGGCCGCGCAGCTAGTTCGATGGTGGTTTGACTAAGGACCTTTTGCTCTTGGAGTTGTTCCCCATCATGGTGGCCATGAAAGTTTGGGGTGCACATCTTTGCAATCGCAGCATCTTGTTCAGGTGTGATAATCTGGGCGTGGTGCATGCGATTAATAATCAACGAGCTAAGTCGCTGATGGTGTTGCATGTTTTAGTGCAGCTACTGCTGACCTGTTTGCGCTGCAATGTGCTGTTTAGGGCGCAACATGTCCCGGGGGTTGATAACGAGGTGGCCGAAGCGCTGTCTCGGTTGCTGATGATGTTGGGGTGCTCTGCCCTTCTTATGTTTTATCAAGCCAGCTTGGAGGGGCTAGCAAAGCATTCCATCACCCAGAGTACCCCGGGATTACTGTCAGGCTTGGGCAGAATGGGAAGCATTCTCTCGTGATCAGGGGCTTGCAGGTATGAGAGGGCATCGGTCGATGCTTTCTTTTATTTGGCAGCTCTATGTTTCTGGAAGATCTAGGGCGGTCGTCTCTAGATACCTTGCGGGTATTTCCTTTTTTGCAAAGTTGAAGGGTGTTCCCGACTTTACAAAAAATGTTTTACTCGTGAAGGCCATGAAAGGTTGGGCTCAGGTAGTTCCGGTTGCTCCAGATAGCAGATGCCTCATTGCTGCATCTTGCTGACATCGCTTCATCAGCTTTCGAGGCCCTACTATTTCAGTTAGCTATTTCCATGACATAGCTTGGCGCTTTCCAGGTATCGGAGTTGGTCGCCTCCTCCAAACGGGAAGATGTGACGATGCCCCGTTCCAATGTGCGTGTCGGTGATAGGTCGTTGTGGTGTAGAGTTCGTCGCTCTAAGACTGATCAGATGTGCAAGGGAAAGTGGGTTCCCTTGGTGCCCTCCATTTCCCTGGACGTCTGTCCGTTGGGACTGGCCATCCGCTATGTTTCGATCCGGCCTTCCTCGGAAGGTTCATGGCTGTTGCGTTACGATGGCTCTCCGCTTACTAATTATCAATTTAGCTGGATGCTGCATCATTGCCTTGCTGGTTTAGACCTCTCACCCCGGGACTTTTGTACTCATTCCTTTCAGATTGGGGCTGCCACGTCGGCCATGGCTGCTGGGTTTTCGGCTGGTGTGATTAAGGCTTTAGGCAGTTGGAAATTGGCCAGTTATAAGCGCTACATTAGGCCTGATCTTTTATCTTGACTTTTCAAAAGTTGGTTGTTCATGTTGTTTTTCGTTTTTGCTGATTTTCACTTCATTTGTCTGTTTGTCTTCCCATGTCCTTCCTATTCGGGGATTAGCTACTCACCGCTGATAGTCTGGAGAGTTTTATTATTTTTTTACCTGGAATGACGGACTTAAGTCGGCTTAATTACATCCTGATTCAGCTAATTGGCTCCAATCCTATGTCCCTCAGCAGATTTTACGTTTTTACTCTGGTCGAGTTATTTGTGCGTTCCCTTCGCACCCCCCTCTCCACCCCTCCGCCCCACGCCTTTCCCATTTCTTCCACCTCCTCCCTTTGTTTTTTTTAATGATCCTCTTGTGTCTGATGCTGCTTCAATTGGCTGGAAGCTTGTCTACTATTGCACTCTACTGTGCACACAAAAAAAATTCTGTTGGCAGATCCTCCGATATTACTTACTTATTAACGTTCAGCATTGCATCCCATGCTAACTTTTTCTCTTATTCTTTCCGCTTCCCTGTAGGATTGGTGGATGATAGCTGTAGAGTGTGGATTGTGGGTCACGACTACGTTTACTGGGTGGCTTGGTTTATGGCATCGGATGGCTGTTATGAGACAAGGTGCATAGGTGTGAGAGGTATGCATTTGTCAGATTTGAAGTCGGTACTTTTGGATAATGTGATGCGGCATGGTTTGCCTGCAGTTTTGGTGTTGCACCTGGGTGGCAACAATTTTGGGAAAGGGTCTACATTGGAGTTGCGTTGTGTCATTTTGGAGGACTTGATGCTTGTCAGGAGGGCGTGGTCGTCCTGCACTTTGGTGTTGTCGAAGTCAGAAAAATGTCTCAATGCACACTGCCATATTTGCACCGCACACTGGTCCGTGCTGCGCATGCGTACGCTCTCCCGTGGAAGCGCATACCCGCAATAGCGTGCACTCGCACGCGCGGTATGCGCATTTACGGTAGAGTTTATGTGATCGTAGCGTGCGACTCATTCGTTACAAAAGTTCACAATTAATGTCGTTTATAGATCATGTTCCCCTCAATAGTTTCTGTAAGTTTGGTTTAGATAGAATGTCCCTGAGCGGAGGAGTCCCTCTTTGTATTGTACGAAGGGTCTAACAGGAGTCATACAGCAGTATTTGGTACCCATCGGAAGAGTATTTAATTAGCAGTATTCCGGTGTTGGTTTGGAGCGTATTAATCGCTCGTGCGAATAGTTATGAACATAAGAAGTTTATGTCCATTTCTATTATTTACCCATACTCAGGTATGCGGCGGGAAACCCAGTTTCCCACCCACCTGAGCCGTTTAAACTCAGCACAGCCCACCTGTATGAATCAACCTATGACCTTTGGTTACAGTACAGGGCCGAATTCCTGTGTCCAATAAACTGAAGGATTGTAGGACCAGGAGATTGCATTGTGTGTGGGGCATAAATAGGCAGGCCGACCACATCCAGCTCTCACTCTCTCATCAACGGTTATCTGCTGATAATCGGGAGCTGGATATCGAGGCGCAGGCGATCATACCCTTTGTGCGTAAGTTCTCTCCGTAATCATTGTCTTTCTGTGAGCCAATTCCTCTCTCTCCCTCTGTGTCTATTTCTCTCTCTCTATTTTCTCTTTTCTCTCGTAACTCCCCTAGACTAAACTTTATAGTATTGTATTGTATTGTGTTAGGCCAGGATAGTATTGTAGTTTATCCCTTAGTTAGGTGTTTGGTTAGGAAGGCTTTGTTATATTGTAGTGTATCATATGTACTGTGTTACTCTTTTACAAGTATACTAGATATAATACAGATAATAGGCTTTGGAACCCTAAAACAGTATCTGTGTATTTACTATAGTGTTAAGTGTTCACTTGAGCGTCGGTGACGCTCAAACAGCTTTGTAGGTAGTCAGGTTACACAAAGTTGCATTTACACCCTGTATTCACATTAAGGTATATAGCGCATTACATTGTTAAAAGGTTTAAATATAAAGGTATTGTGCTGTGAGCGTCTGCACCGCTGGTGACCTCCTCGTGGTCTCGAGCGTACGCTACGTTACAGCGAATCTTTCCCCTAGACATAACCAATAACGTGTCCTGTGATCGCTGGGCCGTGAGCGAACGTGACGCTTGAGCGTCTCGCCTACGGCTGAGCGATCGTTACGCAAATAGCGTACCATTACGGTATTTCTTAAGTAAACAGCGTACAGTGTTCTTAGCTTCATAAGGGTTGTTTATACGACATAGGAATTTAGCATTGTCAATTGCGGGCTCGCCCGGTCCTTTTCACATCTGCACTAGGTAGATCAGCAGACTTTATCCCCCAGCAAAAGGGTGGGAGGTTGTCTCACAGTTGCTGACGGGATAAGCGTCTGCTTCGCTTAGGTAAAGAGTGCTGAAGGAACCCGGTAACCGGAAGTAAGAACAAAACGCTTGTGTCTTTTAAAACTGTTTATTTTTCTTTTGTCTTGCGTACGCACGCATATACCTGCATTTCTTTCCACTTGTATATTTCATTTTTCGTATATCACTATTCCTGTTTGCCAATTTTATAGTTGATAGAAAGTGCAAAAAGAGATTTGCTGTTATTTAATAGTAAAAGTAATAATTAAAGTATAGAACACGGTTTTGTCTTAGAGACGAGGCAGCCAGTGTGCAGTGTGGATTGCGGTGGATGATCAGGGATCATCTACATTGATAAATATTGTGTTACGGTGGATCCTCTGCATTGCGTACACGTGTCGCTAACAAAGACTAGCGTACGCAATCCGAAAGGCAGACGCACGCAGCGTACATTACGCAACGTAGCGTCTGGTTACGCCCACGTAGCTCAAGTTGTGATAAAGTTGAATTAGCGCAAAAGCGATAAGTGGCGCAAAGGCGATAAGTAACGCACAGCGGTAGATAACGCGACGCGGTAAATAACGCAAATCTATTTTTGGAAAATCTGAAATTTAGTTTAACAGATCCTGCTCCTAATTGGTAACACTCTTGGCCTGAAGACAATTTCTGCGCAGAAATAGATATAGAAACAAAAGTGTACATGTGTTGAGTGAGTGTGTTTTGTATACAAAAGTTTATATAACTTTAAGGTGGAACCAAAAGGAAAGTCGGGTACTCGTTAAGGAACATACGTGTAAGTGACATATACGGTGGCCAGGGAGGCATCTCTGGTTAAATAATATTTGAGCATTAGAGTATAGCGGACCATAAGGTAACAAGACCAGGAGGTCATAAGGTAACAAGACCAGGAGGTCATAAGGAACAAGACCAGGAGGTCATAAGGAACAAGACCAGGAGGTCATAAGGTAAAAAGGTCCGCTATAAAAGTCCAGTGGCACAACGCCTGGGGTGTTGGTGCAGAACCCATATAGGCCATTAAGCTCTGGCTGAAGGAATTCGCAGCCGAAATTTTCGATTCCACTGGTCGCTCCGCACATAAGATTAGTTGCTTATGTGCTGAACGATTGTACCGCACGTAATTGTGTGCATTAGTAAACCTGACCGGTACTATTTGTGTACGAAGGTCATAAACGCTATTTGTACATTCTGACGTGATTTGTGTAATTTTTTATTTTTGGAAGGGAAGTTCGCTGGTCACTCAGGAACTATCTAACAACCCCAACGTTTACTGGAAAGAGTAAGTGTCCTGCGGGTATCCCTCATATGTTCCAGTAAACTAAAGGTTCCATAGGGGCCCTGTATCGAGTACGCCAGCACCATATCGGTGTGATCAGGTCGTATTGGTCGAGGTGGGCGAGTGAGTGGGGTACTCGGTAAACCGCCACCGCCGGCCTACTGTGGAGTAATTTGGTTGTCTGTAAAGGCTTGCTGAAAACCTTGATACAGAAAATCCAAGGAGGACTAAGCAACACCTACAGACGATGGGGGCCAGTTGCTCAGGTAGGGGGCGATCAACCCTGGTTCAGGTTGATTCGGAGAACCGACCAGTTGGGTCGGCAAGATACATAATGTGTGAAAAATATGGAATTCACACCGAATCTTTATGTGATGAATGGGAGAGAATGACTGTACAAGACAGGGACAAGTTCCCAAGAATAGGTAGCTTCAGTCCGGAAGTGTTACAAAATTTAAGGAGGAGGATATGTCTCGTAAAACCAACAAAGAGACGAATTCAGCATTATGATTATTTACAGTTGTGGCACCAGGAAGGTGAGATACAGAGAGGTTTGGCTCTGGCGGCAGGATCTGGGGCAGTAAGGAAACTGATAGCCACAGCTCCTCCTCCACCATATATTGCAGGAGAGAAGTTGATTGCGGAGAGAAACGCACTGGGTTGTAAAACTAAAACTCTTAGTAACCATGTTAATGTTAATGATGTTAACCAAATAACCCATGCAAGTATTAACCCGTGCAAGTTGTACCCTGTTTTGAACCTTCCCCAGGAGTGTGATCAAGAAGACGATCCATCAACAATTTCAGCTCTCTCTCTTGCAGCCACCATTTCAGAGACTACAGTAGGCACATCAACAGCCACGAGATTAGTGAAGGCCCCTAGCGGAGGGATAGGTGAGGTCGTGTCATCAGGTAAGTACGGCACCATGCATTACACTGAAACACTTACACCCCAAGCTGTAGAATCTACACAGAGTGAAGTTATAAGAGTTAATCCTGTAAAGGTGATAGTAGTTCCCAATGGGAAAACAGATGCATCAGGAGTCACACCCATCAGGAACATCGCCATGTATTGCCCGTTCACTAGAATGGAATTAAGGACCATAGTGTCTGAATTCCCAGACCCCAGAAAGGATTTAGTGGCAAGCCAAAAATATATCAGGGATCTAGGAAACACTTTAGAGCCCAATAATAAGGATTGGCAGGTAGTGCTAAGAGCTTGCTTACCCCCCAGTGTCGACCCAGTTAAATTCTTGGCTGATTGTGGACTAGACAAAGAGGTACCACTTACAGATGTGTACGACCAGGATAATGTAAAAAGGATAAATTTGCAGCTAAAAGAATATTTCCCAGCCGTTGCTAAATGGAATAAACTATTCTCCATTAAACAAAAGGAGTCTGAAACGGCAGCAGAATATTTCCACCGGGCATTATCAGAAATGGCAAAATACACTGGTATAGAAGACATAAAGACCAACCCAAACCATCGAGAAGTAGCAGTATCTGTACTGATGGATGGTTTGAAAGAAACATTAAAGGCTAGGGTACAGACCACGCAGCCATGCTGGCGAGGTCTGTCAGTGTCCACTTTGAGAGAGGCTGCTGTTGATCACGACAAAAACATCACTAGGCACAGGGAGTCGCAAAGTGATAAGTTGATGTCCGTAAGTATACAGGCGCTGACCACAAGGCAGCCTGCGTATGTACCACCGAATCCTGTGGGTAAGGCAAGTGGAATAACATGTTTTTCTTGTAACAGACCAGGACATTTTGCACGAGAATGTAGATCAAAGAATGTACAAAGATCTTTTCAACCCCCCAGACAACAACACCACACACGACATTGGGAGCAGGGTCCACAGAGGCGGAGTTTTGAGCCACATACAGGGGAAACAAAAAGATATCCCCCAAACAGAGATTGGCATGCCTCTGGTAGTTCCCAGCTAACCCCCGCACAAGTAGTTGCTGCCAATGGGATTCAGGGCGGTCAGCATGCCCAATAGGGGTGTGGCCATACCTGTAATCTGCAACCAGTTAAATTGATTGCCAGTCTTGGAAGCGAACCAGAGATTGCAATCAATGTGGCTGGTAAAACTTTAAACTTTCTTGTAGACACAGGGGCGGCCAAGTCAGTGATAAATTCGACAGTGGGCATGAGAACCACTGGTAGGACAGTTCCAGCCATAGGAGTAACAGGAGTAGTCCAGCACTACCCTGTTAGCAAACCAGCCGAGATTACAATAGGGCCTCTGCACACCAAGCATTCCTTTTTGCTGGCTGTATCGGCACCGACCAATCTCCTGGGAAGAGACTTACTATGTAAAATGGGTTGCGTCATTTATTGTACTCCTGAAGGTGTATTCTTGGACATACCTGAGAATCACGCTCAAGAAGTACGAGATATGTTAGACTCCCCATCAAAATTAATGTCACATTCCATTATGACAAATAGGAATCCATCCCAGGTAGAAGAGATGACATCTCAGATACCAGATTCACTTTGGACAAAAGATGGACAAGACACTGGATTAATGGCAAACGTAGCTCCAGTAGTAGTGCAAGTAAAAGATGGTAGGATAGCTCCAAAAATCCCACAGTATCCTCTGAAGCCAGAGGTGGAGTTAGGAGTTTTTCCCGCAATAGAGCGCTTGCTACAACAGGGCATTCTAGTAAGAACGTCCAGCACAGCAAATAGTCCCATCTTCCCTGTTAAAAAGAGTGGGGGGAGGGGTTACAGGCTAGTGCAGGATCTAAGGGGGATTAACAAAATAGTCGAGAGTCAGTTCCCCGTAGTGCCTAATCCAGCTGTCATCCTAATGCAAATTCCTCCCACTGCCAAATTTTTCACTGTTATTGACCTCTGCTCCGCTTTCTTTTCGGTACCTCTGCACCCTGACAGTCAATATTTGTTTGCATTCACATACAGAGGAGTCCAATACACGTGGACTCGATTACCCCAAGGTTTCATAGATAGTCCAAGTATATTTTCTCAGGCTTTGCATGATTGTTTACAGTCTTTTCAACCAGAAAGTGGATCAGTGTTGATACAGTATGTGGATGATCTACTACTGTGTTCTGATTCATTGGAGGCATCCCTGAAAGATACGAAACAGCTCCTGTTTCATCTTTCAGACACAGGTCACAAGGTCTCCAAAGACAAGTTGCAATTATGCCAAGCTAAGGTAAAATATTTGGGACACTGTCTAACACAAGGACTGAGACACCTGACCGCTGATAGAATCCAAGCCATTAGAGACATGACACTACCACAAACCCAGCAACAGATCAGAACGTTTTTAGGAATGTGTGGATATTGCCGTAATTGGATCCCAGGGTTTTCCATATTGGCACTACCTCTGCAGGAAATGGTCTCCTCAAACAAACCTGATCGGATTTCGCATACAGACGAATCTGAAACGGCATTTGAGAGACTCAAACAGTGTCTAACGCAGGCACCTGCACTAGGTATGCCAGACTATGGGAAACCCTTTGAACTATACGGAACAGAAAGTGCTGGGTGCGCAGCAGGTGTACTAACACAAAAACACGGTGACGCCAGCAGGCCAGTTGCATACTACAGCGCTCAGCTAGATACGGTAGCGCGGTCCCTCCCCACATGCTTGCGTAGCGTTGCGGCGATAGCATTGCTAGTGACGAAAAGCGAAGATGTCGTGCTAGGCCACAACCTCACAATCCATACACCACATGCAGTATCTGCCTTATTAAATTCTGCCCAAACCAGACATGTCTCATCAGCAAGGTTTACGAGATGGGAATTGGCATTAATGGCCCCAGTAAACATCACCATAAGGAGATGCAGCGCATTAAACCCTGCAACATTTCTCCCAGGTGTGCCTGGACAGGCACAAAGGGTGGGAGGTGAGAGTGATGGGGAAGGAGGATTTTATACAAAGGAAGATGCACATGATTGTATGGAATATTTGACCCAAAATTTTACCGCAAGGCCTGACATCAGTGACAATCCACTAGAAGATGCAGAACTCACGTTCTACACGGACGGTAGTTGTCACAGACAGTCAGACTCGGGAGACTTGTGTACTGGATACGCAGTCGTAGATGACCAAGACACCATAGAAGCGGAACCGCTAGGCCCACCTCACTCAGCCCAGGTTGCTGAACTGGTCGCCCTAACCAGAGCATGTGAATTGGCTAAGGGTAAGTCTGCCAATATCTACACCGATTCTAGATACGCGTTCGGGGTAGTCCATGATTTCGGAGCCCTATGGCGGCTCAGAAATTTCATGACGGCAGCTGGCACACCGATAGCGCATGCAGCGTATATAAAAAGGCTTCTAACAGCGATACAGGAACCCGACAGAGTGGCTGTTATCAAATGTAAAGCACATACGTATAGCCAAGACCCAGTATCCCTTGGTAACAGCCGAGCAGACGAAGCTGCAAAGCTTGCAGCTGCTACCCCCATACGGACAGACACCACACAGTTGATGGTATTTAATACCATCAACACACAGAAGTTGTGTGAGATGCAGAATTTGTGTTCCACTCAAGAGAGAGCAGTCTGGAAGGCAAAGGGATATGGCCAGGAGCCCTCAGGGCTCTGGACGGATGGACATGGTAAACCAGTGGCCCCCAGGGCATACCTTCCATGTCTGGCTGAAGCAGCTCACGGGCTGACTCATCTAGGCAAGGAGGGGATGTGCAAATTGGTAAGAGCATACTGGTGCGCCCCAGGATTCTCCTCTCATGCTGGTAAAAGAGCAATGTCATGCCTTACCTGTCTGAGAAAGAATATTGGAAAGGCAATACCTACAGAACCCTCCCATATCCCACCTGCCGGCGGCCCTTTCCAAGTAATACAAATTGACTTCATCCAATTGCCCCCATGTAGAAACTTAAAGTATGTACTTGTCTGTATAGATGTTTTCTCGAATTGGGTCGAAGCTTTTCCAGCAGCTACAAATACCGCCATGTTTACAGCTAAGAAAATTGTGCAGGAATTTGTATGTAGATATGGTATCCCTAGAATCATTGAAAGTGATAGGGGTACCCATTTTACAGGTGATGTCTTTCAAGGAATGTGTAAGTTGATGGGAATTGATAGCAAGCTGCACACTCCGTACCGTCCACAGGCGAGTGCGAAGGTCGAAAGAGTGAACAGCACTATTAAAAATAAATTGAGTAAAGTAATGGCAGAGACAGGATTGACGTGGCCAGAAGCTTTACCCATTGTTTTATATAGCATCAGAACCACTCCCAGGTCCCCTCTTAATCTGTCTCCTTTTGAAATTCTGTTTGGTCGACAACCGCATGTCATGATTAACCCTCAGGATGATTTGAAATGTAACAATGAAGTAACTGTAAAGTACTTGATTAACATGAGTAAGCAGTTGAGGAGTCAAAATGATAATCTGAAGTTGGTGATTCCTGATTTACCAGATAGTAATTGTCATGACATTGAACCTGGGGATTATGTAATGATACGAAATTTTCTACGCTCAGGTTGTCTTATTGATAGATGGGAAGGACCATACCAGGTCTTATTGACTAGCACCACAGCATTGAAGGTTGCTGAGAGAGAGACTTGGGTCCATTCATCCCACTGCAAGAAGGTTGCTGACCCAGAGAAGTCCCGTGATAAGGAACAGACGGTAGAGGTTGTATCACTGGAGTGTCTGTTCCAGGAGGACTGAGGCGGCACCTGAGCCTTGAAGATCGAAAGCAGTTGTCGACTCCCTTCTCCCTTTTATTGTTTTTCTCCACTTCCCATCCCTTCTCCCTTGATATTTCTTTTTCCCCTTTCTCATTCTTCTCCATTTCCTCCTCAAAGATGGACTTGCCCAAAGAGACTGTGATCCGGATTTTGATGTTAACCATGATGTTGACCAGAGCAGTCTGTTCCGGCGAGAGTACCATAGAGGTCGAGAGAGGTTCTGGAATGGGTTCCGATTATGATGATGGAGGCGTAGTTTTCCAAGATCAACCAATCCAACAAGCAAAGGCGAGTATCAGAAAACGATCCGATAGAAGAAATTGTGATGGATTGTTAGCTGAGGAAAATTGTATCTGTAGGCTCTGTGGTAATCTGGTTGAAGATGGATGCATAAAGCAATGCCAATCTAGTTTTAATATCCATATGGACCGGCATCCATTGAGTGACTATCACTCTCTAGTGGGTAACGTGTTGAACCAAACAGATTGTTGGGTATGCTCTCAAGTACCTCAGGGTCACAGCAAATCAGGGCTAGTACCATTTCCTTTAACGTTAGGGGAAGTACTTGAGCTAAGTGGTGGGAGACCGGTGGACCGGAGGTTTAACATCTCCAGCCCTCCTAGTTTGAAGCTCCACCAATACCATGTGGATAGGTCCCTCTTATGTTTTAACATCTCCAATCCTAGAAAACCGGGAAATTGGGAAGTGTCATGGAGCAACCTTACCATGACCTTTTCACACAGAGCAGATAGAATGCCTACAGATACAGAGCTTGTACGCCACATAGCCAGTAGAGGAAAATCTTTCCGGTATAGGTATACCTTAGGAAATAGAATTACTAAAGTGGGAGAGGTATCACCAGGATACTGTGCACATATCATACAGACTGATACGTGTATTAGACAGATGGAAGAATTAGGGTCAGGAGATTTCACCTGGAAGGTTTGTAACATGGTCATGTCCTTCTCCGTCCCTTATGTTCTCCCCGATGATGCATATTTCATATGCGGGAGAAAGGCGTACAAGTGGCTTGCCCCAAACTCTGAAGGATTGTGTTATATTGGAAAAGTATTGCCTGAAGTGATGACTGTAACACATGACAAAATGAAGGACATACACCGTGGTGCCCAAGCTCCTTATACTCACACTCACTACGAACACCGAGTTAAAAGACAACTGTCAGAAAGGTTAGAGCATCCGGCCTCTGATCTTATCCATGAATCCACCGGGATTCAGGTTCTGGTAGCGTTAGATTTCACTCGTACCGCTCGAGGAGTGATGAATTATAAATACATTTCCGCACTCGCCAATTTGTTAGATAATATCACTGAAATGTATGATGACACGTTTAGATACACTGGAAGAGAACTTCAAGCTTACAAAACAGAACTAGTTCAGCATAGGATGGTTCTTAATTACCTTACAGCAGTAACAGGCGGATATTGTGTTACATTGGCAACACAGTACGGTATAAAGTGTTGCACGTATATCACAAATAACACCGAGGATCCGGTAGAGGTCATAGACCAAAAGATGGACGATATTCTGCAACTAAAGTGGGAATTTCGTCGGAAACACAATCTCACCCTTGCTGCTGTAGGTAATGAGCTGACTGGTTGGGTGTCATGGTTGAACCCGCGAAATTGGTTCTCCGGTTTGGGAGAGTGGGCTCAAGGAGTCATAATGGATGTTGGAAAGTTTCTCCTGTGTATCTTAGGTGTTGTTATATCTATTGGATTGATATTTAGATGCGGGCAGGCTTTGATGAGGTGTAAACAAAGTACGAAAGTGATGAGCTTGAGGAGTGAGGAAACTGTAATTAACCTGGATTTGATTTATGACCCAATGCTAGAAACCATGACGTAATGATGTAATGAGTATACGGTCCGTCTTTCACCCATTTCTATGTTTTCCTCCGAGGTACAAAGACCCACGTAGACGAAGGACCTGATGAGCCAAGGGGCCGACAACGGAAAGATGGAAAGAAGAAGAGCAGACGACCTGATATACAAGATTTTTATGGACAATGCCATGGGTACCCCAGTTTCCCTAGGAACTTTAAAATCACGCTAGCCCAACATTTTTTGTAAATCCATGGACGTTGTTTGCTTTACTCACGATTTATGAGCAAAAGCACAAAGAAGAAGACTGCAATCAAACGACACCAATCAAGACCTCAATCGACGAACGTACATTAACCTGACATAGAATATCATTGCATTTTTCGTAAGTGTTCTTTATCTTCATCTCTGCAACCCTCAGGTAATAACACACATAGTCGATAGGGAATACAGGCACAGATAGCAGCAACCACATACCCCCCCAATTCATGTATCATCAACTAAAATGTGCATCCCCATTGTGTTACAACCACAGCCGAAATGAGCTCGGTAGAGTTTGACAGCCCATCCACAGACCTGTACCACAGGATAAGAAGGAATTCAAATGTATACTTCGCAATACCTCGAAGCTTGATTTACCACACGTACGGCACGATGATACATGACCCCCCCAAACATGGACTCATACACACATGCTCCTGCTTTCTCACTAGGTCATACTCTCTTCACACCTACTCCATTCTTCCTCCTTTCCCCACCATGGAAATCAATTAACCCCTGACTTACATTTTTCTCCTTAAAAATTTTGTGGCAGTTATTATTGACTGCCAAAGGGTGGACTGTCGAAGTCAGAAAAATGTCTCAATGCACACTGCCATATTTGCACCGCACACTGGTCCGTGCTGCGCATGCGTACGCTCTCCCGTGGAAGCGCATACCCGCAATAGCGTGCACTCGCACGCGCGGTATGCGCATTTACGGTAGAGTTTATGTGATCGTAGCGTGCGACTCATTCGTTACAAAAGTTCACAATTAATGTCGTTTATAGATCATGTTCCCCTCAATAGTTTCTGTAAGTTTGGTTTAGATAGAATGTCCCTGAGCGGAGGAGTCCCTCTTTGTATTGTACGAAGGGTCTAACAGGAGTCATACAGCAGTATTTGGTACCCATCGGAAGAGTATTTAATTAGCAGTATTCCGGTGTTGGTTTGGAGCGTATTAATCGCTCGTGCGAATAGTTATGAACATAAGAAGTTTATGTCCATTTCTATTATTTACCCATACTCAGGTATGCGGCGGGAAACCCAGTTTCCCACCCACCTGAGCCGTTTAAACTCAGCACAGCCCACCTGTATGAATCAACCTATGACCTTTGGTTACAGTACAGGGCCGAATTCCTGTGTCCAATAAACTGAAGGATTGTAGGACCAGGAGATTGCATTGTGTGTGGGGCATAAATAGGCAGGCCGACCACATCCAGCTCTCACTCTCTCATCAACGGTTATCTGCTGATAATCGGGAGCTGGATATCGAGGCGCAGGCGATCATACCCTTTGTGCGTAAGTTCTCTCCGTAATCATTGTCTTTCTGTGAGCCAATTCCTCTCTCTCCCTCTGTGTCTATTTCTCTCTCTCTATTTTCTCTTTTCTCTCGTAACTCCCCTAGACTAAACTTTATAGTATTGTATTGTATTGTGTTAGGCCAGGATAGTATTGTAGTTTATCCCTTAGTTAGGTGTTTGGTTAGGAAGGCTTTGTTATATTGTAGTGTATCATATGTACTGTGTTACTCTTTTACAAGTATACTAGATATAATACAGATAATAGGCTTTGGAACCCTAAAACAGTATCTGTGTATTTACTATAGTGTTAAGTGTTCACTTGAGCGTCGGTGACGCTCAAACAGCTTTGTAGGTAGTCAGGTTACACAAAGTTGCATTTACACCCTGTATTCACATTAAGGTATATAGCGCATTACATTGTTAAAAGGTTTAAATATAAAGGTATTGTGCTGTGAGCGTCTGCACCGCTGGTGACCTCCTCGTGGTCTCGAGCGTACGCTACGTTACAGCGAATCTTTCCCCTAGACATAACCAATAACGTGTCCTGTGATCGCTGGGCCGTGAGCGAACGTGACGCTTGAGCGTCTCGCCTACGGCTGAGCGATCGTTACGCAAATAGCGTACCATTACGGTATTTCTTAAGTAAACAGCGTACAGTGTTCTTAGCTTCATAAGGGTTGTTTATACGACATAGGAATTTAGCATTGTCAGTGTGGTCTTTTGTTGTGCCCAGGTTGTTTTGGCATGGGGTGGCTGATTGTCAGGCCATTGACAAGGCCAGGAAGAAGCTTAACTCAGCAGTGGATAAATGGGTTCTGGCTAATGGTGGGGCTGTGGTACGGCATGAGTGGATCAGTTTCCTTTACCGGCCTGATGGGGTGCATTTAGATAGGGCAGGTTTACTTATTTTTCTGGAGGATTTTTTTGGGTAGTGTCTTCTGTGAGGTAGGCTTATGCTGGTGGAGCAAAGTTTCTGAGACCAGGAACTTTGCTTGTAGCAGGAAAGAATGGTAGGTTAACTGTTTTAGGTCATAGATGATTGTTTGTTGATTGATTCATAGTTGTTTGGTGTGCTCACCTTTGTTGACTGTGTATAATGGCTGGACCACCTAGACAGGGGCAGCGACATCACCCAGATGGATGGATAGTCATGGTAGAAGGTTGACTGGATACCCTCTTTTGTTGTTAGTATGTTTGGGAAGTATGTCGCAGTTTTGCGGTTTGGGGAATGAGTTCTAGACGTTCTTTCTTTGCCACCATTATCTAATAATTTTCTTAACAGCTAGTTAAAGTTTATAGTGGTTTAAATAAATCAGATAACATTTCTCTACCAAATCTAAGTCTCTGTGTTGTTATTTTATGTAAGATAAAGTGTTTGGGTAATTGATTCATGCACAAGGTCATTCATCAGCCGTTAGGATGTTTAGAGGAGCGTAGTGACTAAATAGGAAAGGAGAGGGTTAAACATCTGAGGCTGGGAATGGCATTGTGGGTATCATGTGATAGGATGATCTAGTAGGGATACAGGGATAGAGGGGTTGTTTTATTCATTAGGGCTAGCTGGAGGAGGAGTCAGGCTCTTTTTTCTGGTCTTCCCGCCATCCCCCCTTTTTTGTGTGTGTGGGTAGCGTTTGTGTTAGCTGTTTTTGGTGGGAAAGAACGGCAGGTTACCTGTTTTAGGTCATAGATGGATTGTTTGTTGATTGATTTATAGTTTTTTGGTGCACTCACCTTTGTTGCTGTGTATAATGGATGGAACACCTGTGATGTTAGTGTATTAGAATGCTTAATATTTGTAGACACTCCCTTACTAATATGTGTAAGCCTGAATCTTCAGTGATGGTCCCTGAGACCAGGGGGATGCTGGGAAGTGGGTGGTCCAGTGTGCAGTGTGTCTGGAGTTGGTGATGGAATAAACAGCACAGCAGTGAACTCACATGTCTCTGTGTCCTGATGACTGGATTTACAAACATATGAACAAAACATGGTGTCAGAATAAGTTTAACTTGGACTGCTAGTGCTCTCAGAGTGTGAAAGAATCCTGCAGCAGTCTGTAAGGCTGTGATAGTGTCTGCAAAGCCTGCCGTGTGCTGCTCTCTTCAAACAGTGAGTAACCATGGATAAACTAGCTCCTCCAACCGGCATGCTGATGTCTGGTAACTTGTCTGAAAACTGGAAAAGATTTAAGCAAAGGTTTAATATATATCTTGCTGCATGTGGAGCTGATACAGAGGCTGACAAAACGAAGGCATCCATTTTCCTCCATGTGATAGGAGAGGATGTGCTGGACATTTATAATAGTTTTCAGTTTGATGTGGGGCAGAATATGGTGCTATCTTCTATAATGCAAAAGTTTGAAGATGACTTTGTGCCAAGGAAAAATGTGACATATGAAAGATATAAGTTTTTCACATGTGATCAGAAGTCTGCAGATGGATTTGATCTTACAGAGCTGCAATCACTCTGTAAAACATGTGAGTTTGGTGATTTAAAGGATTCACTGATTAGAGATCGTATTGTCTGTGGAATACCTGATAATAGACTCAGAAAGAGACTGCTGAGAGAGCAAGACCTAACACTAGAAAAGGCAGTGACTATGTGCAGATCTGCAGAAATAACTAGATTTCAAGCCAAAACGTTACACAAGGAAGTTGATGCTGCTGTCCATGTAGTGTAGAACACAGAGCCAAGCAAACCTCCATTCTTAAGAATGAAGCAGTCTAAGCCACAGTCTAATAAGGAAATGTGTAGTAGATGTGGAAATTTTCACAATCCTAAAATGTGCCCTGCTTATGGTAAAACCTGCATGAAATGTGGTAGACTTAATCACTTTGCCAAATGCTGTAAAATGAAAAGGGAAATAACCACAGTGCATGCTGTTAAACAAACAGAGGAATTCTTTGTGGATTGCATTGAACTTTGCAGTGCAGATAAGAAAGAATGGATTGTCCCTTTAACTGTGAACAAGATTGTCAATCCCTTTAAGCTTGATACTGGCACGCAGGTGAATTTAATATTGTTTCAAGACTATAAGACTTTTAGAGTAAAACCTAAAATTCATCCAGCCAAAGTGAAAGTTACAGGGTACACTGGGGATAAAATTCCTGTGAAAGGTACATGCTTAGTGACACTGAAATATAAGGGACAACAGTTTAAAACATCTCTACTGATTGTGGATAAAAATGTGCAACCGATTCTAGGATTAGGTTCCTCTGAGAAACTAAGCTTGCTAAAGAAAGTTTTTATGGTGACATCACAAGTAGAAGATGACTGCAAATCGATGTTTACAGAATACAGAGACTTCTTTTAAGGTCTAGGTTGTTTGCCTGGAGAGCATAAAATAAATATAGACACGCAAGTTTCTTCAGTGATACACCCCTGTAGAAAAGTGCCGTTTGCGCTGAGAGAAAAACTAAAACAAGAGTTAAATCGCATGGAAGCCTTGGGTGTGATACAGAAAGTTGATGTGCCTACTGAATGGGTAAGCTCCTTAGTAATTGTTGAAAAGAAAAATGGACAACTCAGAATATGTCTAGACCCCAGAGATTTAAACAAAGCTATTAAACGAGAACATTTCAAACTACCAACCAGAGATGAAATCATGTCGCAATTTGCGGGAGCAAAATGGTTCAGTAAATTGGACGCATCTTCAGGATTATGGCAAATAAAGCTAGATGAGGCCAGCTCAAAGCTTTGTACATTTAATACACCAGGAGGTCGATACAGATTTCTTCGACTACCATATGGAATATTGTCTGCTCCAGAAGTATATCACAAAAAGATACACATGATTTTTGAACATATTCCAGGTGTTGAAACAATGATGGATTACATTATTGTCTGGGGATCTACAAAGGAAGAACATGATTCTAGATTGAGACAAGTAATGGAACTTGTCAAGAAAGTGAATCTAAAGCTAAACAAGGACAAATGTGAATTTGGCGTGAATACACTTACCTTTATGGGCGACATGGTCTCGGATCAAGGTGTAAAACCAGACCCAAGGAAAATATCAGCCATAGTGAACATGGAACGTCCTAACAACAAAGACGACATCAGAAGATTCCTAGGAATGATTACTTACTTAGGAAAGTTTATTTCTCAACTCTCTGAACGAACAGCCTCTCTTAGATGGTTGTTGGACAAAGATAACGAGTGGATGTGGTCACATGAACAAGAAGAAAGTTGTCAAAACTTGAAACAGATCATTACAGAGCAACCAGTGCTAAAATTCTTTGATCCTGCGAAAAGAATAAGAATTTCAGCAGATGCTTCGCAATTTGGCCTAGGCTCAGTGCTGTTACAAGAACATGAGGATACATGGCAACCAGTAATCTATGCATCAAGAGCACTGACAAGTGCTCAAACAAGGTATGCTCAGATAGGAAAAGAACTTCTAGCGATCACATATGCATGTGAGCGATTCCATCAGTTTGTGTATGGTCAAACATTTACAGTGGAAACTGACCACAAGCCATTGGTAGCTATCATGACTAAATCATTACATGACTGTCCCATGAGAATTCAACGAATGCTTATCAGACTACAGAAATATGATGTACACTTGCTGTACTGTCTCGGCAAATACATGTACATTGCTGATACACTTTCTCGTGCTGTGGACAAAAGTGAAGGTTCCAAAAGTCTGATGGATGAAGAGATAGAAGCCTATGTTAATTTGATCGTAGCTTCTCTACCAGTGTCTCTTGCAAGACAAGAACAGATTAGGAAAGAAACTAAGACAGCTGACACAATGAAAGTGTTGAAAGATATCATTCTGAAAGGTTGGCCAGCAGAAAAACATGCGTGCCAGTTGTCTATCCATGATTATTGGATGTACCGCAGTGACCTTACAATTGTCGATGGTATTATTTACAAAGGCAATAGGTTTGTCATACCTGCATGACTAAGAAAAACTATGCTGTGCAAGATACATGAAGGCCACTTAGGAGAAGAAAAATGTAAGCGGAGAGCGCGTGAAGTTATGTATTGGCCAAGAATGAACCAAGACATAGCACAGACTACAGCTACATGTGAATTATGTCTTACGTATAGACCGAAACAACAAGTCGAGCCACTGAGTCCTCACGCAGTGCCAGAGAGACCGTACCAGAAAGTTGCTGCAGATTTGTTTGATTGTAATGGGAAAACGTACATTGTCGTGACTGATTATTACTTTAACTACCCTGAGGTGAAGACACTACATACAACTACTAGTAAAGCCGTAATCAATTGCATGAAGTCAATCTTTGCAAGGCATGGTGTTCCTATGGAAGTGTTCAATGACAATGGTCCTCAGTCTTCCAGTGCTAAATTTAGACAATTTGCTGATGAGTGGGAATTTGTCCATACTACGTCAAGTCCCCACTATCCACGCTAAAATGAGTTGGTGGAAAGTTCAGTAAAAACTGTAAAGAGTCTCATGAAAAAAGCTCAAGAAGGTAAAGAAGATTTCTACAAAAGTCTTTTAATCTACCGCAGTACACCTTTGCAGAATGGACTTTCTCCTGCACAAATGCTGATGGGAAGGAGGATTAGAGCAAATCTTCCGATACATGATGAACTGCTTAATACACATAACTCAGCATTGGTCAGACTGAGTAAGGAACGTCAACAGGTGAAACAGAAACTGTTCCATGACAGGCGAACAAGACGCTAATCTGATCTAAAATCGGGTGACCAAGTTCGTCTCAGAGATCACGAGAAAGGTATTTGGGTGCAAAAAGGTATTGTGCAAGCACAAGTAGCACCAAGATCTTATACTATACGTACAGAGCATGGAACGGAAATAAGAAGAAATCGGGTGGATTTAAGATCTCAACCTAACCATAATGAAGACAACATGACTGAAGAATCCCCTTCATCTGACATGTATGATGACCCTGATAATGGTGAACCAACCACGATTATAGAATGGTCCAACATGGTCGATGAAACACAGACTGTGTGTGAAAGACCCAATAGGGAAATACGCAGACCTGAGAGACTCATTGAAACGTGTTAGATGATGTTCTTAATATGACGTTGTTAATTGTTGCATTGAAGCGTATAGGGCTTATCTTTAAAGAAAAGAAGATGTGATGTTAGTGTATTAGAATGCTTAATACTTGTAGACACTCCCTTACTAATATGTGTAAGCCTGAATCTTCAGTGATGGTCCCTGGGACCAGGGGGGTGCTGGGAAGTGGGTGGTCCAGTGTGCAGTGTGTCTGGAGTTGGTGATGGAATAAACAGCACAGCAGTGAACTCACATGTCTCTGTGTCCTGATGACTGTATTTACAAACATATCAACAAAACACCACCTAGACAGGGGCAGCGACATCACCCAGACGGATGGGTAGTAATGGTAGAAGGTTGACTGGATACCTTTTTTGTTGTTAGTTTGATTGGGAAGTATGTTGCAGATTTGCGGTTTGGGGAATGAGTTCTAGACATTCTTTCTTTGCCACCATTATCTAATCATTTTCTTTACAGCTATTTAAAGTTTATAGTGGTTTAAATAAATCAGCTAACATTTCTCTGCCAAATCTAAGTCTCCATGTCGTTATTTTATGTAAGATAAAGTGTTTGGGTTATTGATTCATGCACAAGGTCATTCATCAGCCATTAGGATGTTTATTATTCCCACCACAGAGCCATTTAAATTGCACCCAGAAATTTTGTGGGCGCACTAAAAAATACTTTGATTGCGGCTGCTGGTTTTGTAAATCACAGTTTTAATCACAAAATATTTATTTAAAAATTACAACTTATAATCCTTACACACCGTAAGAACAACTAGATGGAACTAGACACGTGTTTTAAGTCTAAAAACTTGCCAATGTTTAGTTGAACATGAATTTGCATGCATGCACTGAAAGTTATGGCCTCTGATTAGTACTGCACATAAAGCTCAAGCAGGATGTTAGTATAGCAAGGCAGTTCTTATAATTGTAAGCCTGTTTATACTTCACCAATGTGAAGCTAATCCTGCAGAGTCCACTGAAGTATGGGAACGTAAGAGTCCTCTGAACTGGTGGTATCCACACTCGTGCTTAGTAGCCCATATCCAGGAATTATAGGTAATTGTCACTACCCAGTTCCAGGCTTTCAATTTTAGAATGGGTCTCACCGAACCGTCTGGTTTCGGTACCACAACATTTTGGAATAGTAACCCCGGCCTTGTTGAAGGAGGGGTACCTTGATTTCACCTGCTGGAAGTACAGCTTGTGAATTGCCGCCAGTACTACATTTCTCCGAGGGCAGCAGGCAAGGCTGATGTGAGGTAACGGCGAGGGGGAGTCGCCTCGAACTCCAGCCTGTATCCCTGTGATACTATTTGCAGAACCTAGGGATCCACCTGTGGGCAAGCTCACTGGTCCCTGAAGTTCCCGAGACGCGCCCCTACCGCACCTGTCTCCACCTGTGGAGCCCCAACGTCATGCGGTGGACTCAGAGGAAGCGGGGGAAGATTTTTGATCCTGGGAACTGGCTGCTGGTGCAGCTTTTTCCTTCTTCCCTTGTCTCTGTGCAGAAAGGAAGCGCCTTTGACCCGCTTGCTTTTCTGAAGCCGAAAGGACTGTACCTGAAAACACAGTGCTTTCTTAGGCTGTGAGGAAACCTGAGGTAAAAAATTTTCTTCCCCGCTGTTGCTGTGGATACGAGGTCCCAGAGACCATCCACAAACAATTCCTCACCCTTATAAGGCAGAATCTCCATGTGCCTTTTATAGGCAGCATCACCTGTCCCCTGCCGGGTTTCTAATACCCTCCTGGCAGAATGGACATTGCATTAATTCTGGATGCCAGCCGGCAAATATCCCTCTGTGCATCCTTAATATCTAAGACGACGTCTTTAATATGCTCTATGTTAGCAAACTATTATCCCTGTCTTAGAGTATTAATATTATCTGACTGGGTATCAGACCACGCTGCAGCAGCACTATTTATGCTGAGGCAATTGCAGGTCTCATTATATAACCTGAGTGTGTATATACAGACTTCAGGATAGCCTCCTGCTTTTTATCAGCAGGCTCCTTCAAGGTGGCCGTATCCTAAGACGGCAGTGCCACCTTTTTTGACAAACGTGTGAGCGCCTTATCCACCCTAAGGGATATCTCCCAACGTGACCTATCCTCTGGCGGGAAAGGGTACGCCACCAGTAACTTTTTAGAAATTACCAGTTTCTTATCGGGGGAACCCACGCTACTTTACACACTTCATTCATTCATCTGATGGGGGAACAAAACACTGGCTGCTTTTTCTCCCCAAAAATAAAACCCCTTTTATGTGGTACTTGGGTTCATGTCAGAAATGCGTAACACATTTTTCATTGCCGAGATCATGTAACGGATGTTCCTAGTGGATTGTGTATATGTCTCAACCTCGTCGACACTGGAGTCAGACTCCGTGTCAACATCTGTGTCTGCCATCTGAGGTAACGGGCGCTTTTTTGAGCCCCTGATGGCCTTTGAGACGCCTGGGCAGGCGCGGGCTGAGAAGCCGGCTGCCCCACAGCTGTTTTACGTCATCCAGCCTTCTATGTAAGGAGTTGACATTGTCGGTTAATACCTTCCACCTATCCATCCACTCTGGTGTCGGCCCCACAGGGGGCGACATCCCATTTATCGGCCTCTGCTCCACCTCCACGTAACCTTCCTCATCCCACATGTCGACACAGCCGTACCGACACACAGCACACACACAGGGAATGCTCTGACTGAGGACAGGACCCCACAAAGTCCTTTGGGGAGACAGAGAGAGAGTATGCCAGCACACACCAGAGCGCTATATAATGCAGGGATTAACACTATAACTGAGTGATTTTTCCCCCATAGCTGCTTGTATAAACAATATTGCGCCTAAATTTAGTGCCCCCCCTCTCTTTTTAACCCTTTGAGCCTGAAAACTACAGGGGAGAGCCTGGGGAGCTGTCTTCCAGCTGCACTGTGAAGAGAAAATGGCGCCAGTGTGCTGAGGGAGATAGCTCCGCCCCTTTTTCGCGGACTTTTCTCCCGCTTTTTTATGGATTCTGGCAGGGGTATTTATCACATATATAGCCTCTGGGGCTATATATTGTGATGATTTTGCCAGGCAACGTGTTTATATTGCTGCTCAGGGCGCCCCCCCCAGTGCCCTGCACCCATCAGTGACCGGAGTGCGAGGTGTGCATGAGGAGCAATGGCGCACAGCTGCAGTGCTGTGCGCTACCTTGGTGAAGACTGAAGTCTTCTGCCGCCGATTTTCCGGAACACTTCTTGCTTCTGGCTCTGTAAGGGGGCCGGCGGCGCGGCTCCGGGACCGAACATCAATGGCCGGTTCCATGCGGTCGATCCCTCTGGAGCTAATGGTGTCCAGTAGCCTAAGAAGCCCAAGCTACCACCAGTTAGGTAGGTTCGCTTCTTCTCCCCTTAGTCCCTCACTGCAGTGAGTCTGTTGCCAGCAGATCTCACTGTAAAATAAAAAACCTAAAATATACTTTCTTTCTAGGAGCTCAGGAGAGCCCCTAGTGTGCATCCAGCTCAGCCGGGCACAAGAATCTAACTGAGGTCTGGAGGAGGGTCATAGTGGGAGGAGCCAGTGCACACCAGGTAGTCCTAAAGCTTTCTTTAGTTGTGCCCAGTCTCCTGCGGTGCCGCTAATCCCCATGGTCCTTACGGAGTCCCAGCATCCACTTAGGACGTCAGAGAAACTGTGATTTACAAAACCAGCAGCCGCAATCAAAGTATTTTTTAGTGCGCCCACAAAATCTTGTTTCTTGTTCTGTATATTATTGGCGGACCTCCAGATCCCCCATTTGTGGGCTGCAAGAAAATGAATGCTTTTTTCTTATAGCAAAGTATAACTTAAGATAGCGCCCACCTATTTTGTAAATTGCACCCAGACCTGACCAAACCAATGCCATTCTGGTTAAGCCACACTCCTATAAGACAACCCAATATCGTGACAGTCCCAGGGAATTCGGTGGATATGATTTAATAGGAAGGCTTTTTTTTCATTGGTCAAAGTTACAAATACATCTTAACCCAGCTCAACCAATCAGACATTAGCTTTTATCTACTGCATGTTAAGAATAAAAAAAGGATGCAAATGATATGCAAATATAAGTATTAACACATTCAGTGGTGTAACTAGTGAGTAGTAAGGTGCAACAATATGCTTTGGGCCCTCCCGACTGTGTCACTAACTGGCCAGCTGGTCATCATGCTGGGCCTATTTATATGGCGAGTACAGGAGCTGTAGCCCAATCCTCCCCATTGTTACTCTGGCCAGTGGTATCAGGAGGGTGGGTGGGAGGTGAGGCCCACAT
Source organism: Pseudophryne corroboree (assembly GCF_028390025.1). Lineage (NCBI taxonomy): Eukaryota > Metazoa > Chordata > Amphibia > Anura > Myobatrachidae > Pseudophryne > Pseudophryne corroboree. The sequence goes on along the minus strand of NC_086451.1, from coordinate 109,471,181 downwards.
CCGGGTGTCACCCTCACACAGGGTAACACCAAAATGTCGGCTCCTCTGCAGTGACAGGAGCCAGGTGCTGCAGTGTTACACTATCTTGCAGCACCCAGCTCTTGCAATAGAAGAGGAGTCAACGGTGCAGGCAGCCCAGTCTCCGAGGGCAGTCCAGCTTCTCTTGGGATGCTGGACTGCTCCCAGTGATCATTTTATGTCAAAGGTGTATTCCCGAACTAGAGACATATAAAGTAAGGAGTATCAAAACCAACATTCGTGTGAACTATAGGGACTAAATTGTCTCAATTCAATCTGTTGGCGGTACACCAAGGGTTCAGTAATATCTTACTGGCTTTACATAAACAGAAAAAGGGTCTTTTCTCTCTCTTTTTCTGCCTCCAGTGATGTAATCAGGTTTTTTGAGAGACCACACCCACTCTGATTTAGACCACACCTCTTTTTGGCCGCAGGGCTCGCCGGTACAGAGTGCGCACTGGGTGTCACCAGATCCGGTGACACCTCTGACTCTGGCAATACTTCTTGATGTAAATATTGTCCGCAATATACTCAGCAATTATAACTTCAATACCTAACAAGCCGGTGCAACTCTGACTGCCAGTGTAGATTATTGCAACAATTCTTGTGTTTCTCCCATATACAGTATCTCCCACATGCAGTGGCGTGTATTTGCTGTGCAGACTTACATTTACCAGTCAGCCACTGCCTATACATATCTGTGACAGTGTATCGTTTTTTTATGTGTGTATTGTTGAAAAACAAAGGAAGGGGCCCAAACCAGTATTTTGACTATAGTTCTGTTGGGTCTTAATAAGACTCTGAAAGGTATGGAACCTATTGGTAAGGACGGAGCAGCAGCCAAGTCCATTGGATGCTGTCTGTCTACATTATTTACTCATGTTCATGTATAGTGAATACAACTATGTCAGTGGTATGTTCTATGCGTGGTGTTTGACATGCATTGTCACTGGAGTGTTCCTAATAATAGTATCAAGCAGTGCACAGTGGTTAACATGTTGCCTGAGGTATTGGGGTCAATTCCCACCATGGCTCTATCTGTGTGGAATTTGTATGTTTTCCTCATGTTTGCTCCAGTTTTCTCCATGATCCAAAAACATCCTGGAAGTTTAACTGGTTTCTGATAAAAAATATGGTTCCGGTATGAATGGTCGACCATGTTATGGTCGACAGTCATTAGGTCGACCACTATTGGTCGACATTGACATGGTCGACATGGACACATGGTCGACACATGAAAATGGTCGGCACATGAAAGGTCGACACATGAAAAGGTCGACATGAGTTTTTTAACTTTTTTTGGTGTCGTTTTTTGCGTAAAGTGACTGGGAACCCCAATTAGTGCACCGCGTTCGCTCGCCATGCTTCGGGCATGGTGCCTTCGCTCCACTACCGCTTCGCTCGGGACAGATTACCGTTCCAATTGTAGTCCACGTGGATCGTAAAGTATGGAAAAGTTCCCCAAAAGAAAAAAAAGTTAAAAAACTCATGTCGACCTTTTCATGTGTCGACCTTTCATGTGTCGACCATTTTCATGTGTCGACCATGTGTCCATGTCAATGTCGACCAATAGTGGTCGACCTAATGACTGTCGACCATAACATGGTCGATCATATGAACGCATACCAAAAAATATACCCTAGTGAATATGTGTATACATGTGATAGGGAATATAGGTTGTAAGTTCCATTGGTGCAGGTACTGATGTGAATGAATAAATATTCTCTTTAAAGTGTTGTGGAATATATGTGCGTTTTATAAGTAAGTGTTTATAAATAAATAAAATACTTAAGAATATGTAAACATTATAACAATAGAGCAAGGCTTCTCAAAGTGGTACATGTACCCCCAGGAGTACCTAAAACAGCCCCAGGCTGCTATAGCTTTTATACTGAAAACAGGTTTTGAATGTTAAGGAATAAAACATAATGTAATTAAAAGAGGAATCATTAAAGGTGTGAAGATTTAAGAGGTTTCTTGTTATACAATTTATACATGCTAGGTACACATATATCAGTAATACAACTAAAAAGCATCTACACAAAGAAACACTTATCATTCATAATGCATTGGGTATGGGAATCCCGGCGGATAGCATACTGATGCTGGGATCTCGGCCGGCTAGAATGCCGGCTGGGGGGCAAGCGCAACGAATCCCCTTGCAGGCTCGCTGCACTCGCCACGCTGTGGGCCTGGTGCTCTCGCCACAGGTTCTATTCCCACTCTATGGGTGTCGTGGACACCCACAAGTGGGAACAGCCCCTGTTAGCCAGGATTCAGGCTGGCAGCATTGTCAGTGGTCGGGATTCCGTCGTCGGTATACTAACCGCCGGGGTCCCGACTGTCGGCAATGTAACTACATCCCTTCATAATATATCATTAGGGTTTTAAGGTAATATAAACACTATACAAACTATAAAATACAAATTCAGTGTGACTTCTAGGTGGCTGCATCCTTGCATCCTAGTCAGCAGCACCAGTTGCACCATCCTTGGTACTGTCAAGGGTGTAGCTAGCATAGGTGCAGGGCAGTCACGTGCGGTGAAGTCAACGGCTGGGGAGGCACTTTTGAGGTGAATATGCATATATGTGAAATAGAAAGCACCCAAAAAAAAGTACATGTATATAAAAATTGGAGGAAAAAAAAAGAAGCTCCAAAAGTAATAATAATAATAATAATAATAATAATAATAATAATAATTATTATTATTATTATTATTATCCTAACACACTGAATTGAGAGTGGTACACACACAGTATAAGTACTCCCATCAATCTAATGAGTGAGATCTGAGCCCACGCATTGTCCCACATCAGCTGCATACCTGCTGGTCTCCTCACTGGCTGTGCTGGTATAGGTCGGGTCTCGGCAGCCCTATCTCTTGGGAGCCACAGGGGGAGAGGGGCTTCAGAGTCATCAAGGGGGATCCAGGGAAGATGAGGGCAGCAGCGCCAGGACAAGCCTTAAAAAGACACTGAGCTCGGCGGCTAGCAGGGTACTCAGGTCTGCGTGCATATCCCCGGGGATACAGCAAGGCTTCCTAGGCTGCACGATGTCACCTCCTCCCAGTGTGCGGTGCTGACAGCGCAGGGAGGAAGGCTTCCTCTGTGGTGCGGGGGAGGGTGCGAGCTCAATGTGTGCCACCGGCTTTTTCTCACAGCATTAGCTGTGATTGGTCCATCATAGCTAAAGGCATGCCCACCAACTGTGAGGCATGTCTCACATTGCTCTATTTCTAAGCTGCATTATTAGTCATGGTGTGGCCCCGCCCAGCTCTTAGCACAGTGACTGGCTGTGTATGACTGTGAGATGTGAGGCAGAGCTGTTGCTGCCTCACAGATCGTTTCTCACTGCAATGACAGGGAACCCTGCAAATCTGCCAAGCTGTAACTATAAAAATGATTGCAATATTACAAAGAAGATAGTTATAAGTTATAAATATCTTCTTTGTATTAATGTAATCATTTTTATAGTCAAAACTGTAGTATGACAGGGGAGGCTCTGCCTCCCCTGACTGCACTTCCCTGGTGCAGGGAGTGGAGCTGCTATGGGGTGTCAAAGTCAAAAATATTACATAGAGAGAACATACAAACCACACACACATTTAAGTCGATATACTTGCAAATATGCGCAGCGAGCACAGCAATATATGGAAACACACGCATTTGCTCGGACATGGCACGGAGATGGATTCGGCGCTTGTTTCATACAGTACATGGTTATAATAATGTCAAGCACCAGACATCATGGAGATTTAGAATTGGCTGATGAATTGATGTCATGAATATGTATTATCTGAACAGAACCAGATGCGCCCATCATGTTTGGTATTGAAGCAAGCAGAATGATGTGTGGGTTAGTTTGATGCTGGTTGTGAAGTTGTGGGACATTGCAGCGGATAGATATGATTATATGTATAAAAGCTGAGATCACTTTGTTGAGAACAATGGATGATCAAGCCAACCTTTTACTAAGATTTTCAGGGCTGAACCTGATTAACATATACAAAGGAGAGAGAGAGACCCCTCCCCTAGGAACAGACACACAGGAGGATAGTTCCTGTCTGGGGGGGTTGGGGGTCAGTTTTTGCAGGTGGCCTCAGAGAACAGATGTAATGAAGCTACACTCAGAACAAAGCTCCCAGAAGCATGGCTGGATCATCACCAGGCACCAAAGGCTAAGTATTGAATTCACATGGCTAGATAAGGAAATATAGACAGATTGCTTTCTGGTTTAAATAGGATATTGTAACTTGGTTGTGTGATTGTTGCGTGTTTGTGTGATAGATCTGGGAATCTGTGATGGTAGCTGGGACATTAGACAACCTGTAGCATAGCATTTGTGGTATTTGTTTGCCTATGGTGATTTAAAATAGATTGTGCTGGTTAGTTATAATATATCTTGTTAATCATAAATACCACCATGCAGTTACGTTTGAACATGTGCTGGTAGCAATGGCAGGCTGAGATGTGTGGTTACATTGTGATCTGGTCTTGTGATGAATATGCTCTGGTTATTGAGATACTGAAGTTGTTTGGAATGTGAAAGTGAATAAGATGGTTCTAGGAAGTTGGATTGAAATTGTGAAAGGTGATTTAGATGGTTTGGAATTGTAAAATCAGAACATATGCATTGTTCTGAGGCTTGGACAGTTTGGAATAAAATGGAGTCTTGTGTCTTCTGCTATGTGATTGTGGGGTAGCAGAGAGTGCCATGTGTTTGGACCTGCAAATCTAAAATGGCTGCTGCCGGGTATTTTCCCCTCCCCCTTTCAACCATGTGGTGCAGTCTTTGGAATCATGGGAGCTTTAATAAAATGGAGTCTAGCTTCTGTCCCATGCGGTATTGTAGGGTTAGGGACTGCCAGTATGGGTAAGGTCAAGTATTTTCTCCACAAAGATTCTCAGCATTGAATAACTGCGCAGCGATTGTTCCTCACATGTGTAAGCTTCGCTGCAACCATATTGATCTTCTTGTTATTGTGAGCCAATCTCTCTCTCTCTCTCTCTTCTCCTCTTTCTCTCTTATTTTCTCTTAAATAGTAATTGTATTATATTTCCTGTGTAGTTATCTGGTTAGGTAGTCTATGTTATATTGTAGTGTATGATTTGTATTTGTATTAATTCTTTTGCAAGTATATCATTCATAATATATATATTAGGCGTTGGACCCTGAGCACGGTATCTGTGTATTTCTTATAGTGTTAAGTATTCTCAGAGCGTCGGTGACGCTAGAACAGCTTTAAAGGTAATAAGGTTATACTGTGTTGCATTTACACTCTACCACTACACAGAGGTTTACAGTATAAGTACATTCCTTAAGGTATAGTTAAGGGAGTACCCTTGCGGTACTTTTTGCGCCAATTGCGTACTGTGTTCTTTAACCTTTAACGTGTTTTTAATAAGATAAATATTTAGCTTTGATAGATGGGGGCTCTGGTCCGGGATATCACGATCTTAATGATGCACTGTACATTACAAACGCGGCTGTAATTGACCGGCTAATGATGGACATCTCGCAAAATGCTGAAAGAAAAAAAAAAAAAAAACATCCACGTTAATGTATTGTGGTATCAGTAAGACGCTGATAGGAAATTTTAAGGGACAAGGCGTTTCTCATAATATTTAAGATGCTAAAATGTATTTTTATTGTCGCAAAACCAGGTTCAAATGGATCATATCGTGTTTGATTAAGATTAGATTGTTTATCTGTTTAAGTAGGTTTAAAAGTACATTTAAAAGTTACTTTGGGAGCTAGCATGGTGATTTTCTTTATGGCAGGAGAGGCCGCATGGTCTGTCCACCATTTTGTGTGACCCTCATGGAGGTGGAAGGGGGAGGAGCAGCGGCCATTTTGGGAAGGTCAAATTTTTTTATTTTTATTTTTGAACGGCTGATTTTCAGTTGACTCAGGAAATAATCAGCCATCCATTGTCAAAAAGAAATCATCATTTAATGAGTTTTTTAATGCATTTATTTAATCTATATCATAGTCAATCATAAGTAATAGTGATTGGTACTTATATGTAAAATCTATATGCGTGTGCTTACATCAATGTATGTTATTAGATTAAATTTAGAATTGCATTTTCATCTGTGTACTTTCACATATCTCACCTTCCTGTTTGCCATTTGAATTGATAAACGTGCTAAGAGAGATTTGTCGCTATTTAAATAGTTAAAGTGTAAAAGTAATACATTAAGGGGTAAATTGTAAGACACACGCACAGCTTTACCTGAGATACAAGGAAAGACCTGTGTGGTGCTTGGTAGATGATTACAGTTAAAGATCATCTACATTGATAAACGTGCTAATTGTATTTTTGTGGCCAGCGTACACGTGTCTCTAACAAGAGACTGAGACTCGCGAACGCAACACAAAGGCCGACGCACGCAGCGTATATTACGCAACGGAGCGTACGGGTACGCCCACGTAACTCAAATCACAAGTGTTAATTTTTTTCAACGCGATAAATAGCGCAACGCGGTAAATAACGCAAGGCGATAAATCGCGCAAATCTATTCTAACATTCGAAATTTAAATTAACAGATCCTTCTCCTAATTGGTAACACATCTGGTCTAAAGAGAAATTTCTGCGCAGAAATAGAAATAGAAACAAAAGTGTATATGTGGTGAGTGAGTGTTTGTTTTTACAATTTTTGAGGTTGAACCACAAGAAAAGTCGAGTTCTCGTGAGGTACATGCGTGTAAGTGACGTACATGGTGGCTAGGGAGGCATCCCTGGTTAAAACATACAATTTGAGCATTAGAGTGTAGCAGACCAGGAGGTCATACTGTAACAGACCAGGAGGTCATAGCAGACCAGCAGGTTTAGGTACAGCAGACAAGGAAGTCCGCTATACAGTCCACAGGCACAACACCAAGAAAGGGTTGGTGCAACACCCATATAGGCCATACAAGCTCTGGCTGAAGGAATTCGCAGCCGTAATTTTCGATTCCACTGGTTGCTCCGTACATAAGATTAGTTGCTTATGTGCTGAACGATTGGACCGCACGTAATTGTGTACATTAGTAAACCTGACCGGTACTATTTGTGTACGAAGGTCATAAACGCTATTTGTACATTCTAACGTGATTTGTGTAATTTTTTTTATTTTAAGGGAGGTTCGCTGCTCACTCAGGAACTATCCAACAACCAATAGTTACTGGAAAGAGTAAGTGTTCTTCGGATCACCCTCACAGGTTCCAGTAAATAGAGGTTCAGGTCGCAGGGGCCCTGGGTCGAGTACGCCAGCACCATATCGGTGTGATCAGGTCGTATTGGTTGGCGTGGGCGAGTGAGTGGGGTACTCGGTAAACCGCCACCGTCAGCCTATTTTGAACATTTTGGTTTGCGTAAGGGTTGGCTGAATAAAGCAACACCTTCGAACTATGGGGGCCACTTGTTCAGGTAGGGGGCGATCAACCTCGGTTCGGGTTGATTCAGTGAACCGACCAGTCGGGTCGGCAAGGTATGTAATGTGTGAGAAATACGGAAGTCACACAGAAGCTTTATGTGATGAATGGGAGAGAATGACAGTACATGACGGGGAGAAATTCCCAAGAGTAGGTAGCTTCAGCACAGAAGTGTTAACGAATTTAAGGAGAAGGATATGTCTCATTAAATCAGCAAAGAGACGAATCAAGCATTATGATTGTTTGCAGTTATGGCAACAGGAAAGTGAAATGCAAAGAAATGTAACTTACATACCTAACTTTCATCTTGAGAGGAGAGACATGGCAATGGAGAGGATTATGGTTGCAGAGAAAAGGCACAATGTTGAACAATAAAAACGCACTTAGCAACTGTAGTATAGATGATAAGAATAAGTGTAATAAACATAACAATGATAATTGTAATGCTGTTAAATGTACAACTATTAACCCGTGCAAGTTGCACCCCATGTCAAACTTCCCTCAGGAATACGAGCAAGAAAGTGAACTCAACACGATGTCGGCACCACTTCCAGCAGCCATCCTACAAGACATCCAGGTGGACGCGACCAAATTGGTAAAGGCAATAATCAAACCCCCTAACGGAGGGTCAGGTGAGGTCGTGTCCACAGGTACGTACAAAGTTTTATATCACGCACAAACAAATGTACCCCATATTGTAAGACCAAAACAAGGTGATGTAATTGAGTTTAGTCCTGTCAGGGTGATCACAGTCCCCAATGGGAAGACTGACGATCAGGGAATCATTCCCGTCAAGGACAGTGCAATGCGCCATCCCTGGTCCCGGACAGAATTGAGATCAATCATGTCTGATTTCCCAGATCCTAGGAAAGATCTAAGTGTATGATCAAAGATTCACAGAAGGTATATCAACGCCCTAGACAACGACATAATCATGGTATCCAAGGAATCAGGGAGGTACAGGGAAAGCGGTTGATGGTGATGAGCACCCGAGCGTTTGAGGAGGCAGCAAATCAACCAAAACCTCAGGTCACTGACACTTGGAAGAAGCCCCGGGTTTGTTATCTTTGTAAAGGAGAAGGGCATTATGCCAGCAGCTGTAATAACCCACATAAAGTCAGACCCCCTAGACCCAGAAATGAGCAAAATTAAAACACACACAATTATAAACAGGGACCATATAGGAAGAATTTTGGGCCACACCCATGATATGTGGTCAGGAAAGGTGATCATTAGAACTGATGGTAAGCCTGAGGTAACGGTTAATAAATTGGGAGGTCATTCCCTGAAGACACAGGAATGACCAGGTGAAACGTTGTAAATGTATCTGTGAAATGTTTCTTTTTCTCTCTCCCCATCTCTGACGAATATTGGTAGGATTCAAACATTGCATATATACTTGGTCTTTGCAGAAGTCTACCAAACCCCAGCATGACCAATCCGCATCAATGTATTCTGGCCAGATACAGACAATGGAATATGGAAGTGCTGGGGGGGAGGGACTGCGCAAGGAAACCATTAGACATGTAGATATGACAGCCTGATGATCTGACAATGTTTTAAAATGTTTGAAAAATGTTTTTTTTCTCTTTTCCTATTGATGGCTATTGTTGATTTAAGTAATATACACCAGGGACGTGCAGTCAGGGGAGGCAGGGGAGGCAGTGCCTCCCCTGTCATAAATGATTAAAATAATAGAAGATACTTATGACACATATAATGTGTCATAAGTATGTGCTTAGCCTTTCTATGATTTTAATCATCTTTTTATGTAAACAAAAACCTGTTTTACTTGTGAATAGGAGGCACCGCTCTCGGTGCCTCCCGATAGCTATGTGAAAGGGCCGGAAGTGGGGGGCGGGGCCAGGCACTGGGCATTAAAAGCCCATTACAAAAAACCCTGCAAGCGGCACCTCTAGAGGTGCCGCTGTGACAAGGGGCGTGCTGTCAGATATGAGAACACGCCCCTGTCACTGAATGATTGCCCAGTGGCAGCAGGGGTGGATTGAACTTTCAGTACACCAAGCCACCCCCCTTCCTGGGCTGACTGCTGCAACCAATGTCCACCCCCCACCTTCACACGAGTGGCTGCCGATTGTGCCCCCCCCCCGCGATGTTTACCGGAGACGGAGGACTTCAGGGTAGCAGGGCAGGCTCTGTCAGTAATGATGAGCAGCTGCAGCACAGCATCATTACACTTGTGTGGAGGCTGGGCTGGCTGTACGTAGGGGGAGCTGCAGAGTCACTTCACCCGGCCAGCTCCTCTCAGGCAGTTCCCGTGGGCCTTTGAGAGTTCAGAGGTCGGGTGAGGAAGTGACTCTGCAGCAGATTCATGACTGGCATGCTGGAGGGGGCTGGCTGGCCGGCTGATCAGGTAAGTATTCACTGTCTTCTATCCCATGCCTGTCTCTCTCTCTCTGTTCCTCTCTGTGAGTCCCTTCCCATACTAGTCTCCCTCTCCCTCCCCATATCACTTTCTTCATGTCTGTCTCTCTCTCTCTCTGCATGTCTATCTCTCCCTGTGTCTGTCTCTCCATGTCTCTCTCCCTCCATATGTCAGTCTCTGTCTCTCTCTATCTCTCTCCCCTACCAAAATATACCAAAGAGCACTCCATAGAATAACATATAATAATATAAAAGTTGGCATGGTTAATATATTAAAACACTTTAATATGGCAAATATCCTGTGTATAGCACAGAAATAGTAAAGTGACAACCATCTTGCAATTAGCATTAAAATCACATATGTTTAAAAAGTGCATTAAGTAATATGTAACATTTTTATCCCCCCCCCCCTCCAATAATACAGAATACATGTCAGTATACCTGTTCCTAGTATAGTCCCTGGGGGTGATAGACAGTCTATTGGGGTGTAGTAGGGTATGCCGGCGGCCAGGCTCCCGGCGACCAGCATACCGGTGCCGGTATCCCGACCACCGGCATACCGATAGCGTGGTGAGCGCAAATGAGCCCCTTGTGGGCTCGCTGCGGGCACGGTGGCGCGCTACGCATGCCACGCTATCTATTCTCCCTCCAGGGGGGTCGTGGACCCCCAAGTGGGAGAAAAAGTGTCGGTATGCCGGCTTTCGGGATTCCGGCACCGGTATACTGTGCGCCAGGATCCCGACAGCCGGCAATCTGAAGACCACCCAGTCTATTGATGAGCACAAAATCAGCAGCATTGAATAGTTACTGCAGCTGATGGTAGGGTCACAGTCCTACACCAGGTACAAGTAGTCATTCAGATGCATTGGGTATTGGCGGCCGGGATCCTAGCAGTCAGCATACCGGCGTTGTGATCCCTAACCACTAGAATGCGACATTGTTCTTTTGTGACGCTACCATCAGCTGCGGTGTCTATTCAATGCTGCTGATTTTGTGCTCATCAAGAGACTGCCTATCACCCCTCAGGGACTATACTAGGAACAGGTATACTGAAATGTATTCTGTATTATTGGAACAGGAGCATAAACTGTTACATATTACTTCATGTACTTTTTAAACATATGTGATTTTAATGCTAATTGCAAGGTGATTGTCACTTTACTATTTCTGTGCTATACACGGGATATTTGCCATATGAAAGTGTTTTAATATTTTAACCATGCCATCTCTTTTATATTATATTATTCTGTTGAGCGCTGTTTCATCATGTATTTTGTTTCAGGGCGTAACTAACCTCTACGTATTAACAGCTGCTATGGAAACGCTGCCCTTGTAGCACCTGGAATAGGGGCACAGGTTCTCATACTCTGTCCTCAGAACCCCACACAGTCCATGTTTTCCAGGTCACCTGTAGATTTTTAAAATGTGACAGTTGGCGATACACAGTGCAGCTGCTGGGTGACATGGAAAACGTGAACCGTGTGGGGTCCTGAGGACCGAGTTTGAGATCCACTGGGTTAACATACCAATTTCCTCAGTCTCTTCCTCCCTGTGTCTGTCTCTCCCTGTCTCGGTCTCTTTCTCCCCATGTCTGTCTGTCTCTCTCTCCTTGTGTCTGTATCTCTCTCCATGTCTCCTCCTACCTCCCAATGTCTGTGTGTGTGTGTGTGTGTCTCTCTCTTCCTGTATCTCTACCGCCTCATGTCTGTCTCTCTTGGTCACTGTGTCTGTTTCTCCATATCTCCTCCTTTCCCATGTCACTCCTCTATTTTTCTCTCTCTCTCTCTCTCTCTCTCTCTCTCTCTCCGTCTCTCTTTCCGTCTCTCTTTCTCTCCCTGTGTCTGTCTCCACGTCTCTGTATCTCTCTCCCTGTGTCTCTTTCTGTCTTTCTCCATGTCTGCTCCCTCCCCATGTCTGTGTGTCTCACTCTCTCTCCCTGTATCTCTCCCTCCCCATGTCTGTCTCTTTCTCCATGTCTTATCCCTCCCTGTGTCTGTCTGTCTCCCCATGTCTCTCGTTCCCTGTGTCTGTTTCTTTTCATGTGTGTCTCTATCCCTCCTCATGTCTGTCTCTCTCCCCATGTCCATTTCTCTTTCCATGTTTGTGTCTCTTTGTCCCTGTCCTTTCTCCCACCCAAGTTACTCTTTCATGAACTGTCTCTCAGTATGTATGTCTCTCTCTCTCTCTCAACATGTCTGTGTCTCACTCCCTTTTTCTCCCTCCCCCCCATGTCCCCCTTTCTCCCCATGTCTGTCTGTCTCTCCATCCCCTTGACTCCTTGGCTCTGTGTTTATATATCTCACACACACACACACGCACACACACGCACGCACGCGCAGTGGGTTGGAGGTTTCCATATATGTGCACTCTCTTCTATTTCTATCATATCTGGAACCCCCCCCCTAAAAATCCTGTATTTCCCCCTAGCCATGAAGAGAACTGGGACAGACAGCTCCAGTGATGAGGAGGGCACAGCTGCGGGCAGCCAGAAAACGAAGAGCCTTATGTACACCTGGTGCGTAGGTGCGTCCCTGCCCCACCCTCAGCCCGATCGCAGGCCACGCCCATGCTCCCCTGGACTACGCGGAGAACAACAGAGGAGCGGAACCCATAACTTCTACTGAGGCTGTCTGTCCGTCCTGTGTGAGCTGCATAGAAGTAGCAACGGTGGCTGGGACCTGGGAGCTGCATAAGAGGAGGTGAGATCCCATACTGCCCACTTTCTTCCACCACTACTCCCATCCTGCCCCCCCTTCTATTACACCCTGCCTGTCCCCCTATTCTGCACTACCGTTACTCCAATCCTGCCCCCTGCTCTCCACCACTACTACTCCCAGTCTGTCAGCCTGGTCCTCCTCCCTCTCTATCTAGTCTCTCCCTATTCCTCCTCTCTCTCTGCCATCTCCCTCTATTTCTCTCTCTTTCTCCTGTTTCCTCGCTACTCCTCTTTCTCGTATACCCTTATTTCTCTTCTCTCTTTGCCATCTCCTCTATTCCTCCTCTCCCATCTCCCTCTTTTCCTCCTCTCCCATCTCCCGCTATTCCTTCTCTAGCTTTCTTCTGCCCCCTATTCCATCTCTCTACCTTCTCACCCTATTCCTCTCTCTCTCTCTGCCATCTCCCCCTATTCCTACACTCTCGTCTATCCGTATTCCTCCTGTCTTCATATTTCTCTTCTCTCTCCCATCTCCCCATATTACACCTCTCTGTCTCCCATAAATTTATAAAAATTGACAATGTATTAGCCACCTGCTCATCACAAGTTTGATGAGCAGAAAGGCTGCAGGCACTGGCAGCATCAGACTGAGATGCAGGTTAGCGGCTGGGGTCAGGCAGTTGATGGCGGCGATTTTGTAGGCCATTGGCAGGGTTGGCACCCATTAGTGGCGGCAGTAGTGGGCATTGACACGGCGGTGGTAGATGACATCGGCAGGACTCCACAGAGATTATGGCTGCAGTGCCTCACCAACCACTGACCTCACCGCACGCCACTGATATACACATGCATATAAATTGTTCTCTCTCTTTGTTTTTTTTTGCTGTTGTTGTTTTCTCTCTCTTCTCACTCATGCTTTCATGTTTTAAAGATGGTATGTCACCCATCAGTTAGACAAATGGTAATGCAAGATTTTTGCTCCTTACAGAAAGATCGCTGGTTTGGAGGGAATATTGCATCACCAGAATGTTCGTTTGGAAGACTGAGAGACAGCACCTTTGAGAAGACAGCAGAACAAGAAGAACAACAAGACGAGAGAACTAATTATCGTAACAAGTTTCTCTCCCCCTCAAACTGATTTTCTGTACCCCATTACAAATTTCTTCTTTTCTCCTCATGTAAGATGGACTTGCCCCGAGAGACTGTGATATGGATTTTCCTGTTGACCATGACGTTGACCCGAGCAGTCTGTTTCGGTGAGAGTACCAGTGAGGTCGAGAAAGGATCCAGAAAGGTTCCAATGACTAAGACGGAGGTGTAAATTTCCAATAGCAACACAAGCACCGAGCAAAGGCGAGTACCGGAAACGATCTAACAGCCATGTTATTTGTAAACATTGTTAGCTGAAAAGAAAACTGTATCTGTAGGCTCTGTAACAATGTAGTTGAGGATGGGTGCATTAAGAAATGCCAATCCAGTTTTAATATCCACATGGACCGGCATCCATTGAGTGACTATCACTCCTTAGTGGGTAGTGTGTTAAATAAGACAGATTGTTGGGTATGCTCTCAAGTACCTCAAGGTCATAGCAAATCAGGGCTAGTACCATTTCCTTTAACGGTAGGGGAGGTACTTGAGCTAAAGGGTGGGAGACCGGTGGACAGGAGGTTTAATATCTCTAGTCCTCCTAGTTTGAAGCTCCACCAATATCATGTGGATAGGTCCCTATTATGTTTTAACATCTCCAATCCCCGAAAGCCGGGAAATTGGGAAGTGTCATGGAGTAACCAAACCATGACCTTTTCATATAGAGCAGATAGAATGCCGACAGATACAGAGCTTGTACGCCACATAGCCAGTAGAGGAAAATCTTTCCGGTATAGGTATACCTTAGGAAATAGGATTACGAGAGTTGGAGAGGTATCACCAGGATACTGTGCACATATCGTACAACCTGATACGTGTACTAAGCAGATGGAAGAATTAGGGTTAGGAGATTTCACATGGAAGGTGTGTAATATGGTTATGTCCTACTCCGTCCCATATGTTCTCCCCGATGATGCATATTTCATATGCGGGAGAAAGGCGTATGAGCGGCTTGCCCCAAACTCTGAAGGATTGTGTTATATTGGAAAAGTACTACCTGAGGTAATGAGTCTAAGGAGTGAGGAAACTGTAATTCCAATGGACTTGATTTATGACCCAACGGTAGAAACAATGATGTGATGAAAATGCGATTTCTACGGTCCGTTTCTTTCACCTGTTTTTCCGTTTTCTCCAAGGTAAAAAGACCCACTTGGACGAGGAGTTTGATGAGCCGATATACAGACAACAGATGGATTAAAGAAGAAGTTTTGACAACCTGATACACAGATTTTTGATGAACTATGCCATGGATCCCCAGTTTCCCTAGAAATTTTAAAATTACGCTAGCCCAACACTTTTGTAAATCTATGGACACTGACAGCTTTTGCTCGCACCTTATGGGCAAAAGCACAAAGAAGACTGCATTCAACAGACACCAAACAAGACCTCAATCGACGAATGTTCATTTACCTGACATAGAATACCACCGCATTTACCGTAATTATGTATTTTCTTCATTTCTACAACCCTCAGGTAATGACACACATAGTCGATAGGGAATACAGGCACAGATATCAGCAATCACATATCACCCCCATTCATGTATCATCAACTAAAATGTGCTCCCCCATTTTGTTACAACCAAAGCCGAAAAGAGCTCGGTAAAGTTTGACAGCCCATCCACAGACCCGTACCACGGGATAAGAAGGAATTCAAATGTATACTTCGCAATACCTCGAAGCTTGATTTAAAACACGTACGGCACGATGATACATGACCCCCAAGCACGGATTCATACACACATGCTTCTGCTATCTCACTAGGTCATACCCTTTTTCTACCTTCTCCTCTCCTCCCCTACCCAACCATGTAAATGTATTAACCCCTGACATATATTTTTCTCTTTTTGAAATGTTTTAGGAAGTGGCAGTTATTGGTGACTGCCAAAGGGTGGACTGTCAAAGTCAAAAATATTACATAGAGAGAACATACAAACCACACACAAATTTAAGTCGATATACTTGCAAATATGCGCAGCGAGCACAGCAATATATGGAAACACACGCATTTGCTCGGACATGGCACGGAGATGGATTCGGCGCTTGTTTCATACAGTACATGGTTATAATAATGTCAAGCACCAGACATCATGGAGATTTAGAATTGGCTGATGAATTGATGTCATGAATATGTATTATCTGAACAGAACCAGATGCGCCCATCATGTTTGGTATTGAAGCAAGCAGAATGATGTGTGGGTTAGTTTGATGCTGGTTGTGAAGTTGTGGGACATTGCAGCGGATAGATATGATTATATGTATAAAAGCTGAGATCACTTTGTTGAGAACAATGGATGATCAAGCCAACCTTTTACTAAGATTTTCAGGGCTGAACCTGATTAACATATACAAAGGAGAGAGAGAGACCCCTCCCCTAGGAACAGACACACAGGAGGATAGTTCCTGTCTGGGGGGGTTGGGGGTCAGTTTTTGCAGGTGGCCTCAGAGAACAGATGTAATGAAGCTACACTCAGAACAAAGCTCCCAGAAGCATGGCTGGATCATCACCAGGCACCAAAGGCTAAGTATTGAATTCACATGGCTAGATAAGGAAATATAGACAGATTGCTTTCTGGTTTAAATAGGATATTGTAACTTGGTTGTGTGATTGTTGGGTGTTTGTGTGATAGATCTGGGAATCTGTGATGGTAGCTGGGACATTAGACAACCTGTAGCATAGCATTTGTGGTATTTGTTTGCCTATGGTGATTTAAAATAGATTGTGCTGGTTAGTTATAATATATCTTGTTAATCATAAATACCACCATGCAGTTACGTTTGAACATGTGCTGGTAGCAATGGCAGGCTGAGATGTGTGGTTACATTGTGATCTGGTCTTGTGATGAATATGCTCTGGTTATTGAGATACTGAAGTTGTTTGGAATGTGAAAGTGAATAAGATGGTTCTAGGAAGTTGGATTGAAATTGTGAAAGGTGATTTAGATGGTTTGGAATTGTAAAATCAGAACATATGCATTGTTCTGAGGCTTGGACAGTTTGGAATAAAAAGGAGTCTTGTGTCTTCTGCTATGTGATTGTGGGGTAGCAGAGAGTGCCATGTGTTTGGACCTGCAAATCTAAAATGGCTGCTGCCGGGTATTTTCCCCTCCCCCTTTCAACCATGTGGTGCAGTCTTTGGAATCATGGGAGCTTTAATAAAATGGAGTCTAGCTTCTGTCCCATGCGGTATTGTAGGGTTAGGGACTGCCAGTATGGGTAAGGTCAAGTATTTTCTCCACAAAGATTCTCAGCATTGAATAACTGCGCAGCGATTGTTCCTCACATGTGTAAGCTTCGCTGCAACCATATTGATCTTCTTGTTATTGTGAGCCAATCTCTCTCTCTCTCTCTCTTCTCCTCTTTCTCTCTTATTTTCTCTTAAATAGTAATTGTATTATATTTCCTGTGTAGTTATCTGGTTAGGTAGTCTATGTTATATTGTAGTGTATGATTTGTATTTGTATTAATTCTTTTGCAAGTATATCATTCATAATATATATATTAGGCGTTGGACCCTGAGCACGGTATCTGTGTATTTCTTATAGTGTTAAGTATTCTCAGAGCGTCGGTGACGCTAGAACAGCTTTAAAGGTAATAAGGTTATACTGTGTTGCATTTACACTCTACCACTACACAGAGGTTTACAGTATAAGTACATTCCTTAAGGTATAGTTAAGGGAGTACCCTTGCGGTACTTTTTGCGCCAATTGCGTACTGTGTTCTTTAACCTTTAACGTGTTTTTAATAAGATAAATATTTAGCTTTGATAGGGGCCCTGAGCAGAGAGGAGCCCACCTTCCCTGTCACAGTTACATATGTTATATACATTTTTCCCCATTTGGGTGATACATAGAGGAACTTACAACCTTGCATTGGGGCCTACAATATATCCAGTTATGCCCCTGGATCTGCTCATGGTAATGTGGTATAAAATGAACCGGAAGGTTCTATACTGTTATATAATATGAAATGGGACACTGTAATGTGGCATAGGGCGGGATGCAGTAATGGGAAAATGCAATAAAAACACAATTTTTGGTGGGTTTTACCGCATTTCCCGCATGCACTATCCCCGGCTGCCGGGTTTCTGTACTATTCTTACTATACCAGGCTTATTACTTTTTGTATTGCAGACACTATTGCATGAAAAGATTCATGCATTTATCTATGTAAGTGCCATTAGAGACACCTCTGACCATGGACAAAGGTTCCTTGATGAAATGCACAGAATAAATTCCATCACTGGTGCACATATAACTGTAAGTATTTAAATATATGTGAGGCATTTATGTGTGATGGGAGGGGAGGCTGGCATACCAGATAACATGGTTGTTGTATTATTGTGCAGATCCATATATTGTATGTACATCTGCACAGAATAGTAGTTTTTAGGGAGAGGTATACATAATAAAACCAATCACTAAAACACATTATATACCATTTATAGGTTTTATTTTTTAGGCCTTTCTGAACTTGACCTCAATGCTTTATTATTTTATTTCTATCACTACATTAGGTCTACCACACTTTTAGAACAGAATATGAGAACATGTGCCACTGATGGGAATACATAAAATGCGATTGGAGAATGAAACGAGCCATGTATCACCCACCCTCCTTAAAAGACAGATCATGGCTCATTCATCAGCATGTCTGTGGCGCTGAAATTATTGAAATCAAATAGCGCACTCACGGATGTAAGACAAAGACTGACTCGTCTGAAGTTTAGCCCAGTAAGGTGACGGATTAGACAGGTAGTGGGGATTTGAATTTGATGATTAATGTGCCATTTAAGTTTTGTGATATACTGTGCAAAAACGCAGCATAGCTTCCCCCGCAGCCTCCGGAAACTGACACTGTGCGCATGTGCCAGAAGGGAAGATGCTGCACACAGCGCTGCTCAGATTTCCCAGTCATCACAAATGGCGCTTAGGGAAAGGCAAAATGGTGTCTGACCTCTGCCTAAGGGCTATAGCTAAACTGCCTTTTTTAAGCCGATCTTTCCAACTACGGTTTTTGTGCCAGCGCACGCCAGTCCTCCTCCCACTGATGGCACATGTAGCTGGCTCTCTTATAGCTTAGTCTATGCCCCATTAAAATTTAACAGGCTGCTGGAAAAATAAGATTTTACTCACCGGTAAATCTATTTCTCGTAGTCCGTAGTGGATGCTGGGAACTCCGAAAGGACCATGGGGAATAGCGGGCTCCGAAGGAGGCTGGGCACTCTAGAAAGATTTATGACTACCTGGTGTGCACTGGCTCCTCCCGCTATGACCCTCCTCCAAGCCTCAGTTAGGACACTGTGCCCGGACGAGCTGACATAATAAGGAAGGATTTTGAATCCCGGGTAAGACTCCTACCAGCCACACCAATCACACCGTATAACTCGTAATACTATATCCAGTTTGACAGTATGAAAACAACTGAGCCTCTCAACAGATGGCTCAACAATAACCCTTTAGTTAGCAATAACTATTTACAAGTATTGCAGACAAGCCGCACTTGGGATGGGCGCCCAGCATCCACTACGGACTACGAGAAATAGATTTACCGGTGAGTAAAATCTTATTTTCTCTGACGTCCTAGTGGATGCTGGGAACTCCGAAAGGACCATGGGGATTATACCAAAGCTCCCAAACGGGCGGGAGAGTGCGGATGACTCTGCAGCACCGAATGAGAGAACTCAAGGTCCTCCTCAGCCAGGGTATCAAATTTGTAGAATTTTGCAAACGTGTTTGCCCCTGACCAAGTAACAGCTCGGCAAAGTTGTAAAGCCGAGACCCCTCGGGTAGCCGCCCAAGATGAGCCCACTTTCCCTGTGGAATGGGCTTTCACTGATTTAGGATGCGGCAGTCCAGCCGCAGAATGCGCCTGCTGAATCGTGTCACAGATCCAGCGAGCGATAGTCTGCTTAGAAGCAGGAGCACCCAGCCTGTTGGGTGCATACAGGATAAATAGCGAGTCAATTTTCTTGACTCTAGCCGTCCTGGAAACATAATTTTTCAAGGCCCTGACTACGTCCAGTAACTTGGAATCCTCCAAGTCCCTAGTAGCCGCAGGCACCACAATAGGTTGGTTCAAGTGAAAAACTGATACCACCTTAGGGAGAAACTGGGGACGAGTCCTCAATTCTGCCCTATCCATATGGAAAATCAGATAAGGACTTTTATATGACAAAGCCGCCAATTCTGATACACGCCTGGCCGAAACCAAGGCCAATAACATGACCACTTTCCGCGTGAGATATTTTAGATCCACGGTTTTTAGTGGTTCAAACCAATGTGATTTTAAGAAACTCAACACCACGTTGAGATCCCAAGGTGCCACTGGAGGCACAACCGGGGGCTGAATATGCAGCACTCCTTTTACAATGTCTGAACTTCAGGTACTGAAGCTAATTCTTTCTGGAAGAAAAATCGACAGAGCCGAGATCTGTATCTTAATGGAGCCTAATTTTTTGGCCCATAGACACTCCTGCTTGTAGGAAATGCAGAAATCGACCTAGTTGAAATTCCTATGTTGGGGCCTTTTGTGGCCTCACACCAAGCAACATATTTCCGCCATATGCGGTGATAATGTTTTGCAGTTACATCTTTCCTGGCTTGAATCAGCGTAGGAATGACTTCCTCCGGAATGCCCTTTTCCTTTAGGATCCGGCGTTCAACCGCCATGCCATCAAAACGTAGCCGCGGTAAGTCTTGGAACAGACAGGGCCCCTGCTGCAGCAGGTCCTGTCTGAGCGGCAGAGGCCATGGGTCCTCTGATATAATTTCTTGAAGTTCTGGGTACCAGGCTCTTCTTGGCCAATCCGGAACCACGAGTATCGTTCTTACTCCTCGCCTTCTTATTATTCTCAGTACCTTTGGTATGAGAGGCAGAGGGGGGAACACATAAACCGACTGGTACACCCACGGTGTTACCAGAGCGTCCACAGCTATCGCCTGAAGGTCCCTTGACCTGGCGCAATACTTTCCCAATGGTGTACAATCCTTTGGAAGACTTCTGGATGAAGTCCCCACTCTCTCGGGTGGAAGTCGTGTCTGCTGAGAAGATCTGCTTCCCAGTTGTCCACTCCGGGAATGCACACTGCTGACAGTGCTAACACATGATTTTCCGCCCATCGGAGAATCCTTGTGGCTTCTGCCATCGCCATCCTGCTTCTTGTGCCGCCCTGTTGGTTTACATGGGCGACTGCCGTGATGTTGTCTGATTGGATCAGGACCGGCCGGTTTTGAAGCAGAGGCCTTGGCTGACTCAGGGCATTGTAAATGGCCCTCAGTTCCAGAATATTTATGTAGGGAAGTCACCTGACTTGAGCAAAGTCCCTGGAAGCTTCTTCCCTGTGTGACTGCCCCCCAGCCTCAAAGGCTGGCATCCATGGTCACTAGGACCTAGTCCTGTATGTCGAACCTGGGCACTCTGCAGCCACTACAGTAGAGATACCCTGGTCCTTGGAGACAGGGTTATCAGCCGATGCATCTGAAGATGTGATCCGTACCACTTGTCTAACAGGTCCCCCTGAAAAGTTCTTGCATGGAACCTGCCGAATGGGATTGCTTCGTAGGGAGCTATCATTTTTCCCAGGACTCGCGTGCAATGATGCACCGATAACTGTTTTGGCTTCAGGAGGTCTCTGACTAGAGATGACAGCTCCTTGGCTTTCTCCTCCGGGAGAAACACTTATTTCTGGTCTGTGTCCAGAACCATCCCCAGGAACAGTAGACGTGTCGTAGGAAACAGCTGTGTCTTTGGACTGTTTAGAATCCAACCGTGCTGTTGTAGCACTTTCCAAAATAGTGCTACCCCGACTAGCAACTGCTCCTTGGACCTCGCCCTTATAAGGAGATTGTCCAAGTACGGGATCATTAAAAACTCCCCTTTTTCGAAGGAGTATCATCATTCCGGCCATTACCTTGGTAACACCCTCGGTGCCATGTACAGTCCAAACGGCAGAGTCTGGACTTGGTAATGGTAATCCTGTACCACAAATCTGAGGTACTCCTGGCGAGGATAGTAAATGGGGACATGCAGGTAAGCATCCTTGATGTCCCGGGATACCATGTAATCCCCCTCGTCCAGGCTTGCAATAACCGCCCTGAGCGATTCCATCTTGAACTTGAATTTTTTTATGTATGTGTTCAAGGATTTTAAATATAAAAAAGGGTCACACCAACCATGCGGTTTCGGTACCCCAAACCGTGTGGAATAGTAACCCCGTCCTTGTTGAAGTAGGGGCACCTTAAGTATTACCTGATGGGAATACAGCTTATTAATTGCCTCTAGCACAGCCTCCCTGCCTGAGGGAGTTGTCGGCAAGGCATATTTGAGGAAACGGCGGGGGGAAGACATCTCGAATTCCAGCTTGTACCCCTGAAATACTACTTGAATGAAACAGGGATCCACCTGTGAGCGAGCCCACTGATCGCTGAAATTTTTGAGACGGCCCCCCACCGTACCTGGCTACACCTGTGGAGCCCCCGCGTCATGCTGTGGACTCAGAGGAAGCGAGAGAAGAATTATGATTCTGGGAACAGGCTGACTGGTGCAGCTTTTTCCCTCTTCCCTTGTCTCTGTACAGAAAGGAAGCGCCTTTGACCCGCTTGCTTTTCTGAAGCCGAAAGGACTGTACCTGATAATACAGTGCTTTCTTAGTCTGTGAGGAAAACTGAGGTAAAAATATTTCTTCCCAGCTGTTGCTGCGGATACGAGGTCCCAGAGACCATCCCCAAATAATTCCTCACCCTTATAAGGCAGAATCTCTATGCGCCTTTTAAAGTCAGCATCACCTGTCCAGTGACAGGTCTCTAATACCCTCCTGACAGAATGGACATTACATTCATTTTGGATGCCAGCCGGCAAAATATCCCTCTGTGCATCCCTCATATATAAGACGACGTCTTTAATATGTTCTCACGTTAGCAAACTAGTATGTTTGACAGGGTCACCGACCACGCTGCAGCAGCACGCTCTGCAGGTTTCAGTCTAGTACCTGAGTGTGTAAATACATACTTCAGGATAGCCTCCTGCTTTTTATCAACAGGTACCTTCAAAGTGGCCGTTCCTAAAACGGCAGTGCCACCTATTTTGACAACCGTGTGAGCGCCTTATCCACCCTAGGGGATATCTCCCAGCGTAACTTATCCTCTGGCGGGAAAAGGTACGCCATCAGTAACTTTTTAGAAATCACCAGTTTCTTATCAGGGGGAACCCACGCTTTTCACACACTTCATTCATTCATCTGATGGGGGAACAAAACTCTGCCTGCTTTTTCTCCCCAAACATAAAAACCCATTTTTAGAGGTTAATGTCAGAAATGTGTAACACATTTTTTATTGCCGGGATCAAGTCACGGATGTTCCTAGTGGATTGTGTATATGTCTCAACCTTGTCGACACTGGAGTCAGACTCCGTGTCGACATCTGTGTCTGCCATCTGAATGAGCGGGCGTTTTTGAGCCCCTGATGGCCTTTGAGACGCCTGGGCAGGCGCGGGCTGAGAAGCCGGCTGTCCCACAGCTGTTACGTCATCCACCCTTTTATGTAAGCAGTTGACACTGTCGGTTAATACCTTTCACCTAACCATCCACTCTGGTGTCGGCCCCACAGGGGGCGACATCACATTTATCGGCATCTGCTCCGTCACTATATAAGCCTCCTCCTCAAACATGTCGACACAGCTGTACCGACACACCGCACACACACAGGGAATGCTCTGACTGAGGACAGGACCCCACAAAGCCCTTTGGGGAGACAGAGAGAGAGTATGCCAGCACACACCAGAGCGCTATATAATGTGGGGATTAACACTATAACTGAGTGAATTTTCCCCCATAGCTGCTTGTATATACAATATTGCGCCTAAATTTAGTGCCCCCCCTCTCTTTTTAACCCTTTGAGCCTGAAAACTACAGGGGAGAGCCTGGGGAGCTTTCTTCCAGCTGCACTGTGAAGAGAAAATGGCGCCAGTGTGTCTGAGGGAGATAGCTCCGCCCCTTTTCCGCGGCCTATTCTCCCGCTTTTTTCTGGATTCTGGCAGGGGTATTTACCACATATATAGCCTCTGGGGCTATATATTGTGGTATTTTTGCCAGCCAAGGTGTTTTTATTGCTGCTCAGGGCGCCCCCCCCAAGCGCCCTGCACCCTCAGTGACCGGAGTGTGAAGTGTGTATGAGGAGCAATGGCGCACAGCTGCAGTGCTGTGCGCTACCTTGGTGAAGACTGATGTCTTCTGCCGCCGATTTTCCGGACCTCTTCTTGCTTCTGGCTCTGTAAGGGGGACGGCGGCGCGGCTCCGGGACCGAACACCAAGGACTGGGCCTGCGGTCGATCCCTCTGGAGCTAATGGTGTCCAGTAGCCTAAGAAGCCCAATCCGGCTGCAAGCAGGCGAGTCCGCTTCTTCTCCCCTTAGTCCCTCGCTGCAGTGAGCCTGTTGCCAGCAGGTCTCACTGAAAATAAAAAACCTAATTCTATACTTTCTTTCTAGAGGCTCAGGAGAGCCCCTAGTGTGCATCCAACCTCGGCCGGGCACAAGATCTAACTGAGGCTTGGAGGAGGGTCATAGTGGGAGGAGCCAGTGCACACCAGGTAGTCATAAATCTTTCTAGAGTGCCCAGCCTCCTTCGGAGCCCGCTATTCCCCATGGTCCTTTCGGAGTTCCCAGCATCCACTAGGACGTCAGAGAAAAGTCATTAAAACGCTTAGGGGAGAAAACAGTAACCTTTAGTGAAGACATTACTTTTGTTATATATCATTTTCACATATATATTAATATCCACACCAGGGCACTTTAATTTTAGTGGTACTCTCTAGTTCTGGGGTACCACAGATGTTAGTAAATTAACACCTTGATCCAAAGCTAAGATTAGGTGAAGATTCTCCCTGTAACAAAATTTATCATGAGATTAATACGTTCTCAAAGCAAAGAGGGAGTAAAATGCTTCTGTAAGCTCCACTGCTGGGCTGACTGGTGAAGGGCCCAGAATTACATTTGTCACAACATTAGTTGTGGTTAATTTAGTCTTACCATAAAAGATAAGACCACCACACTTGGCATCTGTGGCAACTGGTAATGCAGGAGGCTGGTTGTGGCATGGTCTGTAACCTACACATATAATAACAACAGTACATGATTGAAAGGTTAATTCAAACTACAGTATACCATACACCTTTCCTTTTATTTCCAGCAAAAGATCACATTCTAGGAATACATGTAATTTGGTTGTGACTAGAGATGAGCGGGTTCGGTTCGCTGAGAACCGAACCCCCCCGAACTCCACGTGTCAAACACGGGTCCGAGCCCGGCTCGGTTGTTCCCGCCTGACTTGGAAAACCAGAACAAGGCAAAACATCATCATCCTGCTGTCGGATTCTCGTGAGATTTGGATTCCATATAAAGAGCCGCGCGTTGCCGCCATTTTCACTCGTGCATTGTAGAGGGTACAGAGAGGATGTGGCTACGTTCTCTCAGTGTCAAATCTCAGTATCAGTGCTCAGTATCAGTGCTTATTGCTGCTCAGTAATACTAGTACAGTGTCTCTCTTGTGCTGCATCTTGCTGCTGTAGGGTGCTGTGGTAGTAGTGTCCTGTGACTGTGCATCGGTCATCATAATTCCAGTCACAGTGGTATCTGGGGGGGGTGACAATTCCAGAGTGCTTTTACGCTGCTCAGTAATACTAGTACAGTGTCTCTCTTGTGCTGCATCTTGCTGCTGTAGGGTGCTGTGGTAGTAGTGTCCTGTGACTGTGCATCGGTCATCATCATTCCAGTCACAGTGATATCTGGGGGGGGGGGGGGGGACAATTCCAGAGTGCTTTTGTGCTGCTCACTAATACTAGTACAGTGTCTCTGTTGTGCTGAATCGTGCTGCTCAGTGTCAGTTCTCAGTAGTATCATCAGTGCTCAGTATCAGTGCTCAGTATCATCAGTGCTCAGTATCACTGCTCATTGTCTTGTGGTGCTCAGTAATACTACATTACTAATACTAGTACAGTGTCTTGTGCTGCATTGTGCTGCTCAGTGTCAGTTCTCAGTAGTATCATCAGTGCTCAGTATTAGTGCTCAGTAGTATCATCAGTGCTCAGTGTCTTGTGCTGCATCGTGCTGCTCAGTGTCTGCCATTTGATATAATTCACATGATACTGGCTTTTAATTCTAGTGATTTTGTCATTTTCTTCCAGTGATTTGGACTAATAATACCATTGATTAGAACGAATAATTCCTGTGATACTGGCTTTTAATTCTAGTGATTTTGTCATTTTCTTCCAGTGATTTGGACCAATAATTCCATTGATTAGAATGAATAATTCCAGTGATATTGCCTTATAATTCACATGATACTGGAGTCTAATTCTAGATGGGCCAGGTGTTTGTTTCGCATAACTTAGCCATCCAGCGACCTTGGTGCACCTCTTTTTTTCTTTGCATCATGTGCTGTTTGGGGACTATTTTTTTAAGTGCCATCCTGTCTGACACTGCAGTGCCACTCCTAGATGGGCCAGGTATTTGTGCCGCCCACTTGGGTCACTTAGCTTAGTCATCCAGCGACCTTGGTGCAAATTTTAGGACTAAAAATAATATTGTGAGGTGTGAGGTGTTCAGAATAGACTGGAAATGAGTGGAAATTATTGTTATTGAGGTTAATAATACAATAGGATCAAAATTACCCTCAAATTCTATGATTTTAGCTGTTTTTGAGGTTTTTTTTTAAAAAACACCTGAATCCAAAACGCATCCGAATCCAAAACACGAAAGGGTGGTTTTGCCAAAACGCGTCCGAATCCAAAACACGACCGCGGACCCGAATCCAAAACCAAAACACAAAACCATAGGCGTGCGCAGCACATTTTATAAGGGGGTACACAACTGGAGTGGCGTGCCTTGCACTGCCTACCGGACATGCCTAGCACCATATATTAGCAGTCAGAGAGAAGGAGGGATAAAAAGAGAGAGGCGAGACAGAGGGTAGAGAGAGAGGGCCAGGGTAGAGAGAGAGGGGGTACAGGTGGCACTGTGTAGCTCATTCTGTCCACGTACCCCTAGTACAAGCATCACTGTGTGTGTTCCTTCAGTACAAGACGCACTGGGTACCTGAGGCAGCGGTGGTTCACCCTTTTAGTACCGGCAACAGCGGCAACCTCTTCTGGTTACTGTTGGATTGTGACGTCGGGCATCAGCATCAGAGAGGAGAAGAAACGGTGAGAGGAGGGACTGGATCACCTCCTCCCGCTAGTACTGCATTGACAGTGCTGCTGTATATGCCCCTTCAATGCACCACATTGCCGCAGGTACCTGCTTAAAAATATATATATAAAGTGAAGGTGGAAATTCTCCAGAAAAGGGGGTGTGGCCACTCAAAAGGGGCGGTCCTTCAGTGCAGTTTACCACCCCATATAACCCTTATACACATTATGCATCACAATAGTAGGACCCCTTATACTATAGAGTACTGTTGCACCTTTCACATTATAGCACACGGTATGAGCCAAAATTCACATTATAGCACACGGTATGAGCTGAAATTCACATTATACCCCATTTTATGAGCCGAAATTCATATTATACCCCATGGTATGAGCCGAAATTAACATTATAGCACACGGTATGAGCCGAAATTCACATTATAGCACACGGTATGAGCCGAAATTCACATTATAGCACATGGTATGAGCCGCAATTTACATTATAGCACACGGTAGGAGCCGAAATTCACATTATAGCACACGGTATGAGCCGCAATTCACATTATAGCACACGCTATGAGCTGCAATTCACATTATAGCACACGCTATGAGCTGCAATTCACATTATAACACACGGTATGAGCCGCAATTCACATTATAGCAGACGGAATGAGCAGAAATTCACATTATAGCACACGGTATGAGCCGCAATTCACATTATAGCAGACGGTATGAGCCGAAATTCACATTATAGCACATGGTATGAGCCGCAATTCACATTATAGCACACGCTATGAGCTGCAATTCACATTATAACACACGGTATGAGCCGCAATTCACATTATAGCAGACGGAATGAGCAGAAATTCACATTATAGCACACGGTATGAGTCGCAATTCACATTATAGCAGACGGTATGAGCCGAAATTCACATTATAGCACATGGTATGAGCCAAAATTCACATTATAGCAGACGGAATGAGCCGCAATTCACATTATAACAGACGGTAGGAGCCGAAATTCACATTATAGCACACGGTATGAGCCGCAATTCACATTATAGCACACGCTATGAGCTGCAATTCACATTATAACACACGGTATGAGCCGCAATTCACATTATAGCAGACGGAATGAGCAGAAATTCACATTATAGCACACGGTATGAGCCGCAATTCACATTATAGCAGACGGTATGAGCCGAAATTCACATTATAGCACATGGTATGAGCCAAAATTCACATTATAGCAGACGGAATGAGCCGCAATTCACATTATAACAGACGGTATGAGCCGAAATTCACATTATAGCAGACGGAATGAGCCGCAATTCCCATTATAGCACACGGTATGAGACAAAATTCAGGGAGAGTGACAGCAGGGACATAGTGACAGGGAGAGTGACAGAGGGACAGCAAGAGCATACAGTAGGGACTAGGGAGAGAAAAAGGCAGCAAGGTAAAATTACCTATTGAGCTGTGGCGGAGGCTGTGGACTGCGGTGCAGTGGATAAGGAGGCCGCGCGACCGCTCCTGATTGGCTGTCGGTTTGAGAAAGCTCTGTGACCAGTGGATGCGGCGGCGGGAATCTTCAGTCAGTGCTCGAAGTGTATACGGCCCACTCAGAGCATTATATATATATATATATATATATATATAAATATATAGCTGTGCCAAGTAATCAGTAGTTTACTGAGTGCACTAATAGATTGTAAGTGCACTCAGTAAACTATGGATTGCTTGGCCCAGCTTCTATATTTTATATATATATATATATTGTGACAAGAACACTGGGATAGTGTTTGAGGGCAGGTATATTTGTCCCAGGTTCTTGTCTTACATGTTTTAGAAAATGTTAACTTCTAGGAAAAATGCTTTTTGTTTTGTCTGAACCTTTTCAGTTTGCTGTAAAAGCTGGGTAAAGGCTCTGAGAGAGAGATAAGGCGAGTTCTAGACATTGGGCCCAGTTCGGGTCTTTGGCCTCACAGAGGGCTAATCAGGGTTTCAGCTGTGTAAGAGTGTTATAGTGCTTCTAACCTGATTAGTATGGGCAGACTGCCTGGGAAGGCTGCAGGATCTGTGTGTGAGAGACACGCTTTCTGATGCAAGTAAGCTATACAGTATGTACTGAAGAACTCTGTGTTTTGTTTAGTGACAGTTAGGAATATCTTATGTTTAGTTAGTGCCGGACAGGCAAGGTATTTTTATTTTGGGGTTTGTTTTATTTTCTGTTTCAATAAAACTGGCCGGGGTCAGTTGTACCAGAAACTGGACTTGTGTTGTTCCTCAGCTGCTGCGTGCGGCCATATTCCCCAGGAAAAGGCGCCTTGCACCCCTACAGTGTTACAACTTGGTGGAGAATGCGAGCACACCGTTCTGCGCATAAGTGAAAGCAGCAGCTTTGTGAGGCCTGCAGAAAACGGTGGTTTATGCAGATACAGCCCAGTGTGAAGTTACTGAGACTCACCCCTGAGGGTTTGATATATGTCCTGGGTGAAAGCAGCTACAAAGCCGCCTGAAAAATCTGTCGACATGGAGGATCTGCTTAAAGCCTTGCTGCAAGCTACAGCGGCTCAGCAGGAGGCCAACCGACAGCAGCAGGTGGCAATGGAGGAAAATAGGAGACAACAGCAGGTGGCAATGGAGGAAAATAGGAGACAACAGCAGGTGGCAATGGAGGAAAATTGGAGACTACAGCAGGAGGCCAACAGACAGCAGCAGGTGGCAATGGAGGAAAATAAGAGACAACAGCAGGCAGTTGTTGATGAACTTTACAGGCAACAGCGTCAGGATAGAGAGGCCTTAGCAGAAGTGGTGCAGAGACTTGCTGCTCGGGTTGGAGATGTGGCCGTCAGTGCTCCAACCAGCTCTAGTTCTATACGGGCCAGTCACTTCCTGCAGAAAATGACAGAGGCTGATGATGTGGAGGCCTATCTGACCACGTTTGAAAGGACTGCCGAGCGTGAGAACTGGCCGAAAGCACAGTGGGCCAGTCTGCTGGCACCTTTCCTGTCAGGTGAGCCCCAAAAAGCTTACTTTGATTTAAGCCCTGCTGAGGCTCGGGACTATGATAAACTAAAGACTGAGATCCTGACCCGCCTGGGAGTCACGCTGTCAGTACGAGCACAACGGGTGCACCGTTGGCTGTACGCCATGGAGAAGCCTCCGCGCTCCCAGATGCACGACCTTATTCAGCTAACAAAAAAATGGCTACAGCCAGAGACATTAACTGGTCCCCAGATGGTGGAAAGAGTCGTCATGGACCGCTACTTGAGATCTTTGCCCATGGTCCTGCGCAAGTGGGTGAGCCATGGAAACCCGGGTACTGCTGACCAATTAGTGGACATGGTAGAGAGGTATTTGGCAGCAGAGGAACTACTGATGACCACCCAGCAACCCATAGATCCTCGACAGCGCCCTTCAGTAAAGACTGGTAAGACTGTTCCGTGGGAAAACGTTGCTGGGCGGTTAAGAGAACGCAAGGCTGGAGAGACTGTAAACACTGGCCCTGGAAACAGGCCAATGGGGCTAGAACGGTCTATGCTGCCCAAACGGGTTGATAATCGTGTGATTAAATGTTTTAGGTGTGGTATGCCAGGTCATGTTATTGCCAATTGCCCAGTCACGCAAGAACCCATGCAATGTGATGCTGCCTTTGAATGTCGCAGAATGTCTTTCTTTGCTAGGTTAGCCTGTACTGTGGTACCTTCACCTGAGCTGGAAAAACAAATGTGTGATGTGTTCTTAGAGGGTAACCGGGTAGAGGCCTTGCTAGATTCAGGAAGTTTAGTTACCCTCGTGAAAGCTGGGTTAGTGAACCCCTTAAAGGTCCAGCAAATACCTATTGGGGTAACTTGCATACATGGGGATACCCAACATTATGCCACTGCTGAGGTGAATATAGAAACTTGTTGTGGGTCAGCAATAGTTAAAGTGGGACTGGTCCCTACCTTGGTGCATGAGGCCATAATAGGGAGGGATTTTCCTCATTTTTGGAAACTGGGGGAATCACGGTTATCTACAGATGTGAGAAGTAAAAAGCCAGTTGATAATACCGGTGATTTTATGGATGTACGTGGGTCTTCGGAACTTTCTGGCCCTTTGCCTTTTGCTAGTTTGGCTGGGGAAGTGACAGATGGGGAGTCCAGTGAGGACCCTCTTGCTGGGAACAGAGACATAGTAGTTAGAACTGAAAGCGTGCCTGACCTGGAGGTAAAGAAGGATCTGTTTGCGTCTGAACAGTTAAAGGATCCTACCTTAATAAAGGCTAGAGAGAATGTTAAGATTGTTAATGGGGAACCTGTGGTACCAGGTGACAGGGTTACGTATCCCCACATGGCCATCTGTAATGAGCTCTTGTACCACATTGTCAAAAGGGGTGAGGATGTGGTGGAACAGTTGGTAGTTCCCCAGCCTTATCGGAGAACGGTACTAGATTTAGCTCATAGTCACGTTACCGCAGGACATTTAGGGGCAGAAAAAACCACTGAAAGAGTTTTACAAAGGTTCTTTTGGCCAGGGGTTTATAAAGAAGTGTCTGAATATTGTTCTTCCTGTCCTGAATGCCAGTATCATGCCCCTAGACCCCATTTCAGGAGCCCACTAGTTCCCATGCCTATTATAGAGGTCCCGTTTGACAGAATAGCCATGGATCTCGTGGGGCCCTTGTTAAAGTCTGCTCGGGGCCATCAGTATATCCTGGTAATTATGGACTATGCCACTCGATATCCTGAGGCTGTCCCTTTACGCACTATCACAACCAAGGCGATAGCTAGGGAGCTGGTGCAGGTATTTAGTAGAGTGGGAATACCAAAAGAAATTTTGACTGACCAAGGTACTCCATTTATGTCAAGGATCATGAAAGAATTGTGCAAGTTATTTAAGGTCACTCACCTCAGGACGTCCATCTACCATCCCCAAACTGACGGGTTGGTGGAAAGGTTTAATAAAACATTAAAAAGTATGTTAAAAAAGGTTGTTGAGAGAGATGGGAAAAACTGGGATTGTTTGTTGCCCTACTTGTTAATGGCCATCAGAGAAGTTCCTCAGTCCTCTACGGGGTTTTCTCCATTTGATTTGTTGTATGGTAGACACCCCAGAGGGCTGTTGGATATTGCCAAAGAGACGTGGGAAGGACAGCCCACTCCTTATAGAAGCGTTATTGAGCATGTAACACAAATGCAGGATAGGATTGCAGCCGTGGTACCTGTTGTCAGAGAGCACATGGAACAGGCCCAAAGTGCTCAACAGCGGGTCTATAACCGGAGTGCCAAGATACGGGAATTTGCTCCTGGAGATAGAGTTCTTGTTTTGGTACCCACTGTGGAAAGCAAATTCCTAGCTAAATGGCAGGGTCCATTTGAGATTAGGGAAAAAGTGAATGAGGTTAATTACAAAGTATACCAGCCGGGAAAGAGAAAACCCGAACAGATCTACCATGTTAACTTAATCAAACCCTGGAAAGATAGGTTGTCTCTGTCAGCGGAGCCTTGCCCTTCGGTGTCTTCACCCCGGTTGCTTCCCGCAGTGAAGGTGTCAGAGACATTATCAGCTGATCAGAACAATCAGGTTAAAGAATTTCTCATCCAAAATAGGGAGGTATTTTCAGAGCTGCCTGGCCGAACGACCATAATAAAACATGACATTGTCACAGAACCAGGGGTCAGGGTTCATTTAAAGCCATATAGGATTCCTGAAGCTCAGCGAGAAGCTATTTCTAAAGAAGTTAAAACCATGTTAGAACTTGGAGTCATAGAGGAGTCTAACAGTGAGTGGTCCAGTCCCATAGTGCTCATCCCGAAGCCCGACGGTAGCATACGCTTCTGTAATGACTTTCGTAAGTTAAATGAGGTGTCCAAGTTTGACGCATACCCCATGCCCCGTGTGGATGAGCTTGTAGAAAGGCTGGGAACAGCCAGGTTTCTCACCACATTGGACCTGACCAAAGGTTACTGGCAAATACCTTTATCTGATAGCGCCAAAGAAAAAACAGCCTTTTCGGTTCCGGAGGGGCTGTACCAGTATAAGATGTTACCCTTTGGGTTGCATGGGACTCCAGCAACCTTTCAACGGGCGATGGATAAAATTTTGAGGCCCCATAGAAAATATGCAGCTGCCTATTTGGATGATGTGGTAATTCACAGTAAAGACTGGGGGTCCCATTTGGTTAAAGTACAAGCAGTACTGGACTCAATCAGAGAGGCAGGGTTAACTGCTAACCCAAAGAAGTGCTGCCTCGCAATGGAGGAGGTCAAATACTTGGGCTTCACCATAGGCAGAGGTCTGATTAGGCCCCAATTGAATAAAGTTGATGCTATTCAAAACTGGCCTCGTCCAGTGAATAAAAAACAGGTAAGGGCTTTTTTGGGAATTACTGGGTACTATAGACGGTTTATTCCCAATTTTGCGACCACAGCGGTGCCGTTGTCAGACCTTACCAAAGGGAAGCAGTCAAATGTGGTGAAATGGAACCCTGATGCAGAAAAGGCGTTCCAAGCGTTAAAAGTGGCTTTGTGTTCACAACCGGTGTTGATAACACCAGATTTTTCAAAAGAATTTGTGGTACAGACAGATGCCTCAGAGGTAGGGATAGGTGCTGTGCTGTCCCAAACCAGAGATGGGGACGAACACCCTATCATTTATTTGAGTAGGAAACTCAATGAGCATGAAAAAAGGTATGCCATTGTGGAAAAGGAGGCTTTGGCCATTAAGTGGGCACTAGATACCTTGAGATATTACCTCTTGGGCAGACAATTCAGACTAGTGACGGATCATGCCCCTTTAAAATGGATGTATGTAAATAGAGGCAAGAATGCTCGGGTAACTAGATGGTTTCTAGCGTTGCAGGATTTTAAGTTTACTGTTGAACATAGACCGGGAACACAATTGGCCAACGCAGATGCATTGTCTCGCATCTTCTGTTTGGGGGCTACAAGTGTTCCGGCCCCTAGGTCGAAACAGGGGAGGGGGATATGTGACAAGAACACTGGGATAGTGTTTGAGGGCAGGTATATTTGTCCCAGGTTCTTGTCTTACATGTTTTAGAAAATGTTAACTTCTAGGAAAAATGCTTTTTGTTTTGTCTGAACCTTTTCAGTTTGCTGTAAAAGCTGGGTAAAGGCTCTGAGAGAGAGATAAGGCGAGTTCTAGACATTGGGCCCAGTTCGGGTCTTTGGCCTCACAGAGGGCTAATCAGGGTTTCAGCTGTGTAAGAGTGTTATAGTGCTTCTAACCTGATTAGTATGGGCAGACTGCCTGGGAAGGCTGCAGGATCTGTGTGTGAGAGACACGCTTTCTGATGCAAGTAAGCTATACAGTATGTACTGAAGAACTCTGTGTTTTGTTTAGTGACAGTTAGGAATATCTTATGTTTAGTTAGTGCCGGACAGGCAAGGTATTTTTATTTTGGGGTTTGTTTTATTTTCTGTTTCAATAAAACTGGCCGGGGTCAGTTGTACCAGAAACTGGACTTGTGTTGTTCCTCAGCTGCTGCGTGCGGCCATATTCCCCAGGAAAAGGCGCCTTGCACCCCTACAGTGTTACAATATATATATATATATATATATATATATATATAAATATATATATAAAATAAAGTGACAACCCTTCGTTTATAAAAAAAAAAATTATCCCCCCACAGACTCTCACCCAGACTGGAGAGAGATTGAGCGCGGGCAGGACTTGGAGCCGGGAGGACAGCACAGGGCGCCGTGGTCAGGGAGGAAGGGAGGGAGGGGCCGGGCGCATGTCAGATCGTGAGGCAGTCACTCTGTGAGTGACGATGCGGCTACTGATGACTGGCGGCAGCGCAGGGGGACGGGAGGGGATGTAACCGCCGGGCAGCGCTGCACACAGGTGATCCGATCGTTGCTATCTGTGTGCTGCTACAACAGCAGCACGCAGACCGTGATGATCGTATCGCAGGCGTGACGAGCGGGGGGTGCCGGACATTAGGGGGTGCCTGTGCGCACCAGGCACCCCCGTGCGCACGCCTATGCACAAAACACGAAAAATGCCCGCTGCACATCTCTAGTTGTGACAGTAGTAAACATTACCTAGCATTAGAGGGAGGTAATTGACTGTAATCCTGCTACAGTATTTTGGAACTACAAGTCTCAGCATGCAATACCAATAGCTGGAGAGTTGTACGTTCCAGGGCCTTCCTGACATGAACTTAACTTCCTGACATGAAGTGAATCTCCATGTTTTATTACACACAATACATTCACCACCCCATCAAATGATAGCTGATTTCTCTCTATTCATGAAGCAGTGAAAAGGGTGGAGAAATAGACCAGTGGAGAAGTTGCAACCAGCTTTGAAGTAACATTTATCAAGTGCATTCTATAAAATTATACATAGTAACTGATTGGTTGCCATGGGACACTTCTCCACAGGCTCACTTCTCCTCTCTTTTTTTCACTGCTTCATGAATAGACCTGTTAGAGAACATACTAAACATTTACCATGACAGATTACTGCTTGGGTTTATTATTTGTGTACTACCTAAGAAGACGTGGGATAACCAGTGGTGTCGAGAGAGGGGGGGAGGGGTACATATTACTCGGGCCCAGGAATGCCAGGGGGCCCTGGCCACAGCAGACCAATAGCCATTTTGTTGGTGGGATACATTTTTTTTTGTTATTTTAAATCAGTGGTCGGGCATGCGAGCGGTGGGTCGGACTTCCAGGAAAGGGGATGTAGAGTTGTGCTCATAAGTTTACATACCCTAGCAGAATTTGAGCCACTCTGGGGAGATCTCAAACGTGCAGTTCATGCAAGGCAGCCCAAGAATTTACAGGAACTGGAGGCTTTTTGCCAAGAAGAATGGGCAGCTTTACAATCTGAGAAAATAAAACGAGTTTTATGGTAAGAACTTACCTTTGTTAAAACTCTTTCTGCAAGGTACACTGGGCTCCACAAGGAATGGACAATGGGTGTAGAGTAGGATCTTGATCCGAGGCACCAACAGGCTAAAAGCTTTGACCTTCTTCCCAGAATGCATATCGCCACCTCCTATATCACCCCGCCTCCCTGCACAGGATCTCAGTTTTTAGTTAACCAGTCCAATGCAGTAGCTGGAAAAGAGACGACAACGGTTAGTAGCCACAACACCGCATTCTCACGACAGGAGACGTGTCAGCGGCTAATGCCACACCAACCCAAAGAAGCTAAGTGCGTCAGGGTGGGCGCCTTGTGGAGCCCAGTGTACCTTGCAGAAAGAGTTTTAACAAAGGTAAGTTCTTACCATAAAACTCATTTTCTGCTGCGGGGTACACTGGGCTCCACAAGGAATGGACAATGGGGATGTCCTAAAGCAGTTCCTTATGGGAGGGGACGCACTGTAGCGGGCACAAGAACCCGGCGTCCAAAGGAAGCATCCTGGGAAGCGGCAGTATCGAAGGCATAGAACCTTATGAACGTGTTCACAGAGGACCACGTAGTCGCCTTGCACAATTGTTCAAGGGTCGCACCACGTTGGGCCGCCCAAGAAAGTCCAACAGACCGAGTAGAATGGGCCTTAATGTGATCAGGAGCAGAGAGACCAGCCCTCACATAAGCATGTGCAATCACCATTCTAATCCATCTGGCCAAAGTTTGTTTGTGAGCAGGCCAGCCACGTTTGTGAAATCCAAACAGTACAAAGAGAGAATCAGATTTCCTAATAGGAGCAGTTCTCTTCACATAGATACGGAGAGCCCGTACCACATCCAAAGACCGCTCTTTGGGAGACAGATCAGGAGAAACAAGTGCCGGAACTACAATCTCCTGATTAAGGTGGAACGAAGAAACCACCTTAGGTAGATAGCTGGGACTAGTCCTAAGAACCGCCCGGTCACAGTGAAATATCAGATGTGGGGAACTACAGGACAAGGCACCCAAATCCGACACTCTTCTAGCTGAAGCAATAGCCAGCAGAAACACCACCTTAAGGGAAAGCCACTGAACCAAGAGGTTCAAACGGAGACTCTTGTAACGCCTCCAACACCACCGACAAGTCCCAAGGAGCCACAGGCGGGACATAGGGAGGTTGGATACGCAACACGCCCTGAGTAAAGGTATGCACATCAGGTAAGGTCGCAATTTTTCTCTGAAACCACACCGACAAGGCAGATATTTGAACCTTGAGGGAGGCCAGACGCAGGCCTGAGTCCAGGCCCTGCAGAAGAAAAGCCAACAACTTGGCTATACTAAACTTGGAAGCGTCATAATCGTTAGATGCGCACCAAACAAAGTAAGAATGCCAGACCCTATAGTAAATCCGAGCCGAAGCCGGTTTCCGGGCCCACAACATAGTTTGAATGACCGCCTCAGAAAACCCTTTAGCCCTTAAGACGGAAGCTTCAAGAGCCACGCCGTCAAAGACAGCCGGGCTAGGTCCTGGTAGACACAGGGGCCCTGAACGAGGAGGTCTGGGCATTGTGGAAGTAGAATTGGAAGCTCTGACGATAGGCCTTGCAGGTCTGAGAACCAGTGCCGTCTGGGCCACGCTGGAGCTATGAGAAGCAGAATTCCTTTTTCTTGCTTGAACTTCTGAATTACCCTTGGCAGGAGTGACACCGGAGGGAACACGTACGGCAGCCGAAACCTCCATGGTACCGCCAGCGCATCCACGAATGCTGCTTGAGCATCCCTTGTCCTTGCTCCAAAGACCAGAACCTTGTGATTGTGTCGAGACGCCATCAGATCTACGTCTGGAAGGCCCCACCTTTCCACTAGGAGTTAAAACACTTCTGGATAGAGGCCCCACTCACCGGCATGCACGTCCTGACGACTGAGAAAGTCCGCTTCCCAATTCAGGACTCCCGGAATGAATATTGCCGGTAGATGGCGTTCTGCCCACTGTAGAATCCGTGAGACTTCCTTCATTGCTAGGCGGCTTCGAGTGCCGCCTTGATGATTTATGTAAGCCACTGTGGTGGCGTTGTCCGACTGTACTTGAACAGGACGGTTCTGAATTAAATGCTGGGCTAGGTTCAAGGCGTTGAAGACCACCCGCAACTCCAGAATATTGATCGAGAGGAGGGACGACTCCTTGGTCCACCGCCCCTGAAGGGAGTGTTGCTCCAGCACCGCACCCCAACCTCTTAGACTGGCATCTGACGTCAACAGGACCCAGTCGGATATCCAGAATGAACGGCCATGCACAGTTGTTGGTCCCGGAGCCACCAGAGCAGCGACAGACGGACCTCCGGAGTCAATGAGATCATTTGAGACCTGATCCGGTGAGGCAGGCTGTCCCATTTGGCTAGAATCAGCCTCTGGAGAGGGCGAGAGTGAAATTGAGCGTACTCCACCATGTCGAATGCTGACACCATAAGGCCCAGCACCTGCATTGCCGAATGTATCGACACTTGCGGACGAGATAGGAAGCAACGAATCCTGTCCTGAAGTTTCAGGACTTTCTCCTGAGACAGGAACAACCGCTGTTTGTGAGTGTCCAATAGTGCTCCCAGATGCACCATGCTCTGAGCAGGGATCAGGGATGACTTCTTCCAGTTGATGAGCCACCCGTGGGCTTGCAGAAACCGGACCGTCACATCTAGATGACGCAGGAGAAGTTCTGGGGAATTTGCCAGGATTAACAAGTCGTCCAAATACGGCAGTATCCTGACTCCTTGACGGCGGAGTACCACCATCATCACCACCATGACTTTTGTAAAGACTCGTGGAGCCGTTGTTAAACCAAAAGGTAACGCCCGAAACTGGTAATGGCAGTTGCCAATCGCAAATCTCAGGTATTGCTTGAGACACTGCTATAGGAATATGCAGGTAAGCATCCTGTATATCCAGGGAGACCATGAAGTCCCTAGGTTCCAAGGCCAGAACTATAGAGCGAAGAGTTTCCATTCGGAACTTGGAAACCTTCACAAACCTGTTCAATGCCTTGAGGTTGAGAATGGGCCGGGAGGACCCATTCGGTTTCGGGACTAGAAACAGCGGAGAATAGTACCCCCAGCCCCTCTGCGCAAGAGGCACCTGTACTATGACTCCTGTATCCAGGAGGGTCTGTACCACCGAATGTAGAGTGTTTGCCTTTGTCTTGTCCAACGGGACATCTGTCTGGCAAAATCGATGAGGGGGTCGGTTTTTGAAGGCTATGGCGTAACCTCGAGTGATGACTTCCCGCACCCAGGCATCTGAAGAGGTCTTCAACCATTCCTGGGTATACCCTAGAAGCTGGCCCCGCACCCTGGGATCCCTCAGAGGGAGGCCCGCCCCATCATGCGGCAGGCTTTTCTGTCTTGGAAGCTGGCTGATGGGCTGCCCAGGCTCTTTTGGGCTTAGGCTTACCAGGTTTGGAAGTGCGGGCCTGCTTGTTGTACGCCTGACCTTTTGCTTTACCTGAAGGACGAAAGGGGCGAAAGGAAGTACCTTTAGCCTTCGACACAGAAGGAGCAGTACTTGGCAGACAGGCAGTTTTGGCAGTAGCCAAGTCAGCCACAATCTTATTTAAATCCTCCCCAAACAGAATATCTCCCTTAAAAGGGAGTACCTCCAGGGTTTTTCTAGAGTCCAGATCCACAGACCAGGATCTCAGCCACAATATCCGGCGAGCCAGGACTGACGTAGTAGAGGCCTTGGCTGCCAGGATACCGGCATCAGAAGCTGCCTCTTTAATATAACGAGAAGCTGTGACAATATAAGACAAGCATTGTCTAGCATGGTCAGAGGAGATTTCAGCATCTAACTCCAAGGCCCATGTTTCAATGGCCTCTGCAGCCCATGTTGCTGCAATAGTGGGCCTTTGTGCAGCACCCGTGAGGGTGTAAATCGCTTTCAGACAACCCTCCACACGTTTATCCGTAGGCTCTTTTAGAGACATGACGGTAGTGACAGGTAGAGCTGAGGAAACCACCATCCTAGCCACATGTGAGTCTACTGGAGGAGGCGTTTCCCAATTCTTAGACAGCTCTGGTGCGAGGGGACAGCGAGCCAGCATCTTCTTTTGAGGCACAAACTTCGTACCCGGGTTTTCCCAGGGTTCCTGACGTATATCCACTAGGTGGTCAGAGTGAGGTAAAACTTGTTTAACCACCTTCTGACGCTTGAACCTATCTGGTTTCTTAGGAGGAACGGATGGCTCGGGATCATCCGTAATCTGTAAAATTAACTTAATAGCCTCCAAAAGATCAGGAACATCCACATGTGAACCACCCTCCCCATCAACCGTATCTGAGTCAGAACCTGTGGGGTCAGTGTAAGTGCCGTCTTCATCCGACGAGGTGTCAGTGACAGCAGTGGATTGTGAGGAGACAAGCGCTCGCTTAGAGGACCCCTTGGACGTAGGCGAGCGACGGTCAGACTTTTTAGTAGTCAGGGACTGGTTCAACTTCTTTATTTGAGCAGATAAATCGTCCGCCCACGGCGGGATAGCTGCAGGGACCACAAATGGTTGCACCGGCATTGGGGGTCCTATAGGGGGTGTTAGTTTATGAACTAGCGTATGCAGAAGTGTGGAAAAAGCGGCCCACGGCGGGTCATTATTTGCCCCCGTTGCCACCGTCCCACTGGGGGGCAAGGAGTCCCCAGAACCAGAGCCCAAAGCTGCTATATTCTCCTCATAGGTATCTGCGGCTTCAGCAACACCGACAGTGTGTTTGGCCCCAGAACCGTTACCCTTATAAGCAGACATGACATAACTTGCAGTATCAGGTAACACAGTACAATTTGTCAGCAGCACAATACCCCTAGCCCAAACCCCTGCGCAGTGTAGTCAGCACCAGCAGAGATAAAGGAGAGATATGGTGACTAAATCACAGAGAAAAATACGTAATACAGTATATCTTTGTGAAAATCCTATATTAGATAAAACCTGACGCACCAAGCCCCCTCAGGCTATAGAATATAGGGATAGCAGGTTGAGTGAAAGACACGAAATGGACACCACTCAGCTATCAAATGCACACACAAATAGTCACAGTCTGTACAATGCAGAGGTTATTACTAACAATAATACTGCACTGGACTAGCTTACACAGCTATTTAACAATAGATATAACAGTACACAGTAAGAACTGGATGTATATCACAGGGTAATTGTACTAGGAACCCCTGACTAAGTGCACTCTTTTTTACTAACACTGACTAAAAAAGGGAGGTAGAATGCTTAAGTGTCTTGTAAAGTCACAGCACTGACAACCAGGCGGCTTTACATAGGAGGATTTGCCCAAGCATTCCCAGGAACAGTGAGCTGAGGGATAATAGCGCCGCAGACACTGCCAGGGAGAGACAGATATGCAGCTCCAGGGCGGAAACATTTGCAGAGAATGGCGCCCTGGGGCTGGGGGAGGGGCTTCAGGTCCAAGCTCTATCCCCCTGCTGGCAAAACCACTGGGTACTGCGGGCCTTAATAAAGCGGTTTATAGAGAATACCTGACCTGTCCCATGCCCTTGCATTCTGGGAAGAAGGTCAAAGCTTTTAGCCTGTTAAGATCCTACTCTACACCCATTGTCCATTCCTTGTGGAGCCCAGTGTACCCCGCTGCAGAAAGAGCCTTATCCACAACTACCACAAAAGACTTCAAGCTGTCATTGATGTTAAAGGGGGCAATACACGGTATTAAGAACTGGGGTATGTAAACTTTTGATCAGGGTCATTTGGGTAGTTTCTGTTGTCATTAAGATTTAAAAAGAGTAAACACAGTTGTTTGACAATAAATGGCTTCACCCAACCACTAGCCATGAGTGAAAGAAAAGTTTGTGAGTTATCATTCATATTCTCTGACAAATGGCCAGAAAATCACAAATTCTGCTAGGGTATGTAAACTTATGAGCACAACTGTATATGTGTGTCACCTGGCTGTTTATCCCTTGTTGTGGACATCCCTCACAGCCACTTTCAGCAGCTGCACTGCTGGTCAATCTCTGCCAGAGGCAGATTGGGAACTGAAAGTGGCCCTGGAAAAATGTGTAGAAGTAGCCTCACATGGGCAGCACCAGAGGTATACAGAGGTAACCATGGCGACAGCACCACATACTCACATGTCATCAAGCAAAACAGAAAGTTGTTCTCTAAGATTCTGGCTGTATACTTATATTGGTTCTGACATTAGAAACACAATGTACACACATACACACACTGTTGTGTATAGGACAATTTAAAGTGAATGGTCAGAGAACTGGGGGACACTCACGCTATCCAGAAGCTTTAGGAACTATGAGAGTGTGAAATACATTTTAAATACTGCTTTAACACTCCTACCACCAGCTGAAACTACAATGTTAGATCACTTAGAGGTCTATTCATCATCGGGGGCCACCCATGAGTTGCGTGGGGAATATTTATCACAGGAAAAAATCAGCTTTGCACTCTAGGCAGTTATCCCCAGGGCAGCCAAGAGAAATCCTGGACCTCGGTACAACAACTTCCCGGGCTTCCCCCCTGGAGTGGGTTTGTCCACAGTATGTATATTTCTATATATAGGTAAAATAGGAATTTGGTTACCTACCGGAAATCCTTTTCTCGTAGTCCGTAGAGGATGCTGGGGTCCGCATTAGTACCATGGGGGTATAGACGGGTCCACCAGGAGCCATTGGCACCAGGGCTGTCTTAACAACAGTA
This sequence comes from Pseudophryne corroboree, assembly GCF_028390025.1. NCBI lineage: Eukaryota > Metazoa > Chordata > Amphibia > Anura > Myobatrachidae > Pseudophryne > Pseudophryne corroboree. Next base: position 109,428,815 of record NC_086451.1, on the reverse strand, counting down.
TAGGCCCCTGGTCACAGCCATGCACTGGGCCCCCTACCCATCCTCGGGCGGTAGGGGTGGGGGGTGCTATTAGTGGCAGCTTTGATGTCCCGCGGGCGGTAGGGGTTGTTCTATCATCCGATCAGTATGTATGACTTGGAGCAGTAATTTCTGCTAATTACTCCTTTACTGCACAGATGGGGCTAAACTGTAGAAGGGGGCATTGGGCTGGATGAAGAAGCCCTGGTACATAACTTCCAGGGTGGTAGGGGGTGTTTAATACATAGAGGAGGGGTGGATAGTGGAGTGGGCTTAATATTTATCATTTTCCGGTGGGAGGGCAGCTTGCTTGACTGCAGATATCTCAAGTTCCTGAAAATATATTTCTTAGGTATAATGGGATAAAAAACTAGAGTCCCACCTTTCAGGAGGACTTGGGGACTTGGGGATCAGAGTTCAGGAGCCAGAGCAATTCACCAACAAAAATCTAAAACTGCATATTAGGTGTGTGGAGCTGAAGCAGGGACCAACTGCTTGAAGGCTGATATCTCTGGTTCTTGGCATAGTTGAGACAAGCTGCTAGTGTCCACCAAAAAGGGGAGAGTCACAGCTTTTGGATTATACCCTCAGGAAAACTCTAAGTCAGACAGAACCCAAGATATATGGCTGGGAAGAAATATCTTCGGTTCCCCAGGGCCGATTTTCAAAAATCTGGTAACCCTGGGAAGAATGGACCCTCAGCTATCAGTCTAGGGCCCTTATACTCCTGGGGCCCTTGGGCAAGAGCCCATTGAGCCCATACAAAAAGACAGCCCTGATTGGCACCTTAAGAGTTTGAGAGTGTGGGCTGGCTCCTCCCTCTATGCCCCTCCTACCAGACTCAGTCTAGAAACTGTGCCCAAGGAGACGGACCTCTTCGAGAGAAGGATTTAACACAGATAGTGGCGAGATTCACACCAGCTCACATATACAAGGCACATCAAGCTAACTTAGCTTGAAAACTCAGCAACTGTTGAAACATTGCTTACCAAGTAACAATGCAGTACTGAACTAAAACGAAGTTGTACTGAACCAAATAATGATAGCAGGAAAACAAAGCGCTGGGGATGTACCAAAGCTCCCAGAACGGGAGGGAGAGCTCGGAGGCTCCTGCAGAACTGAATGACTGAACTACAGATCATCAGAGGCCAAAGTATCGAACTTTTAGATCTTTGCAAACGTGTTCGACCCAGACCAAGTTGTAGTTACTTTCAACGCCTTCCTTGCATTGTGGGGATTGTCATCACTGGCTGGTTAGTAATCTTCCTTTTGAGAAAATTTTACCCAATACTGTCATTGGATACTGGGAACACAACTGAAGTCATCAGTGACAATAAGGGATCATGCTGTCTCTCACAAGAGATGTTAAATGGTAAATAATATTCTTCAGAATGTGCACCTCTGTCATAAACCTGTAATACACTCAATTACTGTAGTTTCTTATACTTTAACAGATCATGATAGTTACTGTACCATTTCTTTACTTGGGTTCTCTTATTGAGGTAGAGAGGTGAAAGTAGGAAATTTGTTTCAGCCACAGAAGTTCAAAGAAAGTATTTTTATTAAATAAAAAGGGTCACACTTATAGGGTAACTAAGTATCCCTTTCAATAAAGACAAGACATATTTTGATAATACAAGAACAAGATACAACAGAATGTTAGAATAATTTACTGTTACAGATAATTATTCAAAATAATTTTTTACATTACGGTCACTGCTTACGCAAATAAAGATTTTATTGTGCTGCAGCTGCTTCCGTCTTCTTACTATATCGGTTAGCAAGCTAAGATGAATAAAACATTCAACAAGTAGTCTTCTTAACCAAATACTTATTAGGTACCTATTATACTCAGAGTATACTGGTGCCTGCCAGGCACTATCATTGTTTACCCTAAAGCACCCTATGTCAGAGGGAGTCCTTCACTGCACTGATATAAGTAGGGTAGTCAGTGTCAGACTTGGGCATGAAGGGCCCACCATGGGAATGCAGTGATAGGGGCCCATGGTTAGTCTCTAGTTTGGGTACATGGTCTGGGCCCCATGATAAATCTATATTGTAAATACTGTTAGTGCATGCATGATAATGTACCAGATTAATAACAGCAATGCTCGGTAGCTCAGTAGAAAATACACCATAGTCCTGTGCAGTTTAAGGTAACATATGTATAGTACACTGCTCAAAAAAATAAAGGGAATACTAAAATAACACATCCTAGATCTGAATGAATGAAATATTCTTATTAAATACTTTGTTCTTTACATAGTTGAATGTGCTGACAACAAAATCACACAAAAATTATCAATGGAAATCAAATTTATTAACCCATGGAGGTCTGGATTTGGAGTCACACTCAAAATTAAAGTGGAAAAACACACTACAGGCTGATCCAACTTTGATGTAATGTCCTTAAAACAAGTCAAAATGAGGCTCAGTAGTGTGTGTGGCCTCCACGTGACTGTATGACCTCCCTACAATGCCTGGGCATGCTGCTGATGAAGTGGCGGATAGTCTCCTGAGGGATCTCCTCCCAGACCTGGAATAAAGCATCCGCCAACTCCTGGACAGTCTTTGGTGCAACGTGGCGTTGGTGGATGGAGCGAGACATGATGTCCCAGATGTGCTCAATTGGATTCAGGTCTGGGGAATGGGCGGGCCAGTCCATAGCATCAATGCCTTCGTCTTGCAGGAACTGCTGACACACTCCAGCCACATGAGGTCTAGCATTGTCTTGCATTAGGAGGAACCCAGGGCCAACCGCACCAGCATATGGTCTCACAAGGGGTCTGAGGATCTCATCTCGGTACCTAATGGCAGGCAGGCTACCTCTGGCGAGCACATGGAGGGCTGTGCGACCCCCCAAAGAAATGCCACCCCACACCATAACCAACCCACTGCCAAACCGGTCATGCTGGAGGATGTTGCAGGCAGCAGAACGTTCTCCTTGGCGTCTCCAGACTCTGTCACGTCTGTCACATGTGCTCAGTGAGAACCTGCTTTCATCAGTGAAGAGCACAGGGCGTCAGTGGCGAATTTGCCAATCTTGGAGTTCTCTGACAAATGCCAAACGTCCTGCACGGTGTTGGGCTGTAAGCACAACCCCCACCTGTGGACGTTGGGCCCTCATACCACCCTCATGGAGTCTGTTTCTGATCGTTTGAGTAGACACATGCACATTTGTGGCTTGCTGGAGGTCATTTTGCAGGGCTCTGGCAGTGCTCCTCCTGTTCATCCTTGCACAAAGGGGGAGGTAGCGGTCCTGCTGCTGGGTTGTTGGCCTCCTCCACGTCTCCTGATGTACTGGCCTGTCTCCTGGTAGCGCCTCCATGCTCTGGACACTACGCTGACAGACACAGCAAACCTTCTTGCCACAGCTCGCATTGATGTGCCATCCTGGATGAGCTGCACTACCTGAGCCACTTGTGTGGGATGTATACTCCGTCTCATGCTACCACTAGAAATGAAAGCACCGCCAGCTTTCAAAAGTGACCAAAACATCAGCCAGAAAGCATAGGAGCTGAGAAGTGGTCTGTGGTCACCACCTGCAGAACAACTCCTTTATTGGGGGTGTCTTGCTAATTGCCTATAATTTCCACCTGTTGTCTATTCCATTTGCACAACAGCATGTGAAATTGATTGTCAATCAGTGTTGCTTCCTAAGTGGACAGTTTGATTTCACAGAAGTGTGATTGACTTGGAGTTACATTGTGTTGTTTAAGTGTTCCCTTTATTTTTTTGAGCAGTGTATAATGTATATATTCAAGTGCACTATCTGGAACCTGATCCCTAGGGAAGAAGGTTGGCCCAGAGGCATCAGGACCCACCGGTGGTTTCCCCTGTACCCCTGTGGGCCAGTCCACACCTGAGGGTAGCTGTCCTTAAAATGAGAATACCACTTTACAGTACTTCCAAATCCTGCATTAACTGACTTGTGCACAATACTCTGCTGACCTTATATGTTGTAGGACCCAACCTGGTTATGATAATCTCTGATGTTTACGCGGAAAACGATGGTACACGTGGCACTTTTTGTAGCTCCACTTAGGAACGATAGTTGCATTTGTATACTATATGTTCAACGAGATAACTGCAGTAACTTTAACAGTGTTTAACTAGAATTTGATCTCACAATCTTCATATGAATGCAGAACTTTGTAATCCTTTCCAAGGTGAATATGTAGGTAGGTAAATAAAGAAATAAATAAATAAATAAATAGGTAAGTATATGTCTATACTATATGTTAAAATACTGGATAATTGAACTTTAAGTCTATTGGTAATCTTCCTCAGCTCCCAAGCTGGCTACTAGTATGGCAAGAAGAACTATCTGCTCATCACCTGCTTTTATAAAGTAGTCCCAGTGTGGTTAAATGGCAGTAGTTTACAAACTAATTCCCACAGGCCAAGTCTTTTTGGAATTATTACAGAGTTTTACAGCTGTCTCATTTTTAGCATATATATACAGGAGACCCCTTTTCCTATTTCTCCAATCTATTATACAGTGACCTTAGGCTTGTGGGCCATTACTTCAAAGGACATTATTCAAAGGATAACTACAAGTTTAAACATAATTCCGAAATTACACCGACGTTAAACTGAAAGTAAACAGAAGGACAACAATCAAACCACAATCAGGACCACTAAATGACAGCTTTCAAACAAATGTGAGTCCAAATCCTCTACACATCAAACTACTCCAGCCTGAGTAACCCAGACACTTATAACTTAAATCTGCGATAGGAACGCTGCAAAACCTTTCCACTTCATCCGCAAGTACTCAAATTTTTGCCTATAGCTTAACAAAAACATCTGAATTCTCACCTGTACCAATATTATCTGTCTTTTTAAACTATGAAAAGACATCCCCAATCTGTTCACTACAGCTGTCTCTTATGTAAACTCATGTATGTTTTTGATGTCATGATTGGCTTGTAATTGGCATTGCATGTGTGGGGAAGTTGCACAGTGAAACATAGTTTATTATTGCATGCTGTCTGGTGTTTACCTCCTTTGATCATTTAGCCATTGTGGTCAGGTGTACTATATCTTTATATTTAGTGAGGTGTAGTCGTGGTGTAGAGGGCAGAGTGTGATTCCTGATTAGTAAAAAAAAAAAAACAATGAGCAACATCCCCAAACAGGTAATTTCAACTTGAAACTTGTCATTTATGTTGTACAGTCTAGACATGGCTACTAATAACAAATGCCCAGACAAAATTCTTAAAGCTATGTGTGCAAATGCTGGGAGCTTAGGAGACAAAATTCCAGAGCTAATTGCGATAATGTCAAGGGATAACCTGGATTTTGTGGCAATTACAGAGTCATGGTGCAATGAGAATCATGACTGGGACATAACTATACCAGGATACAATTTATTTAGAAAGGACAGAATGGGAAGAATAGGAGGAGGGGTAGCAATGCATGTAAAAATAAAGCATAAATGCTACCTTAATACAAAATATTGAAGACAAAACTGAGGCCCTTTGGGTCACCATAAAAACCGGGGAGAAGGACATTATTCGCATTGGGGTGATCTATAGACCACCAGGCCAGGGGCAGGATTTGGACAGGAACCTTTTGTTGGACATCACTAAAATGGCTTTAAAGGGAGAAGTCATAATCATGGGAGACTTTAATTTACCTTATGTAAATTGGGAGGGGTCTTTTGCAAGTTCAGCTACAAGTGGCAAATTTCTACATTCCCTACAGGGAGCATCTCTCAAGCAATTGGTGAGGGAGCCCACTCGCAAAGACTCAATATTAGATTTAATTCTTACAAATGGTAATAGGATATCCAACATATATGTGGGTGAGCACCTGGGATCCAGTGATCATCAAGCAGTATGGTTTAGTATAAAGACAGGATCCAACTCCTGTCACACAAAAACAAAGGTGTTGGATTTTAGAAATGCTGACTTTGCAAAAATGTGGAGATGTTTAAGTGATTCTTTGGTGGACTGGAGGAACTTGGAAGGAGTGCAGGAGAGGTGGGAAAAACTGAAAAGTGCAATACTAAGTGCAACAGACCTTTGTATCAAAATGGTTAGGAAAAACACCAGGAAAAGGAAGCCAGTGTGTTTCACAAAAGAAGTATCAACTAGTGTGAAGGCAAAAAAGATTGCTTTTAGGAAATACAAACAGACTCAAAATAATAATGACAAAGCGGTATATCTTCACAGATGGAAGGATGCTAAGAAAGTAATTAGACGTGCAAACGCAGAAGCTGAGGAGAAAATGGCCCAGTCAGTAGATAAAGGGGGCAAAACTTTTTTTAAAGTATATAAGTGAAAGGAGAAAATCAAATGGAGGAATAATAAGACTTAAGACAGAGAGTGAGCATTTGGTGGAGGGAGACAAGGCAATAGCAGATCACCTAAATAATTATTTTTGCTCAGTATTTACTACAGAAGAAGGGATGGGGCCACCGTTAAGTTGCAAGGACATTTATAAAAATAAGGTAGATGAAAGTACATTAACAGAGGAGAAGGTCCTAACAGAACTTTCAAAATTAAAAGTGGATAAATCAATGGGACCAGATGGGATACACCCAAGGATACTCAAAAAGCTAAAAGATGTGCTGGTTACCCCTTTAACAGAATTATTTAACCAGTCACTAAATACAGGTGCTATTCCAGAGAACTGGAAAAGAGCAAATGTAGTTCCATTGCACAAAAGTGGAAGCAGGGAAGAAGCAAGTAAATACAGACCAGTAAGCCTTACATCAGTAGTAGGGAAAGTAATGGAAAAATTATTAAAAGAAAGAGTTGTGGAATATCTTAAATCAAACAACTTACAGGATCCAAAACAGCATGGATTTACTGGCGGGAGATCATGCCAAACAAATCTTATTGACTTTTTTTGACTCTGTGACGAAAATAATAGATCAAGGGGGAGCTGTAGATGTAGCATATCCAGACTTTAGTAAGGCATTTGACACTGTCCCACATCGCAGATTGCTAAATAAACTTGAAAGCGTGGGGGTGGATTATAAAACAGTAAAATGGATAAGAACCTGGTTGCAGGATAGGAAACAGACAGTTGTAGTTAATGGAGTGCAATCTATGGAGGGAAATGTTACCAGTGGAGTACCCCAGGGATCTGTACTTGTTCCAATTCTCTTTAATATCTTTGTTGGTGACATTGCAGATGGTATTGAAAGGAAGGGAGTGGCGGATCCAGGGGGGGGGCACTCGGGCCCGTGCCCCCCCTGTCATTTGTGGCCTCCGTCCCCCCCAGCGCCGGCGCCGCACAGGGAAATGACGGGCGCCCGCTGAGATTGTGTTACCAGCGGGCGCCCGTCTCCCTGCACAGTGGCAGCCGGAGGCAGGAGCTCAGTACTGAGCTCCGGCTTCCGGTGCTGTCACTGTGCGGCGTGCGCTATGGGAGAGATGTCAGTCATGACGTCTCTTTCATAGTGCTGACTGAGGAGCGGACGCCCAGGGAGGAGGAGGACTGCAGCAGGAACGGGGCTTGGTAAGTATGTTCTATTTTCTCTTCCTCAGTGCAGTGGGGGCATCTACTGGGGGCAAACTACGGTTTGGGACATTACTGAGGGGCATCAACAAGGGAAATTACTACTGGGTGGGGGGGGCATTACTACTGGGGGAGCATCTACTGGGGGCATTACTACTAGGGGCATTACTACTGGGGGGCATCAACAAGGGGCATTACTACTGGGGGGGCATTACTACTGGGGGCATTATAACTGGGGGGCATCTACTGGGGGCATTACTACTGGGGGGGCATTACTACTGGGGGCAAACTACTGGGGGCATTATTACTGGGGGGCATTTACTGGATGCATTACTATGGGGGGGTCATCTATTGGGGGCATTACTACTGGTGGCAGCTACTGGGGGACATTTTTACTGGGGGGAATCTAATGGGGGCAAACTACTGGGGGACATTATTACTGGTGGCATCTACTAGGTGTATTACAACTGGGGGCATTTTTACTGGGGGGCATCTACTGGGGGCATTACTACTGGGGGGTCATCTATTGGGGCAAACTCCTAAGGGGCATTACTACTGGGGGCAAACTACTGGGGGACATTATTACTGGGGGGCATCTACTGGGGGCACACTACTGGGGGACATTATTACTGGGGGCCAACTACAAAGGGGCTAACTACTGGGGGCAAACTACAGGAGGGCATTACTACTGGCGGCGTAACTACAGGGGCATTACTACTGGCAGCGTAACTACAGGGGCATTACTACTTGGGGGCTAAACTACAGGGTGGCATAATACAGGGGCCAAACTACTGGGGGATAACTACAGGGGCCAAACTACTGGGGGCATTACTACTGGGGGCTAAACTACAAGGGGGGCATAACTACAGGGGCTAAACTACAATGGAGCAATCTACAGGGGGGCATTACTACTGGTGGCTAAACTACAAGCAGGCAAACTACTGGGGGCATTACCACTGGGAGGCTAAACTAAAGGGGGGGGGGGGTAAACTACTGGGGTCATAACTGCAGGGGCATTACCACTGGGGGCATAACTACTAGGGCGCTAAATGACTGGGGGCATTACTACAGGCAACATTACTACTGGGGGCAATACGGGCATTGCATAAGGGGAACCACTACTATGGGGTCTATATAAGGGGCACTACCAGTACAGTGGACATTGCATAATGAGCGCTACAACTGTGGGCATTGTATAAGAAGCGCCACCTCACATGCACCGAAGCCGCACGCAAATGTACTTGCCCCTTCCATGGTGCCCCCCCTATCATTTTCTTCTGGATCCGCCCTTGAGGGAAGGTATGCCTTTTTGCAGATGATACAAAGATATGCAACAGGGTAGACACACCGGGATGGGTAAAACAAATGAGTGATGATCTAGGTTTGCTTGAGAAATAGTCAAGAACGTGGCAACTACAGTTTAATGCTAAAAAATGCAAAATCATGCACTTGGGTCTCAAAAACCCAAAGGCTAAATATAGTATCAAGGGTACTATAATGGAAACTACTGAGGAGGAAAGGGATTTAGGAGTCACTATTTCAAGTGACTTGACGGCAGGAAAGCAATGCAACAAAGCAATGAGAAAGGCAAGTCAGATGCTTGGTTGTATAGGGAGAGGAATCAGTAGCAGGAAAAAAGAAGTGATAATGCCACTGTATAGGTCATTGGTGCGGCCCCATCTGGAATACTGTGTCCAGTTCTGGATACCATATCTCCAGAAAGATATAAATACATTAGAGAGCGTACAAAGAAGGGCAACTAAAATGGTGCATGGCCTACATCACAAAGCTTACCAGGAAAGGCTAAAAGATCTTAACATGTATAGTTTGGAGGAGAGAAGGGAAAGGGGGGACATGATAGAAACTTACAAATATATCAAGGGTCTTAACAAAGGTGGTCATTCCGAGTTGTTCGCTCGTTATTTTTTTTTCGCAACGGAGCGATTAGTCGCTAATGCGCATGCGCAATGTCCGCAGTGCGACTGCGCCAAGTAAATTTGCTATGCAGTTAGGTTTTTTACTCACGGCATTACGAGGTTTTTTCTTCGTTCTGGTGATCGTAATGTGATTGACAGGAAGTGGGGGTTTCTGGGCGGAAACTGGCCGTTTTATGGGAGTGTGTGAAAAAACGCTGCCGTTTCTGGGAAAAACGCGGGAGTGTCTGAAGAAACGGGGGAGTGTCTGGGCGAACGCTGGGTGTGTTTGTGACGTCAAACCAGGAACGAAACTGACTGAACTGATCGCAGTTGCCGAGTAAGTGTGGAGCTACTCAGAAACTGCTAAGATGTGTCTTTTCGCAATTCTGGTAATCTTTCGTTCGCAATTTTGATAAGCTAAGATTCACTCCCAGTAGGCGGCGGCTTAGCGTGTGCAATGCTGCTTAAAGCAGCTTGCGAGCGAACAACTCGGAATGAGGGACAAAGTTCAGGAGGGAAACATTCTTCAAAGGAAGAGAAGTATTAGAACTCGAGGGCATACACTGAGATTGGAGGGGGGGGGGGGGTTCAGGGGAAATTTAAGGAAAAATTACTTCACAGAAAGGTCAGTGGATAAGTGGAATAGCCTCCCATAAGAGGTGGTAGAGGCTAAGACTGTAGAGCAATTTAAACATGCTTGGGATAGGCATATTAATATCCTTACAAAGAATTAAGGTTCAAAAAGGGTTGAGATTGCCTAAAGGATTAAAAAAGGGGCAGACTAGATAGGCCAAGTAGTTCTTATCTGCCGTCAAATTCTATGTTTCTGTGTGTTTAACACTGGCGCCGGACGCAGCGCGGGCCTGCCTGCTCGGCAACTGGACTCCTCCGTGGTCCGGCTGAGTCGGGGCAGGCCTGCTGTGCCAGTGGCGTGTGACTCACTGGGCGTTCTCGGCCGGCCTCGGCCACCCGCTCGCACTCCCCTCTGGACACAATCTCCGTCTCCGGCCCCGCCGCTGGCTGCGGCGGAGGGTGGAGACGCGGCACCAGATGTTCGTGGGCAGCTGAGGCGGACTGCCCGGGCGGGCTTTCAGACGTCCCTGCAGCCGCTTGTCAGAGCGGGGGGCGGGATCCTAGGCATGCATGGCCCGGACAGCGCTCCCGCCCAGCAGCGTGGCAATGTACTTCTGCCAGGGGGGGCAGCCCACACACCACACAGGTGCTGCTCACCCACTCCAATGAACGGACGCAGGGGCGCGTGGAGGTCGGCCATGATGGGTCCGGCCAACGCGCATGCCCTAATGCGTCTTGGCCGGCATCGTCGCCGGTCCACGCCAGGGAAACCTACATGAGGCCTAGTCAGGCAGTGCACTCGGGGGATCTTTATGTCCAGGCGCAGGGCTGCTCGGTGGCCACCCACTGTAGGACGGGGCGACGCGCCCGTCTTACTGCTTCTGGGCTGGTGACGCCGTCGGCCCTCACTGGGAGGTCCCTCAGGAGGCACGGTCTGGTCGGCCACACCGGGGATGATACCTATGTCTCGCAGGGCTGCGCGGTGGCCGCCCGCGGTGGGACGTGTCAACGCGCCACCCCTGCCCTGGATGGTCCCGTGGCACCAGCCCATTCTGGGGGGGGCACAGCTGCATGTCGGTACCTCCCCTAGGGAGCCAGCGTGCGCAGGCAGTCAGCGCATTAGCTAGGCCTAGCCAGCGGCAGCCTTCTACTCCGGACGCTGCTGCGAGCAGCCTATAGTCAGAAGGTGCACTGCGTCTCTATAGCAGTGACAGAGATTGGGATAGGAGGAGGTCGCGGTGCCAACGTGCCAGGCTGAACTTGTCAGAGGGGACGAAGACTCCGCGATAACCGACAGCGAGGGCTCGTCCGGGTCCTTGCTTCCAACGGGTGGTTTGCAAACCTCTCGTCGGGAGCGGGACTCACGTGCAGTGTCGGAGCTCAGAGCGCCGCACCCTTTGTGGATGCCTCCGTTTTGTCCGCCGTTTGTGCCGCAGTGGCTCCCTTGTTATCCACCGTACCCGGGGGACAAGGGCCGGCCACCGCATCCTTGGCGAATAGCATTGCACAAACTCTTACGCCGCTCCTGTCCTCTGGTGTAACGACCAGACCGCTAGCCCCGCTGCTCGCTACGGCTGCGGGAACGGTTGGGGTGCATGGGACGATGTCTCTTTTGTCTCCCCAGCCGCGTACGTCAGGACAGGAATGGAGACAGCCGGTACCTCAGCAAGTCGTCTGGAGGGTGCAGGAACGGACGGTGTAGCCGACTGGTCCCAAGGGAGTGTGGTTAGCCCCGGTAGTGGATTGGGATCAGGTGCGCAGTCCCACTCCTCTAGTGGGCGTGGAAGTACACGTAGGGGCTCCAGCAAGCACAGTAGAAAAGGCGTAGGCATCGGGGAACGGACTCTTCCCTTGCCTCCACGTCTTCAGAAGGGGTATCCTCCTGCGACGGCGGAGTGCACAGGGTCAAACACCGCGAAAGGCACGAGCGCAGGTATTCAAGCTCTTCCACCTTGCAAGTGTTGGTTGAGTCGGACACCGTTCACTGCACTAACATGGCAGTGCAACGTGGTCTGAGGCCCCAGGACCGGATTCGCAAAGGTCACTACGTCAATATTTTTGCACTCACTAGCGCTGATCGTAAAGCCTTGCTTGCAGCTAGGAAAAAAGGCCAGGGCAGCAGGGACGCTTTGCGTTCCCATGCGAATTGGGTTAGGTGCATGTTAATCTTCGCGGCGTGTTATTTAGAGACACGCCCGGACGAACACATGAACTTAGTGCGCTATGAGTTCCTTATCCACGTGCTGTACCATAAGTACAAAGGGTCGACTTGGCGACGTTACGATGTGGACTTCCGGCGCAAACAGCACGGGCGTGAGATCTACTACTTCGGGAAAAAGGATGTAGAATTGTACGTGGAGCTGAAACAGGGCTCCATGGGCAATGAGGAAAGCGGTACTACGAGACGATGGGTGAAGCAGCCTGGCTCTCGTTCTACCGGCTTTCGAGCGGGTCCGTTGCGCGCGGGGCATGGAAAATGCTTTGCGTTCAATAATGCCCAATGTGACTTGGGGGGGGGGGGGCGGTGTTGTTTTCGTCACTCCTGCATCAGATGTGGCGGAGGCCATGGGATCAAGGACTGCAACAGACCAGGGACAGGAGGTGATTCCGGCCCACTGACCCGGCAAAGCCGCATTCCAGCGGTCCCAGTTGCTGGCCACAGCCCCTACCGGCGCTTATACCCTGGCTGCTAGGATACCCGTGAGGTTTCACGTCTGGCTTCCCATTACCTATATCTGGTCTTGTGGGTCCCGGTGCGGGTGCGAACCTGCGCTCGGCTCGAGAGTTTCCGGACGTGTTGCGACATAGGTTGAGGAAGAGGTAATGTTGGGGAGGATGATAGGCCCGTTTCGGAATCCCCCCTTACAGGATTTACTGTTGTCACCCGTCGGAATAGTACCCAAGATGGCCGCTGGAAAATTTAGACTCATGCAACATCTTTCCTGTTCCCTCGGGGCATCCTTAAATGATGCTATACCTGAAGATTGGTGTAGGATCATTTACCTGTCTTTCGATTTGGCCATAGCCACCATTAGGTCGTTTGGTCGGGAGGCCTTTATGTGTAAATTGGACATCCAGTCGGCATTTCGTCTTCTTCCGTTGCACCCTTCGGCCTTTAGGTTTATGGGTTTTAAACTGGACGATGGCTATCACATCGATAGGTGCCTCCCTATGGGTTGTTCTATCTTTTGCGCATACTTCGAAAGATTTATTTCATTCCTCCCTTGGTGTCTGTAGTATGCATCGGGCGAAAGGGGTATTTCGCACTATTTGGACGATTTCCTATTGATCGGCCCTCTGGACTCAGATCGCTGCGCTGGCTTGCTCCAGAGGGCATTGGACCTCTATGCGCACTTCGGGGTTTCCTGTGGCATCTGAGAAGACAGAGGGTCCCTCGAACACCTTCGTTTACATCGGAATTCAAAGTAAAGCTGGTTTATGTAGGCTCCCGGAGGACAAGGTGATATGGCTTCACGATGGTATCCTGTATGCGCTGGCTATGGGCAAGCTTACGCTCAAGCAGGCTCAATCGTTATTGGGTTTGTTTAACTTTGCGTGCAAAGTGATCCCCATGGGCAGGGTTTTTCTGTAGGAAACTGGAGCCGGTGGCAGTTGGGATTCGTCGCCCGCATAATTTTCTTAGATTGTCATTCGAAATTCGGAGAGATTTACGTACATGGGACGAATTTTTTTCCAATAATGGTCGCATTTGAGTTATGGTGCGATACCCTGCGTACCAAGGAGGTACTTTTCTGGTGCGACAATTTAGGCATGGTTTTTGCCATTAATAGGCAAAAATCCACATCCTTGCCGGTCCTTCGGGTCCTTGCACAGATAGTTTTGCTATGCTTGGTGAACAACATTACGTTGCGAGCCAAGCATGACCCGGGCATGCGTAACGACATTGCTGATGCCCTTTTCTGGCAGCGGTTTAGGCGCTTGGCTCCTGCAGCACTAATCCAAGGAGAATTGTGTCCTGATTATGTGTGGCAGGTTATCCGCCCGGATTGGAGGATTTAGCCCACAGGTCGTTGTCTCTTTCGCGGCTTATCTGGCCGCCTGGGAGCGGTGGAGTCACTACCTTCTGGAGAGAGGCCATAGTGGTAAGACCTCTCACCAATTACTTTTAGATTATGTCTGGGCTTTTTATACCGATGGGAGATCGCGAGCGTCTGTTGGTCGTGTGCTAGCGGGTATATCATACTTTCTGCGACTTCGAGGGGAAGGGGATTTTCCTAAGTCCATTTTCCTCTGGAGGGTATTGAAAGGATGGTCTTTGTTGAGGCGGATTTTAGGATCCCTGTGGAGAATTTGCTTTTCGGGATATGAAGTTCGCCTCAGGGTGGGCGAGCTGGTGTCCGTTTCTCGGACTTCTGCCTCGCCCATGCTGGCGGCCCACGTCGTCATACGCCCCGACGGTTTGTGGTGTATGATTCAGCGCTCTAAGACTGACGTAGTCAGCTGGGGGCAGTGGGTTCGAGTGGGCCAGGCTCATGTGCGGGGCTTTTGTCCAGTTACCGCGGCCCGGTCTTATTCGTCCGTACGGCCTCCCACGCCTGACGGGTGGCTCGTCCATAGTGACGGTTCCCCGTTGACCAGATATTAATTCCGTAGGTTTTGTTGCTTTGTATTTTATACCTGGGTCTATCTCCGGCCAACTATGGGACTCACTCTTTCTGCATCGGCGCTGATTCTGCGGCCGCTGTGGCGGGTTGGTCCGAAGTCGCAGTCCGGGCACTGGGTAGGTGGAGGTCTGGTGCAGTCAGGCGCTATATCAGGCCTTTTCCTCCCGGTGCACACCTTTGAGGATTAGCCGCTCATCACAGTTGCACTTTGCGATTGTGGGGGCCTTGAGGAATTTTTGCTTTATCGTTGGTCTTAATTACGGTTTTTGCCGTCTGATGAAGTTTTATGTTTTTGCCTCAAGTCAAATTGGGTGACCCCCCCCCCCCCCCCCCCCCTTAGGGACGCAGGTTAGGTTACCCATTTTCTCCATACTATATTTAATTTATTAACCTCAGTCACACCCTTCTTTTGCAGGAAGGCGGCTAGATCCGTGCTTTATATGGCTTGTCGGCCATTCCTACGTATACTGGCTATCGGTGTCGGCTCTGGCTTGCGACACAATCCGGTTTCCGGAGCTGCAGGCTGTGCGCTGGTTGGGGCGTCTGCTGGGACGGCCTGCGGGATTGGCTGAGGTCGGCAGTCGGCCGATTCGGGTATCCGCTTTTTCTGGTCCTGCATGTGGGTGGCAATGATCTGGTACACCGGGTCTTGAGGTCTGTTTAGCTTCGTGTTCTGTTTTCTTTAGTTTGAGTTGATCTGAGTTTTCTTCGTGTTATGCTTTGTTTAGTTGAGTTGAGTTTTCGGTTCGGTGGTGGTGGTAGGTTGGTAACCTGGCAGTTGGCCGGTTTCTGAACGGTTATTTTAGTTTAACTTAAGGAGTTTATTGTTAGTAAGTTCGGGTGAACTTTTAGGTATTTTTATAGTCTTATTATAAATTGATGGGCACCACCGTACCTGGTTGGCCCATATGACAGATCATAAACATATGTGGATATCGAGGCCCAATTTTTTACCCCATAGGGGCAGAGCGTACCTCCGTCCCTACAACTGTTGGTGGGCAGGGGTAGTGGCAGAAGGTCGACCCCTGGCCTTGGATTTTGGATTTCCAATGTCTGGGATGGAGGCAGGAGGCCGATCCCGGAACATCTGGGACAGAAGGCCCCCTCACACATATGTTTTTATTGCTCGGGATGGAGGCAGGAGGCCGATCCCGGAACATCTTGGGCAGAAGGCCCCCTCACACACATATGTTTATTGCTCTATTTTGTCATATAATTTTGGATCACCCTTATTAAGTTGTTTATCATGCTTAACCGTTCTTCTCCCCGCCACCTTAGTTAGAGAGGGAAGTCTACATTTTTAGTTTTAGTATTAAAAGGCCTTCCTCTTAGTCAAAATAAAAAGCTGACCCCTTTCACGCCAATTACGGTTGTTGTGTCTTTATTTACTAAGATAAGTGTGCTTGAGTGGTGTGCGAATGCATCTGACGTGTGAAGTTTATGGAAAACAGAAGTTTATCGCTTGAATAGGACACCGAAACGAAAAGAACACTTTAACAATAAATCTTCTCCTTCAGCTGTTTCTACTCTCCCCATTCAGTTGCACAAAATAGCTCCGCGATCACAGTTTGATCCCCCTAGTCAGAACCCCTCTATTAGAACATTCCCTCAGATGTTGGAAAGGGAGGGTCATCAGGCTACTAATGATCCTGTTAATTTCAATTTAACTAAACAGGAATGGTCTACTTTAAGTAATCTGTCTAAAAGGACAGATATAGTCATCTGTAAGGCGGATAAGGGGGGATCTATAGTGATTCAGGATATTGGAGTATATGTAGCTGAATGTGAATGGCAATTAAATGATAGAGATGTCTATGTACCCCTTAGGAAAGATCCTATTAGGGAATATAAGAGTGAACTTGATAGTTTATTGCTTCAATCTAGGCATAGTGGTATCATAACATCAGAAACTCGCTCTGTCCTTATGGTGGAGTTCCCTAAAGCACCATTATTCTACACAGTACCTAAGATGCATAAAACTCTAACTGACCCTCCTGGCCGTCCAATCGTGTCGGCCAGAGGGTCTTTATTTCATGCTATTTCAGTATACTTGGATTTATATCCGCGGTGCCAGTGGTATTTGTGACCACACCATTTAAATAAAAAAATCATACAAATTCAGCACTCACCGAATATTAACACTTCAAACTGTAATTCATCTGAGTTCAGGGACTGTTATTGTAGTTCCAAAATATTGCAATAGTTTGTTAAGCTGACCAGCCCCTTCACGGCCATTCCCTATTGGTCAGTCCCTACACTGACTTTCAAAAATCTCAGCATTGCTCTCAGGCATCTTTTGGATTTTAAGTAGAGATGAGCGGGTTCGGGTTGTACTCTGATTTACTCCATTCTCAAATGGCTTCTTATTGGCTATCCAAAAAAGAGACATCCGTGAGCCAATAAGATGCCGTTTTGAGAACCGAGTAAATCCGAGTAAAACCGAACCCGCTCATCTCTAATTTTAAATACACAGTATGCTTCTATCATGGGTTTAGGCCCTGGTTCACAATTTTAAAGAGACAGGAACCACACCCAAGCATATCAGTTAATAAACACCTGGGGAATTTCTTAACACTTAATTTACATATGGACAGTAGGGGTGCAGGAAAAAGTGACGAGTGCCGGACTGGGGCATGAAGGGTCCACCAGGGTAATGCAGTGGTAGGGGTCCATGCCATAGTCCTGGGGGCTGTTTCCGGGGATTTGGTTTCGCCTGCCAGAGGCAAAATCTGTGATGACTGTGGACAACCTGCAGTGTCCCATGCCCACTGCAGCAGCAGCAGGTTGGGACTGCAGGCATGGTGCCACGGCCTGGAACTTGAAGCTGCCACTTGGCGTGGTGACCCCCGGCGGGGAAGCCGGGACAGCGCCGTGAACCGCACCCCCTCTCCCCCGCCCTGGCAGCGGTCACAAGACAGGGGAGCGGCCATGTGACTGGTGGGACCCGGAGAAGCAGAGCCGGCACCCGGTGCACCAACAGGTATCCCCCGATAAGCCACTGCTCATGCTGGCTTATCGGGGCTAATAGGATAGCCCCCGGCGGGACAATTAGCCCCGGTAAATTACCAGGGCTAATTGGATATCCCCCTTTAGAGTCATGGTGGGAATCAAACCCATGACCCCAGTGCTGTGAGGCAGTAATGCTAACCATTACACCATCCGTACTTCCAAGGCTTCTAAACAAAAACAAGGTGTAATTTGCGTGGGTACTGCATAAACGTAAAAAAATTGCTTAAGCACAAAGGTGAGAAGACTCAGCAGCGAAGGGGCTAACTGAACTTGTTAATTACAGTAAAACATTTTGATTATGACCAAGGCATATTTTTATGTACATGTCAGACTTTCTGTAAAATTTGTTGAAGGGCGCTGGTGAAAGATATTGGGTGCATAGGGGCATAGTTACTATTGGCCAGCTCCCGATAATTAGGATTCCTTATTGCTGCAATAAGGAATCCTTATTAGCCTAAATCAGAGGTTCCCAAACGCGGTCCTCAAGGCACCCCAACGGTCCTGGTTTTAAATGTATCCATGCTTGGCCACAGGTGACTTAATTAGCACCTTAGTCAATTTGATTTAACTTGAGGACCGCGTTTGGGAACCTCTGGCCTGAATGTATACTGAGTCACCGGGACAGGGGGCCCATCAGCACAAGTAATGTCAGGTGATACTCAGTATTTCAGGGTATGACACAAATTTTATTTGATAAATAGACCTCTTAATATCAAATAACTGATAACAGTCATTTTTTAAATCTTTGTCATTGTTTGATACATGCCTATTATCCTGATCTTTTGGACAGTCCTGATTTTTGATGATTGTCTGGTGGGTCACAGCGTTTGGTTTGATTCTCAAGATATTGGGAGGTTTGCCATGGTAGTTGTTTTTTTAGTTTCTCACAAGGTAACTGTATTCTCAACCCAAAAAATCTGGTATTCAAACAAGTAATATTTGTTAAACATGCTACTTTTAGATTTCCAAATTTCAGATATTAAATATAGTTGGACTGATTACTTTGGAAAACTAGTGTCTGTAAAGTGGGTATTTGCAATTTCATGTACAGTAAAAGTCCATTAATTTCCTAATGTAACCATACAGCACATAGAAAATACTTAGATCGTATCTAGAGAATTACCATTTTTCCTTTTTAGTATTTTTGTAAAACAGAAACACCATTTTGGAAAACTGTCTAGCAAATGTATTACATATAAATATTTGTAACAAATATACATTACAATAAAAAAAAAAACCATGTAACTATGTAAAATATAAGCAGCTGTGTGGAGACTAATGATCAACTTTATTTAATTTTCAATTGAATACAGTTATAAAAGAACAATGTTTAAAAGACATGAATATAATAAAAACTCATGAATCAAACAAGCCAAAAACATCTGAGAATTCCATATCATAGTCTATGTGTGAAATAGCCAAGAACAATTGTACCATTTGAATCCAATATTAACATTTTAATAAGGGAAACAAAATATTTTATGAGAAATATTTCTTGTGGCGCTATGTTATATTTATCCTATAAAATGTTACCATTGTTATTTAACTTTGTCATAACATATTGTTTAACAGTCCTTGCAGCCAATTATTATTTTGTATGCTTGCTTGTATGGTTTCATGACTATGTAGTAACATAGTGTGTATGTTGAACAATTGTTTTGTATAGTTTCCAGGAAGTATATGAGTTAGAACCAGCTGTGGCTCTTTCCTTTTTGGGTGGAGGAGGGCTGCTGCTACCCATGTCCGGAGAGTAGGATTAGGTGATGAGACACCCGGTCCTGTCACCTGCGCAGTGGATCTTGCAGGCGTCATGACCCGATGCACAACAGTGACTTGACTGAGCATGCGCAAAACTCCGGCTTCTATGGACTGCATCGGTTGCAGCCCATAGAAGTCAGCTAGGGCTGACAATCAGAAAGGGAGTAGCTTCCTACAGGAAGCACGCTCTCTGCTAATCACAGCCTGGTCTGACAGTCCCAGAGGTAGGAAACACCACCTAAAGGGACTTCCTGTCCTGCGGGTGCCTTCCAATAGGAAGTCACTGCCAGTCACAGTGAAGCCAGTACAGTCTCAAACTGCAACTTGCTCAGCTGAGCTCACTGAAGTGGCAGATTTTACTGGGCCCATAGGTAAAATGCTCCACCAATTAGAACACATCACCAGAAATGTGGTGCCTCGCTCCAGATGTGTGTGTGTGTGTGTGTGTGTGTGTGTGTGTGTGTGTGTGTGTGAAGGGGGGGTTAGTGCCATCGCCAGCCAAACAAGGCTGTGTGCACCACACCCTGCAACCATGATAGATGTATCACTGATTATAACCAATATACAAGAGTAGTGCTTACAGTACCTTATTTCAAGATCAACACCAAAGGGCTATTTTGGCAAATCTTAATTTGAACATTGACTAACTGCATGTGTCTTCAGAAAATTATGTTACTTTAATAATGTCTTAAGTATCCTTTTCTGCTCACAATTTTGCTCCTGTTTGCTTAGGCAAAGGATTCGTTATAGTTAGTTTTTGTAAAGGTGATGCCGAAGATATTCTATATTTAGTTTTAACGTCATCTGCACGGTTTTTGAGGAATGTTTTGACTTTCTCCAAACATTTTGTTTGCAGTATATATGTTTCCCACTCTTTCCCCTAGGAGATAACAAACATTGTGGTTTAAAAAAAATTGGTTAGCCTTTCTCCTATTTACAGATATTAAGTGATAATAACAAAGTTATTTTATATAGGGCTGCTTCACATTGTCTTTTTAGAATCTGTTTCCAAACTGTGTGGTCGGACTGTAAAACATGCATTTGATCATATGGTTGCTATGCCTCCATGGTTCACACTATAACACGTTACAGTTCAATTCTTCGGAATTACTGCAAGCAGAAATTTAAGAATACTTGACTATGCTTAGTGAATTACTCTTTGGGGTATATTTACTAAGTCACAGCTTCAAAGCCAATGATTGTTGGTGGTTCTGGCTGTGGCATTTAAAAAGGACATTAATAGTATATGCAAAATCTGGAGCCTTTCGTATTTATTATTATTGTAAATTGGCACTGTTTATAATAGTATATTCTGTTTATGTTCTGCTAAAGTTTTACTGATGTGTTATTATACAATAGTAATTGCCCTCATCTTATATGGCATTGAAACTGGAAACAAATCTCAAAATAGGATTATAATGACTATAAAACAAGACTGCCAATGGAGTAAGGAACTCATTTAGGGGAAGATGTAGCCTGGGCTGGTCTAAGGTTTCTCCGCACCATAGGCAAAACTTCTCCCTACTGTCCCCCACCTCAATACCTACTTTTTAGCTTCTTACGTATAAGTGTGGAGGTGGCATCTTAGAAGTTTCACAAATGCCACTGTGAAATAACACCCACTCCAAAAAAAAAAGTATAAAAAGAAGGTGTTGTGCAGGGGAGACACAGGCAGGAGATATACAGATTTATGGAGCTGAGGGGCTCAGTTAGCACTCACCCTGGAAGAAGCAGACACACTACAGGGACCCTCAGGCAGGCCAATCATGGTTTTAATCATGATCTAGGCAGGGCTCTCCTTTCATTAGCTTCCGCCACCTCTGGCTCTACTCATCCAGTGCTCTGTAACATGATTTCGAGACAGACTGAATATGGGGAATAAAGGACAGTTCAGAGTCAAGGATGAAACCTAGGCAGCGAGCTTGTGGGATAGGGTTGGTTTTCGAGTTCAACAGTGATAGATATATCAGTTTGGTCCACCACTATCAGGAAATCCACCACTGGGCTGTATTGAAGCAGGTATAAATGGGTGATGATGGGAGTATCAAAAAGAAAGAGCAGCCATGTGATATAATGAGGTAAGGGAAAAGAGTTTAATAAGAAGACCTTGGCCTCACCACTCCCAGAAAATTGGGGTGAGGCGTTTCTGGTAAACAGTGTCCGTCTCCGCCCCGTCCACCTCCCAAATGCCTCTGCCAGTCAGTCAGACAGAGGCTGTTCTAAAAATGTAAGCCACATGCAGGACTCACTCTGCACATGCACAGAACGGGTCCTGCGCAGTTTCCGGATAATCTGGAAACTGCGCTGGGTATCGCACAAGCAACCACTGCTGAATAAGGCCCAGAGTGTTGTGGGAAACCTGCAGATAGTAGGAGTATAAAGGCAGGATGTGCTAGAGGTAGAGATACTGAAGGATTGATTCAATAGGCAGGAAGGGAATCAGAAGAGGCATAGCAGGGGAAGTTTGTAGTGGGAAAACAATGAGCTTACTGCAGAGACATCATCCTGGATGATCTCCTTATAGTACAGCACTAAATATGTATAAATAAAACATGATGATGATAACAGTAATAATAATAATGATAATAATAGTAATACTAGTGGTGGTGAAGGCAGAAATAGGGTGTTGGACAGAGAAGAGAGGTTTGGAGAGAAATGTGATGAAATGAAGTAGGAGAAAGAGGAGTACGCTACAGCGCAAACTAGCTGTTCTTCAATACATAGACGATGCACATGGCCTCCCAACCTCCCCACCACTGCAGGTGGGATAGTGGGACAGTGCCCGAAAAGCCGTACTGTTCTGCCAAAATCAGGATGGTTGGGAGGTATGAAAACAGTGTCTGGGTTTATACAACATGATTCCCCTCTAAGACCGCTGTCTTTAGACCATCATGGAACATGCTCAGTGGCAACAATGTACAACATTGACATTGCGTTCCTCTCGGAATCTGGCCCCAGAATTACTTATTATAGCCATTTAAATACACCATTGCCCTACACAGGGCATTAGCGCCATCAAATATAAAGCATCTACCTTGGTTTCAATAGCTACATTAAGTGGTAATTGACAAACTCTAGCCAGGGTGGACGGTGTTGTGCCGATAGCATCATCTATCACTTTCTTTTTGATGAGACCTGCTCAATGCACTGCACATACAGATAATTATGCATACTGTACCCTGTTCAATTGGTGCTGTGTAACACTATAAAAATGAGAAAATTGGTCCCTGAGGCCAGAAATAGCTATGTCAAATTCTGCTGTTTATATTTTATTGAGTGTCTGGCTTCTAGATATTTTGTAATTTAATACTACTAAATGTCACTGGAAACTTCTTCCAACCACAGCATGATGTTCAGTGACAGAAAATCATTCAAACCAAGACAGGAGAAGCCTCGTTAATGTGGTTCTCCTTTTTTCCCTGCTGTAAAATGTACAGTGATCTAGCAGTTGTTTAAAACAGAAAAACACAGGTCTCACGATGCCCAGATTTAATCAGATTTACTTGAGAAGAACAAGTTCAGTTTGTATATGGGTAGTAGGTCAGAGAAGAGTCATTTCAGTTTTAACCCGTATGATTCCGTAGGGTATAGCGTCAACACAATGCCATTAAACAGTGGAGTTTATTTCTCACCTTAAAATCAGTCAGTACATATAAAGAGAATCTGGTGTCATGGATGCTCCCTACAAGCTCCCCTAAATTATTTCCCTTAATTTATATAGCATTCAGCAGCACTGTCAATCCAGATATTTTATTCATGTACTTCATATGAGCTTACAATCTACAATCTAATTTCCCTTACAACAGAATTAACCTAATACTGATACTCAGGGGCAATTAACGTGGGTCCACAAGAATAGGGGACTTTCCACCTCAAGTTCTAGTAATGGCATATCTTTAAAGATCTTCTACAGCAAGGCTGGCCAAACCAGTCCTCGAGATCTACCAACAGTTCACATTTTCCAGACCACCTAGCTGGTGCACAGGTGTAGTCATTACTAATTAAGATGTGCTGCATTCATTCCTTACTGACAATTCTACAGATCTCCAGGAACATGAACTGTTGGTAGATCTCGAGGACCGGTTTGGCCAGCCCTGTTCTACAGTATCTACTCCCATGGGTGCTGGTACAGACTTTTAAAGTAATGTGAGGGCTATTCATGTAATGTAGGAGCAGGTGAGGTTATACATTTAAAATGTCATCTTTTTTAATTATATTTGGGGTCTATTAAGGCAGTGAGGGACTGATGTGGGGTGAGGGACTTATGTGGGCTATTAGCATATGGTAGGAATTAATAATAACGCAATATGCGATCTCTGTGTTGAATGTTAGGGATGATAATTATGGTCATGGCTAGTTGGAGAAAGGGCGTCATACCTAATATACATGAATGCAGTTCACTTAATGTCATGGCTGGTTGGGTGGATAGATGCTTAGCATATTCACTCATTCCATCCAATTATGTCCCGCTTCATGGTACTCTCCCAAACCCCTTGTAGCAACAGAACTTATGCTGTTCTGTTGTCTTTAGTGGCACCCCACTGCTTAGAAGTGGCCATGAGCCCCTATTATTGGTTTCCACAGTGGGCCACTTATGTCCGAGCTCAATACTGCTTAGTGTTACTAGATCCCGGGTCGGACTGGCCCACAGATGTCTGTAGGAAGTTCCCAGTGGGCCCCACTGCCTCAGGTCCCGACTCCCTCCTCTAGGCGTCAGTTACTTGGAAAGAGGATCATTGATGATTTTTGTGTAGAAACTACACAAATTGTAACCCTTCTGCCAATCAAAGTGGGTGGTCCTGACACACCCATGTCATCTCCTTTGACTGTCTCTTCAAGCATAGAGATCAGTGCACTCCGGTGTATTAGGCTCAGAAGTACTGTCTACAATGAGTGGTTTTATACTTCTTTCATGACATTGAAAAGCCTCTAAACAGAAAACTGACACTCCCTTCCCTTTTGGAATGCAGTATGTT
This sequence comes from Pseudophryne corroboree, assembly GCF_028390025.1. Classification (NCBI taxonomy): domain Eukaryota; kingdom Metazoa; phylum Chordata; class Amphibia; order Anura; family Myobatrachidae; genus Pseudophryne; species Pseudophryne corroboree. The sequence goes on along the minus strand of NC_086451.1, from coordinate 109,404,467 downwards.
GAATAATTGTGATCCGGTTCTCCAATTAAATTTAGTTTTATAGGCTCGTCTGGGACTTTTAATCTTTATTTTGCAGTCTGAGATTCAGCTAATCAGCTAATCATGTGGTGATTTTTGCATACCGTACCCCTCATATTAGGGAAGTATATGCAAGGGCAGTTTTATTGAAAAGAGATTGTGGTATATGCTTGCAAGAATTTCATGCCTTGTCTGTAGTGTTTTGCACGCTTAACTGTGGTATTTATGTTTAAAGTATTTATGGCTATGGGAAAAGTATTTATGGTTATGGGAAAAGTAAACATGTTAGTAAATTAGTTCTTATTAAAGTATATCTTGTCTCTTTTCTTTCCTCACAGAACAGGTAGTGAAAGTATCAGGGCCGGTGCTAGGGTGTTCGGCGCGTCCCTGCAAACTATACATTTGCGCCCTCCCATAATTTACAAAGGGACAGCGTGCAGCAAAAAAGGGGTGTGGTTTCACAAGGAAGGGGTGGTACCACACAATAGTACTCCCATTTCAAATTACGCCACATAGTAGCACAATCTTATTCACATTACCCCGCACATGGAAGTGCTGTTTATACACATAATAGCCCCTGTAGTAGCACCTCTATATGACTGTATCCTGCTGCAGCAGTTGTGGCTTCTCCCTGGCAGCAGTGAGAGCAGCACCGCTCATCTCACTCTCCTGCTGCTGCATGCTCTGGCACCGAGTGGTCCCCCCCACTCCCAGCTATAAGTATCAGGCAGGGTGGCGCAACCTCCTACACACTCACACAGTAGCACCTGCCGCGCACTGAATAGGGGGATCCATCCACTAGTGGGGTGAGGCTCCTTCCCTACCCATCCCTCCAGATCATCAGGGGCACCACCTGCCATTAAGACTCACTGGTAAAATGTGGAGCAGACTGAAGCATTTACCCCCAAACTTTTATGGGGTCATGGCAGGATTAATAGAAGGGGGCGGGGCGCTTGTTAGGTGGGGGGTTTGACAGGTTTTGCCAGCAATAGTGGGAGCCCCCACAACCTTCGTTGTCCTGGGCCCCCACCTGCCTTAATCCAGCCCTGCACACACACACACACACTGTAGATACACACACACACACACACACACAGATACACACACACACACACACACACACACACACACACTGTAGTCACACACACACACACACACACACACACACACACACACTGTAGATACACACACATTGTAGATACACACACACACATAGATACAGTACTCACCAGTGCCATAACTAGGCATTTTAGCGTTGTGTGCAAGAGACGGCACTGGCGCCCCCCGCTACGCAAGACAGGGGCAGTGCGCGCCGTAGGCGTGCAAAAAATATATAGGGGCGTGGCCTCATGGGGAAGGGGCGTGGCCACAAAATAATACCAATTTATACTACGGTGCACAGTAGTCTCCATTATTCAAATTACGCTGCACAGTAGCACCACTACACCAGGTAGAGCCCTTTTTACACATTACGGCAGACTGCGTCCCCTTTTTACACATTACGGCAGACAGCATCCCCCTTTTTACACATTACGGCAGACAGCGTCCCCCATTTTACACATTACGGCAGACAGCATCTCCTTTTTACACATTACGGCAGACAGTACCCTTTTTAAACATTACAGCAGGCAGCGTCCCCTTTTTACACATTATGGCAGACAACGTCCGCTTTTTACACATTACGGCAGACAGCGTCCCCCTTTTTACACATTACGGCAGACAGCGTGCCTTTTTACACATTACGGCAGACAGTCCCCCTTTTTACACATTACAGCAGGCAGCGTCCCCTTTTTACACATTATGGCAGACAGCGTCCCCTTTGTACACATTACGGCAGACAGCATCCCCCTTTTTACACATTACGGCAGACAGCGTGCCTTTTTACACATTACGCAGACAGTCCCCCTTTTTACACATTACAGCAGGCAGCGTCCCCTTTTTACACATTACGGCAGACAGAGTCCCCTTTTTACACATTATGGCAGACAGCGTCCCCTTTTTACACATTACGGCAGACAGCGTCCCCCTTTTTGTACATTACGACAGACAGCATTCCCCTTTTTACACATTACGGCAGACAGCGTGCCTTTTTACACATTACGGCAGACAGTCCCCCTTTTTACACATTACAGCAAGCAGCGTCCCGTTTTTACACATTATGGCAGACAGCGTCCCCTTTTTACACATTATGGCAGACAGCGTCCCCCTTCTAACACATTACGGCAGACAGCGTGCCTTTTTACACATTACGGCAGACAGTCCCCCTTTTTACACATTACAGCAGGCAGCGTCCCCTTTTTACACATTACGGCAGACAGTCCCCTTTTTACACATTACAGCAGGCAGCGTCCCCTTTTTACACATTATGGCAGACAGCATCCCCCTTTTTACACATTACGGCAGACAGCGTCCCCCTTTTTACACATTACGGCAGACAGCGTCTCCTTTTTACACATTACGGCAGACAGTCCCCTTTTTACACATTACAGCAGGCAGCATCCCCTTTTTACACATTATGGCAGACAGCGTCCCCTTTTTACACATTACGGAAGACAGCGTCCCCCTTTTTACACATTACGGCAGACAGCGTGCCTTTTTACACATTACGGCAGACAGTCCCCCTTTTTACACATTACAGCAGGCAGCGTCCCCGTTTTACACATTACACCAGACAGTGTCCCCTTTTTACACATAATGGCAGACAGCGTCCCCTTTTTACACGTTACGGCAGACAGCGTCCCCCTTCTTATACATTACGACAGACAGCATTCCCCTTTTTACACATTACGGCAGACAGCGTGCCTTTTTACACATTACGGCAGACAGTCCCCTTTTTACACATTACAGCAGGCAGCGTCCCCTTTTTACACATTATGGCAGACAGCGTCCCTTTTTACACATTACGGCAAACAGCGTCCCCCTTTTAACACATTACGGCAGACAGAGTCCCCCTTTTTACACGCTACAGTAGGCAGCGTCTCCTTTTTTAAACATTACCGCAGATAGCGTTCCCCTTTTTACACATTACGGCAAACAGCATCCCCTTTTTACACATTACGGTAGACAGCACCCCCCTTTTTACACATTACGGCAGATAGCGTGCCTTTTAACACATTACCGCATACAGCATTCCCTTTTTTACACATTACGGCAGACAGCATGCCTTTTTACACATTACGGCAGACAGTCCCCTTTTTACACATTACAGCAGGCAGCGTTCCCTTTTTACACATTATGGCAGACAGCGTCCCCTTTTTACACATTACGGCAGACAGCGTGCCTTTTTACACATTACGGCAGACAGAGTCCCCCTTTTTACACGCTACAGTAGGCAGCATCTCCTTTTTTAAACATTACCGCAGGCAGCGTTTCCCTTTTTACACATTACGGCAAACAGCATCCCTTTTTACACATTACGGCAGACAGCACCCCCCTTTTTACACATTACGGCAGACAACGTGCCTTTTTACACATTACCGCAGACAGCGTTCCCTTTTTTACACATTACGGCAGACAGCGTGCCTTTTTACACATTACGGCAGACAGTCCCCTTTTTACACATTACAGGAGGCAGCGTTCCCTTTTTACACATTATGGCAGACAGCGTCCCCTTTTTACACATTGCGGCAGACAGCGTGCCTTTTTACACATTACGGCAGACAGTCCCCCTTTTTACACATTACAGCAGGCAGCGTCCCCTTTTTACACATTACGGCAGACAGCATCCCCTTTTTACACATTATGGCAGACAGCGTCCCCTTTTTACACATTACGGCAGACAGCGTCCCCCTTTTTATACATTATGGCAGACAGCATTCCCCTTTTTACACATTACGGCAGACAGCGTGCCTTTTTACACATTACGGCAGACAGTCCCCCTTTTTACACATTACAGCAGGCAGCGTCCCCTTTTTACACATTATGGCAGTCAGTGTCCCCTTTTTACACATTACGGCAGACAGCGTCCCCCTTTTAACACATTACGGCAGACAGAGTCCCCCTTTTTACACATTACAGTAGGCAGCGTCTCCTTTTTTAAACATTACCGCAGACAGCGTTCCCCTTTTTACACATTACGGCAGACAGCGTGTTTTTTTACACATTACCGCAGACAGCGTCCCCCTTTTTACACATTACGGCAGACAGCGCCCCCCTTTTTACACATTACGGCAGACAGCGTGCCTTTTTACACATTACCGCAGACAGCGTTCCCCTTTTTACACATTACGGCAGACAGCGTCCCCTTTTTACACATTACGACAGACAGCGCCCCCCTTTTTAAACATTACGGCAGACAGCATCCCCCTTTTTACACATTAGAGCAGACAGCGTGCCTTTTTACACATTACGGCAGACAGCGTCCCCTTTTTACACATTACGGCAGACAGCGGGGTATATTTACTAAAAATCGTATTTTCCCGTTTGAGGTCAAAGTTCAATCACGAATGACATCGAAAGTGTAAATATGCAACTTTTTGAATTTATTACGACTAATTTACTAAGATGCCGTATTCTGCATTTTCGGTTTTACCGATGTCGATGTCATTCGTTTTTTAGGCAGTGTTTTACGTGAGTGACTTGTAAAACACTGCCGACTTTAATACAATGAATCTCGGCCGGATCTGAGAGATCCGTGCTGGGCTTCATTGTGCACCTTTATTAAAAAAAAAAACAGTGTTAAAATAAAATAAAAAATTGCGTGGGGTCCCCCCTCCTAAGCCAAACCAGCCTCGGGCTCTTTGAGCCGATCCTGGTTGCAAAAATATGGGGGGGGAAATGATAGAGGTTCCCCCATATTTAAACAACCAGCACCGGGCTCTGCGCCTGGTCCTGGTTCCAAAAACACGGGGGACAAAAAGCGTAGGGGTCCCCCGTATTTCTGAAACCAGCACCGGGCTCCACTAGCCAGATACATAATGCCACAGCCGGGGGACACTTTTATATAGCTCCCGGCGGCCCTGGCATTACATAACCAACTAGTCACCCCTGGCCGGGGTTCCCTGGAGGAGTGGGGACCCCTTCAATCAAGGGGTCCCCCCCCTCCAGCCACCCAAGGACCAGGGGTGAAGGCCGAGGCTGTCCCCCCCATCCAAGGGCTGCGGATGGGAGGCTGATAGCCGTTGTTAAAAAAAATGAATATTGTTTTTAGTAGCAGTACTACAAGTCCCAGCAAGCCTCCCCCGCAAGCTGGTACTTGGAGAACCACAAGTACCAGCATGCAGAGGAAAACCGGGCCCGCTGGTACCTGTAGTACTACTACTAAAAAAATACCCCAATAAAAACATAAGACACACACCTTGAAAGTATAACTTTAATGCATACATACACACCTCCATATACACATACTTACCTTATGTTCACACGAGAGTCGGTCCTCTTCTCCATCTAGAATCCATGGTGTACCTGTGGAAAAAATTATACTCACAAAATCCAGTGTAGAAGCCTCTTCTTCTTTTAATCCATTTGTAATCCAGGTACTTGTCAAAATAAAAAAACGGACACCCGACCTCGCACTGAAAGGGGCCCCATGTTTTCACATGGGACCCCTTTCCCCGAATGCCAGAAACCCCCTCTGACTTATGTCTAAGAGGGTTCCTGCAGCCAATCAGGGAGCGCCACGTTGTGGCACCCTCCTGATTGGCTGTGTGCTCCTGTACTGTATGACTTTGTGGTCAGCGGTGAGGTTACTTTCGGTTAACCGCTGACCACAAAGTTCCCACCATTGGTTACAATGGAGCGCATAGGCGCTACATTGTAACACTGCCGTGTGCCACCTGTCATACAGTACAGGAGCACACAGCCAATCAGGAGGGTGCCACAATGTGGCACTCCGTGATTGGCTGATGGAACCCTCTTAGACTTAAGTCAGAGGGGGTTTCTGGCATTCGGGGAAAGAGGTCCCATGTGAAAACATGGGGCCCCTTTCAGTGCGAGGTCGGGTGTCCGTTTTTTTATTTTGACAAGTACCTGGATTACAAATGGATTAAAAGAAGAAGAGGCTTCTACACTGGATTTTGTGAGTATAATTTTTTCCACAGGTACACCATGGATTCTACATGGAGAAGAGGACCGACCCTCGTGTGAACATAAGGTAAGTATGTGTATATGGAGGTGTGTATGTATGCATTAAAGTTATACTTTCAAGGTGTGTGTCTTATGTTTTTATTGGGGTATTTTTTTAGTAGTAGTACTACTACAGGTACCAGCGGGCCCGGTTTTCCTCCGCATGCTGGTACTTGTGGTTCTCCAAGTACCAGCTTGCGGGGGAGGCTTGCTGGGACTTGTAGTACTGCTACTAAAAACAATATTCATTTTTTTCCCAAATGGCTATCAGCCTCCCATCCGCAGCCCTTGGATGGGGGGGACAGCCTCGGGCTTCACCCCTGGTCCTTGGGTGGCTGGAGGGGGGGGACCCCTTGATTGAAGGGGTCCCCACTCCTCCAGGGTACCCCGGCAAGGGGTGACTAGTTGGTTATGTAATGCCAGGGCCACCGGGAGCTATATAAAAGTGTCCCCCGGCTGTGGCATTATGTATCTGGCTAGTGGAGCCCGGTGCTGGTTTCAGAAATACGGGGGACCCCTACGCTTTTTGTCCCCCGTATTTTTGGAACCAGGACCAGGCGCAGAGCCCGGTGCTGGTTGTTTAAATATGGGGGAACCTCTATCATTTCCCCCCCCCCATATTTTTGCAACCAGGATCGGCTCAAAGAGCCCGAGGCTGGTTTTACTTAGGAGGGGGGACCCCACGCAATTTTTTTACAAAAAAAAAAACACTTTCCCATCCCCTTCCCACTGATAAACATGCACGGATCTCATGGATCCCTGCATACCTATCCAAACTCGGGATAAAAAAGCAGGTCTGTTTTTTTTTAGCACTTTTTCACGAATTGTATTTCAGCACGGCAGTGTTTGGCTATTGTCGGCAGTGTTTGTGATTTGCACTTTTTAGTAAATGACCGATTTCTACCAAATTGCAGGCGTATTTGACCGATGGTGTATTGATTCGTGATTTTTTCCTAGGACTTCCAAAATATTACGAATGCCCTCATCACTGCCGAGATTTTTGCTTAGTAAATTACCGAAATGACACTTTGAAGAAAAAACGGCATCTCAGTCAAAATCGGGACCTTAGTAAATATACCCCAGTGTCTCCTTTTTTAAACATTACGGCAGACAGCGTCCCCCTTTTTACACATTACGGCAGACAGCGTCCCCCTTTTTAAACATTACGGCAGACAGTCCCCCTTTTAACACATTATGGCAGACAGCGTCCCCCTTTTTACACATTACGGCAGGCAGCGTCCCCCTTTTTAAACATTACGGCAGACAGTCCCCCTTTTAACACATTATGGCAGACAGCGTCCCCCTTTTTACACATTACGGCAGGCAGCGTCCCCCTTTTTAAACATTACGGCAGACAGTCCCCCTTTTAACACATTATGGCAGACAGCGTCCCCCTTTTTACACATTACGGCAGGCAGCGTCCCCCTTTTTAAACATTACGGCAGACAGTCCCCCTTTTAACACATTATGGCAGACAGCGTCCCCCTTTTTACACATTACGGCAGGCAGCGTCTCCTTTTTTACACATTACGGCAGACAGCGTCCCCCTTTTACACATTACGGCAGACAGCGTCCGCTTATTATACATTACGGCAGACAGCGTCCCCCTTATTACACATTACTGCATCTGTTAATTATCATATATGACTTTGACTTTCATGAATGCTTAGCAATAGGTATGTCTAGTGGGACTACAAGCGCCAGCAAGCTACACTGCATCTGTTAATTATCATATATGACTTTCACGAATGCTTAGCAATAGGTATGTTTAGCTTATTAATCATTAGCAGATTTAAGCAAACTTTATTTTTTGCATTTGGGGAATGTGTGATGGTTTCATACCCCCACACCATTTGTCTGTGTAAGTTTTACTGCTTTAAATGGGTGATGGGCTAGGGGTGGGTCCAATCAATCAATGTGCTTACATACACATGTTTGTTGCTCTTTATATTAGCTTGTAGTCTAGCTGAAACAGCGTAGCTGATTCAGTGTGGGGTGAGAGCTTTCAAAGGGAGAAACTTTCTAAGGGTGTCATCTGTGACTTTTACTGGACTTCTACTGGACGGAAACTGAAAGGAAGCACCATCAATTGCACACAAAAAAACAACACAAACCCCCAAAACTTGGACTGCAGCTACAAATGTTTGTTTACTCCTAATATTCTCCAAACCTCACTTATTTGGAAAACTATACATTCACTTTCTGCACAAACACCTGCATTGCAACTTCTACTCTGACCCTGCAAACACCTGGACAACAAATGGGTCACTGAGAAGCATATTTAATGAAGTAACACTGACTTGCAGTTTGCCAACACTGTGTAATTTTCCAACTAACATCAGCAAATATTTGATTTACTGTTACCTGTAGATAATAACGACAGTTTAACATTGAATTTATTTCTGCAAACTTCACTGCTCTCTTATTCAGCCACCACTCCTCCTCCTACTCTCATTTTGCTACCACTAATTACCCCATCCACACTATGGCCAGGCTGGCAACATCCCTCATTAATCCTCATCTTCCTATTCCTTTTTTCTGTCCCCTGTTACCACCTCTATCCCTCTCTCCCAGTCTTCTACATCTCATGCTGTCTCCTCTCCTCTGTCTGCCTCCCTTCCCCTCCTCTTCTGTTTCCCCACTGCAATTCACTTCTGCCCCTTCACACCATTTATACCCCAGCACTCAACCCTGCTCTCTCCCTGTCTCCTCACCTCTCCTCCACCAGTATCATACTGCACTCCCTCCCTGCCTCACTCCTGCAGTCTCCCTTCCTAGCCAAGGCCCCAGCACCATCAATTCACCCTCTTTATCCCTTCCTTCCCCATCAAGCTTACCTCAACGCCATAGCAATCCAGATAATCTCATTCACATCTCTCCAACAAACTCATACCCCCTATCCTGTGCACTCTGGAATGCCAGATCTGTTTGCAACAAATTGACCCCCACTCACGACCTCTTCATATCCAACTCCCTGCACCTCCTGGCCATTACTGAAACCTGGATTACACCCTATGACACCGCTTCTCCTGCTTCTCTCTCGGCTGGGGGCCTTACATTCTCACACACACCCCGACCTGGGGGTCGTCATGGGGGTGGTGTTGGGATCCTTTTACCCTCAAGCTACACATACCAACTTATACCTCCAGAACCATCTCTTACATTCTCTACATTTGAGGTCCATGCAATTCGCCTCTACCAACCCACTAATCTTCGAGTTGCTGTCATTTACCGTCCACCTGGCATTTCCTCTAAATTCCTCGACAACTTTGCTTCCTGGCTACCTCACTTCCTCTCTTCTGACATTCCCACCATTATCCTAGGTGATTTCAACATCCCTATCGATAACCCCACAAAACCACCTGCCTCTAAACTCCTTAACCTCACATCTTCACTTGGTCTCTCCCAGTGGACCAGCTCACCCTCCCATGTGAACGGGAGCTCACTGGATCTGGTTTTCCCTCACCGCTGTGTTATTTCTGATTTCTCCAATTCCCCTTTTCCCCTCTCTGACCACCACTTGCTCTCATTCAACTTATCTTTCTCTGCTCCCCCATCTCTCCCTCCTAAGGCTACCATCACTAAGCGTAATATTGAGGCTATTGACACCTCATCCCTATCCTCCCTGTTTGACTCGCTTCTCTCTCCTCTTCTCTCTCTCACATGCCCTGAACAAGCCACATCTCTATACAATGCATCTCTTACTTCAGCCCTTGACTCTGTTGCTCCGCCAACCACTATTCACCCTCGCAGATCAACACCTCAACCCTGGCACACCAAATGCACCAGATATCTACAAAAATGCTCACGTACTGCCGAGCGACACTGGAGGAAATCACGCTCTCAAGCAGACTTCCTCCATTTCAAATTCATGCTCTCATCCTTCAGTGCTGCCCTTTCCCTTGCTAAACAATCATACTTCAAAATCCTCATCTCTACCCACTCTTCCAACCCACGGCGCCTCTTTGCCACTGTTAACTCCCTCCTCTGCCCACCACCACTTCCTCTCCCTTCCTCATTGTCTGCTCTTGACTTTGCCACTTACTTCACATCCAAGCTTGACTCCATACGTCAGGACATCACATCCCACCAGTCCAGCAACCAGCCACCACCCATCCTTTGCCACCCCTCCCCTACCCTCTTACCAACTCTGACATCTTTCTCCCTAGTATCTGGTGAGGAAGTCATGGCCCTCATACACTCCTCCCCCCCCACAACCTCCCCACTCGACCCCATCCCCTCCCACCTCCTTCGCTACCTCTCCCCTTCTGCCTGTTCCCATCTTGCCCACCTTCTCAATCTCTCCCTCTCATCAGGCACTGTCCCCTCTGCCTTCATTCATGCTCTTGTTTCCCCTATTCTTAAAAAACCTACCCTTGATCCTAACACTCTCTCCAACTATCGACCGATCTCTCTCCTCCCCTTTGCCTCCAAACTTCTTGAGCGTATTGTCTATAATCGCCTTACTGCCTTTCTTTCCTCTCACTCACTGCTTGACCCATACCAGTCTGGTTTCCGCTCTCTCCACTCCACTGAAACTGCCCTCACAAAAGTCTGCAATGACCTCCATGCCGCCAAATCTAAGGGCCACTTCTCTCTGCTTATTCTTCTTGACCTCTCTGCTGCTTTTGACACTGTGGACCACCCTCTTCTTCTGCAAATCCTTCACTCTCTTGGTCTACGTGATACTGCCCTCTCCTGGCTGTCCTCCTACCTCTCCGATCGTTCCTTCTCTGTCTCCTCTCATGATGCTACCTCGCCCCCACTTCCACTAACTGTTGGTGTCCCCCAAGGTTCTGTTCTTGGGCCTCTCCTTTTCTCTCTCTATACGTCCTCTTTAGGTGAACTCATTAGTTCTTTTAATTTCCAGTATCACCTCTATGCTGATGACACTCAAATCTACCTCTCCTCCCCTGATCTCTCCACGGCTCTCCTCACTCGTGCCTCTAACTGTCTTTCTGCTATCTCTTCCTGGATGTCCCAGCGCTTTCTTAAACTCAACATGTCTAAGACTGAGCTGATCATCTTCCCACCCTCCCGCACAACCTCACCTCCCACAATCTCATTATCCATTGATGGCATGACTATCTCCTCTAGCCCCCAAGTACGCTCTCTTGGTGTAATCCTTGACTCCTCCCTCTCCTTCAAACCACACATTCAGCACCTCTCACAAACCTGTCATTTTCATCTCAAAAACATTTCCAGGATCAGACCTTTTCTCACCCAGGACGCCACTAAGATCATTATTCACTCACTGATTATTTCCAGACTGGACTACTGTAATCTCCTCCTAACTGGCCTCCCTGACAATTACCTCTCTCCACTCCAGTCTATCCTCAATGCTGCTGCTCGGCTCATCTTCCTGACCAAACGCACTACATCCACCTCCCCTCTCCTACTAGCCCTTCACTGGCTTCCCTTCCCCTTCAGAATCCAATTCAAACTTCTCACTCTCACTTACAAAGCTCTCACCCAATCCTCTCCCATTTACATCTCTGACCTTATCTCCCTTTACTCTCCCACCCGTCCTCTTCGCTCTGCTAATGCACGCCGCCTCTCCTGTCTCCTGATTACTTCCTCCCACTCCTATCTCCAAGATTTTTCACGTGCTGCTCCCTTCCTTTGGAATTCTTTACCTCTCCCCCTCAGACTCTCCACCTCTCTACAAAACTTCAAACGGGCTCTCAAGACCCATTTCTTTACCAAACCCAGCCAAATCTCATCCTAACCCCCTGTTCCATGCTCTCTATGTACCCCATCTGTGTCACCCCTGTCTGTCTACCCCTACCCCTAGAATGTAAGCTCTCACGAGTAGGGCCCTCTTCCCTCATGTGCTCACCCTTTTCTTCTTTAATAATTCTCAACTGCCCAAATCACAGTTTTTGGGCCACCTGGAACTTATCTCTGTCATTTACTGGTGTAGTTATGCTTAGTTACCCTGTACTTGTCCAAAATTGATTTCAACTGTAAGTCACTGTTTTGATTATGTGCATATGTACTCTGTAATTGGGCGCTGCGGAACCCTTGTGGCGCCATATAAATAAATGATAATAATAATAATAATAATAAATACGGCAGGCAGCGTCCCCCTTATTACACATTACGGCAAACAGCGTCCCCCTTATTACACATTATGGCAGACAGTGTCCCCCTGGACTAGAGCCGCCGCAGCGCTATGTCCTTGGTAGAAGCGCTGCTGCAGCAGTCCCCTCTCCTTCCGCATTGGCTGGCTGCCGCTGTGAATGCTGGGATGAGGGAAGCGCATCCCAGCATTCACAGCAGCACCAGGCAGCCAATGCGGAAGGAGAGGGGACTGCTGCAGCGGCGCCTCTACCAAGGACATAGCGCTGCTGCAGCTCCAGTCCCCCTCCCTCCTCCTCCTCCCCTGCGTCCGGCGCAGCTGCTCTCCTTTTCTCCTCCAGCCGCGACACACACAGCACAGAACAGGCGGCTTGTAATGAGTCATATTGACTCATTACAAGCCGCTGGCCGTGCGCCCTCAGGGCAACTGAGCTGTGTGCCAGGCACACCTGGCACACACGTAGTTACGGCACTGGTACACACACACACACTGTAGATACACACACACATAGATTCACACACACCAACTCACTCACTCACTCACTCACTCACTCACTCCCTCAACATACCATCTGGCTGTTTGGCTGGCCGGATTTGTAGTAGCACAAGCAGTTTCTGTCCTCTGCACTGAAGCCTGGTCCAGTGTAGCTCCGCCCCTCAGCGCCGTGTAGCCCTGCCCCCTTTTCGGATAGGACACGGACTCTGCAGGAAGGGGGGGGGTGTAGGAGGAAGCTCAAGCTGCCTGTCAAACGATGTGACAGGCACAGCAGCCGGAAGCTGCAGGGTCCCAGGCGCAGCACAGGGATGCAAAGCAGGCAGAGCGCGTCTCCTGCCTGGCGCCTACCTGCTTTGCATCCCTTTGCTGAGCGGGTAGCGCCGGGCCTGGGAACTATCATAGAATGCCACATTCCCAATCAATTGATCAAATCCTATTAAAGCTGTCCCAGTCAACTTTAAATGCTGTTACTGTAGAAAGATCTCGGAGCAATAACTGTTAAGCTGTGAAGCAGTATACCGCTCAAGCCGATATAACGGGATCACCGATTGCTGAAGCTCGTTTCATGTAAAAGTCACCTGTCCTTAGGTACAACTAGAGATTAGCGGGTTCGGTTCCCTGAGAACCGATTCCCCCCGAACTTCACACTCCGAGCAGGTATCTGAGCCTGGCTCCGGACTTCCCATCAGACTTGGAAACCAGAACGAGGCAAAATATCATCATCCCGCTGTCGGATTCTCTCAAGTTTTGGATTACATATAAACAGCCGTGCGTCGCTGCCATTTTCACTCCAGACTTGGAGAGTGAGGGAGACAGACCTCTGCCTCTCTCTGTGGGTGGTGCTGTCCTGGCTGTCACTGGTGTTTCATGTGCTGTTATGGCTGGGTGCTGCAGCTGTACATGGGTGTTGCTGTCACTGCTTTGTTCAGGGTGCAGAGGCACTGTCCTCCTCCTGTATGCTATAAAATATAGGGTGCTGCCGGCCCTGTATGTTGTAAAAATTCAGGGGTGCAGTTGTTAAAAATTTAAAGCACACTGCTCCTGAATGCTATATAGGGATGCTGCGGTTCAAATAACATTACAGTGGCCCTGTATGCTATAAAAATTCAGGGGTGCAGTTGTTAAAAAATTACAAGCACACTTCTGTATGCTGTAAAATATAGGGGTGCTGTTGAATTAACATGATAATAGCCATGTATGCTATAAAAATTCAGGGGTGCAGTTTTTAAAAATTAAAAGCACACTGCTCCTTTGTGCTGTAAAATATAGGGGTGCTGCTGTTCAAATAACATTAGACTGGTCCTGTATGTTGTAAAAATTCAGGGGTGCAGTTGTTTAAAATTAAAAACACACTGCTCCTGTATGCTGTAAAATATAGGGGTGCTGCTGTTCAAATAACATTACACTAGCCCTGTATGTTGTAAAAATTCAGGGGTGCAGTTGTTAAAAATGAAAAGCACACTGCTTCTGTGTGCTGTAAAATATAGGGGTGCTATTGTTCAAATAAAATTACACTGGCCCTGTATGTTGTAAAAATTCAGGGGTGCAGTTGTTAAAAATTAAAAGCACACTGCTCCTCTATGCTGTAAAATATAGGGGTGCTGCTGTTCAAATCACATTACACTGGCCCTGTATGTTGTAAAAATTCAGGGGTGCAGTTGTTAAAAATTAAAAGATAACTGCTCCTGTATGCTGTAAAATATAGGGGTGCTGCTGTTCAAGTAACATTACACTGGCCCAGTATGTTTTATAAATTCAGGGGTGCAGTTGTTAAAAATTAAAAGCACACTGCTCCTGTATGCTGTAAAATATAGGGATGCTGATGTTCAAATCACATTACACTGGTCCTGTACCCTACAAAAATTCAGGGGTGCTGATGCTGCTGTTAAAATAACATTACATTGGTCCTGCATACTGGGGTGCTGTGAAAATAAAGGGACACTGTTCTGTGTGCTGTAATAATAAAGGGGTGCTGTTCTGTGAAATGGAGAACAACAATTTGGAGAAAAAAATAGTGGAAGATCAGGAACCACTTCCAATTCCTAGTACTAGTGCTGAAGCTGCTGCTGCCATCAGTCATGACATTAACGATGCAATTCCATCAACGTCGTCTGCTAAGGCCAATGCCCAATGTCAACAAGAAACGTAAAATTGGCAATATGCCATTCACGACACGAAGTGGCAAGGAAAGGCTAAGGCCTTAACCTATGCTCATGACTGGTGGCTCAGCTCCCATGACGATGGAAGCTCTCCTCCCTCTTGAATTTTTTTAAAAAAATTAAGCTCGTTAAAGCACTGGAAAAAACAACTGTGCATTCAGAGATATCCCAAATCCCCAAGGAGAGTCCAAGTTTGTCCGCGGTTGCGATGTCTAGGCCTTACCTACCTAAGACTATATGGAAAGAGGAGGCTCCTACCACCATTTCCATGCCCCCTGCAAGTGCTGGTAAGAGCACCGCCAGTCCAGTTGCAGATATTGAGATTGAGGATGTCACTGTAGACGTACACCAGGATGAGGAGGATATGGGTGTAGCTGCCGCTGAGGAGGAAGTTGACGATGAGGATTTTGATGGTGATGTGGTTTGTTTGAATAAGGCACCAGTGGAGACAGTTGTTGTCTGTGAGATGAGAAAGCCCTTTGTCATGCCTGGGCAAATACCAAAAAAGCTACCTCTTCAGTGTGGAATTATTTCTCCACAAATCCGGACAACAGGTGTCAAGCCGTGTGTTGCCTTTGTCAATCCTTAATAAGTAGGGGTAAGGACATTAACCACTTAGGAACATCCTCCCTTAAATATCACCTGCAGGGTATTCATCAGAAGTGATTGTCAAGTTCAGAAACTTTGGGTAAGAGCGTAAGCAGTCCACTGACACCTAAATCCCTTCTTCCTCTTGTACCCAAGCTCCTGCAGATCACACCACCAACTCCCTCAACGTTAATTTCCTCCTCAGTGAGGAACGTAAGTAGTCCTGCAGGCCATGTCACTGGCATGACTGACGAGTCCTCACCTAACTGGGATTCCTCCGGAGGATCCTTGAGTGGTACGCCTACTGCTGCTGCTGTTGTTGCTGCTGCTGGGAGTCGATCGTCATCCCAGAAGGGAAGTCGGAAGACCACTTGTACTACTTCAACTACGTCCAACAATCCTTTGCGAGGAAGATGAAATATGACCGGTCACCCTGTTGCAAAGCTGATTACTGAGGCCATAACAACTATGCTGGTGTTATCCGCCATTAATGCAATGGGATTTAGACAGCTGATGGACGTACTGTGTCCCCGGTACCAAATCCTGTCTACATTTCACTTCACTAGGAAATTGATTCCCGGACTGTACAGGGACATTAAGAAAAGTGTCCTTGGTGTCCTGAAAAATGCGGTTGTACCCACTGTCCACTTAACCATAAACATGTGGACAAGTACCAGGGCAAATTAAGGACTATATGACTGTGACAGCCCACTGGGTAGATGTATTGCTTCCCGCAGCAACAACAGCAGCGGCACCAGTGGCAGCATCTCACTAACGCCAACTCGTTCCTAGGCAGGCTACGCTGTGTATCACCGGTTTCTGTAAGAGGCACTCTGCTGATAACCTCTTACGGAAACTGAGGGACATCATCGCACAATGGCTTACCCCTCTTAGACTCTCCTGGGAATTTGTGATATCGGACAACATCGCCAATATTGTGCGTGCATTACTTCTGGGCAAATTCCAGCACTTCCCATGTTTTGCACATACAATTAATTTGGTGGTGCAGAATTTTTTGAAAAATTACAGGGGCATGCAGGAGATGCTGTCGGTGACCCGAAAAATTGCGGGCCACTTTGACATTTAGCCACTGCATCCCGAAGACTGGAGTGCCAGCAAACATTCCTGAACCTACCCTGCCATCACCTGAAGCAAGAGGTGGTAACGAGGTGGAATTCAACACTCTATATGCTTCAGAGGATGGAGGAGCAGCAAAAGGCCATTCAAGCCTTAACATTCACCTATGATATAGGCAAAGGATGGGGAATGCACCTGACTCAAGCGCAGTGGAGAAGGATTTCCGTGTTGTGCAAGGTTCTCCAACCCTTCGAACTTGCCACATGTGAAGTCAGTTCAGACACTGCCAGCTTGAGTCAGGTCATTCCCCTCATCAGGCTTTTGCAGAAGCAGCTGGAGAAATTGAAAGAAGATCTAGGACGAAACGATTCCGCTAAGTATGTGGGACTTGTGGATGGAGCCCTTCATTTGCTTTGCCAGGATTCAAGGGTGGTCAATCTGTTGAAATCATAGCACTACATGTTCGCCACCGTGCTTGATCCTAGGTTTAAAGCCTATGTTGTATCTCTCTTTCCAGCAGACACATGTGTGTAGAGGTGCAAAGACTTGCTGGTGATAAAATTGTCAACTCAAGCAGAACGTGACCCGTCAACAGCTCCTTTTTCATTTTCTCCCGCAACTGGGGCTGTGAGGAAAAGGATAACATTTCGGAGCCCACCCGCTGGCGGTGATGCAGGGCAGCCAGGAGCAAGTGTTGACATCTGGTCCCGACTGAAGGAGTTACCAACAATTACTATGTCAGTACTATGTCTACTGTCACTGCATACGATGCTGTCACCATTGAAAGAATGGTGGAGGGTTATATGGGTGACAGCATCAAAGTACGCATGTCAGACAGTCCGTTTGTATACTGGCAGGAAAAAGAGGCAATCTGGAGGCCCTTGCACAACTGGCTTTATTTTACCTAAGTTGCCCCAAAACCCCCCACCCCCCCTCCAGTGTGTACTCCAAAAGAGTGTTTAGTGCAGCCAGAAACTTTGTCAGCGATCGGCGTAAGAGGTTACTTCTACAAAATGTGGAGAAGATGATGTTCATCAACATGAATTATAATCTTCCTCCAGGATGACATTTACCAGCAATTGCCTTCAGAAAGTACACAGGGTTCTGTGATGGTGGATTCCAGTGGGGACAAATTAATACTCTGCGAGGAGGAGCAGGATGTACACACTGAAAGGGGTGAGGAATCGGAGGATGAGGACAACATCTTGCCTCTGTAGAGCCAGTTTGTGCAAGGAGAGATTAATTGCTTCTTTTTTGGTTGGGGAATTAAGTGCTTCTTTTTTGGTGGGGGGCCCAAACAAACCAATCATTTGAGCCACAGTTGTGTGGCTGACCCTGACGCTGAAATGATTGGTTTGTTAAAGTGTACATGTCCTGTTAATACAACATAAGGGTGGGAGGGAGGGCCCAAGGACAATTCCATACTTGCCCCTTTATTTTCTTTGCATTATGTGCTCTTTGGGGCCTAGTTTTTAAAACTGCCATCCTGTCTGCCACTGCAGTGCCACTCCTAGATGGGCCAAGTGTTTGTGCTGCCCACTTGTGTCGCTTAGCTTAGTCATCCAGCTACTTTGGTGCAACCTTTTGGCCTAAATACAATATTGTGAGGTGTGAGATGTTCAGAATAGACTGAAAATTAGTGGAAATGAATGTTATTGAGGTTAATATTACAGTAGGATCAAATTTACCCCCAAATTCTGTGATTTTAGCTGTTTTTATGGTTTTTTTTTTTAAATCATCCAGATCCAAAACCAAAACCTGAAAGGGTGGTTTTGGCAAAACCAATCCAGATCCAAAACACAAGCGGGGATCCAGATCCAAAACTAAAACACAAAGCCCAAAAAGTGTCCGCCGCACATCTCTAGTTACAAAACTCACGGCAAGTCAACTGACTCTGGAAGCAACATTACCACAAGAACTGTTAGTCAGGAGCTTCATGGATTAAGTTTCCATGTACGAGCAGCTGCACAAAAACCTCAGCTCATCATGTGCAGTGACCATCATCATCTGAAGCACACTCTAGACAAGTGGATAATTGTTCTATAATGTGAAGAATCACCCTTTACCGTCAGACAGACAGACAAGTTTGAGTTTTGTGGATGCCACGAGAATGCTTTCTACTCTACCTGAATTCATACTGCCAACTTTAAGTTTGGTGGAGAAAGAATTATGGTATGGAAAAGGTTTTAATGGTTAACCTGGCCCCCATACTACTAGTGAAGGGAAATCTTAATGCTACAGCACGCAGTCATTCTTGAGAATTGTGTGCTTGCAACTTTGTGGCAACAAATTGTACGCCCTTTTCTTGTTCAGCTTGACAAAGTCACTGTGCACTAAGTGCATCATAAAATGTCCATGTAAAAATGGTTTGCTGTGTTTAGTATGAAATAACTTGACTGGTCTACACAGAGCACTGAACTGAACCCCACTGAATACCTTTGGAATGGACTGGAATGTTCACTGCCTTATATATAATATCTAATAATAATAATAATAATAATAATAATAATTATTATAATAACTGCAACCCAGTACTAACCCACCTCACTCAATTTCTTGTGACTGGATGAAATTCCCCACCGTCCTTTGTATGGCTACCTGGCAGTTCTGGCAAATGCCAGATGGGCAGTCCCATGGACCACTTCTACACTATACAGTAGACTCAGAAAAAGATTGGTGTAGCAGGCACTAAGCCATACTCGGAGACTAGTTAAGACTAGACAGTCCATACGTAGTTCTGGTATGGTGCTACGCTGTGACGTTTCCCCTGTCCTGAGGGAAGTGACCGGGGGGGGGGAATATGATTTAGTGGGACTGTATTTTGGGTGAATTGATGTGAACGAAACAGTCAGTATATCTGTTAGATTCCATTGTGTGTCGCTTGTTAGCTCTTTCTAATCTGTTGATTAAATAAAATAATTTTAACCATGTTATTATCCTCACCTAAATGTGTGTGTATTGGTTAATTTGTATTGGTTAATGCTGTATATATATAAATGCATAAGCCCTCACTCACTCGCTCGCTCACTGGTTGACTGCCCAAACGGACAACCGGATCAACATTGGGATTCCACCTCCAGTGTGTAGAATTTCATTAACTACAAAAGTGGTTCTGTCACTTTTTACCGTACAGTATCACTCACTCACTCACTCACTCACTCACTCACTCACTGGCTGACTGACTGACTGATTGACCCATCATTAATTCTCTTACTTCCCGATATGTTAGGAAGCTGAAATGTAACATAAGTATTCTTCTGGTGGGAAATAGGAAAACTACTTAATTAGAATTTTAATAAACCTCCCCTAAGAGGATGAACAGGGGGTCGACATAATGACATAATTACTGATGCGTGGCTTGCGTTGCATGAACAATAACGCCCAAAAGGACAATCGGATCAAAATTTGGATTGCACCTCCAGTGGGTAAAATTTAATAAACTACACAAATGGTCCTGTCACTTTTTACTATATCTGCTATGGGTGCTCCTCGGGTAACATCAAGAACCATAGATTAATATTTACTTGCATTAAGACATCTCAAATTTACATGTCTATAGATTTACCAAATCTGTAACCCTCATATATTTACAACCGTGAAAGCAGAAACTCCCGTGTGAAGAACGGGTAGAACGGCTAGTGTGTGTGTGTGTGTGTGTGTGTGTGTGTGTGTGTGTGTGTATATCTATATCTAAACAGAAGTCCAACAGTGTGGAGGTGCACTCATCCAGTCAAATAATTTCTCGCAAGTTCATTTTTTTCACAGTAGCTTTATTGCTGTCGAATTTAGGCTTATTTAATCGACGTTTCGATCCTAGGTTCAGGATCTTTATCAAGATAAGCTTCCAATTTATATACAATATTTTGAGAACATCATATATTGATTACTGAAAAAACAAAGAATAAAACACATAAAGATACATACAATAAAGAAACAAAGTACAATAAAACATCAGTGGACCACCACGCCCATCTTCATCAATTATCAAACAGGTTCGTTAGTCACCAGATGTGAATCATAGGTACTGACCAATGTCTCTATAGATAGTCACCATGTGTAAGCACACCTACACCAAGGGTATATATCACCGTGCACAGATACAGAGTATCAACAACCTATGGGATGAGTAAAAACTCGCTTCATAATGTCAATGGCTCTGTGCACTTACTCAGACTAATCAATATGTCAGGTTCAGACAATACCCGGGCTGTAGGGTTAATAAGGCCATATTCAAATGGAGTTTCTGTAGATAGATAAATCAATGCATATATCTGTAAAAGGCACTCCAACACACTAACATGTATATACAATCCATGTGTGTGTACATTCACCAATGTGTGAGCACAAACCATGGTACTTACACTTATGTTTATTAGAGTTCACTCTCATGAGACAGCTTAGACAACCAGGATAATCACTGTAAACAAATATATAATAAGCCAACCTCTCAATCCATTGAAGGCCCAAAATGCAGTTACTTTCTTGCCAGGTGTATAGAAAAATACAGTACTCACCAATGGTGATCAGGTCCTCACCACCTCTACAGCCACACAGCATCTAAGCTGATGGGCTGTCCTTATGTACCCTTTACACCGGAAGTGAGTAGTGCACCCTACCAAACGTCTCCCTACCGCTCTCATGCTGTGCAGGAGTCTATCCTGTTAATGTTGCCGACCTCAATCGCCTATATCTAACCTCCCACGTATCTCTAGGCATGTCTCGCTGTCAGATACTTAGCAGAAATGATCCGGACAACAATCGCGCTTTCAGTGGAACGCAAATGCGTTCCACGACCTGGAAGTCGGAAGCCGGAAGCGCCGTGCGTTCCAGTCTCTACGGTGGCCGAACGGGTTCAGAAAGCTCGTTCATGTTACTGATGGACAGTCTTCTGTTCGCGCATGGGGGGAGAAATAGGCAGACATACCCAATGGGATGGAAAATACATCCAATCTTATAGAGGATATATTAGATTTAGTCTCACTCATGGTAGCTCGTTCAGAGACATAATCACAACTTGAATAATCAGGCGGATGCGGTGGTCACTGTGTACAGACATATTACAAAAAACATATACATCCAACAAATGTCAAAATACACACTCGATGTGGTACAATATGGGACAATTAACTGAAACCTCCAAAGATTATATTGCCTTCATATGAGAAATTTCTCTCTATAAATGATGCTATCAATGTTCAATAGACACATGATTCAATAGACACATGATTCATTTATACGTGAAATAAAATACTTTGGTAGAGGTTCTCAGGTTGTGTCTCAAATTGTAACACTCACACATTAAACTTTTTTTCTTGGTCAGGTAAACTCCATAGGACCACAGAATCCCGCAGGTTTATCCCAATATTGACACCTATTAGAATATATAGCTCATGAATTCACAAAAAGGCATTCATAGCAGCATGTTCATTGAGGCCTTTAGGGGAAACAGTGTTAAGGTGGGCAATCCAGAAACTCTCCCTTTGGCGTAGAGCAAGGGTATGGTCGCCACCGTGGCTTAATGGTGGAACCCAATTGATTAGCCTACATTTCAAATTTGCTACCTGGTGTCCTCGTTGTAGATAGTGTCGAGCAACGGGCTTATCACTGGTGCCTGTTTGTATTGCAGTCCTAATGGATAACCGATGGTTTGCCATCCGTTCTCTGAAACATCGAGTGGTGAGCCCCACGTAGCATAAACCACAGGGACATGTAAGGGTATACACCACGAAGTCTAACCTACAATGTAGGTGGTACCTGATTTTAATATTCCTACCAGAATGTGGATGGGGAAAGGTAGAACCAGTCTGCAGGGATCTACATGTCGTGCATTTCCCACATGAGAAGCAGCCCGGTTTCTTACTCATAATCTGGAGAAAATTCAACTTAGTCCCAGGTACCAATGTGGGCCTCATCAGCATCTGTCGTAAATTAGGCCCTCGCTTGTAGGCCATCATAGGAGGATTCATGTGTGTGAATGGTAACCCTTGGTCTGATTTTAAAATTGGCCAATGCTTCCGCAATGTTTTCCGTGTAAAATGTGCATAGTTGTCAAACTTCGTAGTGTAGACCATGCGATTGTCATTAGCGGCCACCTTGGGTGTGGTGTTGCTAAATAAGTTCCTAGCTCTACGTAAACTGTTACTGATCATTTTGGTAGAGTAACCTCTTTCACTAAACCTCTGTTTCATTTCCACCAATTGTTTCTCCCTGATTTCTCCATCATTATTGATACGCATTACTCGTAAAAATTGTGAGATGGGTAAGTTGTTCTTTAACGAGGGGGGGTGGAAACTGCTGGTCAATAAGGTGGAGTTTCTATCCGTGGACTTTCTGTAAAGAGATGTAACAAAAACTCCATCTTGTATGGATACATTCACATCTAAAAAATGAACTGAGTGCTGAGAGCTCTCACACGTGAATTTTACCGGACTATTAAGTGTGTTAATATTGCTAATCATTTCAGTAAAGGATTCCTGTGTGTCCTCCCAAATTAAGAAGACGTCATCGATAAAACGTTTATAGAAAGACATTTTGGATCCATAAATGGGCAAAATATGGGTTTCCTCAAAGTTAGACATATACAAATTAGCATATGCGGGCGCCAAATTGGAGCCCATGGCTGTACCCGAGCATTGAAGGAAATACGAATCCTTGTATTTGAAATGATTTAGACTCAAAACTAGGCTAGTTAGTTCTAAAATAAATTCAGTAGGTACATTGCCACCTGAATTTCCAGTAAGTACATCCCTAATTACTTCCAGTCCATCATTGTGTGGTATAATGGTGTACAGTGATTGTACATCCATGGTACATAAGAGGCATTTGCCCCTCGGGGCCTCAATCAATCTCAGTTGCTAAAGAAAGTCACTTGTGTCACGTATGTAACTGCGGCATTTTTTAACATGCGGCTGCAACATAGAATCCACCCACTTAGCTATCGGTTGTAGCAATGAGCCTTCGGCTGCGATAATCGGTCGCCCAGGCGGGTTAATCGCCGTTTTATGAATTTTAGGGAGTGTATAGATAATGGGACACTTCGGCTCCTCTACACTCAAAAAATCAAAAAGATCCTGATCTATCCATTTGCTCTCTAGTCCTCTTTTCAGACTCAGATCAATGGTCTTTTTAATGGAGGGTATAGGATTGGTCACTACCCTTCGATATACATTGGTGTCCGCCAGCTGGCGACTCACCTCTGCATCGTAGTCAGTCCAGTCTTGGACTACCACGGCACCACCTTTGTCGGCTGGTCTTATTACGACTGAGGTATCATCCCTAAGCCTCTTAAGTGCCTTTCTTTCACCCGGAGTAAGGTTGTCAAAGATGCGTGGTGGCTTAAAGTGCTGTACATCGTCATTGACCAGTCGGAGGAATGTCTTCATGCTGGGATTATGAGAGATGGGATCAAATTTATAACTTTTTTTAAAAAACTTTTTTTCAGCCAATTTAGGCTGACCAGAAAAGTGTTATATCTATATCTATCTATCTATCTATCTATCTCTATCTATCTATCTATCTATCTATATATATATATATATATATATTGCTCTCTCCTCTCTCTCTTAATAAATAAATATATATACATATATATATATATATATATATATATATATAAACAACAATAACCCAAACTCGCGCTATATAGGATTTGGCAGCACCTCATAAAAAAGTCTCCCTGCTAGTGGGAGATAAACAAAGATAATGAATAGAAGTATTCAGAGGGCGCACTGTGACTTCAACTCCAGATATTGGAAACCAGCATGAAGCGAATAGCAATATTTTTTAATCAAACATTAAAACATTAAAATCATACAGAAGTATAATAGTTCATAAGCACATTATTCATTTGTACATATGTAACACTTCATAAATACTTTCATAAACACACACATACATGATATAATTGCAGGGCTGGCACACTGAATTTGACTGTATTTTAGGCATCGCATTCACAGATGAAAAACTGCTGACCCCTGTTCTAAACAGTAAATGTGAAGCATGAGATATACTTTTGCAGTATGCATCTGGCAGATTTAAGTGGCTGGGTCATATGATATCTAACTGTGCTCATGTAAAACAATCTATGCTACTTATTGTATCCTGTGCAGCAACTATAGTAACTTCAATTTGTTTCGTTCTGAGATGAGTGGATTGCAGAGAAACTCTTCTATTGCAATGTGTGGTTCACCATTCTACACTATATTAACTATTTATTCAGAGTTTCTATCACTCAATCAATCCCAAAACAAATGGCACTCCAAGGCAGAATTTGGAAGTATTGTGCCCAATGGTTTGGTTTTAAAGGCTACCGGTAAAGGTGATTGTCAACAGAGACATAAGGTGCGTACCTCACAGAGGCTCCGTGTAGAGGGATAATGAAACACAACATGCAGATTTCCTTTTGGGTATTGCAAAGCCAGTCACCTGAATAGAAGTCAGTAAAATAAGCTGGGCATGGAAAAAATTAAGCTTTAAATGGTGAAGCTCAATTGGGAAGCACCCATCACAAAGATGTCTCCTTTTAAACAATTTGTTGTTGTAGAGCACTTTCCATTGGACTGGTGCTGAACTCTTCTATTCCCCTGCTTGTGCGCAATTCATAAAATTACGAGATACTGTCCATACAATGTCCCACTGAAAACTCACTAAAGCCAAACATTTCAAAGTTGTTGGTGCTCATTTTGCTCCTGATACTTATTCATAAGAGATCATTTCCAATTTCCCTCTGCTAAGCAAAGTATGCAGAGATCAAGAGACAGCAAACATCTCTGAGACATTTCCCGAATTATGTATAAGAGGGCTTCATGTAGGATTCGGATTGAACAGAAGCAATTACTTCAAGTACCCAAGTGCCATGTAATGTCTGCTGATCTAGAAATACAAGTAAAGTTTTCAGTTAGAGGGGGAGATGTACTAAGCAGTGAAAAGAGTGGAGAAGTGAGCCAGTGGAGTAGTTGCCCATGGCAACCAATCAGCTGCTCTGAATAATTTTATAAAATTATGAATGTTACTTTAATGTTGATTGGTTGCCTTGGGCAAATTATCCACAGGCTCGTTGCTCCACTCTTTTTACTGCTTAGTACATCCCCTCTTAGTTCTTCTTATTGATAAATTGGTTATGAAATTGTTTCCGTTTTAAACAAAGGTAACAAAGCCTGTGTGAGGACTATCATGTGAATATATTATGGTAAATTTGTAGCTTTGTCATAAAATGTGTTGTTCAAACACACTAACTGATCCATTATGAACACATTTCTAGTTATATTATTGGTTTAGCAAAAAGCTATTGAATTTCAAACCATTGTGGGCCTTGGTCAATGAACAGGGGTGTGGTATTGATGGTCAACAACACTTAGGTCGACAGTGTCTAGGTCGACCACTATTGGTTGACAGTAACTAGGCCGACAGGGTCTCTAGGTCGACATGGTCTAGGCGACATGTCAAAAGGTCGACATGAGTTTTCAAAATCTTTTTGGGTGTCGTTTTTCCTGTACAGTGACTGGGAACCCCAATTAGTTTACCGCATCTCCTTGCATGGCTCGCTTCGCTCACCATGCTTCGGGCAAGTTACCGTTCCCAATCGTAGTCCACGTGGATCATAAAGTATGAAAAAGTAAAAAAATATATATTAAAAAAAAAAACCTCATGTCGACCTTTTGACCTGTCGACCTACAACATGTCAACCTAGAGAACCTGTCGACCTAGAAGCCCTGTTGACCTAGTTACTGTTGACCAATAATGGTCGACTTAGACACTGTCGACCTAAGTCTTGTCGACCTAGACACCGGATACCAATGAACAGACCCCACAATACTGGAGTGGTCTTCAGTATGTTGGCTGTCGGGATCCCGGCGCACAGTATACCGGCGCCGGAATCCCGACAGCCGGCATACCGACACTTATTCTCCCTCGTGGGGGTCCATAACCCCCCTGGAGGGAGAATAAAATAGCGTGGCGCGCGTAGCGTGGCGAGCGCAGCGTGCCCGCAAGGGGCTCATTTGCGTTCGCCACACTGTCGTTAAGCCTGGCGGTTGGGCTCCCGGCGCCGGTATGCTGGTCGCCGGGAGCCCGACCACCGGCATACCATACCACACCCCAATACTGTACCTTACAACCCTTTCTTACTGAGATTCCTACAACTTTAATGTAATTAGAGATGAGTGGGTTCGGTTCACTGAGTACTGAACCCTACCGGACTTCACTACCCGAACCCAGATCCGAGCCTGGCTTGGGTTTTCCCGCCTGACTCGGAAACCAGAACGAGGCAAAACGTCATCATCCCACTGTCAGATTCTCACGGGGTTTCACTCCGGCATTGGAAAGTGTAGCGAGAGGACGTGTCTCCGTCCTCAGTGTCCTGCATCAGTACAGTGGTAGTGTCTTGTGCTGCATCAGTCCAGTCACAGTGGTGGTGTCCTTGGCTGCCATATGTCCAGTGCTGCTGTATAAGTCCAGTCCAGTGGTGCTGTGTTGTGCTGCATCAGTCCAGTGGTGGTGTCTTGTGCTGCATCAGTCCAGTCACAGTGGTGGTGTCCTCTGCAGCCATATGTCCAGTGCTGCTGTATAAGTACAGTCTAGTGGTGCTGTGTTGTGCTGCATCAATTCAGTGGTGGTGTATTGTGCTGCATTAGTCCAGTCACAGTGGTGGTGTACTCTGCTGCCATATGTCCAGTTCTGCTGTATAAATCCAGTCCATTGCAGTGGTGCTGTGTTGTCCTGCATCAGTCCAGTGGTGGTGTCCCTGTGCTGCTGTATATGTCCAGTGGTACTGCCGTATATGACCAGTGATACTGCTATATATGTCCAGTGGTACTGCCGTATAAATCCAGCGATACTGCCGTATATGTCCAGTGGTACTGCCATATAATTCCAGTGATACTGCCGTATATGTCCAGTGGTACTGCTGTATAAATCCAGTGGTACTGGCGTATAAATCCAGTCCAGTGATACTGCCGTATATGTCCAGTGGTACTGCCATATATGTCCAGTGGTACTGCCGTATAAATCCAGTCCAGTGATACTGCCATTTATGTCCAGTGATACTGCCGTATATGTCCAGTGGTACTGCCGTATAAATTCAGTGAAACTGCCATATATGTACAGTGGTACTGGCGTAGAAATACGGTGACAGTGTCGTATAAGTCCAGTGGTACTGCCGTATAAATCCAGTGGTACTGGTGTATAAATCCAGTCCAGTGATATTGCCGTATATGTCCAGTGGTACTGATATATAATTCCAGTGATACTGCCATATATGTCCAGTGGTACTGCCGTATAAATCCAGTGGTACTGGCATATAAATCCAGTCCGGTGATACTGCCGTATATGTCCAGTGGTACTGCCGTATAATTCCAGTAGTAGTGCCATATAATTCCAGTGATACTGCAGTATAATTCCAGTGGTACTGGCGTATAATTCCAGTGGTACTAGCGTATAAGTCCAGTGATACTGTCGTATAAATCCAGTCTGGTGGTACTGCCGTATAAGTCCAGTGGTACTGCCGTATAATTCCAGTGATACTGCCATGTATTTCCAGTGATACTGCTGTATAATTCCAGTGATACTGGCGAATAAGTCCAGTGATACTGCCGTATAAATCCAGTCCAGTGATACTGCCGTATTTGTCCAGTGGTACTGCCGTATAAGTCCAGTCCAGTGGTGCTGTCTTGTGCTGCATCAGTCCAGTGGTGGTGTCCTGTGTTGTATATTATTGACTCCAAATAAAAGGCTTATATACATTACTTATATTGTTATCCAAATAATTTTTCCAGGGTTTGCCCTGTGTGGTGTAGGGGTGCGCTCGCCTGTGCTGCATATTATT
This sequence comes from Pseudophryne corroboree, assembly GCF_028390025.1. NCBI lineage: Eukaryota > Metazoa > Chordata > Amphibia > Anura > Myobatrachidae > Pseudophryne > Pseudophryne corroboree. Next base: position 109,376,164 of record NC_086451.1, on the reverse strand, counting down.
ATAATAGCTCCAAATAAAAGATTTATTATTATCCAAATTCATTTTACAGGCTTTGCTATGTGTGTGTGTGTGTGTGTGTGTGTGTGTGTGGTTTAGGGGTTTAGGGGTACGCTCTCCTGTGCCACCAATATTGTGCGTGTATTACATACTGGCAAATTCCAGCACGTCCCATGTTGTTTGTGCCGCACACTTGTGTCGCTTAGCTTAGTCATACAGCTACCTCATTGCACCTCTTTTTCTTCTTTGCATCATGTGCTGTTTGGGGCCTAGTTTTTTTAAGTGCCATCCTGTCTGCAACTGCAGTGCCACTCCTAGATGAGCCAGGTGTTTGTGCCGCACACTTGTGTCGCTTAGCTTAGTCATACAGCTACCTCATTGCACCTCATTTACTTCTATGCATGATGTGCTGTTTGGGGCCTATATTTTAAATCTGCCATCCAATTTTGGCCTAAAAACAATATTGAGAGGTGTGAGGTGTTCAGAATAGACTGAAAATGAGTGGAAATGAATGTTATTGAGATTAATAATACCGTAGGATCAAAATTACCCCCAAATTCTGTGATTTTAGCTGTTTTTATGTTTTGCTCAAAAATCATCCGGATCCAAAACCAAAACCAAAACACAAAAGGGTGGTTTTGGCAAAACCAATCCAGATCCAAAACACGAGCATGGAATCAGAACCAAACCCAAAACACAAAACACGAAAAGTGTCCGCTGCACATCTCTAACTGTAATACTGAACATCATTGCTTTCTGTGTCTCATATACATTATAGTGCCTCTCACAATGACAATAGTGTGTAACATAACAACATTGAACTAAAAAGTAAAAGGGTTCTTCATTTGGACCAGTAATGCTGATGTTTACTATTAACCATTATTTATTAAGCACCATCATATTAAGCAGCACTTTATAAATAATGTTTTAATTATTTACATTTTCTACCGCACAAACACACTGGGGTTAATTTTGTCAGAAGCCCGATCACCATTTTCGGGGGGTACCCACAAATATTAAGTATCCCAGAGATCTAACATGGAAGGTCCCCAGTAGAGTTTTCTAATATGTGCTATGAATCCTCCATTTCTGACCAAAAAGCAGCCCTCATAAGATTCTATCAAGGCTGCTATGCAGTTGGACTTACCAAGCATTGTGTTCCGTAGCTTGGCCCCAGTAGCTAACTAGTATGCTTTTAGTAGTAAACAGGCAACTGATTTGGTGATTCGCCTATGGTCTACTGTATCGGCAATCCCTCTCTGATGCCCCTCACTAACACGTGCCAACGGCAGAGCCGGCCCTAACCAATATGATGCCCTAGGCAAGGTATTGGCTGGTGCCCCCTAGCACCACCACTGGTTCTGCCTCTGACCTTGCACCTCTTTCCCAGCACCATCACCCCTCACCCATAGCAGTCCTTGTACCCCCTATAATTTAAATAGGAACAGTGCGCACATTTGACGCACAGCCCAAAAAGGGGCATCTTCTTGCTGGGAAGGGGCATGGCCACATAATAGTAACCCCAATTCCAATTACGCCACACAGTACTGCAGCTTTATTTACATTTTATCTTGCGATAGTGTCCATAATTCATATTACATCCCACAGTAGTATCACTTTACCTTATAAACGTTACTCCTCACAGTAGAGCCCCTTATTCACATTACATCACACCTTATTGCTCTTTATTCACATTAGACGACACAGTAGTGCCCTTTATATATGCAACGCCACATAGTAGAGCACCTTATACACATAATGCCACACATTAGTAATGCATTTATACACAATTCCACACAGTAATGCCCCTTACACATATGAGACACATTAATGTCCTTATAAACAAAATGCACCTTACACATTATGACAACCTTTATTAATGCCCTTTTACAATTAATGTCCCTTACACATATGCCGCACATTATTAATGCCCTTATACACATAATGACACACACAGTGGCCCTTTACACATATGTTGCACATTATTAATGCATTTTTACATGACACACATAATGCTCCTTACACATATTCTGAACACTACTGCACAACCAACCCACTCACATGCACACACACGCTTCCACTAACACTGTGACCTCTGCCTCTTCTTGGATACAGATGTGTCCTCACAAATCTTGCATCAATACTAACGTCGGGCATCTTTTTTTTTTTTTATGAAAATGCATCTTATTTGCATTGCTATGTGGCTAGGATGCACAAGCAGCTTCTGCTGATTAAACTGATATGCAGCATGCCTATATACTGTGTGAGACTGTGGCTGTATCTGCATATGAAATGCTACATACAGAATATAGGCATGCCGCATATCATTTTAATCAGCAGAAGCTGATTATGCCCCTAGGCATATCAAATGCCCTAGGCAATTGCCTAGTTTGCCCATGCCTATGGCCGGCTCTGGCTAACGGCTACACATGCACAGTACAGGCGGAGGACCCAAACGACGAAACAGGGTAGTAGCGCATAACTGCCAACTTCTTTGTCCCTTAAAGAGGGACAACTTTGCACACCAAAGGCACGCGGATGATATTAGGGGGTGTGGCCTCTGACCAGGGATGTGACCTTATGGTTAGGGGGCGTGGCCTCATGGCAAGCACCGCAATCGCTAACCACGCCTCCGTTTTCGTCACTATGGGGGCATGGACAGAGCTCAATGAGCTAACCCGTGGATGGGATAGCAGGACAGACCGTGGAAATAGGACTGTCTTGCCAAAATCGGGACAGTTGGGAGGTATAGTAGCGTAAGCTATTCATCTAATTCCAGCTCTTCCTCAGGACAGGCTCTTATCGGAGTCTGACCCCAGGCAAGAGCTTGTTACTAAATACATGTGAAAATATACTATTTCAAGTCGTGAATTTAGGAGTAAAAAATTATCACATCCACTTTAAAAATATATATTGTGACAAATAGGGCCCATAAACGCAGAGAGAACATGCAAACTGCACGCAGCATGCCTGTGGTCTTCTTCCCTTTTGCCTATTAACCTCCAGGATGATGTTGGAAGGTATAATTATTTTCCATTAATATACTAATAATAAATCATAACAATCATTTTTTTTTATATTAAGCCAGTAACTGGAACATGTAATTTCTATTAGTCAGCAGTTTTATCATGTAACGTTTTTATACACTGTTCTGTTTCTGTGCAAAGTTTAGATACAACCACTGCACATATTATAAGGACTGCTAACCAAACTGCATACTAGTTAAATCCATAATATGATAAGGTCAAAGCAAAAACTGATGATCAGAAGATGAATAGGCATCAGTAGACTTTAGACAAATGTTTCTTTTAACATATGTATACGTGATGCGGTCAGCATCCTGGTGGCTGAGATGCTGCCAGTCATGTGATCGGTGCCGAAATCCTGACATTACTCGGAATCCCGGTGCCAGAACACCGACTGCCAGTGCCGACATCCCGAAGGTCAGTAAGTAGGAGCCCTCTGCAGAGAGCAACTTACAGAACAGTAGCTCTGAAAGGGATGGTACATATATGCCCTCTAGGAATGAATCAATTATACAGGGTGCTCTGAACAGCAAATTTCCTATGTTCCCCTTCGTATTATAGATTAGATTAAGCATTAAACTAATCAAATTCAGAGAACATTGGACATTGGAATATTTGAAATACACTAGATCCATGTATATGTTTTATGTTATGGAAAATTCTCACGTGAATGTATGATTTAACTTTTGTCCACAAGATGGGTATATAGTTATGTGACCAGCGGTCACATAACCTCCCCCTACATCCTTCCCCCTCACAATCCCGACGGTCGGCATGCCAACCAACAGGGATTATTCCTACTCGTGGGTGTCCACGACACCCATACATCAGGAATAGAACCTGTGCCGACCGTAGGTCGCCACCGAGCCCGCAGCGTGGTGAGCACAGTGACCCCACAAGGGGCTTGCTGCACTCACCACCCCACGCTGGGATCCCGGTATTAGTATGCTGACCAGGGCTGCCATCAGAAACTGTGGGGCCCGGGACTGAGAAAATATGCGCCCCCCCCCACGCAAAAAAAAAGTGGGTGGAGCTGTTGATAATATAGGTGGAGCTACATCAGGGGTGGGGCATCAATCATTGCATAAACCAAAATTTAAAATAACCAAAATGCAGCCGCTTTTTCTCCATGGCTGGCTGCCAGATCGTGATCTGCTGCCGGGCTCCCCCTGGGTCCTTGCCCAGGACTCCAGTTCCGGCAGCCCTGCCTTTCTCCAGGGACTGATTGGGAAGTTATGAAGTGCAGTGGACTGGTTGGGGAGGGAAGGGGTGAACACTGGACTGGCAGGGTGGGAGATATTGGGATGGGGGGTTCAAAGAACTAGCATAGGGCACTGGGCTGGATGGATGGGTGGGCAAATGGGGGGACTGGATGAGAAGAGGGGCAGTGAGATAGGGGTGGGAGTGAGAGAGGAACACTAGGGTGGAGAAAGGAGCAGCAGCAAACTGGTTTGGGAAGGAAGGGGGACGATGCGGGGCTAGAGAAGGAATAGACACTGAGCTGGGAGCACTGACCTGCTGTTATACTCCTACCTGGCCCCGCACACTCTCTGCAGCACTGAGCGCAAACAGCATCCTCCGGAGCGGCATGTCAGCAATGGATGCTGCTGCTGGAATCTGGAGCGTCTGGAGAGGGTGGCAGCCAGCAATCATGGAGAAGGGGAGTGGCGGACTGGCGGTGGGTGTTTACCGTTGGCGGCGGCCTCACCGGCGGTGGCTGCCGGGATGAGAAAGGCTGTTTAGTATGTTAGCAGCCGCAGACAGTCCCACCGGCGGCCGCCGCCGGGAATAGCGATGGCGGGATGTTTAAGCAGCCCGGGCCCTTCACTATCTGTCAGAGTGGCCCGGCCCCGGGACAAGTGTACACAGGGCACCCCCCTGATGGCGGCCCTGATGCTGACCGGTGGTCTCCTGACCACCGGTCACACATATTACACCCCACCAGAAGACCTCAGACCAGCTGTGTATTTCCCATTAGGCACATGAGTCACATGACTAGGGGCAGCACTCTTTGGGCGGCGGCACCTGGATGCTTGTTTTAGTACTGTCAGACCAAATTATACTAGTAACTGCTAAATATTTCTACTCTACTGTACCATACAGCATCTTGAGCGGAGTGTAAATGGGTAGGACTGGCCATGTAAGCTGTTCTACTTAATAAATATGCATACATACAGATGTAGCCAAGCTCATCCAGCCTGCGGGATGACCACACAAGCACTCATGCCACGCCAAGGCGCAGGTGTGACTTAGTTGTCCGAACCGCCCCTTAGTATGCCGCCCATGTATTCCTATGGGCGCACGTACTTAGATGCATACGCATGTCCTAGTCACAGGCACACTTGCCGCGCCTGGCTTGTCGCAAATAAGGAAAACTGCAGGCTAGATGAGTATGGCTACATCTGTAAGTAAAAATAAAATGAAGGATCATAGTTTATGGTTTGATGGGGGCTTATATAACCAATATATTTAAATAATACAAGTGGACAGTGAGGGGGGGGGGGGGTGCAGAGGGGGCGGTCATTACCATTGTGCCAAGGTGTGCCATGACCCCTAAATTCTCCCCTGCCCCAGACCAGTGCTGTGATTCTACAAATGAATAATCAGCCTTAAGGTTTAGCTGTTACTTTTCAACTACGTTATATTTCAAAACTTTCTCCAAGACAAAGAAAACAAGTTGCTTTTTGGATGTTGATCAGCAGAACATAAAGGGGAAGCATATGTTATACCTTGCTAGGCAGTTGAACGGCTGAACCTCCAGAGTATCACACTTGTGAGAACACAGAAAGATGCTAAGGATCTGGGGGGACGAGGAGTAAAATTCATGACACATTCATCTGCACAAACAGAGCAGGATGAAAAACTGCGCCTTGTGCTTCCAGCTGGTTTGTGCTTCAAATCTGCTGCAGTGTGGATGTGATAATGAAATATCTGATAATGCGAGGGAAAGGCTATATTTGTGTACAATATCTTCCTGCTGGCTGAGAGGTGTCAGGAAGTGTTCTCTCTTTCATTCTATCACTTCTTCTGTTTCCCTGAAATGATGAGCAAATGCTGACAGTTCCAGAATTATTTCATTATTTTCATCCACACCGCATTCGTGACAAGGTGTACGTACATTTTTTTTTTTTTGCAATGCCAAGACCATATTCAGTGCTGTGTGCATTTGACAAATTACAGTATGTCACCTTTTCATGCCCTTTATTCTACACGTATTCATAATGAATGGATCACTTAGCCAGGCAAGTAGCTTTAAACTTGGCCCCCTTTGTAATGGGATTGTCACATTATTTGACCATGGGGTAACTTACATATTCGTGCCACGACAGCTACATATTTTCACTACAAACAACAGGGCCTCTCGTTAGTCTTAAAGGGTAACTTAATAATACCACTTTTATACAGACTATAGCGGGTCACACCCGGCAGCCTGACATGGGAGCTTCCCGGGTGTGACCCACCTCAGGACCCTTTCCCACCGCTGAATGCAACCCAACAAATTGCCGGGTTGGTGACGTTGCCGGTAACGCGGCGGGGGCGGTGCTGGGAGATCACATGGTCCCCAAGCGCCGCCCGTACATTCACAGTGAACGGGAGTCGGGTCGATGCGACCCAGCTTCCCGTTTACACAGCATAGCTTGCCGGGTTAAACCTGTGTTCAATCCTCCAAGCTACCCGAGTTGGAATACCGGGTCACTCGACCTGGATTATTCCAACTGGGCCCATTTAAATCGCACAGCAACACAGGGTTATGCACGCTCATGTGCAATAACCTGTGTTACTAGCTGGCGGTGTAAAAGGGATATAAATGACTAAGGGCCTGATTTAGAGGTGGGCATACTGTAACGTCAATTTTGGATGCAGTTTTTTTTAATTATTTTTACCACAGACATGTGTCTCGGCAGCACTGTGCACGCGAGGTGATTAAGTAGCGATGGCGAATGTTATAAGGATTTTTTTGCAAAGTGAGTGACAGTTTGGAGCAAGTAAGGGGTGTGGCTACAAAAATGTAGACGTGTCATCACCTATTTCTGGGTATGTCCTAATCTGTCACTGTGAATTCGTTCACAGACGGACTGGTCCCCGACGTCTTCATTGCAATGGACATTCTGAGCAATCACAAGTATACTCAGAAGTTCGATGGTGCAACTGATTTTGTCGATGTTGCATCTTTTATACGTAAGCTGTGGATCTGAGCTGCCGGCCGTGGGTATCTCTGTACACAAGACAGCGCCTGAGTCATTAACATATTTCCACTGTGTCTGAAATCACAGTTGTGATTCAGGGAATGAAAATATACCCATCAACTCCATCTGATACTATGCTTATGGAAAATGAATCATACAGTTAAAAAAATATTCGAGAACTTTGTTGTAGATGAAAAAAAGAAACTTTCCACATTCTTTCAATGGCCGTCATGATAACCCTGTGGGTGCCGCTTATCTAATATACAAAAATGAAAATTTGTCCTTCTGTCATTCTGTCCTACTGTCCTTCTGTATTGTATTTCTATACAAATCCACAGTTTACAAGTGAAGATGGTGAAATTTCAAATACAAGCATATTAAAACATGGCGGAGGCAACTAAAACAATTTGAAATCCCTAGCACCCCTAGGGGGGCAGACAGCAGCACAGAGTATATCAGGAGACAGCATAACTCCAGAATTGCACGAGCAATTAACTCAAAAATTGGTACACATATGCCTTACAATCTGGGAACAAACACTGTGGGAGGTAGACACCCATAGAACCCCTAGGGGTGGGGCTGCAGCACTGAGTATTTCAGCAGACAGCATAATTCTGGAATGCCTGCAGCAATTTACACCAAACTTGGTACACATCTGACTTACACTCTTGGAACAAACTCTGTTGGGGTTAGACACCCCTAGCATCCCTAGGGGTGGGACAGCAGCACAGAGTATTACAGGAGACAGGATAACGGGAGAATGTCTACACCAATTTACAACGAACTAGGTACTAGAGAATGAGCGGGTCTGGTTCTCAGAGAACCGAACCGTATCGAACTTCACACTCCTAGCCCGGTTCCGAGTCAGGCTCGGGTTTTCCCGCCTGACTCGGAAACCCAAATGAGGCAAAACGTCATCATCCCAATGTCGGATTCTCGGGGGATTTGGATTCCATATAAGGAGCCGCGCGTCACGGCCATTTTCACTCCAGTCTCAGAGAGTGTAGTGAGAGGACGTGTCTCCATCCTCAGTGTCTGTGTGGGGGCGGGAAAGGGGGGTGGCGAGTCTTGTGCTGTGTTGTGCTACTCAGTCCAGTCCAGTGTAGTCAGTGTATTGTGCTGCATCAGTCCAGCCAGTCACAGTGTTGGTGTCCTCTGCTGCTATATGTCCCCATTGCTGCGGGCTGCTGTATAAGTCTCTTGCATTTGTGCTGTGTTGTCTTGCATTAGACCAGGGGTAATGTCTTGTGCAGCATCAGTCCAGTGACCAGTCACAGTGGTGGTGTCCTCTGTTGCATATATCCAGTGTTACTGCCGTATAATTCCCGTGATACTGGCGTATAATTCCTGTGACATTGCCGTATAATTCTCGGAATGTTGGTGTATAATTCCTGTGATACTGCCATATAACTCCCGTGATACTGGCGTATAATTCCTGTGACATTGCCGTATAATTCTCGGTATACTGGCGTATAATTCCTGTGATACTGCCATATAATTCCCGTGATACTGGCATATAATTCCTGTGATACTGCCGTATAATTCCAGTGATACTGGCGTATAATTCCTGTGACATTGCCGTATAATTCTCGGAATACTGTCATATAATTCCTATGATACTGCTGTATAATTCCTGTGATATTGGCGTATAATTCTCTGAATACTGGTGTATAATTCCTGTGACATTGCCATATCATTCTCGGAATACTGGTGTATAATTCCTGTGATACTGCCATGTAATTCCCGTGATACTGGCGTATAATTCCTGTGACATTGCCGTATAATTCTCGGAATACCAGCGTATAATTCCTGTGATACTGCCATATAATTCCCGTGATACTGGCGTATGATTCCTGTGACATTGCCGTATAAATCTCGGAATACTGGCCTATAATTCCTGTGATACTGCCATATAATTCCTGTGATAATGGCGTATAATTCCTGTGACATTGCCGTATAATTCTTGGAATACTGGCGTATAATTCCTATGATATTGCCGTAAAATACTTGTGATATTGCCGTATAATTCTCGGAATACTGGCGTATAATTCCTGTGATACTGCCATATAATTCTCATGACACTGGCGTATAATTCCTGTGATACTGCCGTATAATTCCTATGACATTGCCGTATAATTCTCGGAATACTGTCATATAATTCCTATGATATTGCTGTATAATTCCTGTGATATTGCCGTATAATTCTCTGAATACTGGCGTATAATTCCTGTGACATTGCCATATAATTCTCGGAATACTGTCGTATAATTCCTGTGATACTGCCATGTAATTCCCGTGATACTGGCGTATAATTCCTGTGACATTGCCGTATAGTTCTCGGAATACCGTCGTATAATTCCTGTGATACTGCCATATAATTCCCGTGATACTGGCGTATAATTCCTGTGACATTGCCGTATAATTATCGGTATACTGGCGTATAATTCCTGTGATACTGCCATTTAATTCCCGTGATACTGGCGTATAATTCCTGTGATACTGCCGTATAATTCCAGTGATACTGGCGTATCATTCCTGTGACATTGCCGTATAATTCTCGGAATACTGTCATATAATTCCTATGATACTGCTGTATAATTCCTGTGATATTGGCGTATAATTCTCTGAATACTGGTGTATAATTCCTGTGACATTGCCGTATAATTCTCGGAATACTGGCGTATAATTCCTGTGATACTGCCATGTAATTCCCGTGATACTGGCGTATAATTCCTGTGACATTGTCGTATAGTTCTCGGAATACCGACGTATAATTCCTGTGATACTGCCATATAATTCCCGTGATACTGGCGTATAATTCCTGTGACATTGCCGTATAATTCTCGGAATACTGGCGTATAATTCCTATGATATTGCCATATAATTCCTGTGATATTGTCGTATAATTCTCGGAATACTGTCACTTAATTCCTGTGACATTGCCGTATAATTCTCGGAATGTTGGTGTATAATTCCTGTAATACTGCCATATAAGGCCCGTGATACTGGCGTATAATTCCTGTGATATTGCCGTATAATTCTCGGTATACTGGTGTATAATTCCTGTGATACTGCCATATAATTCCTGTGATACTGTCGTATAATTCCTGTGATATTGCCGTATAATTCCAGTGATACTGGCGTATAATTCCTGTGACATTGCCGTATAATTCTCGGAATACTGTCATATAATTCCTATGATATTGCTGTATAATTCCTGTGATATTGGCGTATAATTCTCTGAATACTTGTGTATAATTCCTGTGACATTGCCGTATAATTCTCGGAATACTGGCGTATAATTCCTGTGATACTGCCATGTAATTCCCGTGATACTGGCGTATAATTCCTGTGACATTGCCGTATAATTCTCGGAATGCCGGCGTATAATTCCTGTGATACTGCCATATAATTCCCGTGATACTTGCATATAATTCCTGTGACATTGCCGTATAAATCTCGGAATACTGGCATATAATTCCTGTGATACTGCCATATAATTCCCGTGATACTGGCGTATAATTCCTGTGACATTGCTGTATAATTCTCGGAATACTGGCGTATAATTCCTATGATATTTCTGTAAAATTCCTGTGATATTGCCGTATAATTCTCGGAATACTGCCGTATAATTCCTGTGATACTGCTATGTAATTCCCGTGATACTGGCGTATAATTCCTGTGACATTGCCGTATAATTCTCGGAATACCGTCGTATAATTCCTGTGATACTGCCATATCATTCCCGTGATACTGGCGTATAATTCCTGTGACATTGACATATAATTCTCGGAATACTGGCGTATAATTCCTATGATATTGCCGTAAAATTCCTGTGATATTGCCGTATAATTCTCGGAATACTAGCGTATAATTCCTGTGATACTGCCATATAATTCCCATGACACTGACGTATAATTCCTGTGATACTGGCGTATAATTCCTGTGATATTGCCGTATAATTCTCGGAATACTGTCGTATAATTCCAGTTGTCCTGCCATATAATTCTATATAAATCCATATAATTCCGTATAAATCCAGTCCAGTGGTGCTGCCATATAAGTTTAATGGTGCTGTCCTGTGCTGTATATTATTTACTCCAAATAAAGGGGTTATTAATATTCAATCCAAATAATTTTTACAGGTTTTGCCCTGTGAGGTGTAGGGGTACGCTCTCTTTTGCCGCATATTGTTATATAACTCCAGAAAAATAATGGAGAACAAAAATTTGGAGGATAAAATAGGGAAAGATCAAGAACCACTTCCTCCTAGTGCTGAAGCTGCTGCCACTAGTCATGACATAGATGAGGAAATGCCATCAACGTCGTCTGCCAAGGCCGATGCCCAATGTGATAGTAGAGGGCATGTAAAATCCAAAAAGCCAAAGTTCAGTAAAAAGACCCAAAAAAATAAATTGAAATGGTCTGAGGAGACATGTAAACTTGCCAATATGCCATTTATAACACGGAGTGGCAAGGAACGGCTAAGACCCTGGCCTATGTTCATGACTAGTGGTTCAGCTTCACATGACGATGGAAGCCCTCATCCTCCCGCTAGAAAAACGAAAAGAGTTAAACTGGAAAAAGCACAGAAAAGAACTGCGCGTTCTGAGATGGTATCACAAATCCCCAAGGAGAATCCAAGTGTGTCGGCGGTTGCGATGCCTGACCTTCCCAACACTGGACAGGAAGAGGTGGCTCCTTCCACAATTTGCACACCCCCTGCAAGTGCTGGAAGGAGCACCCACAGTCCAGTTCCTGATATTGAAACTGAAGGTGTCACTGTTGAAGTACACCAGGATGAGGATGTGGGTGTTGCTGGTGCTGAGGAGGAAGTTGACGATGAGGATTCTGATGGTGATGTGGTTTGTTTAAGTCAGGCACCGGGGGAGACATCTCTTGTCTGTGGGATGAAGAAGCCCATTGTGATGCCTGGGCAAAATACCAAAAAAGCCACCTCTTCGGTGTGGAATTATTTCTCAACAAATCTGGACAGCAGGTGTCAAGCCATCTGTTGCCTCTGTCAATCCCTAATAAGTAGGGGTAAGAATGTTAACCACCTAGGAACCTCCTCCCTTATACGTCACCTTCTGTGCATTCATCAGAAGTTATTGTCAAGTTCAGAAACTTTGAGTAAGAGCATAAGCAGTCCACTGACACCTAAATCCCTTCTTCCTGTTGTACCCGAGCTCCTGCAAGCCACACCACCAACTCCCTCAACGTCAACTTCCTCCTCAGTCAGGAATGTCAGTAGTCCTGCAGGCCATGTCACTGTCAAGACTGAGGAGTCCTCTCCTTACCGTGATTCCTCTGGAGGATCCTTGAGTGGTATGCCTGCTGTTGCTGCCACTGCTGTTGTTGCTGCTGGGAGTCGATCGTCATCCCAGAGGGGAAGTCGGAAGACCACTTGTACTACTTCCAGTAAGCAATTGACTGTCCAACAGTCCTTTGTGAGGAAGATGAAATATGACAGCAGTCATCCTTTTGCAAAGTGGATAACTGAGGCCTTGACAGCTACAGTATGTTGGTGTTAGACATGCGCCCAGTATCCGCCATTAGTTCAGTGGGACTTAGAGAATTGTTTGAGGTACTGTGTCCCCGGTATCAAATCCCATCCAGGTTCCACTTCTCTAGGCAGGCAATACCGAGAATGTACACAGACGTCAGAAAGAGTCACCAGTGTCCTACAAAATGCGGTTGTATCCAGTGTCCACTTAACCACGGACATGTGGACAAGTGGAGCAGGGCAGACTAAGGACTATATGACTGTAACAGCCCACTGGGTAGATGTATGGCCTTCCACAGCAACAACAGCAGCAGCGGCACCAGTAGCAGCATCTCGCAAACGCCAACTCGTTCCTAGGCAGGCTAAGCTATGTATCACCGCTTCCCGTAAGAGGTACACAGCTGACAACCTCTTACGAAAACTGAGGAACATCATTGCAGAATGGCTTACCCCAATTGGACTCTCCTGGGGATTTGTGATATCTGGCAACGCCACCAATATTGTCTGTGTATTACATCTGGGCAAATTCCAGCACGTCCCATGTTTTGCACATACAATTAATTTGGTGGTGCAGAATTTTTATAAAAATGACAGGGGTGTGCAGGAGATGCTGTCGGTGGCCCAAAAAATTGCGGGCCACTTTCGGCATTCAGCCACTGCATGCCAAAGACTGGAGCGGCAGTAAATACGCCTGAACCTACCCTGCCATCAACTGTAGCAAGAGGTGGTAACGAGGTGGAATTCAACACTCTATATGCTTCAGAGGATGGAGGAGCAGCAAAAGGCCATTCAAGCCTATACATCCACCTATGATATAGGCAAAGGAGGGGTAATGCACCAGACTCAAGCGCAGTGGAGAATGATTTCCATCTTGTGCATGGTTCTCCAACCCTTCAAACTTGCCACACGTGAAGTCAGTTCAGACACTGCCAGCTTGAGTCAGGTCATTCCCCTCATCAGGCTTTTGTAGAAGCAGCTGGAGAAATTGAAGGTGTAGCTAAGATGCGATTCCACAAAGTATGTGGGACTTGTGGATGGAGCCCTTCATTCGCTTTGCCAGGATTCAAGGGTGGTCAATCTGTTGAAATCAGAGCACTACATTTTGGCCACCATGCTCGATCCTAGGTTTAAAGCCTACGTTGTATCTCTCTTTCCGGCAGACACAAGTGTGCAGAAGACCTGCTGGTGAGTAAATTGTCAACTCAAGCTGAATGTGACCCGTCAACAGCTCGTCCTTCAATTTCTCCCACCACTCGAGCTGCAAGGAAAAGGATAACATTTCCTAGCCCACCCACTGGCGGTGATGCAGGGCAGTCAGGAGCGAAAGCTGACATCTGGTCTGGACTGAAGGACCTGCCAATGATTACTGTCATGTCTACTGTCACTGCATATGATTCTGTCACCATTGAAAGAATGGTGGAGGATTATATGAGTGACAGCATCCAAGTAGGCATGTCAGACAGTACGTATGTATACTGGAAGGAAAAAGAGGCAATTGGATGCCCTTGCACAAACTGGCTTATTTTACCTAAGTTACCCCCCCTCCAGTGTGTACTCCAAAAGAGTGTTTAGTGCAGCTGGTAACCTTGTCAGCGATCGGCGTAGGAGGTTACTTCCACTAAATGTGGAGAAGATGATGTTCATCAAAATGAATGATAAATTCCTCCGGGAAGACCTTTACCAGCAATTGCCTCCTGAAAGTACAATTGCCTCCAGACCTGTGATGGTGGATTCCACTGGGGATGAATGAATACTGTGAGAAGGAGGATGTACACGGTGAAAGGGGTGAGGAATCAGAGGATGAGGATGAGGTCGACATCTTGCCTCTGTAGAGCCAGTTTGTGCAAGGAGAGATTGATTGCTTCTTTTTTGGTGGGGGCCCAAACATACCAGTAATTTCAGCCACAGTCGTGTGGCAGACCCTGTTGCTGAAATGATTGGTTTGTTAAAGTGTGCATGTCCTGTTTAAACAACATAAGGGTGGGTGGGAGGGCACAAGGAAATTTCCATCTTGCACCTCTTTTTCTTCTTTGCATCATGTGCTGTTTGGGGACTAGTTTTTTTAAGTGCCATCCTGTCTGTAACTGCAGTGCCACTCCTAGATGGGCCAGGTGTTTGTACCGCACACTTGTGTTGCTTAGCTTAGTCATCCAGCTACCTCATTGCACCTCTTTTTCTTCTTTGCATCATGTGCTGTTTGGGGCCTATTTTTTAAATCTGCAATCCTTTCTGCCACTGCAGTGCCACTCTTAGATGGGCCAGGTGTTTGTGCCGTACACTTGTGTCGCTTAGCTTAGTCATCCAGCTACCTCATCACACCTCTTATTCTTCTTTGCATCATGTGCTGTTTGGGGCCTATTTTTTAAATATGCCATCCTGTCTGCCACTGCAGTGCCACTCCTAGATGGGCCAGGTGTTTGTGCCGCACACTTGTGTCGCTTAGCTAAGTCATACAGCCACCTCGGTGCAACCTTTTGGTCTAAAAACAATATTGTGAGGTGTGAGGTGTTCAGAATAGACTTGAAATGAGTGGAAATTAATGTTATTGAGGTTAATAATACCGTAGGATCAAAATTACCCCCAAATTCTGTGATTTTAGTTGTTTTTATGGTTTTTAAAAAAAAATCATCCAGATCCAAAACCAAAACCAAAACACAAAAGGGTGGTTTTGGCAAAACCAAGCCAAAACCAAAACACAAAAGTGGAATTAGAACCAAAACCAAAACACAAAACACGAAAAGTGCCAGCCGCACATCTCTACGGTTATGACTTAAAAACTGGGAACAAACACTGTGGTTGTAAGACACCACTAGCACCCCTAGGGTTGAGGCAGCAGCACAGAGTTTTTCAGCAGACAGCACAACTCTGGAATGCCTGGACCAATTTACACCAAACTTGCCACACATATTACTTACACTCTGTGAACAAACACTTTGGGGGTAACACACCACTAACACCCCTAGGGGTGGGCCATCAGCACAGACTATATCAGGACATGCATGACATGTCAGTGATGCTAGGGCTGCATGTGAAAGGGCCAGTGACATGATGTGAGGAGGGGAATGGAGGTATCACGAACCCACACACTGAGAGTTATTTAGTTTAAGTAGTACAGTCCCACAGCAGCACAGAGTATATCAGGAGATACATAATGTGCTGTGCTATATAAGAAACTGTGGAGTGTTTGGGGGAGGAGGATCTATCTAGGTCAGGCATTCCCAACCGTGGTCCTCAAGGCACACTAACAGTGCAGGTTTTAGTGATATCCAGGCTTCAGCACAGGTGACTTAATTAGTAGCTCAGTTATTTTGATTTAACCATCTGTGCTGCAGCCTGGATATCACTAAAACCTGCACTGTTGGTGTGCCTTGAGGACCGTGGTTGGGAATGCCTGATCTAGGTACTTATCTAATATATAAAAGCAAAAAATGGTGCTTCTGCCCTTCTGTCCTTCTGTCTTTTTATACAAATCCACGGTTTACAAGCGAAGATCGTGAAATTTTACGTACGAGCGTATTGTTATTTATACTGTGTTTAATATTAAAATTCATTTTTGTAAACAACATTCTTAAAATCCCAGGCAACGCCGGATACTCCAGCTAGTAGTATATATATTCCTAATAGAAAAATGAAAAGCAATATAATGGCAAACTGCTCTAATCAAACTGGTAACATTCCTCAGGTACTGCGGGAGGGGGTTACTCTAGACAGGAAAAAACAAAATGGTTTTTCCCACGCACCCTAAGGGATATTAGTAGCAATACCTGTACACTATGGTGGTTATTCCGAGTTGTTCGCTCGCTAGCAGTTTTTAGCAGCTGTGCAAACGCATTGTCACCACGCACCGGGGAGTGTATTTTCACTTTACAGAAGTGCGAACGCCTGTGCAGCAGAGCGCCTGCAAAAACATTTTATGCAAAATAAGACCAGCCCTGAACTTACTCTTCGTGCGCGATGATTCTAACATTGGAGGGTTGGCTTTTGATGTCACACACCCACTAGCGCACGCAGGGGGGTTTCCGAGTACCTAGAAACCCCCCCTGCCGCCGATTCATCGCCATAGTAGACCAATTTTTTTTTTTTTTTTTTTTTTTGGGGGGGGGGGGGGGGAGACAGAGCAGAGGTATGGGGGTAGAGCTTGGCAGGGGCTGGGGGTGATATCTCCCGGCTGGTCACTCTGCTCTCCTCCTCAGAGATCTCTAGAGATCAGGAGAGGGGAGAGCAGCCGGCAGGTATGCAGAACTCACGGTCGGACGGAGCTGGGAGGGAGCCGCTGCTTCAGTTTTTCTTTGCGCTCCCGGTCATGACAGGAGATGCTGTAGCTGCCTCCTCCAGCTGCAGCGGTAGCGCACAGCTCCTCCTGTGTGTTCCCCTGTGCTGTAGTCCTGGGTCCCGAATCCCGATAGCAGCAGGTAAAGCTGCAGGGTGTGTACAGCGCATGGTGGGGCGGAGGGGGGGGGGGGGGGGTTGGGGGTTGGGGAGATACCTCTGGCTTCAGATTATGAGGGGGGAATACAAGAGTGAATTATTTTTGGATACCTCTGGCTTCACATTATGGGGGGGGGGGAGGACATACAAGAGTGAATTCATTTTTGGATACCTCTGACTTCAGATTATGAGAGCTGCAACACTGTAAATGCAACGGGATACTACTTGGTTTTGGTATTGTAGGGCAGGATTAAGGATGCCCCTGGGACTATAAATTGTGTGTGTGTGTATGTAATATATATATTATGTGTTATTGTATATATATAACACGTCAAAGGTGCAGCACTCACCATAATAAAGACATAACGCAGGTAGATTCTGTCAATGGGCCGGATTCAATTTATATTGCACCCGCTATCTCCCGTCTAAAGTGACGGGAGATCACGGGGCGATATGCAAATGTACCCCGTTATTGCGCTGATCGCGCTCATTACAGTCTGGTTTAGGCGCGTCAAGCGCCTAAACCCAAATAAAGTAATGGGCGCGATTGTGAAGAGACCCGTTTGGGTGCCCAAACGGGTCTCTTCACATGCATTTCAGCTCGCTACCTAAGGGGGTAGCAAGCTGAAATTAAGTAGTCGCGCCTGTCGGCAGTAACATTAAAATATCGCCGGCAGGCGCGATGGTGGAGGGAGGGTGAAAGATTTGAATCTGGCCCAAAGTGTCAGTGTTTCCATTATTGTCATGGATGATAGTAGCAACACTGAAACGTTGACATAAACTACCTGTGTTATGTCTGTATTATGCTGGGTGCTGCACCTTTGACGTGTTATATTTTTGGACTGTGTGTGAACTGGCTATAGCTGTACTTATTATTTGAGTGCCGGACTGTGGTGAGAGTATATATATAGATTTTTTTCAATAAATATGTATATATACATATGCAGTATAGAAATGTTGGCACTCACAGACTCTTCGTCACCCAGAAATGAAGACCCATAGGCGCCCGCAGGCTATAGCCAATATTTTCCTTTATAATAACATTTGTCAGGGATACCCTGACGAAGGTTATTATAAAGCGAAACGTTGGACTAGCCTGCGGGCGCCTGTGGGTGACGACGAGTCTGTGAGTGCCATCATTTTTATACTGCATATTGCATTACTGTTGGAAGGCACTGCAGCAGGTTACAGAGTGCATACTACCTCAGTCTCCACCCCCTTATGCTTGGCTCCACCCCCTCTTAGGAAACCCCCCTTCACAAATCCTGCGTTTGCCCCTGACACCCACCCAGCATTCACCCAGCCACGCCTGCGTTTTCCCTGGCACGCCTGCGTTTTTCTAAGCACTCCCTGAAAAAGGTCAGTTGACACCCAGAAACGCCCCCTTCCTGTCAATCTTCTTGCGACCGCCAGTGCGAATGAAAACGTTGCTTGAACCTGTGCAAAACCACAAAAGACTTTGTACCCGTACGTCGTGCGTGTGTATTGCGGTGCATACACATGCGCAGAAATGCCAATTTTTAGCCTGATCGCTGCGCAGCGAACAACGGCAGCTAGCAATCAACTCGGAATGACCCCCTATATCATAATAGAAATTTTAGAGATCAGGTATTTTACTCACGGCATTACAAGGATTTTTCTTCGTTCTGGTGATCGGAGTGTGATTGACAGGAAGTGGGTGTTTCTGGGCGGAAACTGGACGTTTTATGGGTGTGTGTGAAAAAACGCTGCCGTTTCTGGGAAAAACGCGGGAGTGGCTGGAGAAACGGGGGAGTGTCTGGCCGAACGCTGGGTGTGTTTGTGACGTCAAACCAGGAACGAAACTGACTGAACTGATCGCAGTGGCTGAGTAAGTGTCGAGCTACTCAGAAACTGCTAAGAAATTTCTATTCGCAATTCTGCTAATCTTTCGTTCGCAATTCTGCTAAGCTAAGATACACTCCCAGAGGGCGGCGGCTTAGCGTGTGCAATGCTGCTAAAAGCAGCTAGCGAGCGAACAACTCGGAATGAGGGCCATAGTGTACAGGTCTTGTTACTAATAGCCCTTAGGGTGCTTGGGAAAAAACCTTTTGTTTTTTCTTGTCTAGAAAAATGAAAAGCTGTTTTTACTTTGCATGTGGATTGTTTAATTACTGGTTGGTAACATTTTGCTTACAAGCTCACGCCAGTCTAATTCAGTGAGACATTGTGCTTTTGTTAATAGCCTGGTAACCGCAGTACAATGTAGGACCTATAATGGGGACTCCATTACAATGTGTACCTTTTACTAGTACCCCAATACAATGCAAAACCCTATAAAGGAGTATCTACACATTCCGTGTCCAGCGCATGAACCAAAGTGCAGGGCATCTGATGCAACAGACAGGCAGAACAGTAATAACAGCAAATCAGAAGACTACATCATTATCCTGCTTCAATAGTGGCAAACGTGTTGACACTTCATTTGTTAATTGGTTGATCTGTGGCCTGTCATATGCTCTACTAATTACTAGGCTGCAAAAAAAGGAACCGAGAAGGATCTTGTAAACCCATAATGACCAGATGAATGTGGGACTTACTGGAATATTGGAATGATGCATAGATCTGTATGGATAAAATTCTACAGTGGCCCAAAATTTTTGCCCAAAGCGGTTTAAAAATGTACAGCATGCTCTGTAGGACAGAGTAACATATAGGCACTTAAAATGCTGTAAAGAAGACTGAAACTTAAAAATAGAAATAAAAAAACAAACAAACCCATAACATTAAAGGTAAAAACAGAGCAGGGTCTCATTTGTGTACAGTCCACGTGCAAGTCTGAAGAGGCAAAGATGACAGATATTGGAGGACATGGGAGGTGAGATTGAGTTATTTAATATTAGTAAAAAAGAGAAAGAAACAAAGCAAAATAGAGACTAGAAAATGAATCCTGCACAATCTTTATCCTATCATGTTCCCCCTTTCATGAATACAGGAGGGGAAAAAAACTACTTAAAATATCAGGTTTCTCCTAATCCAGTGGTTCCAAAAAATTTTTTAAATCACGGCGCCCTAGAGTATCAGAATTTTTTTCATGGAACCCCTAGGCCCAAAAGTTGAGAAATTTAGAAAGACAAATTAAGTAAATTGTGTTTATATGTCAGCTTTAGGTCCAGTTGTGTGGTGAGGGACAATATTTGCTTCGGTTTGTCCACATATTTAATGATTGACAGCCACCATCACTGGTTTTGCATTGACCTTAAATAATTTGAATTGCCCCTGGACCAACAACCTAAGGCACCCCTGCAAGTGTCCCAAGGCACCCCTGGATGCCATGGCACATAACTTGAGAACAACTGTCCTAATTTATAATTATTGCTATAGTTTATTTTATTGCTTCTTATGTATCCTGTATATCTTGAAATGCTAAAGAATTGGTAATGTAAACTCAATCACCTACACCCCCCCCCCACACACACACACACACACACACACACACACACACCAGAACATATTTAAAAAATATTTAATAAAAGCTTGATTAAGACTATATTTTCACAGTCTACATAAGCTTAAATGCTTCCCCAAGCTAATTAAACTCTGCCCTATTGTATAGCTCACTTACAAAACATCTTATTGTATCTTATTGTAACTGAAACCAAATGTTACTATGTTGTGATTAAGATTTGCTATAATGTTCCCATGCTTGTACATTATGGGGGGTATTCAATTAGTGCCATTTTTTAGGTCAAATTTACATTCGACCTATTCAATGCCCCTGCTGTTTTTTCAACTGGTCGAAAAATCCGTCATGAAAACCACGTGTATTTGGAGCAATTTTTGCTCATGCTGATTCGACAAACAAAAAGCAAAATGGCATGGGCAAAAATGGATTAAAAGAACTGGCGAAATTGAATACCCTGTGTCAAATTAGTGCATGTTTTTTTTCGACTGGTCGAAAAAATGGCACTTAATTGAATACCTATACTGTAAATGTACTAAAACTTCTAAAAAGGGAAAGTGGAGGCTTTGCCTATAGCAACCAATAGGATTCTAGCTAACAGGTAGGTACTAGATAAATGACAGCTAGATTCTGATTGGTTGCTTTGGACAACAGCTCCCCTTCCTTATCAGAATTTTCTGTAACTATAGCCCTATATAAAATATTTGTTTTAAAAGAGCAATTGCAGATATCACTTTCTTATTCAGAATAGCTAAAAACTCTTGATGGTTTGAAATATAGAAGGACTTTTTATGAAAAATGGTAGCATGCATCCAGTGAAAAATGACAATAGTACTTAACAAATAAGTAAGGCTTGACTAGTAAGGGAATGTAGAAACAGGAAATGCACACTTCAGTCCACGGTGTGCAATTCAATTCCAAGCAATATTTGGTTGCAATGTACCACATCACTCGGAATTACAGTAACCCAACATTGCAGATTTTCCTGCGCACCTCTACATGGCGCAAACAAAAAAACTAATATTGCTGATCGCGAGTTGCTGTCAACAGGGCCAGAATTCCGGCGACTCACAGAAAGCATTGGAATTGAATTGCCCCTATGATCTTATTTAATGGGCAATCCAGAATTGGTGATTGGTTTTATTTGACTGTCTGGTGCTTGTAATGGCTGTAAGAAGTGAGCATACATTGACCAGAAGACATATATAGAGCATCGTGTCCAACCACTTCAGAGGCCAGCATGTCATTTGTCAAACAGTCACACGTTCTTATTCTCTGTGGCAGCTGCTTTGAAAGTTTACTTGTGCATGAGAGTTGATTGTTTGGATTCTGCTTGTCTGATCGGGATAATAATTTGAGATAATGCGCTCTAAAAACTGAACGGAAGAGAATTCTGATTGTCATCTTGAATGTCTGCAGCCAGATCTGCGCTTGCTTTCCCTCTATCAGATCCTGCAGTAAATAAATCAGTTATTGAAGTCTCCCTGCAGGCTTTATTCAAGCTATTGCAGGTGGAACAGGCAGGTAACATCACCAAAGGGAATTGATGTCAAATCTGCAACTTATATTCCAAAATTATGTCAGCAATCAGTTGGCAAAATAAAGAGATTTCATGTGTATATTTAGTAAACCAACATGACAATGTCATATACAATTGGAGCTAATTAAGCAAACAATACCTCCCTATACAAAAGCCTTACGGCTGCCATGATATCTCAGTAGCCAGTGCATTTTTGCAAATTTGATTGATGGTTCCTCGGTCCCCACTTTTAAGAGAAATTTACGTCAAAATGTCATGTCAAAGTAGAAATTTATTTTGCTAGTTAGTGTTTGATTGTTCTGCGCTTCTCCTGACAGGATGGGAGATGTGAAACCCCCTTTTCTTGTGCACTTCCCCAATTGCATAGAAATAAGAACTGGAAGTATCTAAACAGCAATAATGTTCGATGGTATTAATATGGCTCTGCAGTGACAACTGCTATCTACGGATGAAAAAGTCACTTAATGAAGAAAATTGGGGAGGGGAAAGGAATGTGCTAGTTTGAATATCAGTGATGGTTAATTTAATGAGAGAGTTCATCCTAAAATTTTAACTAACTGTCAAAATTAGACTTGGTATTGGTTATATAAATGTAAACTTTATGGATAATTATACTTTCATAACGTGATGCCTATATTTACAGCAATCAACGCATTTCAGTAGGAGTTTAATACAAGCCAGCTGTAATTAGTGCCATGTTTTGTCATAGAATTCGCTCATTACTTGCATACTGTACAGTAGTTTGGTTTTACACTGAATTGCAGGTAGGTGTACTGTAGACAGTAATTAACCTTGGGAATTTGAATGTAGTGTCTGGCTACCAAGTTTCTTTAAGAACTATAAACAATATACAGTAAGTAAGGAGCCAAAATGCAATATAGATTGTAAAGTCTAGAGATGAGTAGGTTGGGTCTCCTAGAAACCGAAATTACCTGAACTTCTACGTTATGAGTAGATCCAAGTCCCAGTTTGGATCTTCCTGCCAGACCCTGATCTGAAAACAAGGCAAAATGTCATCTTCCAGCATCAGATCTCGCATGTTTTGGAATGCATAAAGTCCCACCCTTGTGATTTGAGCTCCATTTGATACAAGATGCCAGAGGGAGAGGGTGTGGGACTGTGGGCTCTGAGGCACTAAAAAAAAAACCCGCACAGACACAACACACACCAGTAACAGTGACTAGAGGAAGAGAGTGTGGGACTGTGGGCAGGCCCGGCGCTACCCGCTCAGCAAAGGGATGCAGTGCAGATTGGTGCCAGGGAGGAGAGGCGATTTCCCTGCACTGCATACCCGCTGCTGCGCCTAGCCTCCCTGCTGCTGCTGGCTGCTGTGCCTGTCACTGTATGACAGGCAGCGGTGTCGGCAGCTTAAAGCCTCTGCTCCCCTCCTGTAACAGTGACTAACTGATCGGACGAAGGGGGGCAGAGCTACACGGACGAAAAGGGGGCGGAGCTACATGGGGCAAAACGGGGGCGGGGCTACACGAGACCAGGAGACTGCAGTACCACAGAGGACATGCTGCTCCAGATCCTGACAGACAGACTGATAAGTAAGGGAAGGGAGAGTGAGTAAGTGTGTGTGTGTGTGTGTGTGTGTATGTGTGTGTGTGGGGGGCGGGCAAAATGTGAATAAACTGCACTTCTGTGGATGTTATTTGTAAGCTGCGCTTCTACTGGGGCATTACATGTAAGCTGCGCTACTACTGGGGGCATTATTTGTAAGCTGCGCTACTACTGGGGGCGTTATTTGTAAGCTGAGCTGCTACTGTGGTGTTACGTGTAAGCTGCGCTACTACTCGGGATGTTACGTGTAAGCTGCGCTACTACTGGGGGTGTTATGTGCAAGCTTCGCTAACATTGGGGGCGGTATTTGTAAGCTGTGCTACTACTGGGGTGTTATGTGTAAGCAGCGCTACTACTGGGGGTGTTACATGTAAGCTGCGCTACTACTGGGGCATTATGTGTAACTGCGCTACTACTGGGGGTGTTATGTGTAAGTGGCGCTACTACTGGGGTCGTTATGTGGAAGCAGCGCTACTACTGGGGCATTATGTGTAAGCGGAGCTACTACTGGGTCGTTTTGTGTAACTGCGCTACTACTGGGGGCGTTACATGTAAGCTGCGCTACTACTGGGGGCGATATGTGTAAGCGGCGCTACTACTGGGGTCGTTATGTGGAAGCGGCGCTACTATTGGGGCATTGTGTGCAAGCTGTGATACAACTGGGGCATTATGTGTAAGCAGCGCCACTACTCGGGGTGTTTTAAATGGGGGTACTATTGTGTGGCCACGTCCCTTCCTTGTGAGACCACATCCTTTTATTGACAAGCGCTGTCCCTTTGTAAAGTAGGGAGGGCGCAAATTTATAGTTTGCAGGGGGACGCCGAACACCCTAGCACCAGCCCTGACTGGGCTCTGAGGCACTGAAAAAAAAACCCTGCACAGACAGAACACACACCAGTAGCAGTGACCCGAGAAAGAGAGTGTGGGACTGTGTGCTCTGAGGCACTAAAAAATAAAACTTGCACAGACACAACACACACCAGTAGCAGTGACCAGAGGGAGAGAGTGTGGGACTGTGGGCTCTGAGGCACACAAAAAAAACCCCCTGCACAGACAGAACACACACCGGTAGCAGTGACCAGAGGGAGAGGGTGTGGGACTGTGGCCTCTGAGGCACTAAAAAAAACCCTGCACAGACAGAAAACACTAGTGGCTGTGACCAGTGGGAGAGGATTTGAGACTGTGGCCTCTGAGGCACTAAAAGAAAACCGGCACAGACAGAATACATCAGTGGCAGTGACCAGAGGGAGAGAATGTGGGACTGTGGGCTCTGAGGCACCTAAAAAACCTGCACAGACAGGACACACACCATTGGCAGTGACCAGAAAGAGATGTTGTGGGACTGTTGGCTCTGAGGCACTAATAAAAAAAACCTGCACAGATAGGACACCCACCAGTGGCAGTGACTCAGAGCCTGTGGGCTTTGAGGCACCAAAAAACCCTGCACAGTCAGGACACACACCAGTGGCAGTGATCATAAGGAGAGGGTGTAGAAGTGTGGGCTCTGAGACACTAAAAAAACCTGCCCAGACTGGACACTCACCAGTGGAAGTGATCAGAAGGAATGGCTGTGGGACTGTGGGCTCTGAGGCACCAGAAAAACCCTGCACAGACAGGACACCCACCAGTGGCAGTGACCAAAAGAAGATGATGTGGGACTGTGGGCTCTATGAGGCACTGTGTTGTGTGTTCAAGAGCCATGTAAAAAAAAAAGCATGAAAACTGAAAAACTGTTGTGTGTTCAAGAAGTGTGTAAAAAAAAAAAACCCTGTGTGTGTTCAAGCACTATGTAAAAGAACACCAATGGAAATAAAACTGCTGTGTGTTGTTCAGACACTGTGTTAAAAAATAACATAATTAGGGTGCCATTACTAGGAGCGCTGTGAGTCAAAGTTGATATGGATCAGTCAATAGAAGAGCAGGAGTAGCAACCTTGTACTAGGGCTGCGGCTGTTGCCAGTCATAATAGCACTTCAGTATTGTATCTACTAAAGGTGGTCCAAGGGAAACAAAGTTTAAGAAAGGGCACTTGGAATCTAAATAATATTGCACAAAACATCACCTCTAATAAAAAAAGGGAAAACGTACTGCCGAAAAACATTAAAATATTGAGGATCAATCAACCCACCAGAATGAAACACCATTATTATGACATCTGGTCAGGCCTAAAAGAATTGCCCCAAATGATTGACACCTCTACTGTGACTCAATCTGATACAGTAACCATCAATAGAATGGTGGAGAATTATTTTAAGGACAATGTACAAATTAGCATGTCAGACAGACCCTTTGAATACTGGGAGAAAAAAAAAAACAATTAGCTTTGCTTTACTTAAACTGCCTACCCTCCACAGTGTACTAAGAAAGAGTGTTTAGCACAGTCGGGAACCTTGTGAGCAATCGGCTTAGGAGGTAACTTCTACGGGGAACACCTTTCGCTTCAATTACATCAATGGGGATAATTCAGACCTGATCGTAGCAGCAAATTTATTAGCAGTTGGGCAAAACCATGTGCACTGCAGGGTGGGCAGATATAACATGTGCAGAGAGAGTTAGATTTGGGTGGGGTGTGTTCAAACTGAAATCTAAATTGCATTGTAAAAATAAAGCAGCCAATATTTACTCGGCACAGAAACAAACTAACCCACCCAAATCTAACTCTCTCTGCACATGTTATATCTGCCACACCTGCAGTGCACATGGTTTTGCCCAACTGCTAACAAATTTGCTACTACGATCAGGTCTGAATTACCCCCAAATTACAGAGACTTCTGGGATGGTGTATTCCATTCGGAATGAGCTAATATTGTGTGATTATATTAACACTGAGACTGTTAGCAGTCTTAAGCCCATTTGGTATCTTGTTTTGTAGGGCACAAACAAACCAAGCACTTCAGCCACAAAAGTGGCAGTCCTTGTCGACAAAGTGCTTGACTTGTTAAACTGTGCATGTCCTTTTTAATATACAACATAAGGGTGGTCTGGGAAGGCCCAAGGACAATTCCATTTTGTACCACTTTTCTTTTAATTATGGGCTGTATTTGTTTGGATATTGGTAACGGCCTTTTTTGTATAGACAAACATTCTTATTGGTTATTGCTTTAATACATTACTAATTTGCTACACATTTTTAAACAGAAATAATAATAGCTAGACTCTGGTTGCTATGGGCAGCATCTCCACTTGTTCTCTTTAGAAGGCTTGATACATCTTTACCTAAGGATCATAAAGGATCCAGTACAAATTAATTTTCATCATGAAAATATACTCCTATTTTTGTAGGAATGAGAATCACATAGATTAGCGCACGAAGATGGTGGCAACTGCAAGAATGTGCTTCTTCTAATAGGAGGACTGAATGTCGCCAAACTAAATGGTAACGAAGTGCTTAAAATGATGTGCACCTATAATAAGATGTCATAGATAGCACATGTAAGAGTAAGTTCCTGATTTAATGGTCTATTTATCATTGGTGGCTAGGAAGGGGCAGTCACTATTTATCTCCCACTGCATATGGAACTATTTAGATGTCAATATGAATGAGGCTCCAGGTGTTATTCTAACAGAAAAAAATAAACATTTGTATATAATAAAGAAGTGGTAGAAAAAAGCCACATGTTATTATGAGGATGCAAAAGATACACACATGTGGAGGTGGGATTCTGACTTGGGCAAGTCACGAAGTCCCATCTTGAAGAAGCCAATGTCTCTGAAACCTGGACTAGTGAGTTTTCCGACACTGTGAATAGTCAATCTGTGAAGAGGGCAAGGGAGAGCTTTGACAACAGACATGGGAAATTCTGGATGGAGGAAGGTTTATACAGATAATGGGCGGTATTCAAATGATATATCATGCCCAATCTCCTTTCTAAAGTGATTGTTAGGGGTGTCACCAGGATGGTACTAGGTGGTGCTGTTGCTCTTGCCCAGCAGTCTTTTAGCCTTCTGCAGCCAAAGACTTTGCCTATAGCAGCCGCCTTTCCCGGGAGGATTATGTCTACGCAGTACTCAGATGCCTCCAGGTTTTTATGATAGATAAGGCTGCTGTGGGAGACTGGGCAAGGCAAGTACGGAACTGGAGTCAGACTGGGACACAAAAGGAAGGACCAGACACACAAGACAAACAATATCTTCAGCACACTACAGTGTGCAACTGACACGGGATCACTGCGGCAGATGGTACTCACTAGCGCCACAGTACTGGAGATGGGAAACCAAGCAATGGGTACTGAACCGTAATGGCCGAGGTGATATCAGTGCAGTCCCTGGTAGCATCTAAACATAATACAGGCAGACAGAAATACAGGACCAGACAGCACGCAATATAGGAACTCACAAATGGACTTGCTGGACCGGACTGTGGAGCAGCGCCGGCACAGGCAGACAGAAATACAGGACCAGACCGCGGAGCAGCGCAGGCTACAGATATACAAACACGCAGGGCTGAAATACTGAAGTGACCGCTAATAGCGACACCAACAGTACATGTATAACATGGTGGAATAGATGCTACGAGTGACACAGAAAGACATACTGTGGGACCAGACTGACAGGACATGGGTAATAACACAGGATACAAACAGAAGCTCCAGTTGAGCAAATACAGGCTGGAGTACACCGGATTGTGCACAGTATCAGGTACATAAACAGAAGCTCTTCACAGAGACAGTGTAGACTGGAACACCAGGATCAGGCACTTGCAGGGAAACAGAAGGCTCAGAGTATGACAGGATTACACAAACTGTTCAGGGTTCATCAGGGTTTGTCAAGATAGACTGAGTAGATCAGGGTTGTACAGAATCAAGATAAGGACTGAGTATAACCAGGAGCTAGGTCCTAGGCAGGCTAATAAAAAACCCAATATCCAATCAGTACAGCCAAGAAGGACAAGCCCCCTTAATGAGGAGAGTCACTGCAGGTGAGCAGCCTGACATACAAGGCCTAGTGTTAATTACCTAATTATGCAGCAGCTGGACTGCACACAGAAGACATAGGAGTCAGGTTGCAATTAGACAGACCCACCAGAGGTGGCTTGTAACAGTGATCCCCGTTTTCGCGCATATCGCACCCATAGTAATCAGTTTTAGCTGCATAAAGGGTTGGGCGCCCTCGCTGCCCTAGGGGGAGCGAGCTGAAATGATTATACCACAGCCGTTAGAAGAAATAGAACGGGTGTGGAAGGGAGTGAAAAGAATTGAATACCACCCAGTGTTTGATCAGACTAGGAAAGGAAAGGAGGGGACTGCTCCGACGCTGATGATGATCTCCATATCTTTTACTAAACATTGGTTGCAGTGTCAATAAAATCTTCCACAGATCTCAAGTTGAATGTATATCATTCTTGAAATGCACGGAAAGGGTATATATATATATATATATATATATATATATGATATATATATATATATATATATCCTTGGAAAGTCCTGCACTCTCATCAATATATGGTAACGACGGCGGGTGCTCCTAATGACCAAAGAGGCCACCAATATACCGCAACTACCACCTGGGTGGAAGGTGCACTCACGCCCAGAAATCAGTCTCTGAATTCACTTGTAAATTCAATATAATTTTATTCAGGTTCACTGTTGATGCCGTTTTTCATCGACGTTTCGGTCCATGTGAGGACCTTTATCAAGATTGGCACTTAAAACACCTATACAATCAGAAACAATTAAAATTAATATGTAGAAGAACCCAGATTATTCAACACCAGCACCACCAGTGCCTCCCAGGCCCTAAGGACTGTCACCAAACAGCAAAATCGTGCTTTAAAAAATATCTCAATCCATGTGTGATTTAGAGACGCCTCCACCCTTAGATATCACCTTACACTGAGTAAATATTCTTTCTCAACAAGTAGTTTCCCGGAGCCATCCCAGGTCCTTGACATGTCATGAGGGCTCATTGAATCCAATGATCGCACCACCCCCTGTACCCTTGACCACCTATTATCACTAAAACTTTTTTGCTATAATATTATACTAATGTAGTATTCAATATGTTCTATTGACTAGATGTATGTCGGTTTAGATGTATTGGGTGAGTGTGGTCATTGGATCTGGGGCCCTCTTATTATCCTATTTTCTTATTGACATATACGTGACGTTTCTGGTGATTGACAGCCTCCACATGGGCTAGCACAGTATAGTGTATGATGTCACTTCCGTTGAATAATCTGAATAAAATTATATTGAATTTACAAGTGAATTCAGAGACTGATTTCTGGGCGTGAGTGCACCTTCCACCCAGGTGGTAGTTGCGGTATATATATATATATATGATGTATGTATATATATATATATATATATATATATATATACTATATATATATATATATATACTTGACAATGTTAAATTCCCTTGTCGTATAAACAACCCTTTATGAAGCTAAGAACACTGTACGCTGTTTACTTAAGAAGTACCGTAATGGTACGCTAGTTGCGTAACGATCGCTCAGCCGTAGGCGAGACGCTCAAGCGTCACGTTCGCTCACGGCCCAGCGATCACAGGACACGTTATTGGCTATGACTAGAGTAATGATTCGCTATGGCGTAGCGGACGCTCGAGACCACGAGGAGATCACCAGCGGCGCAGACGCTCACAACGCTATACCTTTATGTCTAAACCTTATACCAATGAAATACACGGAATACCTTAATGTGAATACAGGGTGTAAGTGCAACCTTGTGTAACCTGACTAACTACAAAGCTGCTTGAGCGTCACCGACGCTCAAGTGAACACTTAACACTATAGAAAATACACAGATACTGGTTTAGGTTCCAAAGCCTATTAACTGTATTATATCTAATATACTTGTAAAAAGGGGATAACAGTACAAATGATACACTACAATATAACAGAGACTTCCTAACCACAGAACTAAACAATACTACCTAATACAATACAATACTAGTCTAGGGGAGATACGAGAGAGAGAGAGAAGGGAAAGAGAGAGAGAGAGACGGAGAGAGATGAGAGAAATTGGCTCACAGAAAGACAATGATAACGGAGAGAAACTTACGCACAAGGGTAAACGATCGCATGCGCCTGGACATCCAGCACCCGATTTTCAGCAATGAGAACCGTTGAAGAGTGAGAGCTGGATGTGGTCGGCCTGCCTATTTATGCCCCACACACAATGCAATCTCATAGTCCCTACAATCCCATTGTCCATTGGATGAAGGAATTCGACCCTGTATCACAACAAAAGGTCATAGGTTGATTCATACAGGTGGGCTGTGACGATTTCAAACAGCTCAGGTGGGTGGGGAACTAGGTTTCCCGCCGCATACCTGAGTATGAGTAAATAGTAGAAATGGACATAAACTTCTTATGTCCATAACTATTCGCACGAGCGATTAATACGCTCCAAACCAACACCGGAATATTGCTAATTAAATACTCTTCCGATGGGTACCAAACACTGCTGTATGATTCCTGTTAGACCCTTCGTACGATACAAAGAGGGATTCCTTAGCTCAGGGACCTTCTATATTAACCAAACTTTCAGAAACTATCAAAGGGACCATGATCTATAAACTACATTAATTGTGAAAATATGTAACGAATGAGTCGCACGCTACGACTACATAAACTCTACCGTAAATACGCATACCGCGCCTGCGAGTGCACGCTATTGCGGGTATGCGCCTTCACGGGAGAGCGTACGCATGCGCAGCGCGGACCAGTGTGCGGTGCAAATATGGCAACGTGCATAGAGACATTTTTCTGACTTTGACAGTCCACCCTTTGGCAGTCAATAATAACTGCCACCTTCTAAAATATTTAAGGAGAAAAATGTAAGTCAGGGGTTAATTGATTTCCATGGTTGGGTAGGGGAGAAGAGTGGAGTAGGTGTGAAGAGGGTATGACCTAGTGAGAAAGCAGAAGCATGTGTGTATGAGTCCATGTTTGGAGGGTCATGTATCATCGTGCCGTACGTGTGGTAAATCAAGCTTCGAGGTATTGCGAAGTATACATTTGAATTCCTTCTTATCCTGTGGTACAGGTCTGTGGATGGGCTGTCAAACTCTACCGAGCTCATTTCGGCTGTGGTTGTAACAAAATGGGGAAGCACATTTTAGTTGATGATACATGAATGGGGGAGGTATGTGGTTGCTGATATCTGTGCCTGTATTCCCTATCGTCTATGTGTGTCGTTACCTGGGGGTTGTAGAGATGAAGATAAAGAACACTTACGAAAAATGCAATGATATTCTATGTCAGGGAAATGTACATCTGTTGTTGAAGTTGTGTTCGGTATCTGTTGAGAGTCGTCTTCTTTGCGCTGTATTGCTCCTTGGGCATGAGCAAATAGCTTTGTCTGAGCCATCAGATTTACAAAAAAAATGTTGGGCTAGCGTGAGTTTAAAAATACTAGGGAAACTGGGGATCCATGGCAAAGTTCATCAAGTGTCCATATCTCAAGTGGTCAAAACTTCATCTTTGGTGCTTGTCTGTTGTCTGTATAGCGTCTCGTCAACTTCCTCGTCCAAGGGGGTCTTTGTATCTTGGAGAAAAGCAGAAAAACAGGTGAAAGAAACGGACCGTATAATCGCATTTTCATCACATCCTGGTTTCTATCGTTGGGTCATAAATCAAATCCAGGTTAATTACGGTTTCCTCACTCCTCAAGCTCATCACTTTTGTACTTTGTTTGCACCTCATTAAAGCCTGCCCGCATCTAAATATCAATCCAATCGATATAACGACACCCAAGATACATAGTAGAAACTTTCCAACATCCATTATGACTCCTTGAGCCCAGTCTCCTAAACCGGAGAACCAATTTCGCGGGTTCAACCATGACACCCAACCAGTCAGCTCATTACCTACAGCAGCAAGGGTGAGATTGTGTTTTCGGCGAAATTCCCACTTTAATTGGAGAATGTCGTCCATCTTTTGGTCTATGACCTCTACCGGATCCTCGGTGCTATTCGTGATATAAGTGCAACACTTTATGCCGTACTGTGTTGCCAATGTAACACAATATCCGCCTGTTACTGCTGTAAGATAATTAAGAACCATCCTATGCTGAACTAGTTCTGTTTTATAAGCTTGAAGTTCTCTTCCAGTGTATCTAAACGTGTCATCATACATTTCAGTGATATTATCTAACAAATTGGCGAGTGCGGAAATGTATCTATAATTCATCACTCCTCGAGCGGTGCGAGTGAAATCTAACGCTACCAGAACCTGAATCCCGGTGGATTCATGGATAAGATCAGAGGCCGGATGCTCTAACCTTTCTGACAGTTGTCTTTTAACTCGGTGCTCGTAATGAGTGTGAGTATAAGGAGCTTGGGCACCACGGTGTATGTCCTTCATTTTGTCATGTGTTACAGTCATCACTTCAGGCAATACTTTTCCAATATAACACAATCCTTCAGAGTTTGGGGCAAGCCACTTGTACGCCTTTCTCCCGCATATGAAATATGCGTCATCGGGGAGAACATATGGGACGGAGAAGGACATGACCATGTTACAAACCTTCCAGGTGAAATTTCCTGACCCTAATTCTTCCATCTGCTTAATGCACGTATCAGTTTGTACGATATGTGCACAGTATCCTGGTGATACCTCTCCAACTCTAGTAATCCTATTTCCTAAGGTATATCGATACCGAAAAGATTTTCCTCTACTGGCTATGTGGCGTACCAGCTCTGTATCTGTAGGCATTCTATCTGCTCTGTGTGAAAAGGTCATGGTAAGGTTGCTCCATGACACTTCCCAATTTCCCGGTTTTCTGGGATTGGAGATGTTGAAACATAAGAGGGACCTATCCACATGGTATTGGTGGAGCTTCAAACTAGGAGGGCTGGAGATATTAAACCTCCGGTCCACCGGTCTCCCACCACTTAGCTCAAGTACCTCCCCTAACGTTAAAGGAAATGGTACTAGCCCCGATTTGCTATGACCCTGAGGTACTTGAGAGCATACCCAACAATCTGTTTGGTTTAACACATTACCCACTAAGGAGTGATAGTCACTCAATGGATGCCGGTCTATATGGATATTAAAACTGGATTGGCATTTCTTTATGCATCCATCTTCAACCAGATTATCACAGAGCCTACAGATACAATTTTCTTCAGCTAACAATCCATCACAATTTCTTCTATCGGATCGTTTTCTGATACTCGCCTTTGCTTGTTGGTTTGGTTGATCTTGGAAAACTACGCCTCCATCATCATAATCGGAACCCATTCCAGAACCTCTCTCGACCTCTATGGTACTCTCGCCGGAACAGACTGCTCTGGTCAACATCATGGTTAACATCAAAATCCGGATCACAGTCTCTTGGGGCAAGTCCATCTTTGAGGAGGAAATAGAGAAGAATGAGAAGGGGGAAAAAAGAAATTTCAAGGAAGAGGGGATGGGAAGTGGAGAAAAACAATAAAAGGGAGAAGGGAGTCGACAACTGCTTTCGGTCTTCAAGGCTCAGGTGCCGCCTCAGTCCTCCTGGAACAGACACTCCAGTGATACAACCTCTACCGTCTGTTCCTTATCACGGGACTTCTCTGGATCAGCAACCTTTTTGCAGTGGGATGAATGGACCCAAGTCTCTCTCTCAGCCACCTTCAATGCTGTGGTGCTAGTCAATAAGACCTGGTATGGTCCTTCCCATCTATCAATAAGACAACCTGAGCGTAGAAAATTTCGTATCATTACATAATCCCCAGGTTCAATGTCATGACAATTACTATCTGGTAAATCAGGAATCATCAACTTCAGATTATCATTTTGATTCCTCAACTGCTTACTCATGTTAATCAAGTACTTTACAGTTACTTCATTGTTACATTTCAAATCATCCTGGGGGTTAATCATGACATGCGGTTGTCGACCAAACAAGATTTCAAAAGGAGACAGATTAAGAGGGGACCTGGGAGTGGTTCTGATGCTATACAAAACAATGGGTAAAGCTTCTGGCCACGTCAATCCTGTCTCTGCCATTACTTTACTCAATTTATTTTTAATAGTGCTGTTCACTCTTTCGACCTTCGCGCTCGCCTGTGGACGGTACGGAGTGTGCAGCTTGCTATCAATACCCATTAATTTACACATTCCTTGAAAGACATCACCTGTAAAATGGGTACCCCTATCACTTTCAATGATTCTAGGGATACCATATCTACATACAAATTCCTGCACAATTTTCTTAGCTGTAAACATGGCAGTATTTGTAGCTGCTGGAAAAGCTTCGACCCAATTCGAGAAAACATCTATACAGACAAGTACATATTTCAAATTTCGACATGGGGGTAATTGAATGAAGTCAATTTGTATTACCTGGAAAGGGCCGCCGGCAGGTGGGATATGGGATGGTTCTGTAGGTATTGCTTTTCCAATATTCTTTCTCAGGCAGGTAAGGCATGACATTGCTCTTTTACTCGCATGAGAGGAGAATCCTGGGGCGCACCAGTATGCTCTTACCAATTTGCACATCCCCTCCTTGCCTAGATGAGTCAGCCCGTGAGCTGCTTCAGCCAGACATGGAAGGTATGCCCTGGGGGCCACTGGTTTACCATGTCCATCCGTCCAGAGCCCTGAGGACTCCTGGCCATATCCCTTTGCCCTCCAGACTGCTCTTTCCTGTGTGGAACACAAATTCTGCATCTCACACAACTTCTGTGTGCTGATGGTATTAAATACCATCAGTTGTGTGGTGTCTGTCTGTATGGGGGTAGCAGCTGCAAGCTTTGCGGCTTCGTCTGCTCGGCCGTTACCAAGGGATACTGGGTCTTGGCTATATGTATGTGCTTTACATTTGATAACAGCCACTCTGTCGGGTTCCTGTATCGCTGTTAGAAGCCTTTTTATATAAGCTGCATGCGCTATCGGTGTACCAGCCGCCGTCATGAAATTTCTGAGCCGCCATAAGGCTCCGAAATCATGTACTACCCCGAACGCGTATCTGGAATCGGTGTAGATATTGGCAGACTTACCCTTAGCCAATTCACATGCTCTGGTTAGGGCGACCAGTTCAGCAACCTGGGCTGAGTGAGGTGGGCCTAGCGGTTCCGCTTCTATGGTGTCTTGGTCATCTACGACTGCGTATCCAGTACACAAGTCTCCCGAGTCTGACTGTCTATGACAACTACCGTCCGTGTAGAACGTGAGTTCTGCATCTTCCAGTGGATTGTCACTGATGTCAGGCCTTGCGGTAAAATTTTGGGTCAAATATTCCATACAATCATGTGTATCTTCCTTTGCATTAAATCCTCCTTCCCCATCACCCTCACCTCCCACCCTTTGTGCCTGATCAGGCACACCTGGGAGAAATGTTGCAGGGTTTAATGCGCTGCATCTCCTTATGGTGATGTTTACTGGGGCCATTAATGCCAATTCCCATCTCGTAAACCTTGCTGATGAGACGTGTCTGGTTTGGGCAGAATTCAATAAGGCAGATACCGCATGTGGTGTATGGATTGTGAGGTTGTGGCCTAGCACGACATCTTCGCTTTTCGTCACTAGCAATGCTATCGCCGCAACGCTACGCAAGCATGTGGGGAGGGATCGCGCTACCGTGTCTAGCTGGGCGCTGTAGTATGCAACTGGCCTGCTGGCATCACCGTGTTTTTGTGTTAGTACACCTGCTGCGCACCCAGCACTTTCTGTTCCGTATAGTTCAAAGGGTTTCCCATAGTCTGGCATACCTAGTGCTGGTGCCTGCGTTAGACACTGTTTGAGTCTCTCAAATGCTGTTTCGGATTCGTCTGTATGCGAAATCCGATCAGGTTTGTTTGAAGAGACCATTTCCTGCAGAGGTAGCGCCAATATGGAAAACCCTGGGATCCAATTACGGCAATACCCGCACATTCCTAAAAACGTCCTGATCTGTTGCTGGGTTTGTGGCAGTGTCATGTCTCTAATGGCTTGGATTCTATCAGCGGTCAGGTGTCTCAGTCCTTGTGTTAGACAGTGTCCCAAATATTTTACCTTAGTTTGGCATAATTGTAACTTGTCTTTGGAAACCTTGTGACCTGTGTCTGAAAGATGAAACAGGAGCTGTTTCGTATCCTTCAGAGATGCTTCCAGTGAATCTGAACACAGTAATAAATCGTCCACATACTGTATCAATACTGATCCACTGTCTGGTTGGAAAGACTGTAAACAATCATGCAAAGCCTGAGAAAATATACTTGGACTATCTATGAAACCTTGGGGTAACCGAGTCCACGTGTATTGGACTCCTCTGTATGTGAATGCAAACAAATATTGGCTGTCAGGGTGCAGAGGTACCGAAAAGAAAGCGGAGCAGAGGTCAATAACAGTGAAAAATTTGGCAGTGGGAGGAATTTGCATTAGGATGACAGCTGGATTAGGCACTACGGGGAACTGACTTTCAACTATTTTGTTAATCCCCCTTAGATCCTGCACTAGCCTGTAACCCCTCCCCCCACTCTTTTTAACAGGGAAGATGGGACTATTTGCTGTGCTGGACGTTCTTACTAGAATGCCCTGTTGTAGCAAGCGCTCTATTACGGGAAAGACTCCTAACTCCACCTCTGGCTTCAGAGGATACTGTGGGATTTTTGGAGCTATCCTACCATCTTTTACTTGTACAACTACTGGAGCTACATTTGCCATTAATCCAGTGTCCTGTCCATCTTTTGTCCAAAGTGACTCTGGTATCTGAGATGTCATCTCTTCTACTTGGGATGGGTTCCTATTTGTCATAATGGAATGTGACATTAATTTTGATGGGGAGTCTAACATGTCTCGTACTTCCTGAGCGTGATTCTCAGGGATGTCCAAGAATACACCTTCAGGAGTACAATAAATGACGCAACCCATTTTACATAGTAAGTCTCTTCCCAGGAGATTAGTT
The DNA here is from genome assembly GCF_028390025.1 of Pseudophryne corroboree. Classification (NCBI taxonomy): domain Eukaryota; kingdom Metazoa; phylum Chordata; class Amphibia; order Anura; family Myobatrachidae; genus Pseudophryne; species Pseudophryne corroboree. Next base: position 109,338,658 of record NC_086451.1, on the reverse strand, counting down.
GGTGCCGATGCAGCCAGCAAAAAGGAATGCTTGGTATGCAAAGGCCCTATTGTAATCTCGGCTGGTTTGCTAACAGGGTAGTGCTGGACTACTCCTGTTACTCCCATGGCTGGAATTGTCCTACCAGTGGTTCTCATGCCCACTGTCGAATTTATCACTGACTTGGCCGCCCCTGTGTCTACAAGAAAGTTTAAAGTTTTACCAGCTACATTGATTGCAATCTCTGGTTCGCTTCCAAGACTAGCAATCAACTTAACTGGGTGCAGATTACAGGTATGGCCACACCCCTATTGGGTATGCTGACCTCCCTGAATCCTGCTGGCAGCGACTACTTGTGCGGGGGTTAGCTGGGAACTACCAGAGGCATGCCAATCTCTGTTCGGGGGATATCTTTTTGTTTCCCCTGTATGTGGCTCAAAACTCCGCCTCTGTGGACCCTGCTCCCAATGTCGTGTGTCGTGTCGTTGTCTAGGGGGTTGAAAAGATCTTTGTACATTCTTTGTTCTACATTCTCGTGCAAAGTGTCCCGGTCTGTTACAAGAAAAACATGTTATTACACTTGCCTTACCCACAGGATTCGGTGGTACATACGCAGGCTGCCTTGTGGTCAGCGCCTGTATACTTACGGACATCAACTTATCACTTTGCGATTCCCTGTGTCTAGTGATGTTTTTGTCGTGATCAACAGCAGTCTCTCTCAAGGTGGACACTGACAGACCTCGCCAACATGGTTGTGTGGTCTGTACCCTAGCCTTTAATGTTTCTTTCAAACCATCCATCAGTACAGATACTGCTACTTCTCGATGGTTTGGGTTGGTCTTAATGTCTTCTATACCAGTGTATTTTGCCATTTCTGATAGTGCCCGGTGGAAATATTCTGCTGCCGTTTCGGACTCCTTTTGCTTAATGGAAAATATTTTATTCCATTTAACAACGGCTGGGAAATACTCCTTTAGCTGTAAATTTATCCTTTTTACATTATCCTGGTCGTACACATCTGTAAGCGGTACATCTTTATCTAGTCCACAATCAGCCAAGAATTTAACTGAGTCGACATTGGAAGGTAAGCAAGCTCTTAGCACTATCTGCCAATCCTTATTATTGGGCTCTAAAGTGTTTCCTAGATCCCTGATGTATTTTTGGCTTGCCACTAAATCTTTTCTGGGGTCTGGGAATTCAGACACTATGGTCCTCAATTCCATTCTAGTGAACGGGCAATACATGGCAATGTTCCTGACGGGTGTGGCTCCTGATGCATCTGTTTTCCCATTGGGAACTACTATCACCTTTACAGGAGCAATTCTAACAGCCTCTTCCTGTATAGATTCTACAGCTTGTTGTGGTACAATTGTTTCAGTGTAATGCATGGTGCCGTACTTACCCGTTGACACGACCTCACCTATCCCTCCGCTAGGGGCCTTCACTAATCTCGTTGGTGGTGCAGTTCCTACTGTGGTTTCTGATATGGTGGCCGCTAGAGAGAGCGCTGAAATTGTTGCCGAATCTTCTTCTTGATCACACTCCTGAGGAAGGTTCAAAACAGGGTACATCTTGCACGGGTTAATACTTGCATGAGTTATTTGGTTAACATCATTAACATTTACAGGGTTACTAAGAGTTTGTGTTTTACAACCCAGTGCGTTTCTCTCCGTAATCAACTTCTCTCCTGCAATGTATGGTGGAGGTGGAGCTGTGGCTATCAGCTTCCTGACTGCCCCAGATCCCGCCGCCAGAGCCAAACCTCTCTGTATCTCACCTTCCTGGTGCCATAACTGTAAGTAATCATGATGCTGAATTCGTCTCTTTGTTGATTTTACGAGACATATCCTCCTCCTTAAATTTTGTAACACGTCTGGACTGAAGCTACCTATTCTTGGGAATTTGTCCCTGTCTTGTACAGTCATTCTCTCCCATTCATCACATAAAGATTCTGTGTGACTTCCATATTTTTCACACATTACATATCGTGCCGACCCAACTGGTCGGTTCACAGAATCAACCTGAACCAGGGTTGATCGCCCCCTACCTGAGCAACTGGCCCCCATAGTCTGCAGGTGTTGCTTAGTCCTCCTTGGATTTCTGTATCAAGGTTTTCAGCAAGCCTTTACAGACAACCAAATTACTCCACAGTAGGCCGGCGGTGGCGGTTTACCGAGTACCCCACTCACTCGCCCACCTCGACCAATACGACCTGATCACACCGATATGGTGCTGGCGTACTCGATACAGGGCCCCTATGGAACCTTCAGTTTACTGGAACATATGAGGGTTACCCGCAGGACACTTACTCTTTCCAGTAAAGTTGGGGTTGTTAGATAGTTCCTGAGTGACCAGCGAACTTCCCTTCCAAAAATAAAAAATTACACAAATCACGTCAGAATGTACAAATAGCGTTTGTGACCACTTTACTCTAATGGTATTAGGTCAGATTACTAACTACTGCACACACTTACGTGCGGTCCAATCGTTCAGTACATAAGCACTACTTGTCATGTACTGAAAGATCAATGGAATCGATGTTTCCGGCCGCGATTCCTTCAGCAAGAGCTTGTATGGCCTATATGGGTTCTGCACCAACACCCCAGGCGTTGTGCCACTGGACTTTTATAGCGGACCTTTTACCTTACGACCTCCTGGTCTTGTTACCTTATGACCTCCTGGTCTTGTTACCTTATGGTCCGCTATACTCTAATGCTCAAATATTATTTAACCAGGGATGCCTCCCTAGCCACCGTATATGTCACTTACACGTGTGTCTCTTGACGAGTACCCGACTTTCCTTTTGGTTCCACCTTAAAGTTGTATAAACTTATGTATAGAAACACACTCACTCAACACATGTACACTTTTGTTTCTATATCTATTTCTGCGCAGAAATTGTCTTCAGTCCAACAGTGTTACCAATTAGGAGCAGGATCTGTTAAACTAAATTTCAGATTTTTTTTTCAAAAATAGATTTGCGTTATTTACCGCTTCGCGTTATCTACCGCTGTGCGTTACTTATCGCTTTGCGCTAATTATCGCTTTGCGCTAATTCAACTTTTCGTGATTTTGAGCTACGTGGGCGTAACCAGACGCTACGTTGCGTAATGTACGCTGCGTGCGTCTGCCTTTGGATTGCGTACGCTAGTCTTTGTTATAGACACGTGTACGCAATAAAAAGATCCACCGTAACACAATTTCTATTTTTATCAATGTAAATGATCCCTGATCATCTACCGCAATCCACACTGACTGCCTTGTATCTCAGACAAACCGTGTGTTTGTTCTATACTTTAACTATCACCTCTACTATGAAATAACAGCAAATCTCTTTTTAGCACTTTCTATCAACTATAAAAATTGGCAAACAGGAATAGTGATATACGAAATTGAAACAGAAAATGCAGATATATGTATGCGTGCGTGTATACGCAAGACAGAAGAGAAATAAAACAGTTTTAAAAGACACAAGCGTTTTGTTCTTACTTCCGGTTCCCGGATTCCTTCAGCACTCTTTATCTAAGCGAAGCAGACGCTTATCCCGTCAGCACTGCGAGACAACCTCCCACCCTTTGCTGGGGGGATAATGTCTGCTGATCTACCTAGTGCAGATATGAGAAGGATAGGACGAGTCCCCAATTGACAATGTTAAATTCCCTTGTCGTATAAACAACCCTTTATGAAGCTAAGAACACTGTACGCTGTTTACTTAAGAAGTACCGTAATGGTACGCTAGTTGCGTAACGATCGCTCAGCCGTAGGCGAGACGCTCAAGCGTCACGTTCGCTCACGGCCCAGCGATCACAGGACACGTTATTGGCTATGACTAGAGTAATGATTCGCTATGGCGTAGCGGACGCTCGAGACCACGAGGAGATCACCAGCGGCGTAGACGCTCACAACGCTATACCTTTATGTCTAAACCTTATACCAATGAAATACACGGAATACCTTAATGTGAATACAGGGTGTAAGTGCAACCTTGTGTAACCTGACTAACTACAAAGCTGCTTGAGCGTCACCGACGCTCAAGTGAACACTTAACACTATAGAAAATACACAGATACTGGTTTAGGTTCCAAAGCCTATTAACTGTATTATATCTAATATACTTGTAAAAAGGGGATAACAGTACAAATGATACACTACAATATAACAGAGACTTCCTAACCACAGAACTAAACAATACTACCTAATACAATACAATACTAGTCTAGGGGAGATACGAGAGAGAGAGAGAAGGGAAAGAGAGAGAGAGAGACGGAGAGAGATGAGAGAAATTGGCTCACAGAAAGACAATGATAACGGAGAGAAACTTACGCACAAGGGTAAACGATCGCATGCGCCTGGACATCCAGCACCCGATTTTCAGCAATGAGAACCGTTGAAGAGTGAGAGCTGGATGTGGTCGGCCTGCCTATTTATGCCCCACACACAATGCAATCTCATAGTCCCTACAATCCCATTGTCCATTGGATGAAGGAATTCGACCCTGTATCACAACAAAAGGTCATAGGTTGATTCATACAGGTGGGCTGTGACGATTTCAAACAGCTCAGGTGGGTGGGGAACTAGGTTTCCCGCCGCATACCTGAGTATGAGTAAATAGTAGAAATGGACATAAACTTCTTATGTCCATAACTATTCGCACGAGCGATTAATACGCTCCAAACCAACACCGGAATATTGCTAATTAAATACTCTTCCGATGGGTACCAAACACTGCTGTATGATTCCTGTTAGACCCTTCGTACGATACAAAGAGGGATTCCTTAGCTCAGGGACCTTCTATATTAACCAAACTTTCAGAAACTATCAAAGGGACCATGATCTATAAACTACATTAATTGTGAAAATATGTAACGAATGAGTCGCACGCTACGACTACATAAACTCTACCGTAAATACGCATACCGCGCCTGCGAGTGCACGCTATTGCGGGTATGCGCCTTCACGGGAGAGCGTACGCATGCGCAGCGCGGACCAGTGTGCGGTGCAAATATGGCAACGTGCATAGAGACATTTTTCTGACTTTGACAATACTATATGCACTATATGGTCAAAAGTATTCGGACACCTGAGCATTACGCCAGCGGGGACTTTAATGACATTGTATTCAAATACATATACTTTAATATGGAGTCGCCCCCCCTTTTTGCAGCTATAACAGCTTCCACTCTTCTTGGAAGGCTTTCCACAAGATTTTGGAGTGTTTCTGTGGGAATTTGTTCTGTAGAGCATTTATGAGGTCAGGCACTGATGTTGGACGAGAAGGCATGGCTTGCAATCTCCGTTCCAATTCATCCTAAATATGCTCAATGGGGTTGAGGTCAGGGCTCTGTGTGGGCCAGTCAAGTTCTTCCACACCAAACTCATCATACCATGTCTTTATAGTCCTTGCTTTGTGCACTGGGGCATAGTCATGTTGGCATAGGGAAAAGCTCTTCTCCAAACTGTTGCCATAAAGTTGGAAACATAGCATTGTTCAAAATGTCTTGGCATGCTGAAGCATTAAGATTGTCATTCGCTGGAGATAAGGGTCCTACCCCAAACTCTGAAAAACAGCCCCATACTATTATCCCTCCTCCACCAAACCTCACAGCCAGCATAATGCAATCAGGAAGGTGACGTTCTCTTGGCATCCGCCAAACCCAGACTCGCCCATTTGACTGCCAAATAGAGAAGTGTGATTCGCCACTCCACAGACCATGTTTCCACTGCTCCACAGTCCAGTGTCGGTGTGCTTTATACCACTCCATCCAACACTTGGCATTGGACTTGGTGATGTGAGGCTTGCATTCAGCTACTTGGCCATGGAAACCCATTCCATTAAGCTCCTGCCGCACAGTTTTTGTGCTTACATTAATGCCAGTGGAAGTTCAGGACTCTTAAGCTGTGGAATCAGCAGAGCGTTGGTGACTTTTATGCACCATGTGTCTTAGGAGTCATTGACCCTGATGTGATTTTGTGTGGGCTTCCGCTTCATAGCTGAGTTGCTGTTGTTCCTAAACGCTTCCATTTTTTTTTATATATAATTTTTTATTGAAATACTCAAAATTCCACAATGTACATAATATTCTTGTTGTCAATAAAATTAACAATTACAAGCATTGTGTAGAATATCATCTGTACATTCCATCAGATGTATAACAAAACGTATACTTCGAATATTTTTAACCATCATATTGTTCAAACTCAGAGCAATTGTATCTATATACAGAAATGAAGATCAATGTCTGTTCCCATAAGACCGTGTTCTTAGGGGCTATTCACCCTCATCACTCCTCGTCATGATCCATCACTTTGTACCATCAAGTCAATGACCTAAGGTAGGGTAGATTCAGGGCAAGATATTTACCGGTGAGTCCCCCGATAATGCTCGAATAGCATACCACTGCGTGTGTTTCAGGGAGTCATGTATTCTGGTACGTAAGTCAATCGGCAAAGTACCGATGTAGCTTTCCCAGGTTCCAAAGAACCCGGCTGAACGCCTTTCTTGCTCCAATATAGTGTCAATCCACTCCATATTAAACACATGATGTAATTTATCTTTAAATAGTTTCAAGGTGGGGGAAGTTGCCTCAATCCATGTCTGCAGAATAGCTTTACGGGTGGCTGCACTAATAATTAGCAACAAGCGTTTACACCCTCTCTCTATTCGCTGCTCTTCCGGCAACATACCAAATATTGGCCATTTATCTGTGAGAGGAACTTCAGTTACCAAATTGTCAAGAGCAAACTGTCTTATTTTGAGCCAGAAGATTCTCAGCATGGGGCATTTCCAAAAATAATGGTACATATCTGCTATATCAGAATAACACCTGGGGCAAGAGGCCACGGGTATCAACCCTGCTAAATGTTGGCTATGGGGTGAAAAATAAGCCTTATGATAGATGTTCAAAAACATCTCCTGATATTGAATCGCCTGGATTATTTTCCTCGACCAGCGGAGTGTTTTCAACAATCCATCACAAATTAAGAAAGGAGTGATGCGTACCCAAGAGTTCATACCCGACTGAACTTGAGTATGATTAATGTTTTATCTCAAAAAGGCATAGTGGTGTGAAATCGCTCTCTTTACTGTTAGGTCTGACATTAGCAGCACATCTAAAGCATTGTTCCAGTCATCGTCAGATAACCCCCTGATCACCAACATAACATAATGCTTAGCTTGCATATAGGCAAATGGGTATTTTTGGAAGCTCGGGAATCTTTCAGATGCTTGCGAATACGATAGAGATGCCCTAGTATCTTTATTTAAAAGTGTCCCCACATTATAAAGTCCTTCAATCTTTAGTCTATCGTAAGGAGAAGCCGCTAGCTTGTTCTGGAAATCCGGATTGTTTAGGAATGGTAAAAAAAGGGTTTTATAAGAATTTAAGTTTTGTTTATGACGGAGTATATGCCATATTCGTTTTGTGGTCCATAACAAGGGGTTATTGCGTATATTGTCTTCTACGTCACTGTCATGCATGTGTAAAGATCCCGTCAGGCTACAGTTTGTTAGAAACTATTCCTCTAGAGAGGTATTGGCATAAAGATCTTTTCCATAAAGCCCATCCCGCAAATATCGCAAATTTAATACAGCAGCATGATTGTAGTGTAAAACATTGGGGAAGTTAATGCCCCCATTAGTAACGGGTTGCTGTAGTCTTATCAGCCCTATTTGCGGTCTCTTAGCCCCCCATATAAATTTTCTGAAGTGGGCATTTAGTAAGCAAATATCTTTCTGAGACAAAAGGAGAGGTAAAGCCTGTATTATATACAACCATCTCGGAAATGTCACCATCTTAACAAGATTTGCTTTCCCTATATATGACAGCATAAGGTGGGCCCATCCCTCTAATTCTCTAGCCGTGTCAGCTAACGCCGTAGAAATATTTAATCTATATAACTCCGCCAGATGTTTGGGAAGGTGAATGCCTAGGTAGTCGATGTATGACTTTGCCCACCTCACCGCGATCTGACGGCCCCAATGCGGGGTAGTGATACGGGGATGCAAGCAAAGACCCACAGATTTAGCCAAATTAACTGTAAACCCAGAGATTTCACCATATTCCTCCAATTTACCTAAGATCTTCTGCAAAGACGATTTTGGATTGGCTATATACAATAATACGTCGTCTGCAAATGCCGACAGCTTTATTTCTCCTCCTCCCACCTTTATGCCCTTAAACTGACCAATTTTGTAGGATGCAAAATATCAGATCTATACAGAGGTTGAACAATAAGGGGATAGGGGGCACCCCTGGCGTGTTCCCCTATACATTTGAATTTGATCCCCTCTCACTCCATTAATGCTTCCATTTTTTAATAATATCACATACAGTTGACCATGGAATATCCAGCAGGGATGAAATTTCATGAACTGTCTTATTGCAAATCCTATCACAGTACAACGCTTGAAGTCATTGAGCTCCTCCGAACTACCCAATTGGAGACTGCATTGCTAGGTGCTTGATTTTTACACCTGCGGCAATGGGTCTGATTGAGACACCTGAATATATATATATATATATGTATATATATATATAAATTGTGTCTACTGTGCTGCCATATGGGCCCATCCACCATAATTTGGTGCCCACCCTCACACTGGACATTCATTTATGACCTCAATGTCCAGCCTGTATGAGGACAAGTGTTGGATCTTACTGACTTAGGGGCCTATTTATCACCATCCGCATCTTGGATGCAAATGTCATGTGATAAAATTGCCCAAACTTGCACTGCGATAATTAATTACATTGCAGGGATGTATCAATTATCGCATGCAGAGACAGAGCTTGCGGTCAACCTTTGTCCCTGCGATGCCTCTTCGCAGCATCATTGGGGTATTTATTGTAAAAAAATACCCTGATGTCCTGCTGCGCATGCGCCGCCCCCACCGACATCGCCGTTACCACCGCCGCCAGGTCGAGCCCCCATTGTGACTACCCCCGCGCACCACGGATCCCCCCAGCAGGATAATATACTAACCTGTCCAGGGAGCCGGTCCGCACAGCTTCTGCTGAGCTGCCTGGTGCTGGATACTGTGTGCTGCGGTGACCCCCGGTGCTGTAAACTGCGCTGCCGCTTTGCAGCATCACTTTACAGAGCCTGGGTCACATTGCAGCATATGGGGGACCCGGCACCCGGCAGTGCTCTGTGGAGCAGCGGACACTGGCTCCCTGGACAGGTGAGTATGTTGTTTTTGGCGAGATTATCACAGGGCACACTGCAATATTTTTTCACTTTTTTTTTTTAGTAAATCTGGTCAGATCGCATTTCCCATTATAAGTATGGGGAACACGATGTGGCTTACTAAACAAAAGTGAATTCAAGGGTTTGGAGCAGCTTTTCATGAAAACTGATCCAAATGCCCTTTAATACATTCAGGTGATACATAAATAATGTGAAAAGGGTGTGAAAACACCCTTTTTCACATTATTTTAGTAAAAATAATGTTAATAAATAGATCTCTTAGTGCAGTGGTTCCCAAACTGTGTGCCATGGCACCCTGGGGTGCCTCAGGACACCTGCAGGGGTGCCTTGGATTGGCGGTCCAGGACCAATTCAAATTACTTATGGTCAATGTAATAGGCAAAACCAGTGCTGGTGGCTGCCAGTCATAAAATATGTGGACAAACAGAAGCAATTCCTGTCCCAAACCACACAATTGAACCTAAAGGCCCATATAGACGGGCCGATGCGGGAGAGATGTGTGCTGAGCGAACCGCTCAGCACACATCTCTCCCGCCGCTCAGGACAGCGCGATCTGTGCTGAGCATGCGGGTGAGACGGGGGGGCGCTCATTTTACCCAGCGGGTGAAATGAGCGACCCGCTAGATTGGCCTGCATGCAGGCCGGGTCTGGGACTGAGGGTCGACAGCACAAAGGTCGACACACCTTAGGTCGACGCCAATTGGTCGACACACCTTAGGTCGACATGGACAAAAGGTCGACAGGAACAAGGTCGACATGGAAAAGGGTCGACATGAGTTTTTTATGTTTTTTTGGTGTCGTTTTCTTCGTAGAGTGACCGGGAACCCCAATTAGTGCACCGCGTCCCCTCGCATAGCTCGCTTCGCTCGCCATGCTTCGGGCATGGTGCCTTCGCTCCGCTACCGCTTCGCTTGGCACACTCTACCGTTCCAATCGTAGTCCACGTGGATCGTTAAGTATGAAAAGGTTAAAAAAAAGAAAAAAATCGTGAAAAACTCATGTCGACCTTTTCCATGTCGACCTTGTTCCTGTCGACCTTTTGTCCATGTCGACCTTCTGTCCATGTCGACCTAAGGTGTGTCGACCAATTGGCGTCGACCTAAGGTGTGTCGACATTTGTGCTGTCGACCTGGAGTCCGGATACCATGCAGGCCAATCTAGCACCAGCGATAGCGATGCGCCGGGCTGCGCATCGCTATCGCTGTAGGGGGTACACACGGAGCGATAATGCTCAAATTCTAAGCAATCTAGTCAGATTGCTTAGAATATCGCTCAGTGAGTACCCCCCTTTAGGATGAAACACAATTTACTTAATTTAATATCTCTTTCTAAATTTCTAAATAAAAAACTGTTGGCCTAGGAGTGCAGTGAAAGAAATTCTGATACTCTAGGGTGCCGTGATTCATAAAAGTTTGGGAACCACTGTCTTAGTGTGTTAATGGGTGATCCTATGCTTAATACAGTATTATTAAGGAATGATAGCTTCTTGATTTTTTAAATCAGGCACTAAGTAGATTAATATTAAAAAAGGGATTTTTATTGTTAAAATTAGTAAAACATAAAATGAATAACAAAATTACAAAAAAAGATTTAAAAAAAGTAATTACAATATACAATAAAATATACAATATGATCTAAATTTCAGAAGTGAATGGTAATTGTATAACCTCAAAATAGCTGCAACAATGCCTGCATTATCCTTATACAACATTTATGTTATCCTAATAGCACAGGAGGAGCACTGATTTAGGAATTGAATACAAACACTTGATAGGTAAAAAGGGATTAAGGAACAATATTGGCTACAAATGTTTATACAATAAACCTATTCACAAGCGGTTATTTGAGCATGGTTAATGTACTTTGGGTTTACTTAACTAGCGTACATTCCATGGTGTTCTTTTATGTAAAGTCATAGAGTACTGGTGAATGTCTCCGCTCTTTGTGTTCAAATAATTGCCGCACATTGTTTAAGCAGAAAGCCTTGTAGTCAGCTCAGACTAGTTATTAGGGCATTCCCCGATGAGCATAAGGACTGTTAGCACTGAAAAAGAACAGATAAGTGACTTTACTATGGTGCAACACTACTGGCAATGTATATTACTGTATGTTTCAGTAGTGTGCAGGTATGAATTAGTTCAAACGTATGGAATGATAATTTGCTAGAAAATGTATTTAATGATAAACTAATATTTAAAAATAAGCAGAGTAATGATAAGCTAGGTGTGCTTCAGGTACATTGTTGGCGATTGATAGTTCAAAAAGCCATTAACTAAAACTGCAATCTAAATACTGTAAGTATATAAGAAACTAAAATGCGAATGTTTAACCTACAAGCTTGTAATTGAATATTCAGAAAGTGTTTAAACAGATTCAGTATGATTTACAGACAGACAGGAGGCCAGGTATCAATATCCCGACAGCGGCATCCCACCCGCCAGAATGCCGGCAGCGGAGCGAGCGCAAAGAGTCCCCTTGCGGGCTCGGTGGCACGCTGCGCCAGCCACAGGATCTATTCCCATTCTATGGACACCCACGAGTGGGAATAGTCCTGTTGCGCCAGGATTCTGGTTGGTGGCATTGTTGGATGGTGGGATTCCTGTGTCGGTATCCTGAGTGCCGGGATCCCAACAGCTGGCAAATTAAATGCATCACGTTTAAACATTGGGGGGAATTCAAATGTTTGAAAAGTCGCTTGGGTGTCTGTTTTTTCCTGTCTATTAGATAGGAAAAGACAGATACCCAACTGACTTTTCAAACAATTGAATATCCCCCATTGTGTCTATTGTGATGTTATGTAATGGGCCCATCTGGCATAATTTTTTGTGGTTGGTGCTCATCTACCTTTATAGGTACATAACTTGGAAATTCATTGCAAACTTTCTGAGAAGTCACCTATTATGGCAATACTGTTGGAAATGGAGTGTGCTCCTGTCTCCATACTGACTCTACTGAAGCGATAGCATCTTTTTCCAAGATGGCCACAAGGATGTTTCTGCACATGAGCGGCTCCATCTTGTTCACTGTGTTTGAGCTTTACAGTACTACCCAGCGGTATAGTACTTAACATCAGATAGACCACTCTAATTACCCTGCACACCGCTGACATACATGACCGGACGGTCCTCTGTTTGTATCCACTTACTCTGCTGTCACTGTACAGTGTTTAGTGTCACTGCGTGGCCCAAATTCATGTGCTAATTCCGCTGGTGTCTTTGGTTCTGTTACAACATATAACAGCATTTCCTGTATTGTATTTTTATATGTACCCCCCAATGGGCTATATTTTGTTGCCTGACAAAATATCCAATCATCCTCAGTACAGATTAAAAGCTCCTACTGATGTTAGTGATAGTTTGATCAATGCACAGTGTATCCCAAAATGACAATCCAACTCTGGAATCAGTCCACGCTAGTTATATTTATTTAAGAATGGATTGAAACCACACTTGATAGGTAATAACCTTTGCATTATTACAGTGCTGGGAGAAATGTATACACATCTTTCCAGCAGAAGACAAAGAAGCCGTGTAAAAATTTCCGCTCCATAGGACCAGATGGCAATTGGTAACCTCCTAACCCTGGGTGGGCCACCACTGCTTCTGTTAATGTTATTACATGCAGAGCAACTGCCTTTTGTTGCAAAACTGTTTCGTACCATACTGCTGAATACATTATTATCAAAGCACTACAACCAAAGGACGCCAAACAGCTGAGACTTATACTAAGCTAGCATTCCTATACAACATTGGCCCTCATTCCGAGTTGTTCGCTCGCAAGGCGATTTTAGCAGTATTGCACATGCTAAGCCGCCGCCTACTGTGAGTGAATCTTAGCTTCTTAAAATTGCGAACGAAAGATTCGCAATATTGCGATTACACATTCTCGTAGCAGTTTCAGAGTAGCTTCAGACTTACTCGGCATCTGCGATCAGTTCAGTGCTTATCGTTTCTGGTTTGATGTCACAAACACACCCAGCGTTCGCCCAGACACTCCTCCGTTTCTCCAGCCACTCCCGCGTTTTTTCCGGAAACGGTAGCGTTTTTCCCCACACGCCCATAAAACGGCCTGTTTCCGCCCAGTAACACCCATTTCCTGTCAATCACACTACGATCGCCTGAGCGAAGAAAAAGCCGTGAGTAAAAATCCAAACTTCATAGCAAATTTACTTGGCGCAGTCGCAGTGCGGACATTGCGCATGCGCACTAAGCGGAAAAATGCTGCGATACGAAGAAATTTTCCGAGCGAACGACTCGGAATGACCTCCCCTGTTGCTTGTTTATCAATGCTCAATGTTTCTTTTTTAACATTAAAAACATTTTTCTTGGGGAAAAAGCATTTGTAATATTAAAATGACTTAAGCTATGGAAAACAATAAAAATAAATATATTCACGGAATATATTTCACATCCTGCTGAGCAATTTCAAAGCAACAAAATGCATATTCGTACTGGATAGAAGGTAAAATAGTCCCCCCAGGGCAATATCATGGCATGTTTGTTACTCCCAAAAGTAAAGGAAGCCTGTTCTCTGCTAACTGATCAGGAGGTGTCATGTATATCCAGTCTGTTAGGATGCACATATTCCACAAGCCGTAGCCGAGCAGACAGGAGCAAATCAGGTCTGATTTATTGGTGACATGCTATCCTACTGCATCGATGTCTTGTCTTTGGTTTGCTGCAGAGCTCCTATTTAGGAAAGATTAATTTTGAATCTGTGTCACCCATGTGTCTCCACAGGTATAAGATCTGTCATCCAGACTGTCACTGGTAACATAAAGAAATGCTGCTTGTGAGTGCAGCATGCCATAAAGAATCTATGGCAAGAAAAAGATGCAGCGGGACCGAGAGAGGGAGAACATGTGTCTTATTTTAAAGCCAAAGCACATGGAAAAACAAGAAAATTGGTTTTGGCTTCGAACCGTGCTTATTTAGAGGTGAAAAACATTCACACCGCCGTTAAATATTAGCTTTGCTTCATACAGTTTGTAGAAAGAGTTAAATGAAGATTTCTTGGCGTTGAGTCACGAGGACCTCGATGTTCAGTCTTAATCTTGGCAGCTCTTATCAGCCGAGGAAGAGATTTTTAACAACCAAACCATAAGCAAGATAAAGTGTCAACAGTTTTCAGGAAAGGCCTTTCAATGAGCCAAGATGACTTGTCTGTGCTGCAGGCATTAGGACAACATATGTCATTGTGTTTGAGATTGAAGAGCAAAGAGATGTGCCACGTTGCTATGATAATGGTGCCAGTAATTTTAACTGTCTTAACCCTATCAGGGCCAGAACAGTGAGCACTCTTATAGAATGGTGCTCTGCAAGTAATGCCCTACAGTCCTCATGTGGCCCTTTTAGGCAATTTATGGTGCTCATCAACATTGACAAATGTCCTAGCTTAAGTGGTATATTGGGCCTGATTCAGACCTGATTGCTGTTAAGCGGAAACGTACAGCGGCCAATTATCGAATGACTGCGCATGTGTATGCACCGCAATGCGCAGTCACGTCACCAAACAGTGGCAGGATGGTGCGAAAATTTCGATCGCACGGGCATTCGCAAGGTGATTGACGTTTGGGGTGGTAACTGGCCGTTTTCAGGGAGTTTCAGGGAAAACGCAGGCATTCCCAAGCATTTTCAGGGAAGGTGTGTGACATCAGCTCCGGACCCGTTCTGCCTGTTTGTATCATACTGTGGGAGTAAGTCCTGGGTTACGCACAGACTGCACAGACTGGAAAAATCATTAGATGGTGAGTGAGTTGCGAATGGATTTGCGGTTGTCCGCTGTCTGACGGAGTTTCACACGCCGTATACATGCATTTGCATACTTGTACGGACGGGTTTTAACTCTTTATGGGTAGCGGCTCTCTCATCGCAGACTGCTGCAAAAACGCACAACAGCGATCCATTCTGAATCGGGCCCATTGTTTGCAGCAAGTAAGCCTGTGACAATATACTGTATCTGAAATATATATGTGACCCTCTTGGTAAACATTGGGGTTAGTTCTCTTAAGGAGGAGGCTGTGGAAAACTGTGGTCCACTATCTTTGGTTTAGCTATAACACTTAGCATCATCTACCCACTATCAGCTGCAATGGATAGCTCCCAGCATGCAATGCCAGTCTAAAACAGCTCGAGCACCACACATAACCTTACCTTGATGTACGTCACATAGAATTCCAGGACAAGAACAGTAAATTCGAAGGATTTCTGAAATTTCCTGAAAATAAAATGTTACAATAACACAACAACAGTGCAAACTACTGTAGCTCATAGTCACATTCAGCTAAGCGTAACACAGTAGTAGATTCTGAATAATTTTTTCTAATGTCAAACAATGTTAAAGGAACTATCTTCAAAACCTTTTAAGAAATATTTTGTCAGGTGTTGAGTAATCAGGACTGTGTCAATGCATCTAAAGAAAAACGCCAACAGTTATCTGGATAGTAGGGCGCTTTCATTTGTGAGACCTGCTTCCCTAAAATTGTTTACCACTTTCTGTGCTACTACTAACATATATTTTGTTATAGAAATCACAATTTTAAAATCCTGCCTCTACTTATTCCAGTGCCAGAGTTTCAAAAACAAATGTATATATACGCTGTCTTATAATATTTGCCTACTCTCCTGGAACAGCCGGGAGGCTCGCGAAAATCGGGTGTCGCTCTCAGCCACTCAGAAGAGTGGGCAAGTTTCCCAGTTGCAGCCCTGTCATGCCACCCATCTGCCTACTTACTGAGTGAAGTGGGCGGTCTGGGCTAATGATGACATGACTTACACTGAATTGCATAATTTTAACAATGCACGCCCCCCCCCCCACCTTACCACTGTACAATGCCAATAATCCCGCCATTGTATAGCAGGGTGTGTTTTTCATGCCACCTGTACAGCTTCCAATGATGTTCAGTGTTAGGTTTTAGAGTAAATAGAGTGGATGTAGTTTTCTTCTGGAATAAACCATGTTGTAATGCTAGGAGCAGAGCCAGATTATAGGAGGGGCAATAGGGCTGGTTATCCCGGGGGCCCCAAACATTAGGGGAACCCACACACTGCTATTTAAAGTCTAGAGATGAGCGCCTGAAATTTTTCGGGTTTTGTGTTTTGGTTTTGGGTTCGGTTCCGTGGCCGTGTTTTGGGTTCGACCGCGTTTTGGCAAAACCTCACCGAATTTTTTTTGTCGGATTCGGGTGTGTTTTGGATTCGGGTGTTTTTTTCAAAAAACACTAAAAAACAGCTTAAATCATAGAATTTGGGGGTCATTTTGATCCCAAAGTATTATTAACCTCAAAAACCATAATTTACACTCATTTTCAGTCTATTCTGAATACCTCACACCTCACAATATTATTTTTAGTCCTAAAATTTGCACCGAGGTCGCTGTGTGAGTAAGATAAGCGACCCTAGTGGCCGACACAAACACCGGGCCCATCTAGGAGTGGCACTGCAGTGTCACGCAGGATGTCCCTTCCAAAAAACCCTCCCCAAACAGCACATGACGCAAAGAAAAAAAGAGGCGCAATGAGGTAGCTGTGTGAGTAAGATTAGCGACCCTAGTGGCCGACACAAACACCGGGCCCATCTAGGAGTGGCACTGCAGTGTCACGCAGGATGTCCCTTCCAAAAAACCCTCCCCAAACAGCACATGACGCAAAGAAAAAAAGAGGCGCAATGAGGTAGCTGTGTGAGTAAGATTAGCGACCCTAGTGGCCGACACAAACACCGGGCCCATCTAGGAGTGGCACTGCAGTGTCACGCAGGATGTCCCTTCCAAAAAACCCTCCCCAAACAGCACATGACGCAAAGAAAAAAAGAGGCGCAATGAGGTAGCTGTGTGAGTAAGATTAGCGACCCTAGTGGCCGACACAAACACCGGGCCCATCTAGGAGTGGCACTGCAGTGTCACGCAGGATGTCCCTTCCAAAAAACCCTCCCCAAACAGCACATGACGCAAAGAAAAAAAGAGGCGCAATGAGGTAGCTGACTGTGTGAGTAAGATTAGCGACCCTAGTGGCCGACACAAACACCGGGCCCATCTAGGAGTGGCACTGCAGTGTCACGCAGGATGTCCCTTCCAAAAAAACCCTCCCCAATCAGCACATGATGCAAAGAAAAAGAAAAGAAAAAAGAGGTGCAAGATGGAATTGTCCTTGGGCCCTCCCACCCACCCTTATGTTGTATAAACAAAACAGGACATGCACACTTTAACCAACCCATCATTTCAGTGACAGGGTCTGCCACACGACTGTGACTGATATGACGGGTTGGTTTGGACCCCCCCCAAAAAAGAAGCAATTAATCTCTCCTTGCACAAACTGGCTCTACAGAGGCAAGATGTCCACCTCATCTTCACCCTCCGATATATCACCGTGTACATCCCCCTCCTCACAGATTATCAATTCGTCCCCACTGGAATCCACCATCTCAGCTCCCTGTGTACTTTGTGGAGGCAATTGCTGCTGGTCAATGTCTCCGCGGAGGAATTGATTATAATTCATTTTAATGAACATCATCTTCTCCACATTTTCTGGATGTAACCTCGTACGCCGATTGCTGACAAGGTGAGCGGCGGCACTAAACACTCTTTCGGAGTACACACTTGTGGGAGGGCAACTTAGGTAGAATAAAGCCAGTTTGTGCAAGGGCCTCCAAATTGCCTCTTTTTCCTGCCAGTATAAGTACGGACTGTGTGACGTGCCTACTTGGATGCGGTCACTCATATAATCCTCCACCATTCTATCAATGTTGAGAGAATCATATGCAGTGACAGTAGACGACATGTCCGTAATCGTTGTCAGGTCCTTCAGTCCGGACCAGATGTCAGCATCAGCAGTCGCTCCAGACTGCCCTGCATCACCGCCAGCGGGTGGGCTCGGAATTCTGAGCCTTTTCCTCGCACCCCCAGTTGCGGGAGAATGTGAAGGAGGAGATGTTGACAGGTCGCGTTCCGCTTGACTTGACAATTTTGTCACCAGCAGGTCTTTCAACCCCAGCAGACCTGTGTCTGCCGGAAAGAGAGATCCAAGGTAGGCTTTAAATCTAGGATCGAGCACGGTGGCCAAAATGTAGTGCTCTGATTTCAACAGATTGACCACCCGTGAATCCTTGTTAAGCGAATTAAGGGCTGCATCCACAAGTCCCACATGCCTAGCGGAATCGCTCCCTTTTAGCTCCTTCTTCAATGCCTCCAGCTTCTTCTGCAAAAGCCTGATGAGGGGAATGACCTGACTCAGGCTGGCAGTGTCTGAACTGACTTCACGTGTGGCAAGTTCAAAGGGCATCAGAACCTTGCACAACGTTGAAATCATTCTCCACTGCACTTGAGACAGGTGCATTCCATCTCCTATATCGTGCTCAATTGTATAGGCTTGAATGGCCTTTTGCTGCTCCTCCAACCTCTGAAGCATATAGAGGGTTGAATTCCACCTCGTTACCACTTCTTGCTTCAGATGATGGCAGGGCAGGTTCAGTAGTTTTTGGTGGTGCTCCAGTCTTCTGTACGTGGTGCCTGTACGCCGAAAGTGTCCCGCAATTTTTCTGGCCACCGACAGCATCTCTTGCACGCCCCTGTCGTTTTTTAAAAAATTCTGCACCACCAAATTCAAGGTATGTGCAAAACATGGGACGTGCTGGAATTTGCCCATATTTAATGCACACACAATATTGCTGGCGTTGTCCGATGCCACAAATCCACAGGAGAGTCCAATTGGGGTAAGCCATTCCGCGATGATCTTCCTCAGTTGCCGTAAGAGGTTTTCAGCTGTGTGCGTATTCTGGAAAGCGGTGATACAAAGCGTAGCCTGCCTAGGAAAGAGTTGGCGTTTGCGAGATGCTGCTACTGGTGCCGCCGCTGCTGTTCTTGCGGCGGGAGTCCATACATCTACCCAGTGGGCTGTCACAGTCATATAGTCCTGACCCTGCCCTGCTCCACTTGTCCACATGTCCGTGGTTAAGTGAACATTGGGTACAACTGCATTTTTTAGGACACTGGTGAGTCTTTTTCTGACGTCCGTGTACATTCTCGGTATCGCCTGCCTAGAGAAGTGGAACCTAGATGGTATTTGGTAACGGGGGCACACTGCCTCAATAAATTGTCTAGTTCCCTGTGAACTAACGGCGGATACCGGACGCACGTCTAACACCAACATAGTTGTCAAGGACT
The DNA here is from genome assembly GCF_028390025.1 of Pseudophryne corroboree. Taxonomy (NCBI): domain Eukaryota; kingdom Metazoa; phylum Chordata; class Amphibia; order Anura; family Myobatrachidae; genus Pseudophryne; species Pseudophryne corroboree. The sequence goes on along the minus strand of NC_086451.1, from coordinate 109,319,317 downwards.
CAGTTATCCGCTTTGCAGTAGGATGACTGCTGTGATATTTCATCTTCCTCGCAAAGGACTGTTGAACAGTCAATTGCTTACTGGAAGTAGTACAAGTGGGCTTACGACTTCCCCTCTGGGATGACCATCGACTCCCAGCGGCAACAACAGCAGCGCCAGCAGCAGTAGGCGTTACACGCAAGGATGCATCGGAGGAATCCCAGGCAGGAGAGGACTCGTCAGAATTGCCAGTGACATGGCCTGCAGGACTATTGGCATTCCTGGGGAAGGAGGAAATTGACACTGAGGGAGTTGGTGGGGTGGTTTGCGTGAGCTTGGTTACAAGAGGAAGGGATTTACTGGTCAGTGGACTGCTTCCGCTGTCACCCAAAGTTTTTGAACTTGTCACTGACTTATTATGAATGCGCTGCAGGTGACGTATAAGGGAGGATGTTCCGAGGTGGTTAACGTCCTTACCCCTACTTATTACAGCTTGACAAAGGGAACACACGGCTTGACACCTGTTGTCCGCATTTCTGGTGAAATACCTCCACACCGAAGAGCTGATTTTTTTGGTATTTTCACCTGGCATGTCAACGGCCATATTCCTCCCACGGACAACAGGTGTCTCCCCGGGTGCCTGACTTAAACAAACCACCTCACCATCAGAATCCTCCTGGTCAATTTCCTCCCCAGCGCCAGCAACACCCATATCCTCCTCATCCTGGTGTACTTCAACACTGACATCTTCAATCTGACTATCAGGAACTGGACTGCGGGTGCTCCTTCCAGCACTTGCAGGGGGCGTGCAAATGGTGGAAGGCGCATGCTCTTCACGTCCAGTGTTGGGAAGGTCAGGCATCGCAACCGACACAATTGGACTCTCCTTGTGGATTTGGGATTTCAAAGAACGCACAGTTCTTTGCGGTGCTTTTGCCAGCTTGAGTCTTTTCAGTTTTCTAGCGAGAGGCTGAGTGCTTCCATCCTCATGTGAAGCTGAACCACTAGCCATGAACATAGGCCAGGGCCTCAGCCGTTCCTTGCCACTCCGTGTGGTAAATGGCATATTGGCAAGTTTACGCTTCTCCTCCGACAATTTTATTTTAGGTTTTGGAGTCCTTTTTTTACTGATATTTGGTGTTTTGGTTTTGACATGCTCTGTACTATGCCATTGGGCATCGGCCTTGGCAGACGACGTTGCTGGCATTTCATCGTCTCGGCCATGACTAGTGGCAGCAGCTTCAGCACGAGGTGGAAGTGGATCTTGATCTTTCCCTAATTTTGGAACCTCAACATTTTTGTTCTCCATATTTTAATAGGCACAACTAAAAGGCACCTCAGGTAAACAATGGAGATGGATGGATTGGATACTAGTATACAATTATGGACGGGCTGCCGAGTGCCGACACAGAGGTAGCCACAGCCGTGAACTACCGCACTGTACTGTGTCTGCTGCTAATATATAGACTGGTTGATAAAGAGATAGTATACTCGTAACTAGTATGTATGTATAAAGAAAGAAAAAAAAACCACGGTTAGGTGGTATATACAATTATGGACGGGCTGCCGAGTGCCGACACAGAGGTAGCCACAGCCGTGAACTACCGCACTGTACTGTGTCTGCTGCTAATATATAGACTGGTTGATAAAGAGATAGTATACTCGTAACTAGTATGTATGTATAAAGAAAGAAAAAAAAACCACGGTTAGGTGGTATATACAATTATGGACGGGCTGCCGAGTGCCGACACAGAGGTAGCCACAGCCGTGAACTACCGCACTGTACTGTGTCTGCTGCTAATATATAGACTGGTTGATAAAGAGATAGTATACTCGTAACTAGTATGTATGTATAAAGAAAGAAAAAAAAACCACGGTTAGGTGGTATATACAATTATGGACGGGCTGCCGAGTGCCGACACAGAGGTAGCCACAGCCGTGAACTACCGCACTGTACTGTGTCTGCTGCTAATATATAGACTGGTTGATAAAGAGATAGTATACTCGTAACTAGTATGTATGTATAAAGAAAGAAAAAAAAACCACGGTTAGGTGGTATATACAATTATGGACGGGCTGCCGAGTGCCGACACAGAGGTAGCCACAGCCGTGAACTACCGCACTGTACTGTGTCTGCTGCTAATATATAGACTGGTTGATAAAGAGATAGTATACTCGTAACTAGTATGTATGTATAAAGAAAGAAAAAAAAACCACGGTTAGGTGGTATATACAATTATGGACGGGCTGCCGAGTGCCGACACAGAGGTAGCCACAGCCGTGAACTACCGCACTGTACTGTGTCTGCTGCTAATATATAGACTGGTTGATAAAGAGATAGTATACTCGTAACTAGTATGTATGTATAAAGAAAGAAAAAAAAACCACGGTTAGGTGGTATATACAATTATGGACGGGCTGCCGAGTGCCGACACAGAGGTAGCCACAGCCGTGAACTACCGCACTGTACTGTGTCTGCTGCTAATATAGACTGGTTGATAAAGAGATAGTATACTACTAATATTATATACTGGTGGTCAGGTCACTGGTCACTAGTCACACTGGCAGTGGCACTCCTGCAGCAAAAGTGTGCACTGTTTAATTTTAATATAATATTATGTACTCCTGGCTCCTGCTATAACCTATAACTGGCACTGCAGTAGTGCTCCCCAGTCTCCCCCACAATTATAAGCTGTGTGAGCTGAGCAGTCAGACAGATATATAATATATATATAGATGATGCAGCACACTGGCCTGAGCCTGAGCAGTGCACACAGATATGGTATGTGACTGACTGAGTCACTGTGTGTATCGCTTTTTTCAGGCAGAGAACGGATATATTAAATAAACTGCACTGTGTGTCTGGTGGTCACTCACTATATAATATATTATGTACTCCTGGCTCCTGCTATAACCTATAACTGGCACTGCAGTAGTGCTCCCCAGTCTCCCCCACAATTATAAGCTGTGTGAGCTGAGCAGTCAGACAGATATATATAATATTATATATAGATAATAGATGATGCAGCACACTGGCCTGAGCCTGAGCAGTGCACACAGATATGGTATGTGACTGAGTCACTGTGTGCTGTGTATCGCTTTTTTCAGGCAGAGAACGGATTATAAATAAAAGTGGTGGTCACTGGTCACTATCAGCAAAACTCTGCACTGTACACTACTGAGTACTCCTAATGCTCCCCAAAATTAGTAAATCAAGTGTCTCTCTAATCTATTCTAATTCTAAACGGAGAGGACGCCAGCCACGTCCTCTCCCTATCAATCTCAATGCACGTGTGAAAATGGCGGCGACGCGGGCTCCTTATATAGAATCCGAGTCTCGCGATAGAATCCGAGCCTCGCGAGAATCCGACAGCGTCATGATGACGTTCGGGCGCGCTCGGGTTAACCGAGCAAGGCGGGAAGATCCGAGTCGCTCGGACCCGTGAAAAAAAACATGAAGTTCTGGCGGGTTCGGATTCAGAGAAACCGAACCCGCTCATCTCTAATTTAAACTGGAGCACAGCATGTAGATGTCTCTTTACAGCGGCCGCCAAGGAACTCCTCACTAGTCAGTCTGTCTCACGGGAGTATAGTCAAATCCCCCAGGACACTGCCCCAGAGCTGCCCGTAGCCACTGCAATGTTGAAGGAGTTGAGTTGGCACTCAGTGCACTCTCCTGGCTCCCTGTTCTCTCTGCTCAGGCTGTGGCTCCATGACTAGTCAAGGTGGGCTCAGACAGGTAACATGCGTGGTGCATGTGTTGCATGTGTGTGTGTGTATGTGTGTCCCGCTGCCCCAATGTACTGTACCTATAGTATCACAGGGTAGTAGTAGTTGTGTGTGCACTGAGGTCAGGGTGGTGGCGGGGGTGTTTGCCAGCAATTTTATTAGTAAGACCCCCACAAATTAGTTTCCCCTGGGCACCCACAAGCCTTAATCCAGCCTTGGCTAGGAGTGTAATGCATTTATGTATTTTGCATGCAGAGAGCATATTGGCTGCTTTTGCATGTATGATGCATACCCTCCAGCATGACCCGCCCCACTAGGTACAAAATGCTCTGTTTCTGGACTTCCCTCTTAATTTATTATTGCCATCACCTGTGAAGAAACGGCTTTCTTATCATTTAACTAGTTCAACACAGGTGATGGAAATCATAAATGAAGAGGGAAGTCCAGAAACAGAGCATTTTGTACCTAGTGGGGCGGGTCATGTTGGAGGGTCTGTATGATGTAGCAAAGAACTGTGTTTCTACACTGAAATTTAGAATGAAGCTAGGACACAACTTACCAACTAACAATCTTTCTGCACATCAAATCTGCTCCAACTGCCGTGCAACATGTTTGTTTGTTTGTTTGTTTGTTTGTTTTGTTTGCTCATATACCTAACTCTACGTATATTTAAGGCTCATAGTGGTTAGCAGAACTAATCCACTGTCTGTGACTGCCATTGTCGCCTCCATTCATTTATGCCTCCTATATAACTTATAAGGGGTTTACAAATTTTAGTTTACTAAGCAAGAGAGCTTTTTTAGTTACTTCAGGCTCTAAAAAATATCATATATAGGAAAGAATTTTATCAAATTTCATATAAACCAAGTTAAATTTCCTATATGCCCAGGTAATATATCTGGACATATAGCAAATTTCAGCACCAAATATATGGAGAGACACGTTACAGGTAAAGGCACAGGCAAGCACAGGACTTTCATAAGGGAGGTTCCAATGTTGGTTTTCACTAAATTGTTTTACCTGTAAGCACAGTCTGTAAGTACAGCATACATCTATCCTGCAAAGAAAACATACAGTATACATAGAGAGGACCTATACACAAATTCCTGCTTTAGGAAAACCTACAGACTACACTGTCCCAAAGGAATGGAGTGAGTACATGTGCTTATAAAGTGTTAGAAATGAACAGGCAAAATCTAAGGCCTTGGAAAGGGTGCAGAGGGCCTGCTTAAGAGGTGGGCACAAAGGGGTGGACAATTGGTGCTGTGTCTTCAGTTTCAGCTGCTCAGAGAAGATATGCAAATGTCACAGGAGCTGTTTTCTGTAAAGAGAGGCCCACTGGTGGCTTCTCAGATCCACTGCTTGCACCTGAAGACGCAGCATCGGTTGCACATAGGGAACATCGGTCCCACCATCGGACCGCAACCCTATAGCTGATCAGAATGACTGTTCCAACAAAGAAACTGGGGACAGAAGCACTGTGTTCAAAGACACAGGCGCTGGCTGCGACATACCCCCAAAATGGTGCTGACGCACCTGCGTTTTAATCGCCACTCCCCGTCACCATCCTTAAACAGACAGTGGCTATCAATCACCCTTCATGTAAACCACACTGCAACCCGCATCGCAACAGTATCGTGGCACATACAGATCCTCTATTTGAATTTTGGACTGCACTGCAACTGCCACTGGAAAATAGATAGTTATCTATTTTTTATTTTTTGTGCCAATTATTTGTATTAAAAATCCCCCAAATCTAAACTGTGTCCATCCCTGAATCAGGCCCATACATATTTGTTTAAATAATATTGTCATTGGTAGCACATAGTGGCGCAGTTTCTTACTCTAAACCATTATATTACGATTGTGGTATCCGGACTATGGATAGACAGTCAACAGGTTGACACTATATGGTGGACAGGCATATGTTTGTGAGGGTCAAATGGTCGACAAGTAAAATGTAGACAGTACAAATGGTCGATAGGTACAAATTGTCCTCAGGTTCAAAAGGTCAACATGGCAATGGTTGACACACATATGGTTGACACATGTTTTTTGGGGCTTTTCAAATTTTTTCAATTTTTTGCATGGTGTACCATCCACGTGGACTACAATTGAGAATAGTAACCTGCCCGAAGCGTGGTGAGTGAAGCAAGCCCGCAATGATCTATGTTTCTAATAATTAGGGTAACAGATGATGAAATATACAAAATGACACCAAAAAACATAAAAAATGTGTGTTGATCTTTTTTGTGTCGACCATTTCCATGTTGACCTTTTGACCCTGTTACCTTTTCGTCACAAAATCACTATTTTCAAACACAACTTACCATCCTGATTTATTAAACTGCAGTTTCACCAACCGTCCCCAAACACTCCAAAAATATTGGCAGAAAACAAAAAACAGATGCCTCCAGTAGGCGAGATTGCTTCTACTGCATGCGGTCTGGCTACAACCTAATAAAGATGCACATTAAACCTATGTATTAAGGTGGCAATTATTACTTACTAAGGGGGCCAAAACAATTAATAAAGGATATATAAAAGCACAATTATTTCATGAATTGAAGGACAAACGACAAGATGATCCTGTAGATTCTACAGTGTAGAAGGACAATATTATGTCTGAAACGCGTTAAGTTATTGTGGTGTTTTCTGATTGTGAAATCCCTCTTCTGGACTATATTGAGGTGAACCTGTATGCCATCTGAGCTGGACTGGGTGAAAAGAGATTACTACATGTTGTTATACTGTATGTTTTTAAATTGTGAGTGCAATTTATTAAAAACTGCCCTTTGTATAAAGGTTTTGCAATAGAACTTTTTGTTCTGCTGTATTCACTGGGTGTAGTATGGTATGCCGTGGCCGGGCTCCCGGCGACCAGCATACCGGCGCCGGGAGCCCGACCATCGGCATACCGACAGCGTGGCGAGCGCAAATGAGCCCCTATGGGGACGGTGGGACGCTATTTATTCTCCCTCCAGGGGGGGCGTAGACCCCTACGAGGGAGAATATGTGTCGGTATGCCGGGTGTCGGGATTCTGGCACTGGTATACTGTGCGCCGGTATCCCGGCATTCGGCAACCAGAAGACCAACCGTTTTTACCTATTACCTCACAGTGAGGTTTGGAATGGAAAATAGGGGATGCGTGCATCTTTTGCAGATTGGAATAAAGGTGGATATAATTTGACTCTACTCCAAGTGTGGAATATTACTCATCTGAAGATTTGGGACTGTTTGGAAATGAATTGTGAAAGGGTGATTATCCTTATTCATTTATGTGATGAAATATACATGGTTATGGTGATAGCGACAGGTTGTACACTTTATTTTTTTGTTTTTAATTGTTTCAGGATATAATATAAATCCTAATTGAAGTGTATACTTGGCAGCCATTATCAGTTGATTGCGCAGAATTTTAGTTAATTTTATTGTATAAATGCTGCATTTTATCAGCCCACATAAAAACTAGAGATGTGTGGGTTTGGATTTACCCAGATTTACTCTAGTATCAAAACAGCATTTTTGGCTATCTGGCTGTATTGTGTTTTGGATAGCCAATATGAAAATCCTGGATAAATCCAAACTTGTGCTAATTTGGCGTTAGGTACCAAGTAGATGCGAACCCGCACATCTCTAAAAACCTATGGGGATTGCTTTTGCTAACGAAATCGGAGGACAGCTCTTTATACAGTATCTGATATCTACCGTGGACACCTGAGAATACATTCAGTTGGTACTTAATATTTGTGCCCCCCCTCCCCACCCCCCCAAAAGCACCTACAAATATTTGTTTCTAAACAATTCTGGGCAAAGTCACTGGCACATTATGTAGGTAGTTTAGTTGTATCACAGTAATGAAAATTCTAATTCATATTCATAGGTCGACGATAGTCTAAGATATATATGTTAGCTAAGGCTCATAATTCATGAAAGCTATATAGATTTCCTTCAGCTGTGTTCCCTGTTAATGAACCTGCAGCTTTTCAGATATTTAATATCACCTGCTACATTTTGGATATGTTATCGCATTCTCTCATTTTGTTTTTTAAGTATTTGCCTTTACAGCTATTCCCTTCGAACCTCTTGATGAATAATTGCGCCAGTGCTTTGCTTTCAAGCTCTCTTTAACAAAACTTGTTTTTTTCCTCCTCTTCTTCTTAGGACTTGCACTTTTAAAATAACGGTAAACCCAACGAAAATCATTTCTTTACAACTCCTCTATAAAAACAGAAGCTATGCCTTAAAAATAATTAAACTTAAAAGTTATAAATCAGCCTGTTCTGTAGTCTCGGTCTCAAGCCTCCGGAGGCTGCTTCTCCGCTATCTGACTGTAGAAGCGGCTTCTTATATTTTTGGGACAAAAGGCATTTTTATTACAGTAATTTATCACAGGAATAAAAGAGGCTCTTCTGAAACACTGAATAATTTTGAAAGAAATATGTTTTTAAAATTAAAAATGCAGGATGTGTGCAGACCGGGCTCCCCCTGGGAGGCATTTCTGCAAGTACTGTAACTGCGCAGATAGTTTTAATGCGGTTGCCTTCCATTATTTAAAGTGTGATTGTATTTCTCCCGCTCGCAGCTTTGTCAGCTATAAATAAAAAATAAGGGTTGAATTGTATTGGGTATCAGTAAGCACCTCTATTATTGATACTTAATGTGACTTTGAAAGAATACGTTGTAAGCTTTATTTTGATCTTAAACCTTTTTGGCTGCAAGGTGGGAAGAGGAGGCTGATTGCATACTGTACATTGGAATCTGTCTCCCTGCCATGTTGCTTGGCATAAGCGGGTGATGCAAGTTTAACCTCTGCTGTGCTTTGGATCATTAGCGGAAAAATAAATTAATCATAATTACTGTGCATAATATCTCTGGAGACCACAGAACTGATGTATTTGTTTACTGTCAAAACATTTTTTTTGTCTCATTCTTTTTTCCCCTTTATAGTAGCAATGTCCTTTTCTATTCTCCTGACATCATTATGTGAAATTTCCTGAACAGTTCTACCTGACACAATAAAACGTTGGCTCATTGGTTTAACCCTTTAGATTTTTTACTGCTGAAATTCGGTTGCCCCAAAATAAATACCAGATTCAGTGGTGTAAATAAATACTATTTGCACCAGGGTGACTAAAAAAACTCAAGGGCATTAAAGTCCAACATGGTTAGCCTTCACTCAACCATGTTTACCCCTAATCCTTGTGCCATTGACTGAGCTAACAGTCGCATCACCCTTGGTTCAGCCCTGTATATATTTATTTTATTTATATTAACATTGTGAATGTTGACATTTGAGATGTCGGCATTCTGTCTATGTTGATATTTTGTGCCACACCCCTTTATTAATACATTACTCATTTATTTCCCTCTCTACATCAGAGACCTCTCTGCCCCCATCATCTATAACTGCCCACTTTAATAACATTGAAAAATGTGTACTTAAAAGTACCTTTAAAAATGTTAATTTGAAGTTTAGATGGGAAAAGAAGAAGAAGAAGAAGAGGTGGAGGAGGAGAAGAAGAAGAAGAAGAATAAGAATAAGAATAAGAATAAGAGGAAGAAGAATGATTTTATTGATATGGCACTCTTTCTCCCATAAGACTCAAGGCACTAAACAGTAAGAGCATGATACACACATTTACATTTTCAAAACATTATTGATGAATATAAGGAGGTTTAGATTTGCTTGAAAAGCAGAAGAGACCACAGATCAAATACAAAGGCGTATCAGCCATTTTGGGTCATTGCTTGCAAGATTATTCATCCTACCCACAACAGTATGATGCTAACTTCTCCAGATTATGTTATTCTATTCATTCTGATTTATCATCCAGTAATAAACTTAAAATCTACTGGTTTAGTCACACTGTGGTTGTCAAGAGGAATGTGCTAGCACAGCTTTATGTCTGCAACAGACACTCCCAATTCACATGCTGACTACAACCCTGAAGTATTTGCAAAGGGCTTGGATCAGGAGGAATGATCTAAAATGAGATAGAACTGATGAAAAGCTCTGTCTAAGGATTGATCAAGGAGAATTAGTTTAAACTCTTCTGTAAGTGGTATTTGATTCCCACTCGCCTCTGCTCTATCATACCAGCCTCCTGATTTAGGTTGGGGATTCTATGACCATTAAGGCAGCCTGCTGAACCTATGGTGGACTTTCTCTAAAGTTTAGGTTTACTATGAAAACATCTATAACCTCATTAGACCTATAACTAACACCAAGATCCCTGAATCCCCTCTAAATGCCTTGCTGTCCCAACCCAAGTCTCATGTCCTGCGCTCCTCCAAACATCTCCCAAAATACTGCTGTAAGGGTACCAACAAATTAGTCCACATCTGTATTACATAAATGCTTATACTTTTCTAATCAGAATCAGTATGATATCCCGATGGATGGGATGTGGTATCCCAGCCATCAGAATTCGGACAGCCACTCCAAAAGTATCATAATCCTCACCTGCCCCCTACCCTAACCCTCCTTTGTGGGTGCATACCCCTAACCTAACCATGGTGGTGCCTACCCCTAACCCTCCCCCGCTGTCTATATCTAAATCTCTCCACTTTGTGCCTAACCCTAACCACCCCATCTTAGTGCCTAACCCTAACCCCCACTCCCCAGTATCTAAGCAAAAGCTTCCTGTCCCTGCACCCTAACCCCCACGCTAATGCCTGAACCTAACCACCAGCACCCCCCCCCCCGCCCCGCACCCCGTGGAAGGATATGAGTGCGTCCCACTGGAAGAATTATACTTCTGTGCAACGGTGTTTTGATGCTGGGATCCTGAGCTCGGGATTTTGATGCTCGCCGTCGTACGGGATACTGGCATCGGTATTTCTCATCTGGCAGTATTTTAACTACATCCCTTCTAATCCTGTGTCCAGTATAGGAGGCCATCACAAAACCACCGGTCAGGATCCCGGTGGTCACAATGCCGACACTGGAATCCTGACAGGTGGTGAAATGCCATTGCTGGAATACCAGCGCCACAGGCTTTTCTCCCTCTTTTGGTGTCCATGACACCCACAGAGGGAGAATATAACTTGTGGCGAGCACAGTGAGCCACCTTTGCTTACAGCGTGTCGACCACAGTGAGCCTACAAGGGGCTTTCTAGCGCTCGTATACTGGTGGCTGGGATCCTGCTGTAGGGATCATGACTGCCTGGATCCCGGCCACCGGTAAAACATATGTATTCCGTCTAGTACGGGCTGATAATGAATCACAATCATTAGAAAGTAATTACATCACTATAGGAATAATATCACTCTTATCTGATGCCATTAACAGCCCAAATAGATGAGTATCAGACTTATCCTTTAGTGCTTTCCCCCCATAAAAGGATGCAAAGCCAAAATTTATATGATGGTCAGCTCATAGATTACGCCTGTTTCACAGCAACCTTATGCAAGTCAGATGCATTGTTGTCTTTTATAATTCTTTGTTTTGGTTGGTCAAGAAGATAATAACATGTTTTAGTGCAACTGAACAATACAAAAGGAAATAATAAATGCAAGGTAAACTATAACATGGACAGATATAACCTGTATAATTAGAACATTAATAGATTTCATAAATGTAAGAATAAACATGAGCACATTTTTATAAGAAAAAGAGTTTAAGTGTAAAGAGATTATGTGCAAAAGTGATTTTAAAAAAAGAATGAAAAAAATGGGAGTGTGAGTATAATAGTACAGGGCAATAGGTAAACTGGGTCTGAACCAGGCAGTATAGTGATAGCTAAAGCCTTTCAGTGTATGTTGTAATGGACTCGTATCAGAGCTGCTGTTCCAGCAAGAGATTTTTCTTAGCAAGCACTGAAAGTCATTGCTCATCATTGCAATACTGTATGTGGTCATTAACAATGAATCTTTTTAGGCTACAATGCAATGGCTCTTAAATGGACCCCTCTGTTTGTTTTGTTATATAAACTGGTAGATTATATTGTCATTCTTCCCACAAATTTTTTTTTTTAAAAAGCGCGTTCTAAGTTAATATTTGATGTGCAGAATTATGACCAAAGGGATACTTAAAGCCTTGTTTGCTAACCGATATCCATTTATGAAATAGGAAGAAATGTTGATAACAGACTAAAAAACAGAGATGTAAAAGGATTTAAGGAGGAAATATTTTAAGCAAATAAAAACTTAATTTTAAAGCCAAACTGCCCTATCTATATTTTTCCCGTTAAATGGCAGTTTCTTAGGGATATTGGACCCTAGTCATTAAGGATTGCAATTTCTGCTAAAAAGCAGTTGGTGCGATTAAATAGTTGCCGCCCAGAAATAGAAAAGAAACACCCATTGCAGAAATTGCGAATGCATCGCAATATGCGGGCTGATCGCAAAATCATACACAAATCCCGGAACATCGAAGATTTTTACTATCTGCGCCAGGCAAGGTCATCCATAATTCTTGCGACACAAGAGGCTGAAAGTGGTCATCGTTGATGTCAGAGTCCCTCCTTAAAAACGCCTGGGAACGCGTGTGTTTTTTCAGACACCCAGAAAACGGCAGGTTTCTGCCCTGGAACACCGGCTTCCTGTTAGTCAAACAGCGTCTGCATTGCGTTTATGATGTGTATGCAATTTCTGTTGCTATTTTTACTCGCGCCTGCACAATGCAAATGCTGTGCATGCGCATTCATTTGATAATCGGGTGGATTGCGAATCGCTAATTTTGCAATCCTTACTGAATGAGGTCCATTATCTGTATAAGTGTACACTTATGGTTGTGGGTTGCAGCACAGTTTTCTTACTTGCTCTATGCTAGTAATATTAACTTTTAGAATTTCTACAGACTAAATAATAAGAATTTACTTACCGATAATTCTATTTCTCGTAGTCCGTAGTGGATGCTGGGAACTCCGTAAGGACCATGGGGAATAGCGGCTCCGCAGGAGACTGGGCACAAAAAGAAAGCTTTAGGACTACCTGGTGTGCACTGGCTCCTCCCCCTATGACCCTCCTCCAAGGCTCAGTTAGGATACTGTGCCCGGACGAGCGTACACAATAAGGAAGGATTTTGAATCCCGGGTAAGACTCATACCAGCCACACCAATCACACCGTACAACTTGTGATATGAAACCCAGTTAACAGCATGATAACAGAGGAGCCTCTGAATAGATGGCTCACAACAAGAACCCGATTAGTTAACAATAACTATGTACAAGTATTGCAGACAATCCGCACTTGGGATGGGCGCCCAGCATCCACTACGGACTACGAGAAATAGAATTATCGGTAAGTAAATTCTTATTTTCTCTGACGTCCTAGTGGATGCTGGGAACTCCGTAAGGACCATGGGGATTATACCAAAGCTCCCAAACGGGCGGGAGAGTGCGGATGACTCTGCGGCACTGAATGAGAGAACTCCAGGTCCTCCTCAGCCAGGGTATCAAATTCATAGAATTTTGCAAACGTGTTTGCCCCTGACCAAGTAGCTGCTCGGCAAAGTTGTAAAGCCGAGACCCCTCGGGCAGCCGCCCAAGATGAGCCCACCGTCCTTGTGGAATGGGCTTTTATTGATTTAGACTGCGGTAATCCTACCGCAGAATGCGCCAGCTGAATAGTGCTACAAAACCAGCGCGCAATAGACTGCTTAGAAGCAGGAGCACCCAGCTTGTTGGGTGCCATCAAGATAAACAGCGAGTCAGTTTTCCTGACTCCAGCCGTCCTGGAAAAATAAAATTTTCAGGGCCCTGACTACGTCCAGCAACTTGGAATCCTCCAAGTCCCTAGTAGCCGCAGGCACCACAATAGGTTGGTTCAAGTGAAAACCTGAGACCACCTTCGGGAGAAACTGAGGACGAGTCCTCAACTCTGCCCTATCCATATAGAAAATCAGATAAGGGCTTTTACATGACAAAGCCGCCAATTCTGACACACGCCTGGCCAAGGCCAAGGCCAACAGCATGACCACTTTCCACGCGAGATACTTTAGCTCCATGGTTTTAAGTGGCTCAACCAATGCGACTTTAGGAAATCCAACACCACGTTGAGATCCAAAAAGTGCCACAGGAGGCACAAAAGGAGGCTGAATATGTAGTACTCCTTTAACCAAAGTCTGAACTTCAGGCAGTGAAGCCAGTTCTTTCTGGAAGAAAATCGACAGAGCCGAAATCTGGACCTTGATGGACCCCAATTTGAGGCCCAAACGTCACCCCTGCTTGCAGGAAGTGCAGGAATCGACATAGTTGAAATTCCTCCGTCGGGGCCTTCATGGCCTCCCACCAAGCAACAAATTTTCGCCAAACGCGGCGATAATGTCTTGCGGTGACATCCTTCCTGGCTATGATCAGAGTAGGGATGACTTCCTTCGGAATACCCTTTTCCTTTAGGATCCGGTGTTCTACCGCCATGCCGTCAAATGCAGCCGCGGTAAGTCTTGGAACAGACAGGGTCCCTGCTGCCGCAGGTCTTGTCTGAGTGGCAGAGGCCAGGGGTCCTCTGCCAGCATCTCTTGAAGTTCCGGGTACCAAGCTCTTCATGGCCAATCCGGAACCCCGAGTATGGTTTTCACTCCTCGCCTTCTTATTATTCCCAGTACCTTGGGTATGAGAGGTAGAGGAGGAGACACATAAACCGACTGGTACACCCACGGTGTCACTAGAGCGTCCCTAACGATCGCCTGAGGGTCCCTTGACCTGGCGCAATATCTTTTCAACTTCTTGTTGAGGCGGGACGCCATCATGTCCACCCGTGTGGCCAGGGGTCCTCTGCCAGCATCTCTTGAAGTTCCGGGTACCAAGCTCTTCATGGCCAATCCGGAACCCCGAGTATGGTTTTCACTCCTCGCCTTCTTATTATTCCCAGTACCTTGGGTATGAGAGGTAGAGGAGGAGACACATAAACCGACTGGTACACCCACGGTGTCACTAGAGCGTCCCCAGCGATCGCCTGAGGGTCCCTTGACCTGGCGCAATATCTTTTCAACTTCTTGTTGAGGCGGGACGCCATCATGTCCACCCGTGGTCATTCCCAACGGTTTACCCGCATTTGGAAAACTTCTGGATGAAATCCCCATTCTCCTGGGTGTAGGTCGCCCATCGGAGAATACTTGTGGCTTCTGCCATCGCCATCCTGCTTCTTGTGCCGCCCTGTCTGTGTACATGGGCGACCGCCGTGAAGTCGTCTGATTGGATCAGTACCGGCTGGTTCTGAAGCAGGGGCCTTGCTTGGCTTAGGGCATTGTAAATGGCCCTTAGCTGCAGAATATTTATGTGAAGCGAAATCTCCTTGGAAATTTCTTCCCTGTGTGACTGCACCCCAGCCCCGAAGGCTGGCATCCGTGGTCACCAGGACCCAGTCCTGTATTCCAAATCTGCGGCCCTCTAGTAGATGAGCCCTCTGCAGCCACCACAGCAGCGACACCCTGTTTCTTGCTGACAGGGTTATCTGTAGATGGGACCCGGACCATTAGTCCCACAGGTCCCACTGGAACGTCCTTGCGTGGAGTCTTCCGAATGGAATTATGCTTCGTACGAAGCTACCATTTTTCCCAGGACTCGTGTGCATTGATGTACCGACACCTGTCCTGGTTTTAGGATGTCTCTGACTAGAGATGACAACTCCTCGGCTTTTTCCACTGGAAGAAACACTCTTTTCTGGTCTGCGTCCAGAAACATTCCCAGGAACAGAAGACGTGTCGTCGGGACCAGCTGTGACTTTGGAATATTGAGAATCCAGTCGTGCTGTTGTAGCACTTCCCGAGAGAGTGCTACCCCCACTACCAACTGTTCTTTGGACCTCGCCTTTATCAGGAGATCGTCCAAGTACGGGATAATAAAAACTTCCTTCTTGCGAAGGAGTATCATCACTTCGGCCATTACCTAGGTAAAGACCTTCGGTGCCATGGACAACTCCAACGGCCGCGTCTGGAACTGATAGTGACAGTCCTGTACCACATATCTGAGGTACTCCTGGTGAGGGGGGTAAATGGGGACATGCAGGTACGCATCCTTGATGTCCAGGGAGACCCTGTAATCCCCCTCGTCCAGACTCGTAATAACCGCCCTGAGCGATTCCATCTTGAACTTGAATCTTCTGATATAAAAGTTCAAGCATTTTAATTTCAAGATGGGTCTCACCGAACCGTTTCGGTACCACAACCACTGTGGAATAGTAACCCCTTCCTTGCTGAAGGAGGGGCACCTTGACAAACCCTTGTTGTGATTATAGTGTTGAATATCCACCAACACCGTCTCCCTGGCAGAGGGAGGTGCCGGTAAGGCAGATTTTAGGAAACGGCGGGGGGAAGAACGTCTCGAACTCCAGCCTGTACCCCTGAGATACTACTTGAAGGACCCAGGGATCCATGTGAGAGAGCCCACTGTGTGCTGAAATTCCTGAGACGGGCCCCCACCGTACCCGGGTCCGCCTGAGCAGCCCCAGCACCATGCTGTGGACCTACCGGACGCAGGGAGGACTTCTGCTCTTGGGAACTAGCTGTGTGTTGCAGCTTTTTCCTCTACCTTTGCCTCTCGGCAGAAAGGATGAGCCTCTAGCCCTCTTGCTTTTCTGGGGCCGAAAGGATTGTACTTGATGATACGGTGCTTTCTTTTGTTGTGGGGTAGCCTGTGGCAAAAAAATCGATTTCCCAGCAGTATCTGTGGAAAGGAGGTCTGAAAAACCATCCCCAAACAGTTTTACCCCCTTATAGGGCAACTTCCATGTGCCTATTCGAGTCGGCATCGCCTGACCATTGCCAAGTCCATAACCCCCGTCTGGCGGCAATGGACCTAGCGCCTATTTTTGATGCCAGCCGGCAAATATCCCTCTGTGCATCACGCATGTATAAGACCACGTCTTTTATATGCTCTATTTTCAGCAAAATATTGTCCCTATCCATAGTTATTTTCCGACAGGGAATCTGACCATGCAGCGGGAGCACTGCACATCCATGCCGAAGCAACGGCTGGTCGCAATATAATGCCCTAGTGTGTGACTATATCTTATAGGGTAACCTCCTGCTTTCTATCAGCAGGTTCCTTCAGGGCGGCCGTATCCGGAGACGGTAGTGCCACCTTTTCTGATAAGCGTGTAAGCGCTGTATCTACCCTATGGGGTGTTTCCCCGCGTGACCTATCCTTTGGCGGGAAAGGGTACGCTGCCAATAACCGTTGTAGAAATTATCAATTTCTTACCGGGGGAAGACCACTCTTCCTCACACACCTCATTTAATTTCTCAGATGCAGGAAAAACTACTAATAGTTTTCTATCACCAAACACAATACCCTTTTATGTGGTACCTGGGGTATAATCATAAATGTGTAATACATTTTTAATTGCCTCAATCCTGTAACGGGTGGACCTATTTGGAGGGTACACCAGTCTCATCGATGTCAACACTGGAGTCAGTATCCGTGTCGACATCTGTGTCTGTTATCTGAGGTAGCGGGCGATTTTAGAGCCCCCCATTACATTTGAGACGCTGGAACAGGCACAAGCTGAGTAGCCGGCTGTTCCGTGTCGTCGACCTTTTATGTAAAGAGTTGACACTTTCACGTAATCCTTCCATAAGTTCAACCACACCGGTGTCGACCCAGCAGGGGGTGACAACATATTTACAGGCATTCGCTCCGCCTCCACCTCATTATCCTCCACATACCTGTCGACACAGCCGTACCGACACACAGCACACACACAGGGAATGCTCTGATAGAGGACAGGACCCCACAAAGCCCTTTGGGGAGACAGAGGGAGAGTATGCCAGCACACACCAGGGCGCTATATATCACAGGGATAGCACCTATAAAAAAGTGTTTTCCCTTATAGCTGCATATATATTGTATACTGCGCCTAAATTGTGCCCCCCCTCTCTTTTTAACCCTTTCTGTAGTGTACTAACTGCAGGGGAGAGCCAGGGAGCTTCCCTCCAACGGAGCTGTGAGGGAAAAATGGCGCCAGTGTGCTGAAGGAGATAGCTCCGCCCCTTTTTCGCGAACTTTTCTCCCGCATTTTTCTGGATTCTGGCAGGGGTTAATGTACATCCATATAGCCCTGGGGGTTATATGTGATGTATTTTTGCCAGCCAAGGTGTTAATATTGCTGCTCAGGGCGCCCCCCCCAGCGCCCTGCACCCATCAGTGACCGCAGTGTGAGGTGTGCATGAGGAGCAATGGCGCACAGCTGCAGTGCTGTGCGCTACCTTGATGAAGACTGATGTCTTCTGCCGCCGATTTTCCGGACCTCTTCTTGCTTCTGGCTCTGTAAGGGGGCCGGCGGCGCGGCTCTGGGACCGGACTCCGAGGCTGGGCCTGTGTTCGATCCCTCTGGAGCTAATGGTGTCCAGTAGCCTAAGAAGCCCAAGCTGGCTGCAAGCAGGCAGGTTCGCTTCTTCTCCCCTTAGTCCCTCGATGCAGTGAGCCTGTTGCCAGCAGGTCTCACTGAAAATAAAAAACCTAAAACTAACTTTTATCTAAGAAGCTCAGGAGAGCCCCCTAGATTGCACCCTGCTCGGTCGGGCACAAAAATCTAACTGAGGCTTGGAGGAGGGTCATAGGGGGAGGAGCCAGTGCACACCAGGTAGTCCTAAAGCTTTCTTTTTGTGCCCAGTCTCCTGCGGAGCCGCTATTCCCCATGGTCCTTACGGAGTTCCCAGCATCCACTAGGACGTCAGAGAAAAATATTTAGGAACAGTGGCCCTCATTCCGAGTTGATCGCTCGGTATTTTTCATCGCATCGCAGTGAAAATCCGCTTAGTACGCATGCGCAATGTTCGCACTGCGACTGCGCCAAGTAACTTTACTATGAAGAAAGTATTTTTACTCACGGCTTTTTCTTCGCTCCGGCGATCGTAATGTGATTGACAGGAAATGGGTGTTACTGGGCGGAAACACTGCGTTTCAGGGGCGTGTGGCTGAAAACGCTACCGTTTCCGGAAAAAACGCAGGAGTGGCCGGAGAAACGGTGGGAGTGCCTGGGCGAACGCTGGGTGTGTTTGTGACGTCAACCAGGAACGACAAGCACTGAAATGATCGCACAGGCAGAGTAAGTCTGGAGCTACTCTGAAACTGCTAAGTAGTTAGTAATCGCAATATTGCGAATACATCGGTCGCAATTTTAAGAAGCTAAGATTCACTCCCAGTAGGCGTAGGCTTAGCGTGTGTAACTCTGCTAAATTCGCCTTGCGACCGATCAACTCGGAATGAGGGCCCGTGCTCAGAGTGCATCAGTACCATGGACAGTGGCTGTGCTAGAAAGGTTCATTGTTACTTCCATACAGAATCAAGTTTCTGCAACATGCCTGTTTGCTGGTGATATTTGACTTTTACAGCAGAATGTAGTGTCGTCATAGATCCATTTATACATGTAGCCCCTGGGTGCTCAGCTACACACACTATAAAGCCCACAAAATGTGAATGTACACACACAGAGCAATTGACGTTCTAATGCTGAGTCAAAAGCAGAATCTGAAGATGGTGTCATTAGAAGTGATAAACTGCTTTTTCTGCAGCAAAAATCAATTTTGGTGAAATTCCACTGCAGTGTCACTTAGCTCTACTAATATCACAATACATATGATTCACAAGAGAAGCATAAACATCAGGAGATCTGTGTAACAGCCGTATTTTATAGTCATACATGTAAAAAGAAGGAGAATAATTAGTATAACAGATTTATGGTGTTGGATTATTGCATTAACTGCTAGACACAGAAAATCTTTCAATACTCCCATCAAACACATTATTTTGATTAATCCATGCAATGTATGCGTGTGCTTTTAGATAAATGGAAACATACATATGTTTAGGAACTACTAATACAGACTCAAAGGTTTTTATTTATCAAGAGGCAGGATTTAAAGCAGCAATATTATATATATATATATATATGTGTGTGTGTATACATACTGTATATACACACACACACACACACACACACACACACACACACACACACACACACACCTTGGTAACAGTTTCCATATTCTCTGCCCTGTATCCTGAAATGTTAACAATACGTATTAAACAGCATTAGCGGTGTTAAACAAGGTTGGTTATTGTAAATGATAACCACAAGACACAGATCAGTAACACATATACCAGACAAATTCAAGCCCCTCTCCTGCACCACTGTGTCTTCCTCCTCCTCCGATTACCCCACTGCTATCCCTTGCACATTCTGAAAATGCTAGACTGTAAGGTCACGCTTCTCAAGTAAACACAATATCCACTCCTGTCAGCAGAGTTGTCTGCACTGCCCACACATCCCACTTTACTAAGCAGTCAGCAAAGCCATCCAGTTGGGAGATGAAAATCAATCCCCAGAGAGATGTTATCCAAAAAAAAGTATATAGTGGCAAACACATGACGTTGGGGTGTTATTCAGGGGATTTATTTTAAGAAAGCAACTCCCAAATGGAATGCATGCAGACAGTGTGAGGGGGAAAGGTAGGATTTACTCCTGGCAGAACCAAGCAAATAATACAGATAAATTATATTGCATTTTGGTGGTAGAGGAGATAATTGCTAACAGGTCTTTAATGGGATTTTAATGTAGGATGGAAGGTCCCAGTTTGTACCATTCTCTGGCTCTAGTCTGATTTTTGACATGGCCATGCTGCTTGTAGGGCATTGCCATGGCACGCTGGGTAATACTGGCCCCATCAGTGGTTGCCTTGCCCCTGATATGATGCTATACTGAAGATGGTGTGGTGCACCAAGTTGGGGACACAGTTGCACCTCTTTGGCAGGACCATACCCCCAGCACTCGAACTGCAACCTAGATGCTGTATTACGTGTGGGATCTCTTAGTGTTCTGCTCTTAAGTATAGCATAGGGGTCTATTTACTAAGCCTTGGATGGAGATAAAGTACCATTTCCTAACTGCCATTTTTCTATCCTAGCCTGTGCCATGGGAGTTAGACGCTGGTTGGCTGGTACTTTATCTCCATCCACTTTATTTCCATCCAAGGCTTAGTAAATAAACCCCTATGTCTCTTCTTTGTGTATTTTTTAGACCTACCAGCTGTCTGTAAATAAACTTCTTCAATGCATGAGTAGGGATGTGATTTTACATGTGCACAGCTTAAACATCTCTGGCCATAACAATGTAATGCAGTATTAGTCCTCTCATGCGGACATTGGACAATTCAAAACAAATTGATGTTGAATAGTGATAAATCTGTGTTGTCTTTTAATCCTAAGTAGTAGAAAGGAAGCTAAAATGCTTTTTCCAAAATGGATTAATCTCCAATGGATGCCTTTGGTAATCTATCTATATATGGGTTCTAGACTTGAACCTTTATCAACACCCAATGGCCCTCATTCCGAGTTGTTCGCTCACTAGCTGCTTTTAGCAGCAGTGCAAACGCTAAGCCGCCGCCCTCTGGGAGTGTATCTTAGCTTAGCAGAAGTGCGAACAAAAGGATCGCAGCGCTGCTACAAAAAAAGATTGTGCAGTTTCTGAGTAGCTGCAGACCTACTCCTACCTTGCGATCACTTCAGACTGTTTAGTTCCTGTTTTGACGTCATGAACACGCCCTGCGTTCGGTCAGCCACGCCTGCGTTTGTATCTGACACTCTTGCGTTTTTCCACACACTCCCCGAAAATGGTCAGTTACCTCCCTGAAACGCCCACCTCATGTCAATCATTCTGTGGCGAGCAGTGAGACTGAAAAGCGTCGCTAGACCTTGTGTGAAACTACTTCAGTTATTGTGAAAGTACATTGCGCCACATACGCATGCGCAGAAGTGCAATTTTTTTTGCCTGATCATTGCGCAGCGACTGAAAACAGCTAGCGAACAACTCGGAATGACCACCAATATATCCTGGCCTGTGGGCACAATTTAATATAAAAAAATTAACATTTATAAAAAAAAAATATAATTTCACACAATATAATACAGATTTATGATACATAGCTGTACATTTTTTCCAATCCTGAGGTCAAGATTTTTTGCCCATAATAAAACGGTGCTGCCATTCAACTGTGACTCCTCATAACATATATATTATAATTTCTTTGACCAAATTGATTTGTATTTGAGATTGTACACAAGTTTGAGCTTCATTAAGAGATAAACTCCTTTCTAACACTTAGAAATAAAAGGCAACACTCTTTTCTCTGTGTGCCTTGGCAGTGTATATGTTGGGTATGTTTTCTCAAGTCTTACTAACAGGAGTCCCATTGAAAGGAGCAGCCATCAGTTTACTACTGGCACAGGATACGGGTATTTTTTTTATGAATTGATAAAACTATCAATTTTATTTTGGATAAGGGCTACACTTTACTAATCACTGGGTTTTGTATTAAATATTATTAACCCCAGTGGGCAAAGGTGCTGCATAGTAAATTTACCCAGTAATCTATTGATGAGAGCAAACACCAACACTTATTTGGCATACAAGTTATTAATACATAGACTTGTAATAGTAAATGTGTAAAATGTTTTGCCATTTATTATGGATTAAGACAGTTTGTGGGTTAATTTGTTATTGTCCCCCAAAGAGACAACGGTAAACATACCAGGCCATTAGCTCTGGTGCAGGATTCAATTTGGGTGGAGGAAATGCTACGTCTTTTTCATATATTCCTTTTTATTTATTTTCCAATGGGCGGTCATTAATTGAAATTGATGACGATAACTCGTATATCTAATATCCTGCCGCATCCAAAGGTATGTGCAGCTTAAAATACACAGACTAAGCAGCCACTTTCTTAAGTTTACATCTGAGTCACAATATTGTGACATAATCTAACTCAGGTCTGCTAAGTGAGAAATATACACTGCTGAAACAAGGTGTCACTGGGAAAATTGCATTCTCTTATTTACACGCAAACTACAACTGGTCTGTCTCTTGTTGCCATTTTTTCTTTAAATAAATATAGTAACATTAAGATCAGCAATAGCTGCAAGCTTTTTCATAAGACAAACTTCCAAATTAATACAAATCACTACTTCCCATTTCAAAGACTTTTGTTTCCATTAAGAATATATCATAATCTCTGATTGTCATACTGCATCTGAAAATTAGCTTATTTGAAAGTTTATTACTGTGAGTGATCTTAAAAATGAGCCAGGCTTCTGTCTAGGTAAGGACTAAAGATGAAAGAAGATACCATAGGTACCACTGCAAAGACAATTGTGTTCTGCAGTCAGTGGGTTTAATGAAGAATTGGACCAAAAAAATCAGGGGATGCGGGATAAGGTGAAAGCCGGAACGTCCCAGACTCCGGAACACCAGACCGGACACGCTACCTGCAGCAACCTCGGCCTTCTGTGCACGTCTCCCTGCACCATTTGCTGTGTGACAGCTGTCACATACATGGGACAGGCACAGAGAGCTCTATAGTGGCAAAAGTCACTGTAGGGAGCCAGTCCGATGTTCTGGAGTCTGAACCGTTACTTCTGTGCTGCTACCATTCTGTCTGCCCGAGTGCAGCAGCTGATGTGGCACAGGTTGCTGCAGGGAGCTTGTCCGGCCGGCATTCTGGAGTCCTGACCATTTTGGATTTCACCCAATGATAAAAAATACATATATTCACCCATATACAGAGTTGCGCTCGCCCACTATCTGTATACTTTTTTGCTACTTGTCTTCATCATCAATGGGCAGAACGGATGGTGTAGTGGTTAGCATTACTGCCTCACAGCACTGAGGTAATGGGTTCGTCTCCCACATTAACTTTGTGGAGTTTGTATAGTCTCCCCATACTTACATGAGTTTCCTCTGGGTACTTCGGTTTTGTCCCACAATCCAAAAATATACTGGTAGGTTAATTGGATCCCAACAAAATTCACCCTAGCGTGAATGTGTCTGGTGTACATGTGGTAGGGAGTATTGATTGTAAGCTCTACTGGAGCAGTGACTGATGTGAATGGCCAAATATTCTCTGTAAATATGCGTGCACTATATAAATAACTGGTAATAAATAATAATAATAATAATAATAATAATAATAATAATAATAAATGCGCACTCCAAAAATGCTCTGCATTGCCTGTACTGGCGTGTGAGCAGTTCAGTTCTCTCCGCAAACAGGCATATGTTCAATTCTGCACCAGCCCCAGTGTTGTTAGAAAACATACACCAGTTAAGATTACATACAGTAGCATTGCCTGTACAGTTCCACATATACATAGGTAAGGACGCTGATTTTCCTTAATAATAAAGCATAGGCATTTTTAATATTGTGTGCAAGGTGTGCATAGCACACAGGCCCATGAGTCCAGGGGGGCCCACACCACACACCCTGCACTCATATATTACACTTACCCCTCTGGAATCTTGCGGTGGCGACATTGCACTGCAGACACAAAGTGCTTGGAAAATGGTCTCTGCGGCCATTTCCAGATGATTTGCACATGCGCACTGGAGATGTCCCCAGGAACAAGGCACAGGCGCCATGTTCCTGGAGACCTGCGCATGCGCAGGATGCTCTGGTATATTGCCAGGGTCTACTCACTGCCAGAGAGGAGGGGACCCACAACGGAGGCAGAGGGATTCTGAGTGGTGTTGAACTTCTGAACACCGGCATTTAGACCGTCAGGATCAGTGGTGCAAGTAGAATTTTGTTTCTTAGTGGAACTGATAGTAGAAATGGGCGTGGTCACATCATGAGGGGGCCGTGGTCACATTAAACTGCAAGAATGGCTACATGACAATAGGGGCATGGCCACATTATGCCACACATCGTAATGCCCCTTACACATTATGCCAAACACCGTAATGCACATTATACATTATGCCACACACCGTAATGCTTATTACACATTATGCCACACACCGTAATGAGAATTACACATTATGCCAGTCACCGTAACATCCATTTCACATTATGCCAGACACCGTAATGCACATTAAACATTATGCCACACCGTGATGCCTTACATATTATACCACACACTGTAATAACTTTTACATATTATGCCACACACAGTTATGCCACTGACACCATTTAATGGGGGTAATTCAGATCTGATCGCAGCAGCAAATTTGTTAGCTAATGGGCAAAACCATGTGCACTGCGGGGGGGGGGATATAACATGTGCAGAGAGAGTTCAATTTGGGTGGGTTATATTGTTTCTGTGCGTGGTAAATACTGGCTGCTTTATTTTTACACTGCAATTTAGATTTCATTTTGAACACACCACACCCAAATCTAACTCTCTCTGCACATGTTATATCGGCCCCACCTGCACTGCACATGGTTTTGCCCAACTGCTAACAAATTTGCTGCTGCGATCAGATCTGAATTAGGTCCTATGTCCCACACAGAAAAATGCCCCTTAGAAATTATGCCCCAGCGTACTGCGTACCACCACCATATTTCTTAATGGTACTCCGTACCACCCTACTTTCAGCACTGGTTAGGATGCCAACTACATCCCGGTCTGAACAGGAAACATAGAGAAACAGCAGGAGACACAAGTGCATGCTCAGGGAATGGATCAGAGCTGCAAGTAGCATGTTGCACAGGCTCTGATTTAATACATTATGTAGTTGAAATGATTAAAATAGGTCTTTGAGTGAGCGCAGCCCTCAGAGTACTGTGATAAAAACAGCATTAATTGTCTCATAACCTTTGTTTTATTATACCCCTTTCACACATACAGCTATATCCCGGGGGTGCAGAGTATGGGATCTGCTGTTACCACCCTGACTATCGATAGTTCGCACCTTCGAGTGGCCCCCGTAACTTGACCAAGCTAGTAGTAATAGTGCCTGTATTGATCTGTGTTGTAGCGCATTGTTAGTTTAGAAGCACATCTTTCTGTTTATAGATCATACATTGATTTTATTCCTGCTGTCCGCTATCCTGTGTTTCTATTTCACATTCAAATATCGATTCATGTAAAAGCACTATACTGCTTTCTATCTGGCTTTAGAGCACATTTTTAATGTATTCCTTTCTTAAAAATATCCTCACATAGTAGTGCGTTGTACTAAATGAAAGGCATCACTTAAATAGGAAGAGTTCTTCGGTAATGATTCACTGTCACTTGTTCCGTGTTACCTGCCTTGTTATTTCCAGCAGTATATTAGTGAGGATAAGTGCCCCCCCCCCCCCCAAAGTTGAGATCCCCAAAGAGTGCAGCCAATGTAGTCACAGAATTTATATTACACTGTACATATGCCTTACAGAATGCGAACTAGGATACTATTGCTTTACTATTGCTTGCTGCAAGCACGTGGCACCATTGTTTTATAGAACCTTCAATCTTTGTTTGTATGACACATTCACAAGACCTTTACAAATTAGTAAGCATTTCTTTAGGAATCTCAATGAAAGGAAAAGAGCCAACAGTACATATAAATGTTGTTTCCCTTAATTATTTGTGATAATGATCTAAGAACATATTAAACTAGTTTAGCATGGAACAGCTGTGCAGGTAAAGCAGGACAAGAACTTGTATAACCAAAGTGTCATCTATTCTGCAAGATAATTATTACATCACTTTCAATAATACTCTGTACCTTGTTCTCATCCTCCAGGGACACTTTTACTCTGGATTCTTTTTCTGAATTCCTTGATTCCTCTGTTCACTGTTGTAAGTAACACATGCAAGTATCCCAATTAGACTCTGCTCAATCATATCTTTAATTGTTCCCCTCCCAATTTTATTGATTATTTATTGCAGAGTTCACAGACTGAGACAAAACTATTTTAGTTTTCCTTGATGGTTTAGCCCTTGCCTATTAATACCCCTACCTGCATCTTTCCAACAGTTTTTGTTTAATCAATACATTACAAACCCTTGTTTTTGTCTCCAAAACTATAAACTCTTGTGTACTTGGAGATGTGATGTATGTGGTAGAGATGAGCGCCTGAAATTTTTCGGGTTTTGTGTTTTGGTTTTGGGTTCGGTTCCGCGGCCGTGTTTTGGGTTCGAACGCGTTTTGGCAAAACCTCACCGAATTATTTTTGTCGGATTCGGGTGTGTTTTGGATTCGGGTGTTTTTTTCCAAAAACACTAAAAAACAGCTTAAATCATAGAATTTGGGGGTCATTTTGATCCCAAAGTATTATTAACCTCAAAAACCATAATTTACACTCATTTTCAGTCTATTCTGAATACCTCACACCTCACAATATTATTTTTAGTCCTAAAATTTGCACCGAGGTCGCTGTGTGAGTAAGATAAGCGACCCTAGTGGCCGACACAAACACCGGGCCCATCTAGGAGTGGCACTGCAGTGTCACGCAGGATGTCCCTTCCAAAAAACCCTCCCCAAACAGCACATGACGCAAAGAAAAAAAGAGGCGCAATGAGGTAGCTGTGTGAGTAAGATTAGCGACCCTAGTGGCCGACACAAACACCGGGCCCATCTAGGAGTGGCACTGCAGTGTCACGCAGGATGGCCCTTCCAAAAAACCCTCCCCAAACAGCACATGATGCAAAGAAAAAAAGAGGCGCAATGAGGTAGCTGTGTGAGTAAGATTAGCGACCCTAGTGGCCGACACAAACACCGGGCCCATCTAGGAGTGGCACTGCAGTGTCACGCAGGATGTCCCTTCCAAAAAACCTGAACCACTAGCCATGAACATAGGCCAGGGCCTCAGCCGTTCCTTGCCACTCCGTGTGGTAAATGGCATATTGGCAAGTTTACGCTTCTCCTCCGACAATTTTATTTTAGGTTTTGGAGTCCTTTTTTTACTGATATTTGGTGTTTTGGATTTGACATGCTCTGTACTATGACATTGGGCATCGGCCTTGGCAGACGACGTTGCTGGCATTTCATCGTCTCGGCCATGACTAGTGGCAGCAGCTTCAGCACGAGGTGGAAGTGGATCTTGATCTTTCCCTAATTTTGGAACCTCAACATTTTTGTTCTCCATATTTTAATAGGCACAACTAAAAGGCACCTCAGGTAAACAATGGAGATGGATGGATTGGATACTAGTATACAATTATGGACGGGCTGCCGAGTGCCGACACAGAGGTAGCCACAGCCGTGAACTACCGCACTGTACTGTGTCTGCTGCTAATATATAGACTGGTTGATAAAGAGATAGTATACTCGTAACTAGTATGTATGTATAAAGAAAGAAAAAAAAACCACGGTTAGGTGGTATATACAATTATGGACGGGCTGCCGAGTGCCGACACAGAGGTAGCCACAGCCGTGAACTACCGCACTGTACTGTGTCTGCTGCTAATATATAGACTGGTTGATAAAGAGATAGTATACTCGTAACTAGTATGTATGTATAAAGAAAGAAAAAAAAACCACGGTTAGGTGGTATATACAATTATGGACGGGCTGCCGAGTGCCGACACAGAGGTAGCCACAGCCGTGAACTACCGCACTGTACTGTGTCTGCTGCTAATATAGACTGGTTGATAAAGAGATAGTATACTCGTAACTAGTATGTATGTATAAAGAAAGAAAAAAAAACCACGGTTAGGTGGTATATACAATTATGGACGGGCTGCCGAGTGCCGACACAGAGGTAGCCACAGCCGTGAACTACCGCACTGTACTGTGTCTGCTGCTAATATATAGACTGGTTGATAAAGAGATAGTATACTCGTAACTAGTATGTATGTATAAAGAAAGAAAAAAAAACCACGGTTAGGTGGTATATACAATTATGGACGGGCTGCCGAGTGCCGACACAGAGGTAGCCACAGCCGTGAACTACCGCACTGTACTGTGTCTGCTGCTAATATATAGACTGGTTGATAAAGAGATAGTATACTCGTAACTAGTATGTATGTATAAAGAAAGAAAAAAAAACCACGGTTAGGTGGTATATACAATTATGGACGGGCTGCCGAGTGCCGACACAGAGGTAGCCACAGCCGTGAACTACCGCACTGTACTGTGTCTGCTGCTAATATATAGACTGGTTGATAAAGAGATAGTATACTCGTAACTAGTATGTATGTATAAAGAAAGAAAAAAAAACCACGGTTAGGTGGTATATACAATTATGGACGGGCTGCCGAGTGCCGACACAGAGGTAGCCACAGCCGTGAACTACCGCACTGTACTGTGTCTGCTGCTAATATAGACTGGTTGATAAAGAGATAGTATACTCGTAACTAGTATGTATGTATAAAGAAAGAAAAAAAAACCACGGTTAGGTGGTATATACAATTATGGACGGGCTGCCGAGTGCCGACACAGAGGTAGCCACAGCCGTGAACTACCGCACTGTACTGTGTCTGCTGCTAATATATAGACTGGTTGATAAAGAGATAGTATACTCGTAACTAGTATGTATGTATAAAGAAAGAAAAAAAAACCACGGTTAGGTCACTGGTATATACAATTATGGACGGGCTGCCGAGTGCCGACACAGAGGTAGCCACAGCCGTGAACTACCGCACTGTACACTGGTTGATAAAGAGATAGTAGTATACTCGTAACAACTAGTATGACGACGGTATAAAGAATGAAAAAAAAAACACGGTTAGGTGGTATATAATACAATTATGGTTGGACGGACTGCCTGCCGAGTGCCGACACAGAGGTAGCCACAGCCGTGAACTACCGCACTGTACACTGGTTGATAAAGAGATAGTAGTATACTCGTAACAACTAGTATGACGACGGTATAAAGAATGAAAAAAAAACCACGGTTAGGTGGTATATAATACAATTATGGTTGGACGGACTGCCTGCCGAGTGCCGACACAGAGGTAGCCACAGCCGTGAACTACCGCACTGTACACTGGTTGATAAAGAGATAGTAGTATACTCGTAACAACTAGTATGACGACGGTATAAAGAACGAAAAAAAAAACACGGTTAGGTGGTATATATTATAATACAATTATGGATGGACGGACTGCCTGCCGAGTTCCGACACAGAGGTAGCCACAGCCGTGAACTACCGCACTGTACACTGGTTGATAAAGAGATAGTAGTATACTCGTAACAACTAGTATGACGACGGTATAAAGAACGAAAAAAAAACCACGGTTAGGTGGTATATATTATAATACAATTATGGATGGACGGACTGCCTGCCGAGTTCCGACACAGAGGTAGCCACAGCCGTGAACTACCGCACTGTACACTGGTTGATAAAGAGATAGTAGTATACTCGTAACAACTAGTATGACTATGACGACGGTATAAAGAAAGAAAAAAAAAACCACGGATAGGTGGTATATAATACAATTATGGATGGACGGACTGCCTGCCGAGTGCCGACACAGAGGTAGCCACAGCCGTGAACTACCGCACTGTACTGTGTCTGCTGCTAATATAGACTGGTTGATAAAGAGATAGTATACAATACTACTAATATACTGGTGGTCAGGCACTGGTCACCACTAGTCACACTGGCAGTGGCACTCCTGCAGCAAAAGTGTGCACTGTTTAATTTTAATATAATATTATTTATCATGTACTCCTGGCTCCTGCTATAACAACCTGCAGTGCTCCCCAGTCTCCCCCACAATTATAAGCTTTATATACAATACATTGATGTGCAGCACACTGGGCTGAGCAGTGCACACAGACTGAGTCACTGTGTGACTGTGTATCGTTTTTTTCAGGCAGAGAACGGATATATTAAATAAAACAAACAACTGCACTGTCTCTGGTGGTCACTGGTCACTGTGGTCGTCAGTCACTAAACTCTGTCTGCACTCTGCACTCTCTTCTAATCTACAGTATCACAGCAATCTCTCTCTCTCTCTCTCTTCTAAATCTAATCTAAATGGAGAGGACGCCAGCCACGTCCTCTCCCTATCAATCTCAATGCACGTGTGAAAATGGCGGCGACGCGCGGCTCCTTATATAGAATCCGAGTCTCGCGAGAATCCGACAGCGTCATGATGACGTTCGGGCGCGCTCGGGTTAACCGAGCAAGGCGGGAAGATCCGAGTCGCTCGGACCCGTGAAAAAAAAAAGTGAAGTTCGTGCGGGTTCGGATTCAAAGAAACCGAACCCGCTCATCTCTAGTATGTGGGGCATGGATTGGCAGGTCAGCGGCATCACTAGTTACCAGCCAATCAAAATGATTAACCAACATAACAGTAATGTCAGCGTTGGCGGCTGTGTGCGCCCAAATGGAGCAACACTTGAATTGCTCTATTGGACGCCATCAAGTAGCTGCCGACAGGCACAACACTTGTATTCCCCCCATAGAGACTTTTAGTTATATAGGATTGTTTCCTGGAATGAATAAGGGCTGTACACATGGGGGTATCACTGTGTTTTTGTTATGTCCAGCATAAATCACCCATGACTTTATTCCGACGAACTTAACATTTATAACTAGCTAGCTTATCACTAAGAAATAAACACACGGACACCAACTGCTAGATTTAAAAGGTCAAACAGATATTTATTGTTTTGTGACCTGTCGTTTAAACTAAGAATATTGGAGGATGGCAAGAAAAAGGCGCTACCAACTCACCAGCACCAGTCAACTATAATAAACCATAAAATAGGAGGGGCCTCACAACCGCCTCCTTAACATAACCTGCACTGCGCAGGCTCCCCCCCTTACTTTAGCAGAGCCGTGGACGAACCCGCACGGGAACATCCGTAGTCCACCCGCAAGGGGAGGGCATACTCGCTGTTCATTCAAAAGGGGGTGCCCCACAGTGACCACTTATGTAACTATTTGACCGCTGGCTGGTAGCGACTTTCCGCCCATCTGGCTATCAAAGCCTGCTGAGAAATGGAATTAGAGGCCCGAAAAGCGAGCCTCAAGCAACCTTATAGGGAGGGTGGGAGGGCATCCAAGAAAAACTGGCAAGAGGAAGATGGCTGCCAAAACCCTGAACTATATACCCCTGTGCAAACTCCTCCTACCTATCCCTAATAGGCACCCATCTGTCACCTGACCACCACTGTCAATCACTAAGGCTAGCCCTGCCTATCCTCAACACATGTCAGAAAAATTCAGGGAGTTTATGTGGCTTCGAGCCTATGCGGATCTCTGCCTGCCTAAATCACCCATGACTTTATTCCGACGAACTTAACATTTATAACTAGCTAGCTTATCACTAAGAAATAAACACACGGACACCAACTGCTAGATTTAAAAGGTCAAACAGATATTTATTGTTTGGTGACCTGTCGTTTAAACTAAGAATATTGGAGGAAGGCAAGAAAAAGGCGCTACCAACTCACCAGCACCAGTCAACTATAATAAACCATAAAATAGGAGGGGCCTTACAACCGCCTCCTTAACATAACCTGCACTGCGCAGGCTCACCCCCCTTACTTTAGCAGAGCCGTGGACGAACCCGCACGGGAACATCCGTAGTCCACCCGCAAGGGGAGGGCATACTCGCTGTTCATTCAAAAGGGGGTGCCCCACAGTGACCACTTATGTAACTATTTGACCGCTGGCTGGTAGCGACTTTCCACCACAACAAGGATTTTAACAAAAACCGCAGACAGCCATCCACCAACAACAGGAGAAGAGATTCAACTGGACAGTACTCTAAAAATACTGTCCAAAAACACACCAATACCCGCAGGGGAAAGGTGAATACCATCTTCCCTATAAAACTGCACATTGTGCAGCACCAAAAGCGGATGCCTAACCACTAAACCTCCTATTGCCTACACGTATGACACTGCGGAATTAACTTTCTTCCTAGCTTTTTCTATAGCGGAGAAACGAATGGCACCCCGCCAATGGAAACGGGGCACTATGTCGGACCACACCACTATCACCCGTGGCCAAGATGCCCGTAACGCCACTAAGTCCGCTTTGATACTCAAGATGAGATCAATGCCTTTGACCCTCCCCATATCATTCCCCCCGAGGTGAATGACAACCCAGCTGGGCCGCCCCCACCTCCGCTCATGGCGAAACAGCAAGCGAAGTAAACCCATCCAACGTAAACCTCTAACTCCTAACCATCTAACTACCTTGTCCCCAAATAGTTCGCCCGTTCGTCCTGCCATTGGATGCCTCTCCGCCCAAAAAATAAAAGAATGGCCAATGAGCCAAATCTGATCCGAGATGTCCAAAGTAGCTGCAAAAAGAAAATTCCTTACCGTCAGACATTATAAAGATCAAAACAAATTAACTTAAACATGCAAGTAAGAACCCGAGTGAAGGAGAAAACTAAAAAAACCTCCCGTGAACCGTGTGTGAATGCCAATTGTAATTCGGTCCCCTCGGAGGAAAATTTAAAAATTCACTTCACACCCTCCATTTCTGAACGCTAGCCGTTCAAAAACCGACGAGTAAAACACGTTTCCGGGTTCGCGCAACAGGCGCAATAACAACAATACTTAACGGATCCTTATACTAGGCGCAAGCCTAGCCAACTGAATACCGGTTGCCCAAACCCAAACGGTATCCCGCCCGCAGGGGCAAGACCCACTCACCGGGGAGGGCCTTAGTCAACGATTCTCCACAGGAAGGGCGGCACCAATAGACCCCCAACCTCCGCATCAGGTACCAGCTCCCTAAACTTGTTGAACTCAAAACGCGACAGTGCGTCAGCAATTCTGTTGTCAACCCCTGGGACATGCGCAGCCGTGAAATGAATATTATGCCTCAAGCACTTGAGCACAAGATAACGCAACAAGCGCAGAGCCTCAGGAGAGGACGAGCGCTGGTTATTAACGGCGTGCACGACGCCCAGATTGTCGCAGCGAAATACAATACTCCGATCCGACAAGCTGGGTGCCCACAACTCAACCGCCACTATCAAGGGGAATAACTCCAGCAGGAGCAAGTTCTTTGTAAACCCTCGGGTCACCCATGCTGTGGGCCAAGGCGCAGCGCACCACTGTGTTCTGAAAAAAGCCCCAAAGCCCGAACCACCAGCAGCGTCGGTGAAAAGTTGTAACGCAGTGTTGGAACAGCGTTTCGCTGGCCACAACACATCCCGGTTAAAAGAAACCAAGAGAGTGGACCAGGTTCTCAAGTCCTCCCTGACCTCGCGCGCACATGCGCCCCAAATCGATTTCCGCCCGAACCTTACGGGCGACCACGGAGGGGAAATTCCGTGCGGATTTTAAATTGCGCCTGGAGACCACGAGGACCGAATCCGGGATGGGAAGCCTGAAACCGCTACGAAAACCTTCCAACAAAAACAACCCCGAAGTGACGTCGGGGTAACTGCCCAACCATTTAGCCAATTCGGGGACGTTGATGGGGGAAAACGCCTTACTTTCCACTTCCGGGCACCTCGGCAGCATCAGAGGGCCTGGACCCGGAAGGGGACTGGCAATCTTTGGCCGGGTGCCCCCCGCCGCACGCATTGCAGGAGTGGCGAAAACGGCAGTTAGCCCCCCGGGAACACTTGCCCTCGTTGAAGGCAAAGCATTTCCCTTTATTCCCCGTGGGCGGGCTCGGCCGGACATTTAAACCCGGCTTACCGCCCTGGGCTTCATAAAGGGGCCTATTCTGATGAGTGACCTCTAACCAAACTTCCACGTCCTTGAAACCCAAGGGTAGTGTCGGGTTACCGTCTTGGTTACGACGGAATTTCTCATCGTAATCCCTCCACGCGTAACCCTTGGATGTCAAGTACATTTCATGCACCAGGTACAAATACTTGACCGTGTTGTGATATTCCTTAGGCCTCGTCTCGGCGTAGCACGCCGTGAACACTAAAAACCCCCGGAGCCACTGGTGAAAATTGCGAAATGCATTCTCGCCAATGCCACCAACCTTCTTGGCCTTATCGAAAGCCTTCCGCATGTCATCCGTAAGGGTGAACATGTCGACGTATTTACCTTTCTTAATCTTCTCCCTCATCCATTTACGTAAACCCCTGGTGACCGCAGTGTTAGCGCAGTGCACCATTTCCGTAAAACGCGGAGGGTCAGGCGTGGCTGCCGCAGCTGTGCCCTTAGCCTTCCTCTCTTTCTTGTGCAAGCGATGCGCAATGAGCCTAGCTAACTTACGCGGGCGCCTGGGGGACCCGGAAGACCTAGTATCAGAAGAGGAGCTGGAAGAAGAGCTATCAGAAGAAGGATTAACTGTCTCACCCATTCCCGGAGGACCCCCCGCGTCCACTGCTGCGATGGCGGGGCCGGATGGAACCTCTTCAGGGACCCGAGATCCCCCCGTCTCCACATGTTCAGCCTGCTTCGCCGCTCCTGTCTGTGCCTCGCTGGATGTTGCTGTCGTCGTGGCCCCCGACAATCCGGCCGGGGGAGAGACCCCCCTCGCCGTACCTGCACCTGTTGGGGAAACAGAAGGGGGGGAGGGGAGGCACAAAAGCAGCCACCTCCGGGGGGGGGAACCGGAGGTAGCGGGGGAGGGGGAGCCGCAAGTGGGGGCCGCGAACCGAGTGCGGGCAAGCTCGGTGTCGCGACGCCCGTCATTTCAAACGCAGCGCCAGACGCTGGAGGCACTGTGCCCGGGGAAGTAAAACCAGCGTGCCAAGTGGACGGAGCCTGTGAAAACGGCGACGCCCAGTAAGGCGTCTGGCCGAGGGCCCCTGGGGTAAAACCACTGGAGTAAGAACCCCCCCATTGCGCAAAACCCGGACCACTCGGCGTGGGCCATGAGGTCACCGATCCCTGTGCGTGCGTAAACGCAGCCGGCAAATAAGTGGACGAAAAGGGGGCAGGAACCCCGCGGAATGCGGGTGCCGCCCCTCAAGTCATGACCGGGAGCTGCAATGACCCCGACCAGGCCACTGACACCGAAGCCGCCGGAAGGAAACCCGCGGGCGAAGCCGTATACGTGCCGCCCCGGTACCCGAATGGAGCGGCCAAGGAACTTGGTCCTGACCCCATCTGGTGCACCAGGAGCTGGCCAGCAGACGGCGTCGGCTCGCTGGGCCACAGGCCACTCACAGGCGGCAGCAGTATCTGGGACACGGGAGCGCCCCGGGGTAAATCCCAGATGTCTGCCCGCTGACGCCCGACACCCCGCTGCCCCCCACGATATTGGCACCTATGGAAACGGTGGGGGGAAACAGAGCCTGCGCATGCTCAAACGCAGGCCCCGCACCCCCCGTTGTCCCTGGACCAGAAGGCAGGGACACTACATCCTGCACCAGCCAGGCATCCGCAGGGGAGCTGGCCGGTGAAAGCCCCGTCATTCCCCTCCTCACCGCTGATTCGCGGCACCCACCCGCCGAGTCACGTGACCCGCCAATCACGGCCGTGTGGAGAGGCGTACTAACGCCTGTGGAGGCCGGAGCCCCGGCGAGCGCGAGGGGAAATAACTGACAAAATGCTGACAGTATGCCTTACCCTCATCCAAGAAAAACTGGCAAGAGGAAGATGGCTGCCAAAACCCTGAACTATATACCCCTGTGCAAACTCCTCCTACCTATCCCTAATAGGCACCCATCTGTCACCTGACCACCACTGTCAATCACTAAGGCTAGCCCTGCCTATCCTCAACACGTGTCAGAAAAATTCAGGGAGTTTATGTGGCTTCGAGCCTATGCGGATCTCTGCCTGCCTAAACTGCAATCATCATCATCACTTGCTAATTGCATCTTATAATACCCCTTTCACACCGCACAAATAACCCGGTATCGATCCGGCATATTGCCGGGTCGACACGGGTCAGCGTGCGGTGTGAAAGGGGCATAGCCAAAATTGCGAGTCGCCTGACCAGGCATTTCGACCTGGGAATAAAGCCGTGTTATACCCGGTAGGGAGGCTACTCCCGGGGCATTTTTTCAATCCCGGGATTCGGGATTGAAAAACGCTCAATCCCGGGATTCCCGGGATCCCGGGATTGCAGTAGGGATCAGTGTAGGGAGCAGTGTAGGGAGCAGGGAAAGTATATGTGCAGGGCAGCAAGGCAGGGTAGATGTAGGGAGCAAGGGAGGGTGGGTGTAGGGAGCATGTAAGGAACAGGAAGGGAGGGTGGGTGTAGGGAGCAGCGGGAGAGTGGGTGTAGGGAGCAGCGAGAGGGTGGGTGTAGGGAGCAGCGGGAGAGTGGGTGTAAGGAGCAGTGGGAGGGTGGGTGTGTAGTGAGCATGTAAGGTACAGGAAGGGAAGGTGCCGGTGGGTGTAGCGAGCAGAGGGAGGATGTCAGGTGTAGGTAGCGAAGATAAACACTTACTACTTACGGGCGGGCAGCGGGCACCAGCTATGGACACACACACACTGACCGCGCTGGCAGCATTTCAAACGTAGCGCTGGCCGCTAGCCAGTCAGAACTGGCAGTCCGGCAGCCAATCAGCTG
The DNA here is from genome assembly GCF_028390025.1 of Pseudophryne corroboree. NCBI lineage: Eukaryota > Metazoa > Chordata > Amphibia > Anura > Myobatrachidae > Pseudophryne > Pseudophryne corroboree. The sequence goes on along the minus strand of NC_086451.1, from coordinate 109,282,557 downwards.
ATGTAACTACATCGCTGACAGCCGGGCAGCGCTGTGCTATAGTGCTCAGCGCTGTCCGGCAAAACTGCGCATGCGCACTCTAATCCCGTGAATCCCGGGATTGGAGGCTCCAATCCCGGGATTCAAATCCCGGCATTTTTGGGCCCAAATCCTGGGATCCCGCCGATCCCGATCCCGGGATTGGCCTCCCTAATACCCGGGTTGAATACTAGGTCAGTGGCTGCGTAAACGGGCTCCTGGATCGATGCGTCCCAGGACCCATTTACTACAGCAGGGAGAGGCGGCGCGGAGATGATCTCATCTCCCAGCGCTGCCTCCACCTCCGCCCTCACCGCCAGCTCCGCCCCCCCCACTGCTATGGCAACCTGCCCGGCATATTGCCGGGTTGGGGAAGTCTGCAGCAGCGGCCAATGCTGGATCCCACCCGGGAAGGACCCGTTTCCCATTCCCGGGTGGGATCCGGCATTGGCAGTTTCAAAGGGGTATAATTCACAATGAGTTTTATCACTCGTTGTCTAATGTACAAAGTATTGGAGAGTGATAAAGTGGAGAGAGCTAAACTACTGACCAACCAGGTCATGTCATTTTTCAAACACAGGGACCCATTTATAAATGAGTGATTAAACTTGTTGAGTAGGATAAATGGTGCTCCAGCCAATCAGTTCCCAACTGTCATTTTTCAAACACATAACAGGAGCTGATTGGCTGGAGCACCATTCATCTTACGCAACAAGTTTTATCACTTGTTGATAAATGAGCCCCACAGCCTGTAACATGGCAGTTAGGAGATGATTGGCTGGTACTTTATTTCCCTCCAAGGCTTAGTACATAGACCCCTGACTGTCATTTTAGAGACTATAAGGCTGATTTATCAAAATTTTTTATCATGTGCAACAAGTTGTTGACACTCTTTGGATATAAACATGGTGCTACAGTCAATCAGATCTAACTGTTATCAGTTTGAAAAATTACAGGAGCTGATTGGCTGGAGCACCATTTATCATAAGCAATGAGTTTTATTATTCCCTGGGTATGATAAAACTTATTGCTAAATCAGCCCCAAAGCAAGATAAATGAGTTAGAATCTTATTGGTTGCTTTGGTCAGCTTCTGTACTTTATCTCTCTCGCCAAGGCTTGATATATCTCCCACTATGACAAGAAACCATATAAAATTAATTTTTCATATCTAAGACCACCGCTCAAACAGGAGAAGCTGTTTTATTAGTATAAATTAGGTCTATTATCTATTATTATTTTATAATGCAATATTATTATTACAACATATTATTACTAGTGATGAGCGGATTCGGTTCCTCGGAATCCGAACCCCCCCGAACTTCACCCATTTTACACGGTTCCGAGGCAGACTCGAATCCTCCCGCCTTGCTCGGTTAACTCGAGCGCGCCCAAACATCATCCTCCCGCTGTCGTATTCTCGCGAGATTCGTATTCTATATAAGGAGCCGCGCGTCGCCGCCATTTTCACTCATGCATTGGAGATGATAGGGAGAGGACGTGCAGCGTTCTCTTAGTTGTGTTCAGTGTGCTGCAAATATCTGTGCTCAGTGTGCTTGCAAATATCTGTGCTTAGTGTGCTGAAAATATCTACGTTCTCTGCCTGAAAAATGCTCCATATCTGTGCTGCATTGTAGTATATAGTAGGAGGACAGTGCAGAATTTTGCTGACCAGTGACCACCAGTATTATATCAGTACGGTACAGTAGTCCACTGCTCTACCTACCTCTGTGTCGTCAAGTATACTATCCATCCATACCTGTGGTGCATTTTAGTTGTGTGCAGTATATATAGTAGGAGGACAGTGCATAATTTTGCTGACCACCAGTATATAATATATAGCAGTACGGTACAGTAGTCCACTGCTCTACCTACCTCTGTGTCGTCAAGTATACTATCCATCCATACCTGTGGCACATTTAAGTTGTGCGCAGTATATATAGTAGGAGGACAGTGCATAATTTTGCTGACCACCAGTATATAATATATAGCAGTACGGTACAGTAGTCCACTGCTCTACCTACCTCTGTGTCGTCAAGTATACTATCCAACCATACCTGTGGTGCATTTAAGTTGTGCGCAGTATATATAGTAGGAGGACAGTGCATAATTTTGCTGACCACCCGTATATAATATATAGAAGTACGGTACAGTAGGCCATTGCTATTGATATATTACTGGCATATAATTCCACACATTAAAAAATGGAGAACAAAAATGTGGAGGGTAAAATAGGGAAAGATCAAGATCCACTTCCACCTCGTGCTGAAGCTGCTGCCACTAGTCATGACCGAGACGATGAAATGCCATCAACGTCGTCTGCCAAGGCCGATGCCCAATGTCATAGTAGAGAGCATGTAAAATCCAAAAAACAAAAGTTCAGTAAAATTACCCAAAAATCAAAATTAAAAGCGTCTGATGAGAAGCGTAAACTTTCCAATATGCCATTTACGACACGGAGTGGCAAGGAACGGCTGAGGTCCTGGCCTATGTTCATGGCTAGTGGTTCAGATTCACATGCACTCATCCTCTTGCTAGAAAACTACAGTGCCACTCCTAGATGGGCCAGGTGTTTGTGTCGGCCACTTGGGTCGCTTAGCTTAGCCATCCAGCGACCTTGGTGCACCTCTTTTTTTCTTTGCATCATGTGCTGTTTGGGGACTATTTTTTAAATCTGCCATCCTGTCTGACACTGCAGTGCCACTCCTAGATGGGCCAGGTGTTTGTGTCGGCCACTTGGGTCGCTTAGCTTAGTCACACAGCTACCTCATTGCACCTCTTTTTTTTTGCATCATGTGCTGTTTGGGGACTATTTTTTAAATCTGCCATCCTGTCCGACACTGCAGTGCCACTCCTAGATGGGCCAGGTGTTTGTATCAGCCACTTGGGTCGCTTAGCTTAGCCATCCAGCGACCTTGGTGCACCTCTTTTTTTTCTTTGCATCATGTGCTGTTTGGGGACTATTTTTTAAATCTGCCATCCTGTCTGACACTGCAGTGCCACTCCTAGATGGGCCAGGTGTTTGTGTCGGCCACTTGGGTTGCTTAGCTTAGCCATCCAGCGACCTTGGTGCACCTCTTTTTTTCTTTGCATCATGTGCTGTTTGGGGACTATTTTTTAAATCTGCCATCCTGTCTGACACTGCAGTGCCACTCCTAGATGGGCCAGGTGTTTGTGTCGGCCACTTGGGTCGCTTAGCTTAGCCATCCAGCGACCTTGGTGCACCTCTTTTTTTCTTTGCATCATGTGCTGTTTGGGGACTATTTTTTAAATCTTCCATCCTGTCTGACACTGCAGTGCCACTCCTAGATGGGCCAGGTGTTTGTGTCGGCCACTTGGGTAGCTTAGTTTAGTCACACAACTACCTCATTGCACCTCTTTTTTTTCTTTGCATCATGTGCTGTTTGGGGACTATTTTTTAAATCTTCCATCCTGTCTGACACTGCAGTGCCACTCCTAGACCGGGCCAGGTGTTTGTGTCGGTCACTTGGGTCACTTAGCTTAGTCATCCAGCGACCTCGGTGCAAATTTTAGGACTAAAAATAATATTGTGAGGTGTGAGGTGTTCAGAATAGACTGGAAATGAGTGGAAATAATGGTTATTGAGGTTAATAATACTATGGGATCAAATGACCCCCAAATTCTATGATTTAAGCTGTTTTTGAGGGTGTTTTGTAAAAAAAAACACCCGATTCCGAAAAAAAAATTTCAGGGAGGTTTTGCCAAAATGCGTCCAAATCCAAAACACGGCCACGGAACCGAATCCAAAACCAAAACACAAAACCCGAAAAATGTCCGGTGCACATCACTAATTATTACAGAGTATTATCTGCTGCTTTGTAGCTGGGAATGAAATCAACTTAGTCTAGATGCACCAAGGTTAGCCTGTTCACTAATCTCTTGCCAAAAAGGTTTGACCTGTTTGAAATCAACATTTAGGAATGAGGCCCTTTAGCTGGAGCATAACAAGCACTCATCACAGAAAAAGGAAAGAAAGAAAATTGTCTTATTGTGATGCACACATTTTAAAACATAACTGTATTGTTGCCTAATGAACACTAATAATGATTCTCTTTAAGAATCACAACTACAGATGTGTCCTTTTATATATTTGCTTGTGCTGGAGCATGCTGTGGCATGTATGCCGTGAAAAAGCAGCTGCCAGTGGGCGTGTGCTTGGCATTCGCACTCATGATCCCATAGGATTGCATGGTAGAGGAGAGGAAGTGAAGAAGTGATTTATATCTTTGGTTAGATGTCCAAGCGTCCACAGGATATTAGACATATTACAGATGCCTACACAAGTCTGCTGGCACCATGATCAACAAAGATCATGGGCCGAGTGTAATGAAGTCCGAGATGGCTGGAGGTGCAGGTTTCTGGCTGAACTATTTTTTAAAGCGGCAATCATGTACAAGGCAAAACTATGCCTTGTAAATAATTGCCTCTTTTAAAAAAAGTCAGAGTTCAGCCGGGAACCCGCACCTCTGGCCAACTCAGACTTCATTATACTTTATCTGTGTGTTTGCGCAAAAATAATTTGTATGAAATTGAGTGATAGGAGTGTGCTGAGGGATAATGCACCAGCCATGAATCATTCAAATAATAACGATGTTAAAGACTGACAAGTTTCTGTAACTTTTTAGAGTTTCATAATGAAAGCTTGGTTAACAGTACTTACTAGGATAATGTATCATCCTAGTAAATCTGAAAAATAGGAATCTACTGCAATTGTGGAAGAACTTTGTAACAGCAAGTCCATTGGACTTGCAGTAGAAATTTTTTGTGCGGAAGCCCTGGTTGTGTATGCATAAATTGCATTTCCTGAAGGAGTGTAACCTGAACTTCTGGCATTTGAGATATTGGAGAATCATGGTATGCCTGTGAGGCAAGTTGAGGCCATTAGTATACAAGGAGAAAACTATACTATTCATGGAGATATGTTAATGGATGAGTCTCTTTGAAGAGCTTTATCTGTTGGACTAAAGAATTATATGGAGGGCAAGTGGTAATAAAATTGACTGGAGGACAAAGCAAAGGATCGCAGTGGGAAGTAGAACGAGGTCTGTTCCAGGTCCATATCTCAATCTGTATGCTAATGCATATTGTAGGGATGCTGGTTAACAACTACCGAATAACAGGGAAGAAGGAGGAGGAACCAGTTAGGAATAGTTCCAAAAAGTGAGGCATTTATTAATTACATAAGTGCTCTGGTCTTAAAAGGTGAAAAATAGATAAAGTGGTGACTGTGCAACTTCCTCTGCTTGACCATCATTACAAGGGTGGAGCAAATCATTAGCATGACAATTAAGTGTCATAGTAAATTTATTACAAAAACTCTTACAAAATGTGTTCTGATGTATAAATGAGCCAATAGCAATATTGCAAAATTGGGTATAATGAGCATTTCCTTATGCTAATCTAGCTACCGGGAATTCTGTTTCAGGTCCTAGATCTAAAAATGAAATTGTGTTGTAAATTTAAAGTGGTCTCCTTGCTTTCTATGTAACTTCTGGAAAGAAACAGTGTTGTTTCAGATGTTCAGATTTCTTACTACTTAACTGTATAATTAACTTTTTCTCTGATTCTGGCTCAATGTAACCCCTCAGCTAAAGTAACTGTGATCCACCCCATGAAATTACATCACTGCAGACTCTGAAATGCAGGTCACATGACACTGGTAACAAGAAGAGTTTTTCTTAGGACCACCACATCCCATGGGATTGGATAGGGATGTTTGAGTGAAGGTCCTGATGCGCTTGGTGAAGTTTGAGGTCTGTGGTAGAAACGTCAGAATACATTGAAAAAAAAGCCCTTATTGTTCATGGTTTTTAATGTATCTTTTACACACCCTATTACTGCAGGACCAGTTTTACTGGTTCTTTTAAGGCCTGTTCTGAAAGTAAATATGATAAGTCTTGCTTTGTAGATTCTTGAAACTTGCATGCAATTTACAAAGCTGCCCTGGCTCCTAAAGTTAATAATACATAATACAATTATGACAACTTTTAGCACACCAGATAGTGGCTCCACCTTTATGCATGTGTTACTGTGTGTGCAGGGACATCTTAACAGTATTGTAGGCCCTGAGCAAAGCAAATCACTGGGGCCCCTAACCACCCATTAACGTGAACCAATTAAAAATAAAATCATAACATGCCCCTCGTGCTGTCCTGTGCCATCTCTCCACAACCTTCTATACAATGAATGGCAGCACGTTTTTGGATTGGTCCAGCCACCCACCAATCAGCAGGCTGACAGCCATTCACTGTCTGGCTGCCTGCTGGGAGGCAGGTAGAGAATGCTGTCTCGCTGCTCTGATTGTGTGAACAGCACTCACCTTTTCTCGGAGGCCCCTAGAATTGTGGGGCCCTGGGCAGCTGTCCTTTGTGACTATACATTAAAATGACCCTGTGTGTGGTGGTTCAGATGATGCAATTGTAAGTAGCCTTAATATATAACAATAAAGTAATAAACAGCAAGAAAAACATAGTATACTGTAACTGAATTTATTGATGGATGATAGACAAGTATAAATATCAGCTCTTAAAATGTAAAAAAAATACATAATTAGATATCAATTAAAAATAAAAAAATGCCTTTCTACCATACAGCAGTATTCCAGCCACACATTATAAAAATTTAAAGACTACCATATAGGCAACTTTGGAGCCACAGGCTGATGAAGATAATTGAAGATGAAGATAATTGAAGATGAAGATAATTGAACATGACAAAGACATGCATACTGTATATTAAACATAGAACATGAAGGACAGGAGACAACAGTGATGTGACACTTCACACACCATCACATGACTAGAGGTAAAGCGCTAAGATTTAAACTTTGAATTATTTTTCTATTTTGAAACTTTTAAATACTTTTCTATTTTGACTTGGCCAGGTCAGCCACCTCCTAATCCTAGCAGCTTCCATGCGTATCAGGTGGTTATTATGCTGAGAACTTCTCAAGTAGCTGTCTGCTGGAGTGTGAGCAGTGGGTGCGCTAGTTTCCTAAAATAAGTACTGTACCTGCTATTTAATGGTGACTGTTTGGAGACAACAGCTAATAAAGCAAACACCAGCAATCTGATTCTGATAACTAATAGGTTAGTGGAGTTCCCAAAGGATTTTTTATTCTTGGCAACTCTCCATGCAGCTGCAAAATATTTTCTAAGATGGTTAGTTCATGGATTCACGGAGGCTCTTAGTTCTGTTGAACATAACAAAGCATTGCTGCGACTGCAAAAGTGTAATCAATGGATCTTTTAGTCTGAGTTCTGGTGGGCTGTAAGGCTGCTAGGCTGAAACTGGGGTTTCAGTTTTGAGGCATCTAACGGATATCTGCTCCCTGGCTGTTCTGAAGAATAGTGAACCTTGTATGGGTATTTACTTGGCTCTAAATGGGCATTAGGAAACAGGGAAACCAGCTTGGCTCTCTATATTTAAAGCTATTAGGAGTGGGGGTGGCCACAGGATGACACAATCCCTAGATCAGGAAGCAAGCACGGGAGCTTCAACCATAAGAGTCGAGGGATGGTACTCCTGGTACAAACTTCCTCAGTTTACTCCATGAGTACTTATTGGAGCTATGCAAGGGTGCTCAGAAGAACACAGGTGTTGGCCTGTAGTTACAGATGTAGGCCTAATCTTTGAATACACCTGCCTAAGTTAAATTCTTATCATTATTGTGATATGTATTATACTGGTACCCCCTGTTTGCCTCTGGGAGAAATGTCCATACAGAATTTATGTAGATTTATGCTTTATCAAGCCTTGGAAAGTGATAATTTACACAGTGATAAAGTACCAACCAATTAGCTCCTAACTGCCATGTTACAGGCTGTGTTTGAAAAATGACAGTTAGGAGCTGATTGGTTTTTACTTTATCACCGTGAAATTTATCACTCTACAAGGCTTGATAAATCTATGCCTTAGTTTGATGTTTAGTGTATGGAGAACGGAAGAAAAATGTCTGCTTGTCTCCATTGTCAGGCCATGGCATCTGGATTTTCTTTCTTATATACTGTAGTTACTGGTATATGCATAACACATGGAACATTTATCCAAGGAAAAAACAACAAGATTCCATCCCTGTGGCAGCGAAGGAGTTTGAAGTGAGAAGCAATCTTTGTCACTGAAATGTTCTATTTGTTTGTGAAAATCAATGCGTACTATGGCAGGGCACATTCACAGACTCATCCCTCGGCTGCTATAAGAGGCAGACATCTCCTTTATTTGGAACTCAGTTGGGGCCTTGTTATTTTTATGGGTGTAGTGAGGCCACTCTGCAGGAGGAATGGATTTGTTGGAATAAAATGGAAAGTTTGTGATAAACACACCCTGCAGTGAGACAAGAGCATTCATATTCTCACTATTCTCCGGCCATCTATTGTCAGACATGCTGAGCTTGATTTGAATTGATGATGTTATTCAGAAAGACAGAGATAGCGATGTCTTTTTATTTAGTAAGGAAGAGCACCTGAAGAAGTAGTAAAAGCCCCCATGCATTGGGTTTAAAGTTCAGGCTTGGATAGCTTCAGTTATCTGACCCTAATGTCAGACTTAGGTCAAATACTAAACTAACCTGAAACTAAGCCCAACAAATACCTTAACCCTATTACTATTGTACTAAACTGTACTTGATTTGACTTGTAAGACCAGCATCCAGATTACAAAGCAGAAGTCAGCTGTATTGAGAAACAACAGTACAGTACATACCGCCTAACTGTGCTGATCTATATAGGACAGTACCAATCTGAAGGGACTATTCCACTGTCTAGTGACCAGGCACGTTTCTTCTGAGTCACAGGAAGTTTAGAGGTATGGGGAGCTGGTGCCACTGGTGCACACATTCAAGGGTCTTTTAAGGGTAGAATATTGGGAGATGGCATTGCAGTGGGCTTGCCCCAGGGACTGTGGTAATGCCTATCGGGATGTGGACATGCCCTTAATATTATGCAACCACCTCCCCATTTTCGATAAGACAAGACTGTGCCCAGATCTACTGTACAAATCTTAAATGTCAGGTGGCACGGCATGAGTATTACCACATTCCATGGGTACATGTCTAGAGCCTGATATCCCACTCCGATGGCTATTTTCTCAGTTTCTGAAGAATACAAACACTACTTAACCTTCTGATGTAACCTACACATCTATATATATAAATGCGCAAGCCCTCACTCACTCACTCACTCACTCACTCACTCACTCACTCACTCATTCATTCACTGACTCATCACTAATTCTCTTACTTCCCGATATGTTAGGAAGCTGAATTCTAACATAGGCATTCTTCAGGGGGGAAATAGGAAACTACATTATTATAATTTTAATAAACCTCCCCTAAGGGGATGAAAAGGGGTTGATATAATGACATCATTACCGATGCGTGGCTTGCATTGCATGAACAATAATACCCAAATGGACAATCGGATCAACATTTGGATTGCACCTCCAGTGTGTAGAATTTAATAAATTACAAAATGGTCCTGTCACTTTTTTGCCATATCTGCTACGGGTGCTCCTTGGGTAACGCCAAGAACCAAATTTAAATCTCTATAGATTTACCAAATTTTTAATACTCATTTATATTTACAACCGTGAAAATCAGAAACTCCCATGCAAAGAATGGGTTGAACAACTAGTTATTTACTACAATGGACCTTATTTAGATTTGGACAGAAATCAGTTAAGTAAATAAACATGTATTTCTCCAATGCATTCGTATTAAGAGTTGGCCCCCATGTATTTGGAGACACCTATCACGGCATGTTATTGTATATTGTAAGCTCAGCAAAGTAAAGACATGGGCCAGTATTTACTAAAAATCCGAGTTTGGTCGATTTGTGTTATTTTTTCTAAGTCCCAATCCGGGAATTCACTAAGCACCAATCTCGGCAGTGTCTGGTCTATTCGTAATGGTTTGAATGACAACGTTCCGAAATACGAATGAATAGACCATCGGTCAAACGCGGCTGTTATTTCATAGAATACGGGAATTCACTATTCATTCGTATTTGGGTGTTAGTCTCTGAGTGCTCAAATGCGGTCGTATTTTTTTGCGATTCGTTAAAAAAAGCGGCAAAAAAATAGACCTGCTTTTTTCAGTCGTGTTTACATGTGTTGCAAATAAAAAATCACTCACACCTGAATTAGGATGCCTATAAAAGGATGTTAGGCCCATTTCAATACACCTACACTCAGAAATGGCAGCAGGACTGTGGGCCAGTGATCTTTTGTGTGCTGTGGGATTCCTCAGACTCAGACACCAGCCTGTAAGTACCCAGGGCCAAGAAACTGAACATGGTCAGCAGGTTGTACAGGTTCCGCGGAGGCTGCGCAGGCCTCGTTTTTTTAGGGGGCGTTTAAACTTGAACACATTGTCCGATGATAAGGTCATACAGATGTTCCGTCTAAATCGTAACAACATTTTCCGTCTGTATGACCTTGTCAAACTGGGCCTAGACCCTGAGACAGCATGCTCTCGCCCTGTCTCAGGCCTGCACAAACTCCTGGCTGTGTTGCACTTTCTGGCTACTGGCAGCTTTCAGGCTGTGTCTGGGGATGTCATAGGAATCTCACAGCCCTCATTTTCAAGAATCTTAACACAGGTGATGTATACCTAACGACCTCTTCTGTTTTGTGTTTGTTTTAATTTCTTGGTGGCCAGTTCTGTCATAAAATCTCATGTTTATTGTTCTTTAAAATGTTCACACAGGTGTTGGCTGTTGTGCAGCCCCACATCGAGGCCTCAATCTGCTTCCCTACCCAGGAGTCTCAGTGGCATGCCGTCAGGGTAGATTTCTATGAGCTGGCTGGCATGCCCAATGTGCTTGGAGCCATAAATTGCACACACATTCAGCTGAGACCACCTAGGGGCAGGCAGCACATATATACAAACCGCCATTTCGAACACTCCACAAATGTGCAGGTGGTTTGTGATGCAAATCTCAAAATAATGAGTGTTGTTGCTGGTTACCCTGGGGGCTGCCATGACTCCTTCATCCTCAGTCAGTCATCCCTCTTTGATAAGTTTGAGGACGGACAAATGCCAGATGGATGGCTGCTGGGTATGTAATGTGATATGTGTAGGCCTGCATATACTTTGTTCAAATACAGGTGCAGATGTATTAACCTGTAGAAGGCATAAGGAAGTGAGAAACCAGTGATCTGTGCAAGGTAATAAAGGCACCAGCCAATCTGCTCCAATATGTAAATGAACATTTAGGAACAGATTGTCTGCTGCCTTTATTACCTTGCACATATCACTGGTTTTTCACTTCCTTATGCCTTCTACAGGTTAATACATCTACAGGTTAATACATCTGCCCCACAGTGTTTTACTTATGTGTTGCTGTATCTTAACATGAATCACGTTACTATATCTGTCTTTTAGGTGATGGAGGATATGGCTGTTTCTCTTGGCTTCTAACTCCATTGTCCCGACCTGATACCCCTGCTGAACACAATTACAATAATGCACATAAGTCCACGCAGAATGTGATAGAAAGATGTTTTGGTGTGCTGAAATCTAGGTTTCGGTGTCTGGATAAGTCTGGTGGCCTTTTGTTGTATAGTCCCTCCAAGCTGACTCAAATTGTGTTCTGCTGCTGCTTTCTTCATAACATGTGTTTGCAACAACATCTGCCACATGTTGAGGAGGAAGAGGAGGAAGAAAGCAGCCAGCAAGCAGAGGAATTAGAGACATCTGGTGAGGCAGGTTAGGCAACAGATCATCAATCGCTATTTCTAAGGTAAGCTTGGTTTGCTTATTTTATTTGTTGTGTAATCATAAATAGATGTTTTGCCTTTTTTTCCAAAAACCATTACGCAGAATGTGTCTGTCTCCTTGACACATACAAACATACCCTCGCTATATGAAAAACAAATGTTGCATGTGTATTGTGTGTATTTTTAATCTCAAAACAACAGATTATGAGTGGCATGCATTAAGTCTGGAGTGTTCGAAAACTTGCAGTGCTAATTTCTTACAAGCCCACATCATCCATGTAGTATTTCACTTTATCATTGTGTGTAACGTCCTAATGCACAGGTTCACAAACTCGGCCCTCAGGACCACACATGGTGCATGTTTTTCTCGTAACCCAGTAGAAGCACAGGTGTATGAATTACTCACAGACATGTTAAAAGGTTCACAGGTGGAGCTAATTATGTCACATGTGATTCTGTGAGTAGACCTGCAAAACATGCACTGTGAGGGTTCCTGAGGGCCGAGTTTGAGAACCTGTGTTCCCCAAAAACACTCCTCAACATATAATATGTTAGCCTTGAGGAATACATGTGTCCCTATGTGTGATGCACCATCATATTTAAGACTCACAAATTTACTGTAATCTTGAACAATTTAATTCCTAATGTTTGATGCTGTAAACTTGATGATGTGTAAGTAAATACACAGTTTGCCACACATATACATTATTATACACAGTTTTTATTTTTGTTGTAAAAGTACATATTTGTTTGTTTCTGCATCATGTGTAAAAACATGCTTAATAATTTAAAACACACACAAACATGTCCCAACAATACTGACATTCATTTGGACAATGTTTTTCCTACAAAACAAAGGAAACATATTACAAGCTTTTTACGCAACTCAATTGTGTTCTTCTTGTAATGTTGTATACATAAGATAGCTAAGATATGTATCACTAACATTGTAATTTGGATTGTCTGCAGGCAAAGAGAATGATTGGAATCTAGAAAGAGTAATGATTAGAAAAAAATCAAGTGGTCAGTTTACTTCCTGCTAAAGACATTCTGCCTGGCTGGCAATTATTGTATCTGCAGGCAAAGAGAATGATTGGAATCTAGAAAGAGTAATGATTAGAAAAAAATCAAGTGGTCAGTTTACTTCCTGCTAACATGTATGTGTGGCTCCATCAACATTTCCCTCCTCCAATACCCCAAAAAAATGTTAATGAATAAATGTGCGTACTAATTTTTTTTTTTGGCCCACTTTTAATTAATGATGTTAAAAAAAGGGTCAAGGAGCTAAGTGTTATATTTTTAAAAGCATCAAAAACACTTGCTAACTATTTTGAGTTACTTATCACAAATGTCTAACTTGTTTTTTTTCACGTTTTTTTTGGTGGCTGCTTGTCCTGCCCTTTGCCTTTAGCACTGTCATGTTGGCGTGCTCTGGTGGACCGTCTTGGTGGTGATGAGACTGGCGTGATATTTGGAGTAGTCGTACCAGAACTGCTGCTTGTTTGCTGTTGGTGCATGCATCTGAGTGTTTCATTCAGGTTAGTGAGGGTGGCATTGAGTTCACATGTAGCAGCATTTTGATTGTCTACTATTCGGAATAAACTTTCATTAATCTTTTGACTGTTTTGAAAAATGCTCATATAACTTTGCTGTTGTCTGTGCTGTTCCTCCATTAGTCTGTGCTGATCTTCCATTAGTCTGTGCTGTTCTTCCATTATGCGCTGTAAGTTGCCCATGACCTGTGTAATGTCTGTACGCATGAGTTCCATGGTATTGCCTATTCTGGTTGTTTGCTCATTTTGTCTACTCAGATTTCTTGATATTCTTCTGAGGTGAGATGGTAGGCTTGCAAACATTTGTGTCTGCTTACGCAGGCACTCTTCATTAGTGGCCTGCTGTCTAGCCCAAATAGTCCAAAACACCTGATCAGGGCCTTGTGTTCCTGGTGTTGTTGGGCTGTGTTGTGGTGGTGGTGTGCTTTGCTGTGGTGGTGTACTCACAGGTGCTGGGGGGCTCATTCCTTGCATTAATGGGTGCATTTATAAGATGTTTGTCTCCTCCATGTCACTGTGTTGGTGTTGTTGCGGAGGGATGCTGTTCCCAGGACTCGAAGCTGAAATGTTAAACAAATCTCCGTTAGCTATCCATATGTTTGTGAAATGTTAAAAAATCACTACACATGGAACACATGTCATTCACTGTTGCTTTCAACTATTCTGGCTAGCAACATCATCACTCATAGCTTAAATACATACATATGCCTGTTTGTGGCAAATGTGTCTGGTTACTTAATTGTGAATGCAAACACTTTAGTTTTATTGTAGCTCACACATACTCCACCATAAAAAACACATTGGAATACATAATGTGTTACCTTATAGCTTTGTTCAAACAAACATAGTAATGTTTTTAGATGTATTTTGCAATGTTACCTCAAGCACACATGAGATTTTTGGAAAAACAAACTTACTTTTTACAAACAAACCAACATGCTTTTTTGTTGCAGCATCTTATACCCAATGTCATACTGTATGGCTCAAGTGGACATACATATCTTTACTGGATGTGGACAAGGCCATTTAGTTTGGATTCCATTTCAGCTTTTACTTACTGCGGTAAGTATTTTAGTTTTGGATGTGTTTTGACTTAATGCGGTTATGACTGTTTTTGATTATGTTCTGACATTTTACACATTTTTTACAGTTTGATACTCACAATCAAGATGAGGGGAGTGTGGATGACGTCTTGGAGGTGTGTCCAAAATTTGGAGTGGGGGTACAGACAATACGGACGATAATCTTCGTGGCGGGGTAGCCTGCTGTGTTTGTGCCGGGACATACGACCTTGCTTTCTTTTCGGCCACAGGTTTTTTGTGGTGATGTCTTACAGAAGTGCCACTTCTGCTGCTCCATACGTCTTTTGATGGACCTTTTAATGAAAGTGCAATTTTGTTATGGCCATTCCTTTACAAGCATACCCTATACTACAATAGACACTTTACCTGCTTCCGCAGCGTCATCATCATCAGATGTGATAGGAGTTACTGGCCGACGAGTAGTACTGCTTTTTTCAGACACTGTATAAAATGAAATATATTCATAAATCATGCTATTGTGTATACATCCACCCATTATGCTTATAAACATTTTAACATTTAGAAATGCTAGGTTTTTAATTCAAACAAACATAAGGACCAGAAAAAAAAAAAAAAAAAAAAATGACCAAAACACATATGCACTATGGCAACATCAACACAGGAAAACATGTACAGGACACTGACATAGGCCACAAGTTCAAGGAAAGGTTTTTAATACAATAAAAACACACAACTTCATTTTGTATTGGAAGGAAAAATATTACAGATGCAATATCTAATTTGCTCTGTGATGTGGCACTCCAAAGACACATTACCACTATATGAGCAAAAAACAAAATGCAGCAATTTAAAAAAAAAAAAACACCGCAGTATGGTGTCACGGTACAAATACAAGCAAAAAAAAAAAAAACAACCCAAGATTTAAAAATTAAATATATAACATTCTCTAAAGATGACATTACACATGTAAGTGGTTTACAAACCACTTTCCAGTACTCCAGCCTCTAACATGACAACGACTTAAAAAAAAAAAAAAAACATGGATCACTTATATATAAAACATAGTCATAATTTTTTACTAAAAAAACGCCCAAAAGGAAAACATTATTGCAGGACAATTCAGAGACACACCAAGTCCAAACTACACATGCTAAATATCTGTCTGAAAAACACATTACATACAATAAAGTAAGATGTTACATTGGCTTTTATCTAAAACATGACCCAAAACAATGTATTTGCTGACACACACTTGAAGATGGGAGTAATATGCAACGTCACATGACACACATTTCAAAATAAAACATAAAAAAAAATAATAATACACATGCTCACCATTCTTCCTGGGCCTATCTGAATCCCGGACATGGGTTGCAGAGACAACTTCTGGAGGTATTACACTCCGCATGGGCTCCTCATACTCCAGATAACTTGCAATATAGGGCTGGCCACCACCGGTTTTCCGAGCCGACTTGGCCTCCTTGGCCATTTTGGACTTGACACGTTGCTTTATGTCATAGTACCGTTTGCGGCACGTGTCCTCCGTCCACTTAACCACCCCCTCACTATTGACAGCAGCAACTACTTTCACCCACAACACCGTCTTCCTCCGTGTTGGCACCTTGGCGGACTCAGGGCCAAATAGCTGCCTCTGATACTTCATCAGCTCACGCACCAATGCCACATTTTCAGCAAAACTAAACTTAACATTCCGCCCAGTCTTAGTAGTGGTGCGTGGCTGCGGAGCACTCTGACTGTCACTATCACTTGAGGCTGCTGCAGCAACCTCACCCACCTCCTCCACCTCACTAACCTCACTAACACTCACCTCCTCCACCTGACCAACCTCCTCCCCCTCACTCACACCCTCCACTTCTGAGTCACACATAATTGTGTGTCTAAACAGTTAACACAGGAAAAAAAAAAGACAAACAACACACTCCTCCACTACCACTACACAACTCACACACCCCCACACACCCCCCCCCCCCCTCCCCCCCCACACACACACACACACACACACACACACACACACACACAAAAACAATGACAAGGGACTATAAAGAAAAATAACTTGGACTAAAAATGAGACAAAACCACAAAATACAAGACAACAAGAATGACAAGATGACTTTCAAACACAATACCACACTCAGAAATCGCTACCACCACTCCTCTTCAAAGCACAAATTCACCTTCCTCCACAGCACAACCTCCCTCCTCCTCACCACTAACTAAACCCACGAGGTGCGGACGGTTTGGGGCGTATTTATATGGTTGCGCACAGACACTCCTACCATCTGAAACACAACCAATCATGAACGGGGATGAAAATCGAAACTGAAAGTGAAAATGCGGCCGCTGGAAAAAAAAACCCTGCCGCGTTTAACTTAGGAAAAAAACAGCAAATACAACAAAAACACGTACGCAAATGACAATGACGGACGTAAATGTGCCCAAAAAACCCGACTGGCATCGACATCGGAAAACACGAAAACCATAAAGTCGACTGCTTCGTAACTTTGCGTATATGGATTCAAAAAAGTTGCATGAAAATGCACCCAATACAAAACGAGTTTAAACACTACACAAACCGACTCAAACACGAATATTAGTAAATATTGCCCATGGAGACTCAAGTCAATTTAGAGATGTGTCCAATTTTGACTTACAGATATCCCTCAGAAATATCTTTTACTGTAGCATGCATACCTTTGAATGTGGCATAACTTAATTTTCCATGGTGATAAGGATGATGATGGCTGCATCTTTTATATGGACATATCTATTTGCTAACTATAGTAGTTCCACATACTGTATCAGACATGACGTGAAACTAAAATTATACACATACATCTAGATATTATGCAAGTACAATGATAGATAGATAGATAGATAGACAGACAGATAGATATAAGGGCATAGCTACCATAGGTGCAGGGAGTGCAGCTGCTATGGGGCCCAGAGCTGAGAGGGGCCCACCTTCCCTGTCACAGTTATATGTGCTATACATTTATCACCATTGGGTGGTACATAGGAACCCTTATATACTTTTCCCTTGGAGGGGGGGCTACAATATATTTGGACCTGTTCATTTTAATGTGGTATAAAATTAACTGGCAGACATTATTATGTTATATAATATGAACTGGGGCACTGTATTATGTCACAATATTATATGGGGGCACTGTAGTGTGGCATAATATGAACTGGGGACACTGTATGTCATAATGTGTATTAGGGATACTGTGTCACATGATATGTACTGGCAGCCCTACACTGTGCCATAACTTACTAGGGCACTACTATGGTTCAGAAAATGTACTAGGGCACTACTATGGGGCAAAACATTAACAACTGCTGCAGAGAGGGGTCTTTCTAGAAGCACTGGGACAGGGGCCCCTTCAGAATGTTGCTATGAGGCCCATAAAGTTCTGGAAACGCCCCTGGATAGATAGATAGATAGATAGATAGATAGATAGATGAAATGTCAACATTGTCAGAATGTTAACATTAGGGTTAGTCTGCTGGCGAAAATGTTAGGGTTAGGCTGCAGGGGGAGGTTTGGCACTGTTAGAGGTAGGGATTAAGGGTTGGTATGGGAAACAAATACCGGATGTCGAAGGTGTGACCCATTAGTGACAATCATATGATCGCAGTGACCTGGAAGACGCCTCTGCAGCCGTCACAAGCAGATAAGTGACCACAGAGTCACTAAGGACAAAATGTCAACATTATAACATTGTCATATTAGCAATGTCTACATGATGAATGTCAACGTTATGACCATGTTGACATGATGAATATTAATAACCAACCTAGATAGATAGATAGATAGATACAGTAGAACATTCACAAAGTGGTTTGCTAATGATGCCAGTTACTGTAGGTCATGTAAGGTACTGTAGGAGTATTTTTCATTGACTCACAATTCAACATTTAGCAGGTCAAACACTTGATTTAGCTCCATTAATTTAACTAATAATGTTTAAATGGTTTGCACTATCTGCAGATTAAGCAACACTCAGATTAGGTCTCAGTGAGTTGAATGAGCATTACTGACTTCCCAGCTGATTTGCTTCATTGGACAGACATTTGGCAAACATACAGATATCCTGGAGTCAGTCCGTAACCCTTCACATTTCTAAAGAAACTGAAGCCCTGCACAAAGTATAAAAATATAACCATATTAGCTGTTCTATTTCTTAAAGCCGCAATACCAGCTTGGATAAAAATTTTAATAGGTGGTCTCCACCCCTAGCTGGATCCTCGAGGATGCTGTATGCAGGCAGCTATTTAAATGGGGAATCTGACAGTATTGTAATTTGGAGCTGGAAAATAAATGTTGTCACCCATTATTAAATAGCAGTGGATAAGGTGGGCAAGGGGTAAAGGTGGGTACACACTGATAGATATATCTGCTGATCAATTGATCGGCAGATATATCTATGGATGGATCGGGCAGTGTATTGAGCATACACACTGTCCGATCCGTCAGGGACTGACGTCATGAACTGGGCGGGCGTGTACACACGGCCGCCCAGTTCAGCTGTCAATCACCGCCGGAAGGTCGGCTGACCGCCCGTACACACACAGCGACGCGCCAATATATCGGTAGATATATTGGCCGTCGGCTGTGCTGCGGGGCCAACGCGATATGTCTGTGAACGACGGAGTTTACAGACACATCGGCTGTACACACTGGCCGACGGACCCGTGATATATCGTCCGTTCAAGAGAACAGCCGATATATCGGCCAGTGTGTACCCACCTGATAATGCTGATATTATCTTAGACCGCAAAGCTATACCCCTGAGTACACAATTACCGTTGAGCCGCTATAGCCGCTAGGCTACGTGCACGTGCTACGCACTTTGTACGTTATTTGTGTACAGAGCCCCGCACGTGGTACGTACTTGACGTACACAGGCCGCGCTGAGTGTACAGAGAACACACAGCGAGCGCACACACAATTGATAACCTTTAAACCTTGTTAACGATAGAATGTGATGATATGCTTACACTTTAAACCCTTAATAGTAAAGTACTGTAATGATGTTATACCTTTAAACCTTAAGTAGCGCTGGCGATACAAAGTATCCGCAGTGCGTACACCTTAACACTGCTTATACACCTTAAACAGGTTAAACTACTTTAAAGCCCATGCAGGAAAGTGAAAACACAACACTGTTTATTGTTGAAACCACAGGGTTCTAAGGCCTCCGTGGATTTGTTCCAAAAAGGTAAAAACAATACAATTTATACACTACAGGCTAACAAGTAAATCTAAACAGAATAATGGCTACAGAGAATATACGTACGTGAGAATATTCGCAAGCGCAACCCGAATCCGGTCCTCCGCTTAACAGGTAGATAGCGTTCAGAGTCTTTGATAGTGACCTGGCCTGCAGCTCGCTCTTTATTCAGTAGGTCAAGGCATAATACAATAGACACTGTGTGCTCTTCTTCGATTGGTTAGGGGGTGGGACATGTCCTGCACCGGGGACCATTGGTTAGTTCAAGAAGTGGGCGATGGCTAGGACTTGGGATGTGGTTTCTGTTGCTTACATCTGAGTTCCCGCCCCATGATCAGTTAAACCCATCACATTAAACATAAATCTGGTATTATTAATGTCTTAATGAGGTAAGTTTTAACAATGTTCTTATTCCCACCAGATTAATGTTCACGTGACTCTGAACAATATGATCCCACACATGATATTGCTATCTATTTCAATCTTCAAGATATTCATATATCCACATATTCATCTATATATATATATATATATATATATATATATATATACCTACACATATATATATATATATATATAAATATATATATACATATATACATACACACATACTCCTGCTATTACAATTTGTTAGGAATTATATATTTATTCATTTATATATATATATATATATATATATATATATATATACATATATAATATATATAAATGAATACCTCTATCTCCATGGATTTTGGACTAGGAATGTTAGTATCCTAAATTCCTATCTGTCTGGTTTTGTTGTGGTTAGCTATTGTTTCTGATCTTCCAAACATACTCGGCTCCTAGGCATTGTTCACCCTTGTTTGTCCCTTACTTTCAGGTGAGACAATGACAACTCAGCACTCATTATTCTGAAGAGAAACCTGGCCATCTTAGTAAACAAAGGTGTATGCCCTCTTCATAGAATCTCAAAGTTTAGTGTAAATAAGGCCATTGTATCTCAGTCTGTGGGAGATTTAATTTATGTGTGACTGGGTTCCATTCTCGTTCCCTCCACATTCTTAATATATTTTAAATACAATTTATATCTATATTCTACTTCTGCACATAACTATACGCAGGAACATGCGATTTTCCTCTAACCAACACCAGTATGTTTCCCTTAAAATACCCTACAGCTGGATACTAGACATCACCTTCCAACCTTTATCTGACCCTTCCTATCATGCAAAGGTGAATCCCTCTGTCCAGGAACTGTTTAAACTAATAATACTCGCTGACATGGTCTAGGGGAACTATATCTAAAATGTACGCTATATTGGTTAAATATGCAATGTTCTAATAACACGCTACGCGCTCACAAACTCCGCCGTAAATACCCATATCATGCGCATGATTGCCAGAGCGATCCTACGCAAATTGCGGATATGTGCGCGCACGGCGGACTGAGTGCACGAGCAGCGGGCATGTGCATGGGGTTAGTACATTAGGCATGTATTACAATATTTTTCGACTTTGACACACCTTAAAGTAGGGCCAATTAGAATCTCTTGATTGCAGCTTGTGACCAGTCCTTCCATTCACACTTCTGGTATTTGAACCGGGCTGTGAGACAAATGCAGTAGCCCCAGGAAAAATACAGGTATGTAACATTACCTCAGGAAAATAAGCAGCTTTAAAAAACTAATGCAGTATTTTGCTATTGACTCCTTACCTGGACTAGGACAGAAAGATCATTGGCAGGGCATTTACTGTTTTAGTTTCAAAATTATGCCTTAAGTTGTCCTGAGTTCTATCTATAAAAGCTATGTATGGCCTTGTTTGGTGTAGCTCACATGCCAGCCCCTACATTATTATTATTATTATTATTATTATGATTATTATTATTATTATCATCATCATTATGTATATGGCACCACAAGGGGGTTGCAGCACCTAACAGATTACATAACAGAATTAGGTGGATATTTACTAAGCAGTGATAAGAGCTGAGAAGTGAGCCAGTGGAGAAGTGCCCATGGCAACCAATCAGCACTGAAGTAACATCTTTAATTTGCATACTCTAAAATTATACAGAGCTGCTGATTGGTTGATGGGGCAACATCTCCACTGACTCACTTCTCCGCTCTTATCACTGCTTAGTAAATGTCCCCCTAAGTGTGAACAAAACAGGAATAAAGGGACTTATGGGGCCCATACTGTACATCGACAATGTATGGCCCCAATTCCCTTGTTCTGCCAATACTGGGGTTGGGGGATTGGGGACATCCAACATGTTGTACTGTAAATCTTCAATTCACCGATTCCGACTAAAAAGTTATCGAAATCGGTGAGTTGGAGAGTCTGTGAGCCGGGGAATCACGGAGCTGATGTATGGCCGCATTTCAGTACAAAACCTTGCAGAACATGGACAATCTTTATAAACATAGCTGCTGCAGTAACAGTCATATTACCCAAACGAGCAACGGGCGGCCAAACCCAAAGGTTTGCAGTGGATTGGAGATGATGTTGGAAGTGAGGGAAGGAAAAGCACATGAGGGATTTTAAACATTTTTTTTACTAAAATAATGTGAAAAAGGGTGTTTTACCATTATTTTGGTATCACCTGAATGTATTAAAGTGCGTTTGGAGAAGTTTTCATGAAAAACTGCTCCAAACTCTTTAATTCACTTTTTTTTTTTTATAAACCCAGATCGCATTTCCCATGCTTATAATGGAAAATACAATCTGACCATAATCACAAAAAAAAAAAAAAGGAAGACATTACAGCAGTGAGCCCTGTGATGATAATGCCAGCTTCAGCTGGCGTAGTCACAGGGCTCACTGCGGATTCCCAAACCCTGCACAGCTTTCTCTGCCCCTAGGCAAAGAATGCTGTGTGGGGATCCGGCCAGTGTGATCAGCTACTGTATGTGTGTGGACACACAAGATGATCACTGTTAGAATATATATATATATATATATATTTTTTTTTTTTTTAAATGTACTTACAGCCAGTGGTGCAACTACAGAGAGTGCAAGGGGTGTGCTTGCTATGGGGCCCAGCCGCTTTGGGGGCCCGAAGTCCCAGCAAGGAACCCACTGCATCTAATGTTGCCCATACACTTGTGCGATGCCCCGAGACATCGCGGGGCATCGCACCGGTAGTTCAGGTGCGATGAAATCGCACCTGAACTGCGAAAGTGATTACCATGCGATCATGCAATAGATCGCATGGTAATCACGTGATCAGCATGTCACCGCCGAGTCGGAGCGGCCTCTGGCCGCTCCCGGTGGGTGCCCATCGCACATCGCAGTGCAATATATCACATGTGGTTTTAAAATCACATGCAATCGCACTGCGATGCGAGAGATATTAAGTGCAGCACATAATATCTTGAGACACGATATTCGAGTGGCGTGCCCGCGCATCGCGTCTCAAGGTACCTAAAACGTGCATACAATCCTTCGATTTCTCTCACAGATGAGGTCGAAATCAAAGGATAGCGTAAGAGGGCGTCGGTGCGTGTGGTGGTGCCTTCTGCCGTGCAGGTGTAGTTTAGGTACTCACCAGGCGCCGCTCTCTCTCACCTTCAGGTACCGGAACCTTCAACGGACCTGGCAATCTTCAGTCGGATCCGGACACGGCGATTCCCTCTCGGAGCTGACAGACGAACGAGCTGAGGAGAAAATAGTCTACCTTAATGGGGGTATCAACCCTTCTTCCACCGGAAAAGGGGATACCCCAAGGGTGACGGAGACCTTCACCGGTTGGGTGAAAGGTCATCACTGGCACAAAGCCTCAGCCACCCAGATTTCACACACTCGCAATCTCGCGCGTAGTGTGATGAAGGGGATTCTCACGTCCGTGAGCAACCCCTATTCCGGCGCTCGGGGACAGACAAGGGACAAACGTACACAGATGCTACTCACCGTCAGTTCCGCACTGCGAACGTCTTCTTCTCTTACAGGTCCCTTTAAGGAGGCAAACAAACAAGCAAACAGCCGTGCAGGGCCTAACTCTAACCTAGTGTCACACCCCTATACTAACTACAACGGCAGAGCCCTCAAACTAGCTCTGTGGGTGTGGTGCAACAAAACTAAACACAGACTTAACAAGCTCACACTTTGCCCTGCACGGTAACAACATATCCAATCACAATCCACAGAGCAAGCAACTACCACGGTGCTGTCCCTTTAAGTACCTGAATCAGAACACCAGGTAGTGGGGGCCGCACAGCTCACCCACCTCCCGTACTCTCTTTCCAGGGGCTCAGGCAGAGCAGGCCTGCCTGCCTAAACACCTTGGGGTAGACTGGGCCTAGTGCCCAGTGCCACCTTTATTCACCTTCGGGGGAACCGCTTATTTATTGGGCCTAGCGCACCCTATTTGCGCACGTTGGGTGACCTGGGCCTAGTACCCAGCGTCACCTTATATTAACCTAATTGGCCAACATACACTAGGGCCTAATGCCCTCTAATGCCCCACAGGCCTATTGCCTGATATGCCCCTTGGGCCTAATGCCCGCCTAACTGGTGCCACAGTCCGGTGGCCTGACTATCCTTACGGGCCTAGTGCCCACTATGTGCCCTCGGGCCTAATGCCCGCCAGACAGTGCCACGGGCCAAGAGGGCCCGACCAGAAATGCCCACGAGCCGGGAGGGCCCGACTTTGTGCCCACAGGCCGGAAGGGCCTGACCATGCCCACGGCACCTTACAAGGGCCTACCTTGGTGGAGAAGGCTGCAGTGGGGAACTGCACAGCTCTATTGCTTCCCACCACTGCAGCGCTTCTCAATCCTGGATGGGCTCTTCTGCCGCTGCCCCTTCCTGGCCAGCGGCGCCGCCGTCGCTTCGCCGCGTCCAGCCGCCGCTGGACATCTTCTTTCCCGAGCCTGGAGTCTTCTGGCCTCTTCCGCGGCCACCAGAGCTCTTCAGCGCCGATTGGCTCGCCACGTCCGCCTCCGATTGGCCGGCGCCCCCGCGAGCCGCGATTGGCTCACGGACGGCGCCGGATTTGAAAAGCCGCGGGCGGCGCTTTTGATTGGCGGCCAGAATGGCGCCAAGTTTAAAGCGCCGCTACCCGCCGCCGCCGACAGCCTGGTGCAGGGAAACGTCTGATCCCTGCACCAGACACCCGCCGCTGCTGTACACCCAGCGCTGGGGACAGACAAGCTGCCCCAGCGCTGTCCACCCTTGCGCTCTACAGGGGACACAGATCCCCTGCACCCTGCAGTGCTGATGTGCCCTGGGACACAGGGCACATCTCCACAATAGCACCGATTATCTCACAAGTGTATGGGCACCATAACACTTTGCGTTCCGAACTTCCGAACCATCAGTGCCCTGGAGGGGGTTAGGCAGGCAGAGACTAGCCCCTTCACAACTGCTGAATTCAGAGCTTCCGTGCATGCTCAGAAGCTCATTATACAGTGAGAAGTGAGTGAGGACTGGGACTCGGAAAGAGAGATGCTGCCAACCTCCGAATTCAGAGCTTCTGCACATGCGCAGAATCTAATTATAGAGTAAGCAGTGAGTTTGAACAGGGACTTGAAGAGAGAAATGCTGCCGGCCAGGCCCCGCTTGAGAACAAGGAGGACGGTGCCGGCTGCACGATTAGAAGCTCTGCCTCCGACAGTCTGCTGAGGTAAGGAAGTGCCCTGACTGCAGAGATACACACAGCACACAGGGCTGTCACATTGTAAATGTCAGTGAGCTGTCACTGTCACAGTTCACAGCTGGCTCCCTAGACTGCCCATCCGACTGGAGCATTTGCAGGTGCTCCCCCTCCACACTCCTGATGCACCCCCCCACCACATCTGGTGCCCCACCACCCCCACATGCATGGTGCCTACTTCCCTCACACCTGGTGCTCTGCTACTACATACCTAGTGCCCCCTCCCCCTCATCTGGTGCTCCCCAACTACAGTCCTGGTGACCCCCTCTTGCACACCCAGTGCTCCCCCCAACACACACCAGGTGTCCCCCTCCCCCACACCAGGTGTACCTCTCCCCCACACCTGGTACCCTGCTCCCCCACACCAGTTGCCCCCTCCCCCCACCCCTGGTGCTTCCCCACTACAGACCTGGTGCTCCCCTCCCCCACACCTGGTGAGCCCCTCTACCACACCAAGTGTCTCTTTCCCGCACGCCTGGTGCCCACCCTCCCCCACACCAGTTGCCCCCCTCCACCACCCCATGTGCTACCCCACTACATACCTAGTGCCCCCGCCCCCACATCTGGTGCTCCCCAACTACAGACCTGGTGACTCCCCCTCCTATATCTATGCCGGCCACTGCCCAGAACCCTCAGAATTTTAATAAAGGATAATAGTGGAAATAAACGGCTGCACGGTGCAGTGGGTTGCTTGCGGGGTCAGTCTCTTGTGCGGCACTATCTATATCCACTGTGGTTGGGGGGGCCCCTTAACAATTTTGCTATTGGGCCCACAAAGTTCTAGTTATGCCTCTGCTTACAGCCCCTGGTGATCAGTGCTCCACTGCTCTCCTCCAGCTCTGATCATGTGAGCTCTGCCTCCTTCACCAGCATTTACAGCAGTTTACAGCATCAGATGACCGGGGTCACAGTGCAGGAAGCCAGCAACCACATGACTTGAGCTGGAGGAGAGAAGCGGAGCACTGATCACCGGGTAAGTATGCGGGGAAGGGGTAGTCACGACAGGGAGTGGGGTGCCGGCAGCAGCGGTAGCGGCAATGACAGGAGGCAGCACGTGCGCAGCCATTACTCAGAGTATTTTTCATGAAAAATATCCTGATAAGCCTGCGGAGTAGCATCCCAGGGACAGAGCGTTCTCGGAAGCTCTGTCCCTGCATGCAATTATTGATACATCCATGAGATGTAGTCAATAATCATATTGTGGATTGGATCGATTTTATCACCTCACATCCCCATCCTCAGATGGGGATGGGGATTATTGGCTCCTTAATATTATACTGTTTATTAAATTCACAAACAATTTAACTTTTTCTACCAGTTCTTAACATAAATTACAGCAAAAATATAAAATGAAAACTTTTTTTCTGTGTGTATAATGAATATATTAATTTTAATTAGAGATGTGTGGCTTGGTTCTCCAGAAATCTGAACCAAAATCCGGTCCTGGTCCCTCCAGAAGATCCGAACCGTGTCCCAGTTCAAATCCTCCCACGGCTCGGAATCGGAATTCAGATTCTAAATCGTATTTTGATTCCAAATTTTGGGTTTTGGATTGCAAAAATTACATGATTTTAGCTGTTTTTATCGATTTTTTTATCAATTTTAAACCTAACCAAAATCCGAATCAATACACTTGAGGGTGGTTTTGCCAAAACCAAAAAACAATGATGAATTATAACCAAAACACGCATACATCTCTAATTTGAATATGTTAATCAAGTATTAGGTGCGAGTTGCGAGATGCAAGGTACAAGATGCCATTTTCACAGTGAAATCATATTTTGCAATCCAATTAACAACTCACATTGAGCCAGTCAGAGTAAGTCACATTTTTCCGTTCTCACCTCACTAAGGGTGAGAGATGGTCGGAAAAATCTGTGTTTTAAGGTTAAAATGTTGGGACACCATGCAAAACCCCTTGGACATGCCCCCTAATGACCAATTACGCAATTGGAAGTTTCCAGTTAGCTTAATTAGTACAATAATTAATAATAATAATTAATATAAGGTCAATTTTTGGGGTTTAAAAAAAAGTCTCATATTAACCTAAAATAGTCTATTTTGTTGTTTTATGCATCCCTAATTTTAATTAGAATATGATTTTTTTTTTAAATTAAGTGTGAATGTCTGCAAGTTTCATAAAACATCTCGCAAATCGCACCTAACTGGATTGACCTCTTATTATGTGAAAATTTGAAAATGTTATAAAATATGATTTTGTCATTGTCATGTACTTTTCTTTACTATTGTAACATACAAGCCTGATCCTGTGTTGCATGCTATTTTGATGATGGATACAGTTGAGTGATGCTTTTTTGACTGCGCATGTACCTAAGTCACACAACGTATGTGCCTCGATTGTGTTTGTACAGAGTCACTGTGGTAATTTCAGACTTGGGCAAGCAGAAATGTATTAAAAAAATGTAGGCCTGAGTGGTGACAATTGGTGGTGACAGGGCGACGGATATTCAGATGCACATTGCAAGCCATACTCTGATGGAGCATCT
Organism: Pseudophryne corroboree; assembly: GCF_028390025.1. Taxonomy (NCBI): domain Eukaryota; kingdom Metazoa; phylum Chordata; class Amphibia; order Anura; family Myobatrachidae; genus Pseudophryne; species Pseudophryne corroboree. The sequence continues at coordinate 109,254,809 of NC_086451.1, read as the reverse complement.
GTACCTAGCAGGGGAATAGTGCAAGTTTTGCCCAAAGTGGGCATCTTCATCCTTGCACATTCAAATGCCTGGCTGTACACCAGGGAAGGGCATTGTAGCAGTATTTGCATAAAGTTGCAGATGTGCAAACTTTTAGAGGATTTGCTGCAAGAGGTTCCATAGGGCTCTTTATTATGTGGAGAAAACCCCAATCTCTGGTGATAAAAGGGTGCTTCTGCCAGAGACTGGGTTTCTTCCTGCCTATAAAAGACTACCGCTGAGCCAGGTTTTTCTGGCAAAAGCTTATTTAACAAGGATTGTGACTGTACATGTAGTGATGCAAACCTTCTTTCACCATCTAAGTTAATATAATAATAAAAAAAAAAAAAAAATGTTTTATTCATAAAAATGCAGATTTCCAATCCAAAATGTTCCTACAGTATTTTTATTTTATTTTCCATTTTATTATGTTTTGTAAAATTTTTGTTTATCAAGTTTAATTGCAAAACAAAGGGGAAGATTTATCAAAGCTTGGAGAGAGCAAAAGTGGAGAGGGATATATTGTACCAACCAATCAGCTCCTAGCTGCCATTTCACAATCTGTTTTTGAAAAATGACAGTTGGTTGGTACTTTATCTCTCTCCACATTTTGATCTGCACTGTGCATATCTGATCTGAGAAGTTGAGTCATGGACAATCCGGCCAATTGGAATGACTAGTCTTACAGCTGCTATCCAATACCGCTGGGCAGGTGAGTATCATTGAGCTGCTTCGGTGATATTTTATTAGTAAAATGCATTTTTAAAAGACTTTCTATCAGTGCGATAAACCTCTATAAGAAGTGTTTGTTACTGCTACATAATAATAATTGCGGTCCAAAGACAAAATCCTTATGGCAGCTTTTCACTCTAAAGCTACTAGAAGCAGGGAAATCTTACTAGGTAAGCACATTAAAGTGAAACAACATTTTAATGATTTCATTGCAATTAGTTTTACTAAGTTTTATTTTTAAGTTAATCAGAGAGGAGGTTTAAATGAAAGCCCCCTCAGCTTTGAATGTTTGTGTCAGGGGATAGATCAGACTTCTCACCTGCAGAAGCCAATTTGCAAAGGTGGAGGTGGGTCTTTTATTGACCCACCCGTAGCCTTTAATCTATGTGGCAAAGAACAGGGTTAAACACGTCCTCTCTTGTTTTCCTTTTCCATTTACAAGAGCCTATGAAAAGTAGTGGAGTGTTCTCACTCCTCAGTTATGTGCAGCCGTGTACGTACTTGGCTGCTATTGTCCATTTGCAAAGGACCCCAGTCTATTTGAGTGGCCAGACGGACAATGGGCAAGTTCTCTTATTCACCACCGATGGCCTAGGGAATATTTCCTACTCAGTGAGCAGCGCCTTTCAGTGCCCCTTTGCCTGCCTCTGACTGACAGCTGAATCACAGAGGAACTTTCCAACAGGAAAACCTCAGAGCCAGTGCCAAAAGAGGCCTTGTTTTATTCAGACATCGACACAGCTGCAGTCAGTGGGAGGTCCCCTCATTGTCCTCCCAACACAATGACAACCGCAGAAAAAGATGCTTCTGTACAGGCCTCTATCACCCAATGAAGCAGACAAGATGAATGAAAATGTCAGAAATAGGGAACAAGAAGATGTGAAGCTATTTAGAGGGATTGACACAAGTAGACTGAACATGCCGTCCCTGGCTTTGCTAGAGCCACAGTCCAAGAAGAAAGCACTTCAGTTGTGTTTTAAGAGATGCACTCATGAGTTCCCAGTGCTGCGCTGTACCATTGAGAAGGCATCCGAACTTCTGATTACTTCTTGCTTTTTATACCTTTCCTCCTCTCCTGTTGACAATGAAACCCTGTAAAGTCTTTTTAAAGACTAGACTTTTTTCGGTGGTGAATGGATCTCCCTGAGAAGTTTCCTTGGTTTTTTTCTTCTAGCATTAAATGTTTATGACAGAGACATTTCTGAGAAAAACAAAAATAACCCTATATTGGCTGACGTGCTTGGGACTGTACAAGACTCCTGCGAAAAGTGCCTGAGATTCACAATGAGGAACAATGATAAACTGTATATTAGAAAGATGAATGACAATGGTAATACAGGGATATTTTTTGCATGTTGCTTTACATATCATAGGCACCAAATTATATAACATCCCCAAGTGCTAAGCATTACAGTTTCATTTAATTTTGTACCGGATTAACACATAACATATACAAAATAATTTGAGACGGGCAGGGTGGTGTAGATGTATGCTGTATGTAGATTGTATTAGTGCTTGTCATACAGGAAATGTTTTGTTAGACAGGAAGTTTTTTTTATTACAGGAAGTGCTACTGCAGCCTTTGTTAAGTTTGACTTAGGCAGTAAAGTCACACTTCTACAATTCTCCAGACTACTTTACAGGTGAGACAGAGCAGGAGAGAGCAGCAGGCAGAGAGGGAGTGGGGCCATACAGATCAGGGGGCGGAACGTCCTTTTACTAGTGTGTGAGATGGGGTTATTAATTAACGAGACTGATGTTATTACCCCCCTTCCACATCCATACACTACTGCATCCTTAGCATACAAAGCACCATCATACCAGTATCTCATATTAACGTGGTTCTGGCACAATTACATTTATGCTCTATAGTGTGGAAGTGGATTCTCTCTTACTTTTGGCTTCAATGACCCCTAGATCACTCTGGGCTTTACAAGTAGCATAAAATCAGGTAGTGCATCTTGACTCTCAATGCAGTTAATTTTTTTTTTTTTGTCCATAAGAACTCAAAGTTGTTTGAATGGGGAATGCTGGAGCAAACCAGCAACTGTGCAGTCACCTAATACTTAGGGGGGAAATTGGATTGTACTGAAGGCTGCCCATAAGGACATTGGGAAGGAAAATCAAATATTTCTTATCTTTGGTACAGAACATCATGAAGTGGCTAATACTGTCAGTGTACAGTGGTGATCATAGTATATATCAATGGTTCCCAAAATTAGTACTCAAGGCACCCTAACAGTCCAGGTTTTAAGGCTATCCATGATTGAGTGCAGATGGTCAGGGCCGTCTTTTCTTATGGGTGCAATGGGCAGTTGTCCAAGGGTCCCAGGAGTATAAGGGCCCCAGGCTGATAGCTGAGGGTACTCTTTTTCCATGGGAACAACATTTTTTAAAATCTGCCTTGGGGAACTGGAAATAGCCTACTTCAAGGCAGTGGTCCCCATCCGAACCTGTTAATTGCACTTCCCAGCCAGATATCTCTGGTTCTGACTTAGAGAATCTAATATATCAATTGAATGATAACAACATAACATACAGACTTAAAACAATAAGAAAATAAAAACAAAAGTAAAACAAAAAAAATAAAATAAGGTATTCAATTCTACAATATTCTCACTGTCTGATGTCCAAAAGTGACGTGTTTTGTGGATCGCAGTCCACTTCCTCAGGCAGTAATATTCTGAATGAAGGGTGAGGTCCTTTTAAAGGAGATGAGTGCCTATTCCGAATTAATGCTGGTAAAAAAATATAAATCTATTATAAAATAGTAGAGACAGGGATGGGGGAGGGGGGTTCATTAGCTGGACAAAAATGTGTGAAATTAATAAAAAAGATACATGAACACTGAATTTTGTGTAGGGTGTAAGTGAATACCAAAAAAATGAAATGGAATAATATTGATATAAATATGTTCTCAAAGACGTATGTGAGGTCAATTAAAAATTAGGATGAAGCACAAATTGTGCTGCAATTACTCACATAGATCGTCTTATTCAGTACCATATATGTAAGCATGGTAAGTTCTGCTTTCCTCTCGCCTGCCAAAACATAACCTTATTACTGTGTCCAGTCTGCGTAACCATAGGCCAACGCTTAACTTCCTTGTTTTTGCATTTAGGCTGCGAATGTGTATGGAACTATGAGTTTGTGATGGCTCCGGTGGGCGTCTCTCATTTCTGGCTGCAGCTTCACTTGCTGACATTAACAGCATTCACAATTGCGTACAAACACGAATTCGGACCAAAGTACAATGTAGCATAAAGGTGGTCATTCCGAGTTGATCGCAGCTAGCAACTTTTTGCTGCTGCTGCGATCAACTAGTACACGCCTATGGGGGAGTGTATTTTAGCTTAGCAGGGCTGCGATCGCTTGTGCGGCCCTGCTAAGCTAAAAAAAATTCAAGGAGATGTAGACTAGGCCTATACCTACTTACCCTGTGCGACGATCTATGCGATGCTGGAGCCGGCTTTGATGTCAGACATCTGCCCTCCGTTCTCCTGGACACGCCTGAATTTTCCTTACCACTCCCCGAAAACGGCAGCCAACGGTCCGGATCCGCCCTGGAATGCCTTCTTCCTGTCAATCTTCTTTGCGGTTGGCTATGTGACCGCTTCCTTCATTAGCCGCGACGTAACCCAGTGACCCCTGTCGCCGGGCAACGTCGTGCACACAAACTGTGGCCACCGCGCATGCACATTCCGTACCCGTTCGCACCACAACGATAAATCGCTGCGTGCAAAAGGGTCGGAATGACTCCCAAAGTGTCCAAACTTGTAATGAGCTAATAGTTCACCAATAAGTACTGTATAAATAAACTTTATCAGCAATTGTGAAGTTTGTAATATATTAGCAGAGGTGTACCTAGGGTTTTTGGAGCCCAGGGCAAGATGGAAAATGGCGCCCCCCCCAAAAAAAAAAAAAACACCAAAAGAAGCATGTGCGCGCCGAAAAAAAAAGCCGTGGCCACGCTCCAGAAGGGGTGTGGCCACTGAAAATGGCCCACAGTGCCAGTTACATTGCCCCACAGTGCCAGATACAATGCCCCACAGTGCCAGATACATGCCCCACAGTGCCGGATACATGCCCCACAGTGCCGGATACATGCCCCACAGTGGCGGATACATTGCCCCACAGTGCCAGTTACATTGTCCCACAGTGCCAGATACATTTCCCCACAGTGCCAGTTACATTGCCCCACTGTGCCAGATACATGCCCCCTATGCCAGATACATGCCCCACAGTGCCAGATACATGCCCCACAGTGCCAGATACATTGCCCCACAGTGCCAGATACATTGCCCCACAGTGCCAGATACATGCCCCACAGTGCCGGATACATGCCCCACAGTGCCAGATACATGCCCCACTGTGCCAGTTACATGCCCCACTGTGCCAGATACATGCCAAACTGTGCCAGATACATGCCCCACTGTGCTCCCCCGAGTCCCCCCCCCCTGGTCACTCACTGCCTGTTGTGTCTATGTGAGGGGAGGAGAGCGCAGCGCAGCACCTCTCCTATCCTTCCCCTCACTGCTCCAGGTCTCCGGCGGCTGTGTGACGCCGGTTTGCTAGCCAATCAGAGCTCGCGGACCGGCAGCCAATCAGGAGCCGGTCCGCAAGCTCTGATTGGCTAACGCCGGAGACCGGACACACGCAGCGCTGCTGGCAGCGGTGCTAGTGCTAGCAGCGGCGGTGAGGGGAGGGAGAGATGCTGCGCTCTCCTCCCCTCACATGTCGGCGTGACGGGGGCGAGTGGGGCATGATGCCCTGGCCGCCGGCAGCGCCCCCCTCTCCTGGGCCTGCCAAGGCGCCCAGGGCACGTGCCCCACTCGTCCTACCCTAGTTACGCCTCTGTATATTAGTAATAATGAGGTTAGTAATAATTGTTAAAAATAAAAGTATAACCCATAGACAGCTGTTTATGAAATGGAGCAGACGCAGTGAGCAAAGTTAGTAAGATTAAACAAAGTATGCACAATCTTCAGAGCATTATGCATTGGAAAAGTCCCAAATAGGTGAAATAAAGTTTACTTGCCAAACAAGCCGGTGAGACGAGGCTCCAGTTGCGATCATTTGCATTTGTGGTTTCACACTCTGCCACTCATAACAAGCAAATTAACAAAATGATGTTCACCAGAAACACACTGCTGGATAAGTTGTTCCTATCAATCACTGCAGAAAGATAAGTTCCTCCTTTAGCAGTGAAGCAGTAGAAGGGCAGTTGTCTTGATAATGTCCAAGAACTTGGATGAAACATGTCATCATGATTACAGTACATCTTAAGGATATCAACTGCCTGGCTACTTTTGTTTCTGGAATGATCGGTAGGAACAACTTATCAGCAGCATGTTCTTCAAGGACATAATTTTGTTACTATTGCTTGTTATGAGCAACAGCATGCAAGGAAATAGGATGCATCTTTAGCAAATATATATGGGTTAAAACTGCAGAGTATACATGAGTAACAATACTGTATTTCAAAGTGAGTTAAGTAAAGAAAGAAAAGAAAATGGCTGGCAGATTAGAGTTTAAACTAGTAATAGCAAAAATGAATAATAATCATCAGCTATGAAGAATTAACATTTTCTATGCTGCTATCCAGATATTACATGTGGAAGTGTATTACTACAGAGAGACAAGACCTTTATAACCAAGATTGGAATAAAAAAGACTGACAGACATAGGGAACCATAAGATTATCAGTTTCACAAAAGATATGAGACAACCACAAAAGTCATATGCAATTAATTGCAAAGCCACATGAAAGATCCAGTTTAAACTGTAAAAAGTTTATTCTGAGTCTTGGCAAAGGAAAGAAAATATGCTAAAGATCAGGGCCCTCATTCCGAGTTGATCGCTCGCTAGCTACTTTTTACAGCCGTGCAAATGCATAGTCGCCGCCCACGGGGGAGTGTATTTTCGCTTTGCAAGAGTGCAAACGCCTGTGCAGCAGAGCGGTACAAAAACATTTTGTGCAAAACAAGACCAGCACTGTAGTTACTTATTCTGTGCGATGCTTGCTGCAACGAAGGTCCCGGAATTGACGTCAGATACCCGCCCTGCAAACGCCTGGACACTCCTGCATTCTTCCAAACACTCCCAGAAAACGGTCAGTTGACACCCATAAACTTACACTTCCTGTCAATCTCCTTGCGATCGGCTGTGCGAATGGAATCGTCGGTAGAAGCAGTGCAAAACAACAATGCTCTTTGCTCTTTGTGCCCGTACAACGCGCATGCGCATTGCGGCACATACACATGCGCAGTTTTGCCAGTTTTTTATCTGATCGAAAATCGTCAGCAAGTAATCAACTCGGAATGACCCCCCATATGGCAGATCTGGTAAATGGGTGAGGACATAACATGTAACCACATTTTTCTTCGCAATCTACATGACGCATACAGTGCACTGATAAATGCCCTGGAAACAAAGCAAAATGTATCAATAGACTTTGTAATGGGCAGCCTTAAAGATGAATACCAGTGCGGAAGGGTGCTCATACTTGCCAACATGGAAAGTGACAATAGAATAGCCGTTATTGTTAATGCTGCACACATAAATTATGAAAATCCTACGGTTTTGCAAAATCACTGTCCAGTAAATTTACCCCTTAGTAACTTTTACAGATGATTAGTCAAGGTATACAGTGTTTATCTGATGAAGAACAAAGATGAAGCATTAGACAAATTACAGGATTACTTTATGGAACAATGACAACCTGTCAGCCAATAACACTGCTCACTGGTAGAGGTTACTTTATCTACTAGGTTTCTCTCTTCCCCTCCTTTAGCACCATGCACTACTGTGATTGTAGTCCTTATAAGAACATACTTCCCAAGCAGTGGTGGGCCCCAGTACAAAAATATACTATGCTCCGTCCCTCCCTAAAAAAAAAACAAGATGCAGGGGATGGCTGCTCAACGCGTAGCGCAGCTTCTGATTGGCTGCCAGTCTGCAAGCTCCGATTGGCTCACGGCTGGCTCCATAGTCATAATAATGCGGCAGCTCTGTCTCTCTGGCTGCCTGCAAGTGCGCTGTTGGCCCGATCCACACTGCTGCCACTCAGGCCCCATCTTGGGCCCCATCTCGGTCCATCCCCCATTGATGGCGGGCCTGGCTGGGACTGCCATCCAGAGAAACTGTAATTATATGTCTTTAGTGTAGGGTTGTTTAGTAGGCTCTGCCTGGCTTTTGCAAGTTGTGTTGTGTCTTCCTGTGTTATTGTTTATAAAGATCAGACACCTGATATGCTGACTAGTCCCCTCCCATTGGTGTGCAGCCAAAAAAGGGGAGTGGCCTTGTGGCCCGATCCTGTTTTCATCTCTCTGGGGGTATGTCGGACTGGACTGCCCACAGAGACTCCTTGGGCTGCACTGCCGGCTCCTACACTGTGACAGGAGCCGAGTGCTGCACGTAATGTCACAGTGCAGCACCCGGCTACTGTCAATGAGGCATTTTGGTGTCAATCCTCGGAGGGTGACACCCGGTTGCGGCCTGCAACCCCCTAGTGATGCCACTGATAAAGATGTATTTTTTTTTAAAGCAAACTGGCCAATACAGCAATACCACAGTGACCTTTACCACAGCACAGCATGGAAGCCGCAGGGCGGAAACCATCTCTATGCAAAGAGGGATTCCAGGGAACTGTTTGCAATGTTAACAACATGACAGCCGTTCTCTGCTCTCATTCATACTGACCAACTACATAACAAGACCCAGGACAACCATCTCACTGCAATCATTAACATGGCGCTGTGTCCAATATCACCCACACACGCTAAGCTGGGCACAACTCCGTTTAAAAAAATAATTACCTTGTGTTTTATATGAAGCAACAGCACCAACGTATGCTAATGTTAAACATGCCCTTGCACATTTGACCTTTAAATGCCTGTGGCCTGGTGGCTGTGCTATGATCATACTGTAAATGACCCTATGCCACTTTTGCAATGTTAACCAGAAGAATTAGACTATGTTACTATATTAATTTATATTTAAGTCACTTTTTCGTGATGGCAAAACAGAATAAACATATTTTATTTCTCTTAAATTAAATTAAGTTGAAAAACCAAAACAATTTGGATTCAGTCAAAATAATGAGAGGAAAAATCTGAATGCTGTCCACATCTTATTTCCAACTAACAAGAAGGAAGCACGCAGAATCTAACCAGAGTCCCCAGGATTACTGGAAGTTAGACCAGCCAGGAACACATTTGAATGTAATCAGTGCCGAAACAGAACACACACACATCATCTGTAATGGCCAGTCTCAACCTCTGCTCTCTTATCTTCTCCATAGCTGCTCTGTGTCTCCAGTCACCTCCACTCCAACTCACACTGCTGCCTGTGGACCCGCTCCCCATTACCACCCAGACTCTGATGCTAAGAAAGGGATTTAGCGACAGCCATGAGGGGAGAGGAGATGAGGGGCTGGACCCCTCTCCGCTACTCCATCTGGGTCGCCACCTCTTTATTTGTTAAGGCCCACAGCAAACCGCAGCATACAGTAGTGAATGAGCAGACATTAATGAGATTGCGGGCCTAATTCAGAGGTGGAAGTAATTCGGGTCTGTGCTGCGTCTTCAGTTACAGCGGATCTGTTACTTCCCCCAAATGGTCACTGATGCATGCGCAGAACACAAACCAGTTGTGAACAAATCAAAACTGCGTCCACCGAAAGAATTCAGCCCTGTGTAATTACGTGGCCATTGTAATTTATTTATTTTAGAAAATAGACAACATTTGGTTTCATTTATTACTTAGCTACTCCTTAGTATATTATTGTTTTCAAAGTGCAAATATTTCTGTAGCCTGTCACTGTTGGACAGCATTTAGCGTCTATAGGCAGTAGAATAAAAGTATTTTATACATTTGCTGATAACATTGTTCTCTGGCTTTTGGAAAAAATAGTGTCAACAGCTTTTTCAATAATGCGACACAAATTCTCTATATAGTAAATATTTAAATTAGGTATAATATTTCCCACATCACCCCTAATCATAGAACGGTGGTCCTTACATACTTGGATCCGCGAACAGTTATATGGATGGAGGGCCTGATTCAGAGATATATGCAGTTCGTACAGACGCAGCTGCTGTAACTAGAAATAAATGCAAATACCAAAGAAGGCGTCTTGTGCAAATAGATGTCTTCTTTTGGCTTTTGCGATCCATTCCTGCATTCAAAGACGTAGCATTGGATCACTCTGTGTGAACATCGGCCATCTGTGTAACACCCAGGATAAACAGGATGGCCAGGGAATTCACGCTGCCAGAGCCTGAAAATCTTAATACGCCTAACAAATGGCGGTGACATGTCCCCCATTTTGTAATAGGGTCTATGTCACTACTCCCTTTCCGCTCCCAAGTGGCCGCAGCATATTGATCATGCTGCAGCATAGAGTACCGGTCCTGGGCGTGCTCAGTATTTCTAACCATCAGTTTGCATACATCTCTGAAATAAGCCCTGAGACCAGAGATATATTGGGGTTGTAATTCAGCCCCAGCATCCCACAGAAAAGGGGCATGGGGTCATGTTGCAAGGGGTGGCATACCCCACCTCTCTTTACATGCTGACTAAGCAAGGTGCCAGGAGGCCAAGGCGCTTGGCCAGGTTTTTGCATCAGTCCAGCCAGTGGCGGACCTACAGTTTTGGGGCCCTGAAAGTTGAACTGTTATGGGGGCCCACAGCCAGCAACAATATGGCAACAGCCAACCAGGTCCAAAGGGCCTTGCTGTCCTTGCTAGGGCCTCGAGGCCCAAATGGTGTAGAATTGGGTGGTGGGGTCCTTGAAAGTTGGCCATACAGTGAGCCCCTTCCCACCAGCCTGTGTCTGTGGGAACAGGTCAGGTATTTGGCAAGGTGAGAGTATGTGGGGCAGATGTGGTGGGTGATGGGATGAGAGAGTCTGTGGGGACAGATGTGGTGGATGACAGGCCCAGAGTCTGTGGGGCAGGTCTGGTTACAGCACCACCAGCCCCTTTAATGTCTACCTATCACAGCACTCCCCCCTTTCAATAATCACCTAACAGGCACCCCCTTTCAATAATCACCTCATAAGCATCCCCTTTCAATAATCACCTCATGGAAGCCCCAGTTTATTAATCACCTCACAGCACTCTCTGCCCCCCACCCCTCCTCTTCAATAAACAACCGATCAGTGCCAGCAAAATTACCTTATTAGATGCCTCCATGTCCCGGCCTCCTTCTCACTTTTCATTGCTCCCAGCCTCCATCCTAGGGAGGGCCCTCTCTGGCTCCGCCATTCCTGGGAATGTCACAAAGAGAAGTTCTGCTGGCTGTCGGGAATTGTAGTTTAAAACGGATACATGTTTCACTCTATTTACAGAGCGCAAATCACAGAGTTAGACTGCAACTCCCAGCAGCTCCCACGGTACTAAGTGACGCGCATCAAAGCTCTAATAGCAGCTATGCTGTACTAGATGCCTGGCTGTCATGGTGTCATTAGTGACAAGCTACTGTATAACCATATAGTACATAAAAACAAGAGGTGAAAATGCCATGGGCCCATTTGGAATTTAGGGCCCTGAAGCTTAAGCTTCAATATTTTCATAGTAGATTCACCCCTGGGACCAGCCCATCAGGCCATATGTTCTTCTGGCATTTACAAGAAGGGCCAGATGTCCAGTCTGAGACTTATTTCCCTACGTTGCATTGTAGACAGACAGTGAATACATACCATGTTACCTTGAAAACTGTAAGATGACTTCAGGATTCTACTGTAGGGCCGTCAAGAGCTGACAAGGGCCCGGGTACTGATACTGTTTCGAATCAGTTTGTATTCATTACAGACCATCACACTGAATTGATAACAATGATGATGCAATCTTTGAAATGTCTTTGTCATGTATTGTGAGGCTACAGCACTGAGACCACCTTACTTCCTATTGAATACAGACACTGGGTGCCGCTAACCACCCTCATCAACTCAGCAAACCTCCAGTCAATAGAAGCACACAAAAGGAAGGATGAGAAGCACAGGTTTACTCTCCAATACCCCTTTCACAATGCACAAATAACCCATAAATGACCCGGTATATTGTCAAGTCGACACGGGTCGCTGTGCAGTGTGAAAGGGTCATGCCAGAAATCCTTGTGTGAATAAACAAGGGTTATTCCCAGGTTATTACTGGGTCAGGTGCAGTGTGCACAAGTTCCCGGGTCGATGCGACACGAGACCCGTTCGCTGCGTAGGGAGAGGCTGTGTGGAGATGATGTCATCTCCCAGCGTCGCATCCGCACCCGCCTACGATGACAACTCTACCCGGCATATTGCCAGTGTGTAAGGGTCCAATGCCGGGTCACACCTGGGAAGGACCCGTTTCCAATTCCCGGGTGCGACCCGGCATTTGCGATGTGAAAGCGGTACAAGTTAACATCACAATCTGTTGCTAATTTATTGCTCTAAGAAGAATAAACTTGTAGTTTAACTATATGCCAGAAAACAAAAAGCACTTACCATAACGTCTAACAGTTTTCACAAAGCATATTCATAAATGGTTAAAAAACTGGTCTTCCCCTCCACCCCTCTCACCTGCAAAGCAGATTCTTTGCCGCTGGCCAGCATTTTGCACCCCTACACTTATTATTTTAACTTCAATAAAGACAGGATTAAAGGGAATGAAAGACACACTTCAAAAGAGAGAAGAGCATTCCCAAATTATATTTTTTTTTTTTTGCTCTTGACTCGGTGAGATAACTCATGTTTAAACACCAGATTCCCATTTAAAAAAGGATCAAAGTCTGATCGCTTACTAAAGAAAGCGTTACAAAAGAGCAAAATAGCTGCGGGTGAAATATACTGAGTCAAAGGTAAGCAAGGAACTTCGTTCAGTGGATGGGCATATATGCAATAAATTGGCACGCATGTATTGACTGTGTAGAAAGATAGTTCCAAGTATACAGTACTAAATAATGAAGGTTCAAAAATCTGTACTGATATCATAGAATCAGTGGCATATCTATCATTAGTGAAGAGTATGCAGTGCAAGGGGAACCGGCATAACGTACGGGCAGGTGCAGTGGAACGGGTATGGTGGGCTTCATGGTTTGAGTGATCAGAGCCCAAAGGCTGTTAAGATCCCTGAAAAAAAAAAAGTTTCATAAAGCTGTTAAGACCCCCTGAAAAAATCAATAAAGTTTCATAAAGCCTCACATTCCAAGGAGGCTAAAACAGGGGTTCCCAACCACGGTTCTCAAGGCACAGTAACATTCCCGGTTTTAAGGATTGCAATACTAAAGCACAAGTGACTTAATTAGTACCTGAGTTATTTTGATTGAACCATCTGTGCTCAGGCATGGATATCATTAAAACCAGATTCTAAATGTAATAGCCTCTGAGTTCTGGAGATGCGGAAATTTTGTGCAAGTCTGCCTGTGTTTTTAAAGCAGCAATCATTTACAAGGCAAAACCAGGTTGGTTTTGTCTTGTAAATGATTGCAGCTTTAAAAACACAAAATTTCTGCACCTCCGGAACTTGGAGGCCATTATATTTAGCCCCAGGACTTAGTGTGCCTTGAAGACCGAGGTTAAGAAACACTTGGCTAAAAGATGCATTTTTAAAAATCCATACTGTAGACATTAAGGGGCTCAGGCTGACGCAAGCATATTTGCAGCTTTTGTAAACCGGAAAATTTGTCAATCATTTCGTACTGCGCATGGCCACTAAATCGATTTGACAAACAAGGACGATTTACCACTTATCACATCTTGCACAAAAGAGGCTGGGACGGGAGTGTAGATGCAGAAAAGTACAACCAAAATACATACTAAAGCTCAGTCCCAGACAGGAGCATATTCATTTATTTGGATGCAGATCACTTAAGCTGGGTTCACACTCGGCTATATACTGGTCGTTCCAGCGAATGGCCAATATATTGAGAGCAGGTTTGCAGGTGTCCACACCCTATATGTCTGTGAACAACGTCATTCACAGATATATCACATCGGATGTGCAGCACAGCCGATGGCTGCCATATCTGAAGATATATTGGCGCATCTACCTGTGTGGGCGGGGTGTCTTCCAACTGCCCTACATTTTGCTGCAGGCTCGGCAGGCAAATTCAAATGGGGCCATACATTGCCCGCCCAGCTATGATAGCAGGATGACACATCAAGTGGCCAGGTGTGTACCCAGCTTTACAGGTAACTAACCCCTTATGCAAGTTGGGAACTTATAATGATGATAACAATGTATGACCCCTTTTAATGGATGGAACTCCCAGAGTCAAATGGAAACACCTGCCTCCAGGCTCCAAGTTCTGAAGGGGCACCTCCATGTACAGCAGCACCCATGTGGTTCACAGTAGGATCCAAGTGTGACCGCTGCTCTTCCATCGGAGCTCTGTGGCGCATCCGCTGCTGCTGCTGCAGGGTTAATTGGTTCTGTCTCTTGAGACCTGCTAACACCTGCAATAGGGGACAGGACAGCTCCTGCTTGGTACTGCTAAGTCTGTGCTGTAACAAGCAAGATAGGACATGCCAAAGAATGTTAATTCTGCATGCTGCAGATGGCAGAATCTTGTGAGTCTGACCCTGATCCACTGGCCATTGGCACACAGCGCAGCTGGCGGCCTGCCAATTCACAGCGATCTCTGGTCCCTGTAGACCAGCTGAGAGCACAATCTATATAATTCTGTAAGTGGGGTGTGTTTATATACTACTATACACACACAGACAAACAAACCAACCATATTTGTTTACCCTTTTTATAAGGTTGGGGGGCACCAAACTCTCTCTTGCCTCCTGGTGACTATGTATTTCTAGCATACTAATCTCTCAGTACGTCTATGATTTCCCTGATTAGTATAATTCCAGGTGCTACAGCTCTAAATCTATGGCCCTCATTCCGAGTTGTTCGCTCGCTAGCCGCTTTTCGCAGCAGTGCACATGCTAAGTCGCCGCCCTCTGGGAGTAAATCTTAGCTTAGCAGAATTGCGAACAGAAATTTCTTAGCAGTTTCTGAGTAGCTCGACACTTACTCTGCCACTGCGATCAGTTCAGTCAGTTTCGTTCCTGGTTTGACGTCACAAACACACCCAGCGTTCGCCCAGGCACTCCCCCGTTTCTCCAGCCACTCCCGCGTTTTTCCCAGAAACGGCAGCGTTTTTTCACACACTCCGATAAAACGGCCAGTTTCCGCCCAGAAACACCCACTTCCTGTCAATCACACTACGAACGAAGAAAAAACCTCGTAATGCCGTGAGTAAAATACCAAACTTCTTAACAAATTTACTTGGCGCAGCCGCAGTGCGAACATTGCGCATGCGCAGTTAGCGGAAAATCGCACCGATGCGAAGGAAAATAACGAGCGAACAACTCGGAATGAGGGCCTATGTCTCCATTTAATTTAAATCCACCCTACTCAAAGCATGCTGGTAAAATTGGCACACCATGAAGGCCCTTTACTAACAAATTCATAGAGGAAAGTATAGCAGCCAAGCATTTGCCCTACATTATTCGACTTGCACTACATCTATAAATGCTAATTGCTGAATAGTTTCCTGGAGTATTGTGTTTTTGCTTTTTTTATTTTTAATTATCCCAAATGTTTTTTTTAGCCTTGGAATTATCAGTGCTCCAAACGGATCTAACATATTGGACATTGCTTCCATTGTGTCCTTTAAGAAGTGATAAAAAATAATGATAAATGCAGTGATATTGCTGATCGTTTGGTCCAGTAGGAGTTAAAGTGCCTCATAATTAATAGAATGATAAACATAAAATTTCAGGTGATCCCCTCTTCTTGGTGTCAGGGGTGTCTGCTTGATTTGACCTCTGTCTCATTAATTTTTAAACCAGTAAAAATCTCAGCAGCGGGTCCCTGCAGTGGGAGTTTATTCCTAGCTGCCTGACCTTTTTTAATAAACATAGAATTATTGACTATTAAAGATCTGTGTTGCGGCAATATGTAAATAATATATGAATACACCACTAGAGACTGTTGAGTGCATACAGTTTGTCCTTTTTTTTCCTCTTTAATGACCTTGGTCGAAAGGTAACAGTGGACATCATTTTGTTTACGTCAAATTTAAAACTCAGCGTTCCTGCATATTCACAACAGGATTTTGACTAAATTATGCACTTTAAGATCACTTCATTTTAATTAGATTTCCCATTCCTGCTGGTAAGAAATTCCCTATTTAATACCTTCTGTAGAGTTGTGTTTTCTAACACTTCCATTTACTTAACCACTTAACTATGGGGGTCATTCCGAGTTGTTCGCTCGTTATATTTTTCTCGCAACGGAGCGATTAGTCGCTAATGCGCATGCGCAATGTCCGCAGTGCGACTGCGCCAAGTAAATTTGCTATGCAGTTAGGTATTTTACTCACGGCATTACGAGGTTTTTTCTTCGTTCTGGTGATCGTAATGTGATTGACAGGAAGTGGGTGTTTCTGGGCGGAAACTGGCCGTTTTATGGGTGTGTGCGAAAAAACGCTACTGTTTCTGGGAAAAACGCGGGAGTGGCTGGAGAAACGGAGGAGTGTCTGGCCGAACGCTGGGAGTGTTTGTGACGTCAAACCAGGAACGACAAGCTCTGAACTGATCGCACTGGCAGAGTAAGTCTCGAGCTACTCAGAAACTGCACAGAGAAGTCTTTTCGCAATATTGCGAATCTTTCATTCGCAATTTTGATAAGCTAAGATTCACTCCCAGTAGGCGGCGGCTTAGCATGTGCAAAGCTGCTAAAAGCAGCTTGCGAGCGAACAACTCGGAATGAGGGCCTATGATTTTACCCTTCAAAAACGTTCAGAACATTGTTTTTATAAAAAACTTTTTATTTAATATAGTTTAAAAAGTGTTTTTTTTTAAATATTAAAATATTGTATTATGCACATCTGCAGAACGAATGTTCTCGCGTTGCATGTGATCTGACCATGCTAGTTAAATGGTTAATGTCTTTCCCTCTCATCAATGACAGAATTGACGGCCCTCTAAAGCCCCTTTGGGGTCGATGTAGAGTCGCATACAGGTCGTGCGTAATTGCATTCGCATTGCGTACACAGAAATTTAACGGAAATTCACCCGTATGCCAAATTGTATGCATTCATGCCTGTTATGAGCCACGGCTGTGGCTCATTCCCGTTTTGCATTTTGGTTATGTATTTTATGTTATACTTCTGTTTCTGTTCCCCGTGGGTGTCATGGGGTGTTCGGAGCCCACCCTTAAGGAGAGGGTACTGTTATGAACCACAGGTAGTGGTTCATTCCTGTTTTCCGTTTATGTATTTTATGTTATAGTTCTCTTGCAGGCCAGGATTTCCCTTTGCTCTGGTTTAGAAGACTCTTGTTTGCTGCCGGTGGTGAGTCTGTGTAATTGCAGCCTGTTTCCATGTGTTTGGACTCACCTGTCTGTTAATTGCACCTGTCAGTTTGGAGTCGTGTAGCAGGGCAGCTGCACGACATAATTAATTAGGGCTCCCTGTTATATTCTGGCTCACTGCATTTCACAGACACCGGTGATAGTTCCAGCCAGTTCCTGTCTAGCAGCTTCTGTCTAGCTGCTTCCAGCCTTGTTCCAGTGTCTGTTCCAGTGTCTGATCCAGTGTCTGACCCAGTGTTCTGCCGTGAAGCGTTCCTGTCCAGAAGTCCTGTGGCCTCTTGGTGTCCACCGGTCTGTCATTTGGGATTCTGCCTGTCCTCCGGTTCTGAGAGCCTGTGTCTGCTACATTGGGGGTTCCTGTCCGTTTGCCAGTATTTGTACCAGTTTCGTGAGTAGCGGCTTTGCCGCGTCTGTCGGCCTAGGCCGCTGTATTCTTTAGTTATATATGTTACTGGTGTTTTGCAGAGGGTTCTGCATATGCTGTCACCGCCGGTACACAACAGTATTGTGTCGGCGTGTGGACAGCATTTCCTTTGTTGTTGTTTATCCTGGCGGCTGTGCCGCATATACATTTTAGTTTTAGGTCTCTTTGTAGCCCCTAGCTCTCTGTTTGGTTTAGTTAGAGGTCCCCTTGTTATCATCCCGTCTCGGTTTACGCCTTTTCTCACATTAAGAACTGGGGGCATCGGAGTTGGGCAGACATAATCCGCCCTTCAAACACGGCTGCCGTGGGCCCAAGAAACCATAGTCTCGCAGGCGTAAACTGACCACGCGGGTGAAACAACGGAGGTAGGCTGCTAGGGGCTATTATTACACCTTGCCGTGATTTCAGCGTCACGTTCTTGTGCTCTGGACTTTCTACGCAATACCTCTTTGTTCAGAGCACCAAGAACGTAACAATGCCACTGCACCACACCTATACAGATATCACTGGAGGTCATTTGGAACAGCCTTATCCTTGCTGCAAGAAATCTCTATTAAATCTGATGGCTCTCTATGCATACGCACAACTCAGCGGAGGCTAGAGTTTCCTCTACACACTGTCAATATGCCCTTCATAAACTTAGCCTACATGTGAATGCCACAATATCACCCAATTATGATCATCCAGCTGTAAGTGGAGATGGTGTTGAGTAGAGATGTGCACCAGACCATTTTTGCTGGATTTGGATTTGTCTCTGATTTGTCGTCAAGCTTTGGATATGGATTTGCCAAACTGCCGTGACTGGTTTTGGATTTGAATTTTTAGAGTGTTAATAACCTCAGTAACATTAATTTACAGTTATTTCACAGCTAACGATATTGTTTTCACCAATACTGGCCAAAAACTGTAGCAAGCTGTCTGGTTACTAAGCGGCAAAGCAGCAACATAAACACACGGCAGTTTATAGCACATTTATGAAACCTTGCCACAGAGCCCTGGCAGAAAAGAAAAGTGGTGTAAGATGGAATTGTCCTTGGACTCTTATACCAACCCATATGTTGGATATTAAAAAGAACATGCACAGTTTAACAAATCAATCACTTCAATGACAGGGACTGACACTTTTGAGGCTGAAGTAAGTGCTTGTTTTGTTTGGTCCCACACAAAATAACTTTTTGGAAGCTCTACCTCTGATCAGTAATGAGGAGGTTGATGATGAGGGTGTTAATTACATTATAATCTTGTAAAATAAATTTCATGCATTTTCCGCAAACGATGTAACATGGAGAAGGTGCCTAGGTGGCTAATGTCCCTACCTCTATTAACTTGTACCTCACAAATAGATCAGATGCCTTCAGAAACATTGTCAGGATTTGGGTAAAAATAATTCCACAATCATGAGGTGGTATTTTTGGTCTTATGCCCAGGCATTCTTTTTATCATGGGCAAGAACTGCAGCCACTGGTGGCTGACTTACCCTAACAACATCATCAACATCCTCATCCTCAGTGTCAGATAGTAGTAGTACACACATATCCCCCTCATCCTGTTCCACTTCTACACAAGCATCCTCAATTTCTATTATGTCCTCTTCACCATATTTGCTTGTACTGCTCCCCACATGTGCAGATGTTGCAGAAATGGTTGAATGAGGTGAAAGAGGCTTCTCTATGAGGACAGTGTGAGAAATGTCAGCCTCACACATAGCTAATGTGGACACCCCTAGACTCTCCTCAGGGATGTGTGACGGTTTTGAACACACAGTTTGTTCTACTCCTTTAGTCATTTTCATTTTTTTAACACCTCTTCTAGACTCTGAGTGAAAAGGTCTTGCATCATCATGAGAGGCAGAAGAAGATGCCTCACTGACAGTTGCAGAACCACCACTCAGGTACTTATCCATCATGCAATACCATCAGGAAGGTGTCTGATTGGCTCCAATTTTTTTCTGCAGCTGGACAATGACCCCAAACATACAGATAATGTCATTAAGAACTATATTCAGCATAAAGAAGAACAAGGAGTCCTGTAAGTGATGATATGGTCACCACGGAGCCCAAATCTCAACATCATCTAGTCTGTCTGGGATTACATGAAGAGACAGAATGATTTGACTCTGAGCTAGCCTGCATAAACAGAAGATCTGTGGTTAGTTCTCCAAGATGTTTGGAACAACCTCCATGCAGAGTTCCTTCAAAAACTGTGTGCAAATGTACCTAGATGAATTGATGCTGTTTTAAAGGCAAAGCATGGTAACACCAACTATTGATTTGATTTAGATTCCTCTTCTGTTCATTCACTTTGCATTTTGTTAATTAACACTTCTATTTTTTTAAAGCATTCTTACTTTGCAGCATTTTTTCCACACCTGCCTACAACTTTTGCACAGTAATGTTTATGGGGAAAAAAACAATAATCTATGGCAATCACCATTTCTAGATTTTGGGTGCAACAAGGTTTGTGACCACGTTGTTTAAATAAAAATCAAAGAGGCTCTGCACTCACTATATTAACTAACAATAATAAACTGAGTTTTAGTTCATGTTTTGCAATCAATGCATTTAAGCCCCACTTTATTGCAGTTCTACTCTATTTCTCAAAATAATTACCATAATAATAATAATAACTACACATTAGTGTTAAACTCTAAGTGGGATATTCAATTGTTTGAAAAGTCAGTTGGGGTTTTTTTTTTCCTATCTAATAGACAGGAAGAAACAGACACCCAACCGACTTTTCATACAATTGAATATCCCTAAGTATGCTACCTGGTCTAAAGCTCACAGAAGCTTTGCTTTTAAAGGTGAGGCAGTTACCAATACACCTATTATAAAGCACTTAGGAAAACAGCAGACACAAGCTATAATAAATAAATCAGAAGAGTGTGCATGAGAAAATGTAATAACAAAAAGATGAATTAAAAAAATGTATCTAATAAGAGTGGTTTTTGTTTATTAAATTAATTTGGACTTGGACCCCCTGCGCTCAGAGCGGTTCGGATTCCAAGGAATCCAGATCACTCATCTCTAGTATTAAGATGCATACAACTTGAAATTCTTGTGGGCAACATCATTTTTAGATGGTGTTTCCCTATAGAAGCCTATGGACTTCTTTCTGTGATTCCCCCTGAAAGGGATCCAATTGAATCTCTCCCAGCACCCCCCGTGGTTTGTGAGTCACTTGACACATGCGTAGAAGGACTTCTATTGCAAAGGACAGCTCTTACCGGGAAAGCTGAACTTTGTGATATTTTTTCAAGCATACAACGTTAATGAACGCCGTTATGCTTGCAAAGAGCGATGGGATGCATTGCATTCAAAATGCTATGCATTATGAATCCTGCCCATACTGATACTTGTAGTTCCAGATCTACGGGCAATCTATAAGTTGTCTATGCCTGCTGAACAGTATATTTTAGTTTCTTCATGTGACTTTTGAATCACACAGGTAGCTTTTATCCAGGTTTCTAAAATATAATTTTTTTTCTTTTAGTAAATAGTAGCTGGAGTACCCGGCATTGACTGGGATTTTAAGAATGTCTATTTACAAAAATAAATGTAAATATTAAACACACAGTATAAATAACATTGTAGATAGCTGAATACCCGTGCTTCCCTATGGGATGAGGATGGTAAATTAGAATGTTAGTTGTTCGTAAATTTACGTTGGTTGGAGATCTAGTTTATACAGCAGGCATATCTTGCTTCCCTGACGCACTTTGTGTAGTGGCCGGACCCCTTTTTATTCCCCCAAGGGACCCTGCTCTTCCCATTATACAACTCTCAATCTGTGTCTTCCTGATGCCTCCATTCCCCTCATGTCAGTGCCCCTGTGAAATTATCGATTTATTTACAGTTTCTTATATAGCACAGCACATTATGTATCTCCTGACATACTCTGTGCTGCTGGGGGACCGTGCTACTTCCACTATATAACTGTCAATGTGTGGGTTCATGCTACCTCCATTCCCCTCCTCACTGTCATACCGCCACGGTCGCCGCGCTTTCCCCTCCGGGTGCGCTGGGTCTCCCGGCGGCCGTCCCCGCGGCTGGTCTCCGGGGCTCCGGTGGCGCTGGTCCCGGCGGGCGTTCGGGGGGCGGGCGTCGCGGGTGCGTCCGGCGGCCACGGAGGACGTGTGGGCAGTTGACGTCATCGGCGCTCCCCGCCAATCAGATAGAGGCGGGGAGTTCAAATTCAGACGCCTGGCAGAGCTCCGGCGCCTGAGTATCATCTCTTTTCGTAGAAGTGAAAACTCCAGTGCTCTAGTATTCTAAAGGTATTTTCCTACCTCTGCTGCACAGACTCCTGTGCTACCAGCTTCCAGTGTTCCAGCATTCAGTGTGCTCCTACCTCTGCTGCACAGACTCTTGTGCTCCCAGCTTCCAGTGCTCCAGCATTCAGTGTGCTCCTACCTCTGCTGCACGGACTTCTGTGCTCCCAGCATCCGTGTGTTTCTGCAACACTCACAAGCATCAGTCACCGTGTGTTTCTGCAATGCTCACAAGCATCAGTCACTGTGTGTTTCTGCAACGCTCACAAGCATCAGTCACCGTGTGTTTCTGCAACGCTCACAAGCATCAGTCACCGTGTGTTTCTGCAACGCTCACAAGCATCAGTCACCGTATGCTTCTGCAAACGCTCACAAGCATCAGTCACCGTGTGTTTCTGCAACGCTCACAAGCATCAGTCACCGTATGCTTCTGCAAACGCTCACAAGCATCAGGCACCGTGTGCTTCTGCAACGCTCACAAGCAATAGTCACCGTGTGCTTCAACATCACTCACAGTATTCACCAGCACCGTTCTCAAGTCCTTGTCTTTCAGGTGGATTTCAGTATCCGTCACGAATCTTGCCTGCCGCAAAATCCTGCATGAAGAAAACCTACATCCGGCCATTTCTACTTCGACCCAGCTGTGGTTTCCCTTCCCGGTCATCGGAAGAACCCCCGAGTTCACAATACCCTCAACCCAGGTCAGTGATACTCACATCATGTCACTGGCCCTGTCACATGCAGCCCTGTCATCACTGACCAGTAGTGGATCTTGCCACGGGCAAGCAGGACTTTTGCCCGGGGCGCCGCCCTCCGGAGGGCGCCGGCGTCATCCGGAGGGCGCCACACCGTGGCAAGATCCGCTACTGTGCCCCCCGCCGCTGTGCCCCCCGCTGTAACCCCCGCCGCTGTGCCCCCCGCTGGTCCCCCGCTCTGAAGGGAACCAGACACTACGCGTCTAGTTTCCCTTCGTGGAGGGGACCTTTGCTGTGTGGTGCGCGATGACATCATCGCGCACCGCACAGCATTGTGGCACAGACGCTAGGGGTCATAATAAACCTCTAGTGTCTATTCTGATCCGAGGAGAGGAGCGGTGTCGGCGGCTGTCTGCAGCGGTCTGGATCAGGAACAGGGATAGTAAGTATACTTTTAAAAAAAAAAAATTCTCTTCCAGCGGCGCTACAGGGGGCACAAATGGGGGCGTAACTGGCCACGCCCCCGTGTGAAGCCACGCCCCTATAATTTTGCCCAGGGCGCAAGAACCGGCCCTGTCACTGACATATCATGCATGTCCTCATATAGTGTGTGCTGCTGACCCACCCCTAGGGGTGTTAGTGGTGAGTTACCCCCACAGTGTTTGTTCCCAGAGTGTAAGTCATATGTGTAGCAAGTTTGGTGTAAATTGCTCCAGGCATTCCAGAGTTATGCTGTGTGCTAAAAAAAACTCTGTGCTGCTGCCTCACCCATAGGGGTGGTAGGTGTGTCTTACCCGCACAGTGTTTGTTCCCAGGTTGTAAGTCATATGTGTACCAAGTTTGTTGTAAATTGGTACAGGCATGTGGGAGTTATGCTGTCTCCTGAAATACTCTGTGCTGATGTCCCACCCCTAGGGGTGCTAGGGGTGTCTAACCCCCACAGAGTTTGTTCCCAGATTGTAAGTCAGATGTGTACCAATTTTGGTGTAATGGCTCCAGGCCTTCCACAGTTATGCAGCCTGCTGACATACTCTGTGCTGCTGTCCCACCCCTAGGGGTGCTAGGGGTGTCTGACCCACACACTGTTTGTTTCCAGAGTGTAAGTCATATGTGTACCAAGTTTGTTCTAAATTGTTGCAGGCATTCCACAGTTATGCTGTCTGCTGAAATACTCAGTGCTGCTGCCTCACCCCTAGGGGTGCTAGGGGTGTCTTACCCCCACAGTGTATGTTCCCAGATTTTAAGGCATATGTGTACCATTTTTCGAGTACATTGCTCCAGCAATTCCGGAGTTATGCTGTCTGCTGATATATCCTGTGCTGCTGTCTTTCCCCCTAGGGGTGCTAGGGATTTCTTAAAATTTCACGATCATAGCTTGTAAACTGTGGATTTGTATAGAAAGACAGGACAAAAGGACAAATTTCCGCTTTTATATAGTAGATATGTATCATTGCTTGTGCTGCTACACGCCATCATGCCTTCAATCAAACCTTATATTTCTAGCTTACAAGTTATAGGTTAGTATAGCATTGGTATTCTGCTGTGCCAGACGGACCCCTCTAGCTATACTTTGCTAATCATATACAGAAATACCCTCTACCTTTAGCACTTATTGATTGTGGTATATTATGGCCAAATCCCTCCACAAATGTTTGTCCAGATGTCCAAATTGTAAAAATCTGCATTTTATTACAATATATTCTTATTTAGGAAAAAAAATACCTCAGCGATACACGCAGGTCCTTAAATCTTTCCCACAAGCTCAGATTTATACACATCACAGGCATTGCAAAACCTCTCTATTACTCCTTATATGTCACAACCACTTCTAGATTCTGTTGAAACATATTACTTAAAAATAAAAACTGAATGGACTAAGAGGAAGTTTGGTTGAAAAGTATTTGTAACCAAATAGTTTGCTTCCACTGGGACCAATTAGGACAGCGTCCATTTTGAAGGAGCCTGAGTAAGTTACACCTGCAGTAATGCATAGCACTTGATGTGAGTGCCACCATCATGTATGTATAAAAATGGCTATGACATGCATTCACCAGATGTATTAGGAACATGTGGCTCTATTTTTTACAGGAATAGATTCCTGCCCCATGAGTTCTCATCAACACTGATCAGTGGTCACAGCTGGTTTCAAAGAGAGGCTTTAACTTACTATGCGTCAATCTGCATATTGCTACTCTCCCAATGGGAGGATTAAATTGCAGCATAAGGATCTTTGCCAAAGTCAGACATGATGCAGCTGTCTCAGGAAGACGCTGTTACTGTGGTTGCACAGACAGTGCCAGGAGCTATGGTCTCTGACAGACATAATCCGTTTCTGATATAAAACAGGATTATTGTAGTGTAGAATTTATAATCACTATGTGCTCAAGCAATGTTGTAATGCAATCGCTTAATAAGACCATTTAATTTTATGATACTAATTCAACACCATTTCCTTTAATTATGGTGACTTTGACCTCAATGCATAATTGAATGCTGTATTTAGAAGTTTAGTTTGGATACATGGCAAAGAGGGGCAAATCACTTATTAAAAAAACAAAAAAAACCCATTCATATAGTATTTCCTGTGAAACTAGTCAATGTGAGTCTGGAGGCGGACTGACAAAGGAAAGACAAGCAGAGTGCTGTGTCCTATGCAGCAGCAGCTGAGCAGTGATGCTGCTGATCCCCGGGTAAGGCAGCCAGCACATATATTACATACAACTAGAGATGTGCGGCGGGCACTTTTCGTGTTTTGCATTGTGGTTTTGGATCTGGATTGGTTTTGCCAAAGCCACACTTTCGGGGTTTTGGTTTTGGATCTTTGAAAAAAACAAGAACAGCTAAAATCACAGAATTTGGGGGTAATTTTGATCCTATGGTATTATTAACCTCAATAACATTAATTTCCACTCATTTCCAGTCTATTCTGAACACCTTACACCTCACAATATTGTTTTTAGGCCAAAAGGTTGCACGAGGTGGCTGGATCACTAAGCTAAGCGACACAAGTGGGCGGCACAAACACCTGGCCCATCTGGGAGTAGCACTGCAGTGTCACACAGGATGTCAGTTTTAAAAACTAGGGCCCAAAGAGAAAACATAATGCAAAGAAAAAAAAGAGGTGCAAGATGGAATTGTTGTATAAACAGGACATGTACACTTTAACAAACCAATCATTTCAGCGACAGGGTCTGACACACAACTGTGGCTGAAATGATTGGTTTGTTTTGGCCCCCACAAAAAAAAGAAGCAATTAATCACCCCCCCAGCAAAAAAATAAACAATTAATCTCTCCTTGCACAAACTGGCTCTAAAGAGGCAAGATGTCGTCCTTATCCTCATCCTCCGATTCCTCACCCCTTTCAGTGTGTACATCCTCCTCCTCACAGAGTATAAGGCGCCCATAATTTTATTGCGATTGACATAAACACTTCTTTAAGCTAGCTTACCACTAAAATAACGACACACTAAAATAACGACACGGACACGGTTAGCTGTAGTTAAAGGTCAGATGATATTTATTGATCGCTGACCTGTTCTTTAAACTATAATTGTAATTGAATTGATTTTATATTGGAGGGTGGCAAAGGAAATGTCGCTACCAGACACCAGCTCCAGTCATTTAGATTGAAACACAAAAACTGAGGAGGGGACTAAACCACAACACCGCCTCCTCCCTGCATAATCCGCATTGTGCAGGACTCACCACTCTTTTCTCTGGCAAACGTTCGGTTCCCGCAGGGGAACATCTAAATGTCCAACTGCAAGGTAAGGACACACCTGCCGTCCTTCTAAAGAGGGTGCCCCACAATGACCACTTATGCCCATCTGACCGCTGGTTGGTAGCGACTTCCCGCCAATCTGGCTGTCAAGAGCCCACCGAGAAAGTAAGATGCAGGAAAAAATATAGTCAGGGCGGGCGGGAAGGGCATTCCAAAATGGCAAGAGGAAGTCTGAGGCACATGACTATGGCTTATATATTATTCCGAGACCAACCCCTAAACCCTTAACGGACACCCCTATAATCCTATAAGAAAAATACCAGAGAAAACACTAATCTACCTAGCAACTGCTTAGTCATAAACAACCAATCACAAAAAATTGGGCTCTTATAAGGCCTCAGCCTTATGCAGCCTTCAGCTAATCTAAGGCGCCCATAATTTTATTGCGATTGACATAAACACTTCTTTAAGCTAGCTTACCACTAAAATAACGACACACTAAAATAACGACACGGACACGGTTAGCTGTAGTTAAAGGTCAGATGATATTTATTGATCGCTGACCTGTTCTTTAAACTATAATTGTAATTGAATTGATTTTATATTGGAGGATGGCAAAGGAAAAGTCGCTACCAGACACCAGCTCCAGTCATTTAGATTGAAACACAAAAACTGAGGAGGGGACTAAACCACAACACCGCCTCCTCCCTGCATAACCCGCATTGTGCAGGACTCACCACTCTTTTCTCTGGCAAACGTTCGGTTCCCGCAGGGGAACATCTAAATGTCCAACCGCAAGGTAAGAACACACCTGCCGTCCTTCTAAAGAGGGTGCCCCACAATGACCACTTATGCCCATCTGACCGCTGGTTGGTAGCGACTTCCCGCCAATCTGGCTGTCAAGAGCCCACCGAGAAAGTAAGATGCAGGAAAAAATATAGTCAGGGCGGGCGGGAAGGGCATTCCAAAATGGCAAGAGGAAGTCTGAGGCACATGACTATGGCTTATATATTATTCCGAGACCAACCCCTAAACCCTTGACGGACAGCCCTATAATCCTATAAGAAAAATACCAGAGAAAACACTAATCTACCTAGCAACTGCTTAGTCATAAACAACCAATCACAAAAATTTGGGCTCTTATATGGCCTCAGGCTTATGCAGCCTTCAGCTAATCTAAGGCGCCCATAATTTTATTGCGATTGACATAAACACTTCTTTAAGCTAGTTTACCACTAAAATAACGACACACTAAAATAACGACACGGACACGGTTAGCTGTAGTTAAAGGTCAGATGATATTTATTGATCGCTGACCTGTTCTTTAAACTATAATTGTAATTGAGTTGATTTTATATTGGAGGATGGCAAAGGAAAAGTCGCTACCAGACACCAGCTCCAGTCATTTAGATTGAAACACAAAAACTGAGGAGGGGACTAAACCACAACACCGCCTCCTCCCTGCATAACCCGCATTGTGCAGGACTCACCACTCTTTTCTCTGGCAAACATTCGGTTCCCGCAGGGGAACGTCTAAATGTCCAACCGCAAGGTAAGGACACACCTGCCGTCCTTCTAAAGAGGGTGCCCCACAATGACCACTTATGCCCATCTGACCCGCTGGTTGTTAGCGACTTCCCGCCACAAAGGTTTAGCAAACCGCCCCGCCATCCAAACCAATAAAAACCAGTAAAAAACAAGATCGCTAACGGAAAGGACCAAACCCCCTTTAAGTAACCCGAAAACTCCAGCCGGAGAAGACGAACCCCATCCTCCTTGTAGAACTGCCGCTGACGCAGTACAAGCAGAGGATGCCTGACAACTACTCCACCTAAAATCCGTAACAACAACGAAACAGCAGAATTACCATCTGGCGGGCTTTCTCAATAGCTGAAAAAACGCTGAACTAATTGACCACCCAAAACGGATCTCCGGCCAGTGACAACGTGGCCCATGAAATCAGCCTTAATAAACAAATTGAGGTAGATGCTGTCGACGCGACCCCTATAAGCGCCGCCCAAAATGCAGGACAATACCACCAGGATGACCCCAACTATGCTCACGGTGGCAAAGGAGCTGTACAAATACCCCTCAGTATCCCTTAACCACGGACACCCAACCAACAAACCACCCTGACCAAAACATCAGCTGTCCTACGCGCCAAGGAATGCCCTGCCGCCCAAAAATTGTAAGAGTGACCAACCAGCCACTCCTGTTCAAACCATTGACGGCTGCAAAAGAAAAATACCCTAACATCATCACACTGACATACATCACATAGGAAAACCAAGTGACAGAGAACAGAATTAACCCAAGTGAAGGAGAAAACTCAAAAAACCTCCCGTGGACCTTTGAGGAGCCAATTGTAATTAGGCCCCCTCGGAGGAAAATTTTAAAATTGACTTCACACCCTCGATTCCTGAACGCTACCCGTTCAAAAACCGACGGGTAAACAAGTTTTTGGGTTAGCGCAACAGGCGCAACTAAACATTATCCACATGCAGAAGGACTTATAGTAAGCATACCTCCATGGACCACCTCCTGAATAGCTGCCGTGGAGGACCCTGTGGCTGCCGCACGGTAGCCACCCCCATCCGCAAGGAATAGGACCTAAAAAGTATACCTCCAACGGACCACCTCCTGAATAGCCACCGTGGAGGACCCTGTAGCCGCCGCATGGTAGCCACCCCCATCCGCAAGGAATAGGACCTAAAAAGTATACCTCCAACGCCCCAGCTCCTGAAACGGCTGCCGTGGAGGACCCTGTGGCCGCCGCATGGCAGCCTCCCCAATCCGCAAGGAACAGGACCTAAGAAGTATACCTCCAACGGCCCGCTCCTGAATAGCCGCCGTGGCGGACCCAGTGGCTGCTGCATGGTCAGCCGCCCCAATCCGCAAGGAATAGGACCTAAAGTATATCTCCAACGGCCCAGCTCCGAAATAGCTGCTGTGGAGGACCCCGTGGCTGCCGCATGGCAGCCTCCCCAATCCGCAAGGAATAGGACCTAAAAAATATACCACCAACGGCCCGGCTCCTGAACAGCAGCCGTGGAGGACCCAGTGGCTGCCGCATGGTAGCCACCCCAAACCGCAAGGAATAGGGCCTAAAAGTACACCCCCAACGACCCAGCTCCTGAACAGCTGCCGTGGCGGACCCTGTTGGAATGGGTACCGACCCCAAACACAGCAGAAAACTGTAAATCAGAGAGAGGACCAGCGAGCGCCTGTATCAGCAACTGGTCGCCCCCCCCCCCCCCCCACCCCGGAGGCCCATCTATACTCATGCGCCAGGCGCAGCGGGCAGACACCCACCTCCTCCTGGGCCTCCAAGGACACCCAGCGACCCCCAGCTGCTTGATCTGATTTGGATCACACCATCCTGCAGAGCCACCGACCATCCTGCAACACCCGTTACAGAAAAGGGTCCGCAATCCCGAAATGCCTGCTGCTCGCCACTACTCGCTTACCCGCCAAACCCATAAGAAAGCCAAGCAAGGGCTAATCTAAAACAGGGGGGCCACCTCCAACACTGCCTCGGCGACAGGAGGCAGCACATCCAGCAACTCCGCCAAAAATTCCCACGTAGCAGGCCTACGGGTATCAGCAGGCGCGGGGCGCACCCTAACCCCAACCCTTAATCGCCCACGAAAGGGGCGAAAGACCAGGTGGGGTCCACCAGACCTCGCAGCCTAGAACGGAAGGAAAATGACCGCAAGGGCAGGATACATGGCTGCCTTGGACCTACCTCCCGGATAACGCTCGAACACGAAAACCCTCAAACCGTCTACCAGGGACACACCCGCTGTATCCAACCTACTGAAAAAACACCAGGACGCAGCAGACGCCCCAAACGAGGAAGGAGTCAATGCATGCCTAGTCCGAGTAGCCACCCGTACAATCCGCCCAACAGAAGGGCATGAGAAAACCTATGTCGCCACCCCCGGAACCCACTCACGGCACTTATCACACTGAAATGAGACAAAGCATCCGCAAACTCCGACTCCAGGCGCGCAATGTTAAAACTGCGCTGCAAGCAGACAAACAGATGTCGCAACAGTCGCAAAGCCTAGGGGGACCGGAGGGAACAAAGAGGAGGAGGCCCGAAAAACCTCCCCGTAACAAGACTATAGGACTGAAGACCGAATCCACGAAAACATCTCTGATCTCGCGGGAAGGGAAAACTGCGTGACGCTACCTGGCCGACCCCGCAGCGGCCCGTAGGTTTCCTGCAAACTATGCCAGCCATGGGGATAAACCTGCTCGCAAAAAGGGGGGGAGCCGAACGACGACTGCACCCGCTAAAACCAAACTTCGCGGTGCCCCAAGCAGTGGTTAACAAAAACCAAAAGTGTCGGTAACTTGTCAGCAGGGAGGCGATAGCAACCCGCCATTGTGCCCAGTGCCAACCCCTGAAAACTCAAGCGACCGGTAGGGCCCTAGCAGCGCACCGGGGCAACGGGAAACACCCAGGACCCCGAACAAGACCTGGCAACCTACAGAAGGATAGCTGCAAACCGAAATGCCTCCCAGACCCATGAAGAGAAAATAGTCCCGGTAGCGAGCAACACCGGGAGGGAGGGGGGGGAGATGGACAGTATGCACCAACGCAAGAAAGTGCCGCATTTCTCAAACATGAGACAGAAACCCCAGGTACACGCACCTGTCCGCAGAAAACTGGCACCTAATCGAGGCCCAAAAATTGCAGGGGATAGGGGCGCAGGGGAAGAGGAGAAAACACGACCCGAAGTATAAGTTAGCCAAAAAGGAGGTACCCGGCCCATATTCACGGAACAAAACGCAGAGTCCCTAAAAGACTAATACTCACCCTGTGCACGGTCTCGGAAACGGAGCATGAAAAGAAACCCCATGAGGATAAGACAAATGTAGGATAATGCAGAACTAGCCCAGGGTCCCTGGGCACCAACCCCACAGGAATGATGCACAAGTCGTGAAGAGAGGAGCCCACACGAGCCCCAAGCCGGTTCTGCGCCCACCTTCCGCCGGACCTGATGCGGGACAGCATGAGCGGACATAAAATGCCGGCGCGCCACCACGGGCAGGTTACACGCTCGTGGCTGGGGCACCGTCACTGGACGGGTGACAGGCCTCACAAATTTCATGAGTGATGAAAACAGGAGTGGACGCCTGTGGTGTACTAGCCCCTGCCACAAGCGAACCCCCCCCTCCAAGGAGCGCAAAACAGAAGCGCCAACTGCGAGGGGCCTGCGACCTGGGACCCCACTGTGCGGTCCGGCCTGCCGGGTGTCCCCCAACCACAAACCCAAGGAAAAAAACGACGTTCCCACCCCGATGGACTTCACGTCGTAATCTCCCCAAGTGGAAACCTAGGATTTAAAATGCGTGCGCTGACACAAAACTGCACCATGTGGGGATACGCGGCAGGTCACGACCCGGTGCCACAATCCGTAAAATCCAAAACCGTAACCACAGATGAAAGTACGGAAAGCCGTTTCCCCAATGCCCCCCCCCCCCGTCTGCCTTCTCCGCGAACCGCAGGGGGCGGAGGCAACAGCAGCCACCGGTGCCCTGGCTATCCGAGACGCCTAACGCCACGCGCCGCGCAATGAGCGTAGCCAACTAACGCGGGCGCCAAGGAGAACCAAAAAACACTACAGAAGTTAAACGTACTGTAACAATAAGGAGAAAACAACAGCATAGAAAAAGAACAAACGGCTGCGCTGAATATCAGGAACGAAACATAATGTACAGAGAGCCAACGTAAAAAATAACAATGTTTATTAATAAAACATATAAAAAGATTATTTATCAAATAACCGGTGAATAATATATATAAATATATATAAGAACAATCACTAGACGTGAACTAGTGGTATATTGTAATAACTCAGCTTATTGGGGTGAAAAGTTCCGTGATTCACTTGTTAGATAGTTGATAAATACCAGGTGTGTTGGTAGGACCCTAATGAATTAAAAGTCCCTCAGTTGAAATTGATATTCAATACCTTTCCAAAATGGGCTGGTAAGAGCCGAGCGTCCTCGGCTTCAATGTCCTGCAATGCCCATATACGCTGTGCAGCGGAAAGGAATGGACCGTCTCTCTCACAACCCGGTCCGTGGCGGCGTGTGCGCTGAAGCCGCTGATGTCGGATGCTGTAGACGGAGGGTGCAGCGGGGACCAAGGAACACCTGGAAGATTTCACCTGAGCTGAGTGTGGATAGGGGCGGGTCCTGACGCGTTTCGTCACGTCACGTTCTCTACCTTTGAGAAAGTCACGTGAACGTGACGAAACGCGTCAGGACCCGCCCCTATCCACACTCAGCTCAGGTGAAATCTTCCAGGTGTTCCTTGGTCCCCGCTGCACCCTCCGTCTACAGCATCCGACATCAGCGGCTTCAGCGCACACGCCGCCACGACCGGGTTGTGAGAGAGACGGTCCATTCCTTTCCGCTGCACAGCGTATATGGGCATTGCAGGACATTGAAGCCGAGGACGCTCGGCTCTTACCAGCCCATTTTGGAAAGGTATTGAATATCAATTTCAACTGAGGGACTTTTAATTCATTAGGGTCCTACCAACACACCTGGTATTTATCAACTATCTAACAAGTGAATCACGGAACTTTTCACCCCAATAAGCTGAGTTATTACAATATACCACTAGTTCACGTCTAGTGATTGTTCTTATATATATTTATATATATTATTCACCGGTTATTTGATAAATAATCTTTTTATATGTTTTATTAACAAACATTGTTATTTTTTTACGTTGGCTCTCTGTACATTATGTTTCGTTCCTGATATTCAGCGCAGCCGTTTGTTCTTTTTCTATGCTATCACCACATTACTACACATAGTATTCCGGCAAGCGCAGACTATCAGGAACATAAAATTGTGATTATTTAATTCTATGAAACACGTATTGGTTTTCACTTTTTATTTTGATGATTAGGCGCTCGTTTGTTGCAGTTTTTTGTTTTAAAACAACAGCATGCTCACCGGTGCCTGAAGGACCTGGAACACCATCAGCTGCCACCACCGCCACCAATTCCGGCGGTG